>NW_028301619.1:625000-1250000 GCF_987345545.1 Pholcus phalangioides
TTCCCAGTCGCAATTGCACATTTGAGAACAATTCAAACCATAAGTCATATGCTGCATAGAAAAGTAAAAAATGAATATAAACCAAATATACAGGTACATACATAAAATAAAACAACATACAGTGTGATGCAAAAGTTTTGACACTGATGAAATTCACTCTTAAATTTAAAAAAAACAAAAAACAAATTACTGAGTAGTACTGATTATCAGATACACTCATGTCCATAAATTAAGGATAATTCAGAATCACACGGAAATCGAAATCTAAAGTAAAAATTTCACCTGTAGAATTATCACACACATCTGCAAGAATGATATGCAAATTTCAGGAAGCCACCAGATGATGCCGATAGTACGTCACAATGACGAGAGTGTAAGAGGGGGGGGTATATAAGGAATGGTGGCAAAGAAGTGAAATTGTTCACAAGAGTTCTGTAAGGCGCTCAGTGCCATAAGCGAATAGTTATGACACAGAGGACGCATGTGGATGATTTTTTACGTGGTAGAATTATCGGCCGCCTTGAATGTGGGCGTACTCAGATGGAAGTATCCGAGGAACTTGGAATTGCCCGAAGTGTCATCTCTAGGCTTTGGCAACGATTCCAAGATAACGGAAATGTCAGTAGACGTTACAGTACAGGTCGCCCCCGAGTTACGTCGAATGAAGACCGGTATTTGGCAGTAACTGCCAAAATAAGCAGACAGAGCACAGCATCCGACCTGTCTCGTCAGCTATCTGCAGCCACGGGTACCACAGTTTCAAGGCAAACCGTGTACAGACGTTTGGGAGATATTGATCTATATGCTCGCAGGCCTGTCAGATGTGTTCCGCTCACGGCAACTCACTGTCGGCAGCGATTAGCCTGGAGTAGAGAACATGCAATGTGGACATCATCACAGTGGGCTTGTGTGATGTTTTCCGACGAGTCCAGGTTTAGCTTGCAGTCTGATTCACGTCGGACTTTCATATAGAGAACGCCAGGTACCCATTACCACCAAGACAACATCATTGAACGACACCGTTACGGTGGTGCAGTATTGCTTGTTTGGGGTGGAATTATACTGGGCTCCAGAACAGATCTGCATGTTCAAACCAGAACCATGAAAGCCCAGATTTATCGGGACATCATTCTGGAACAACGTGTACGTTTGTTTAGGGGTGCCATGGGCGCAGAATTTGTGTTTATGGATGACAACGCCCGTCCTCACCAAGCAAACATCGTAAACAAATGCCTTGAATCTGAAAATATAACCTGTATGGAATGGCCAGCATTCTCACCTGACTTGAATCCGATAGAGCATGTGTGGGACATGCTTGGCCAACGAGTTGCAGCCCGTCAACCACCTCCAACATGTGTACCGGAACTTCTGAGAGCATTGCTTGCTGAGTGGAGTGATCTTCCCCAAGATCAGATCAATAATTTGATACCCAGCACGCCTAGGCGTTGTACGGACTGTATTTCATCGCATGCAAGACATACATTGTATTAACCATCATACCAACCATGTAATAGAAAGTTTTTGTAAAGGAGATATTTTTTTTCAATTGCTCCAGGGAGCAAAAATCGTAGTTTTTATGAATGGTATCATACATACACCATCGTTTTTGTTCTTCATCTTTTGTTTAATAAATGGGCTTTATGAATAAGTAACGTTTGTTTTGTTTCTGAACCTTTATTTGCCGGAGCTGGCATTATCCTCAATTTATGGACATGAGTAAATCTAAAGATATTTTTTGAACATTTGAGTATCAAAAACAAAGCTGTAAACTTGTAAAGCTGTAACTCATAATGAAAATAAGTTTTTGCAAAAAGAATGAAATTTGATTTTGCACAAAATTAGAACTAATAAAGAATTCTGATCATCTAAATATGCAAATTCACCACAAATGACATCACCGCTGTTCAGTACTTATATTATTCACACAATAGCATCAGTTATTTGAGATATCTTAAGCTACATAGAACACTTCTGAAGAAGTAAGCAGAATATGGTAACTGAAATCAGAAGGAATAGGGTTTCAGAAATGACATCTCTCTTATGATGTTCCAAAATGTATCTACTGAGTATTATTTGCGGTTGGCATCTATTGAGCAAAACACCAATCAGGAATTCCAAAAGAGATGACAGAAGAATCCTAAGACTGGCATCTATTCAAAAAATGACTGCACAGCAAATCAAAAGCTCATTTGGACTCTCAGTGTCAATGAATATGATTCATAGACATATACGAGAAAAAGGAACAGTATTATCTAAAAAAGTTGTGAAAATAACCAGCTTCAAAACCTGATCACAAAACATTAAGAGATTGCAGTGGGCTAGCAAGTTATGTCATATGGATCAAAACTGTATTCAGTTATTTGCAGTGATGAAAAGAAGTGGAACCTGGACAGTACAGATAGATGCAGGAGCTATTGGCACCATTTGCATAAAAAAACCACAAACTAATTTTAGTTGCAGACAAGATGGTGGTTAACTGAAGGTTTGGGCTATGTTCTGCTGTAATGAGCAGGTATCAAATTAGCCTTACATTGACACTAAAAAATAATTTATTACTATTTGGTGTATTTCTAGCCAGTCTAATAGGAATTTTTAACAAGATAAATGCAGCCATTCACACAGCAAGACCTAGAAAGGCTTGTTTTAATGCACACAATATTCAAGCTATCAATTGGCAAACATATGGCTCAGATCTCAACCCTTCTGAAAATCTTTCAGGCATTGTGTTGGGAAATTTAAATTTATAAAAAATCATCAACAGTACTCCCCCATAAAAGATCTTGGGGGCTTTTCCATTGGTAACTGCTGATATAATTTTGAGCTGCAGATAATGCAAGAACAAATTTTTTCAACTTAATTTCTTAAACTTGCATTAAAAAATTAAGTAAAAAGGCATTTGACCAGGTTTTAAAGAATTTTTATTTTGCCAAAAATGAGACTATCTAAACTGATGCATCCATTTTTAATCAGTGGAACTTTGATTTGTGAGCATGGTTCATTCTGTGAGAATGTGCTTGTACTCTGAATCACTCATATATCTAAATTAATTTTTTCATAGGAAATAATACAAACTCTGAGGATTGATTCCATAATTATTCAAATAAAAATAACAGAGAAACAGTATTTAATCAACAGTACAATATATATAATATAATAAATAATAAAATAATGCCATTAAGTAAATATACAATAATATTCACAAATCAACTTGCTCTAAATGACGAGAGAAGATGACTTATAGAATCTCTTATCTAATGGCTCAATTGCAGTCTTGTTCTTATGAAAGGATGACCTCACTCTCCGCTACCATACAAAGATTTTTTAACAACTGGGTGTTGTGAAGATATATTTTGGAAAGAGAAAATTCAACTGCCTTTGCGGGGAATTGAACCCACGTCCTTTCACTTTCCGGGTGAACGCCCTGGACAACAAGACTACAAAGGCAATGAATCTCTCAATCTTTCCTTAGAGCTCAAGTTGAATTTTCTCTTTCCAAAATATATCTCCTCGCAACAGGCAGTTGTTAAAAAAAAAGACTCTTTGTATGGTAGGGGAGAGTGATGTCATTCTTTCATAAGTCGTGATCTGGTGGCAGCGTCAGCAATTGTGAGCCTGGCCCGAGTCAGGTCCGGTACTTTTCAGTGCATACAAACTCCAAGGAAAGATTGAGAGATTTGTTGTCTTTTCGATTCCCCACAAAGGCAATTGAAAATTTTTCTCTTTTCAAAATATATCTTGACAGTTGTTAAAAAATCTTTGAATCTTGCTCTTTTTTGTGACTAAAAAACCTTTCAAATGACAGTTGCTTTTGCCTTCTTTTGAAAAGGAAATGGGAAATCTCATTGTTATTGGACAGATTAATTGCTCATACTGTCACAGCTCTTATTTAGGTGGCTATTTTCTACAAAATATTGCATGGCTTCCCACATATTACACATTTCTTTACATCATTTGAAGCGAAGGATTACTCCCCTTGTTTCTCTCTTCCTCAGACCAGATACCATCCATGAGCTCACGCTGTTGCATGCAATGAAAATCCATTAGTTTAAACTATGGTCAACTACCACCATGTTCCTCCATGAATATTTTTCTCATTACTTTCAGTGCAATTGTCTTCCCCAAGGCCACAAATTCGCTGACAACTGGTGGCTCCTGTGTGTTCAGGAGCTAACCTCTAGAAGTCGCGTTTAATAATGCAATCAGCCCAGTTTTCTCAAAGCAGAAGTGAGGATTCTCTTGGTGACCTTACCACAGGTTTGGCTTTATTGATGATCTTGAAGCAGTGCATCATGTGGAAATGGTTTTTTGCAATGAATGCAAACCCAAAATGACATGGTCATCTCTTTGTTGTTTTGCTTGGAAATTCAGTTTGTTTCTTTCCTACAAAATTAATATTTCTTGGAAATACTGTGAATAATTTATTTTATTTCAATTAATTTCCCCCTAGAAATTAGTGAAACAGTCCATTCATTCACTTCAAAACACCATACTCTCAGGGTCTCCTTACAAGAAAAATTAATATAGGCATTTAAACCAAAAAATTTCCTAAAAGACAGACATGAAATAAATTGATTGCATAGACTCAGAAACACTTTGGGTGAATACTCCTATTGCAAAAGGCAAAACGTGCTAGTTTTTCAAGCCTTTTCTGAAGGCTTCAATGATGACAAACGTTTTTCAAAATACCTAACTTAAAAAAAAGTGTTTTTTCAACTTTTGGATTGAACATATAATCCTGCCACTTTGTAATGGATGCCATGTTTTTTTCCCAACCTGCAAAAAATATAATTTTTGTAGGGACAAAAACTTTTATATTACATCAATACAGCAACTATGAAAAAAAAGATTTCTGGTGTTTGAGGATCCCTCAAGAGCATGTAGCTAAACCAAAACACTGAGCAGGTCACTAAATATTTGGGTATTAAAAAATGTTTTTATGTGAACAGGATTTAAATAAAATATCCAAATTAGTGATGCATGTTTCATAGGTGTAATTGTTAACTAGCTCTTGTGATAGTTAAAATAGAAATAGGAAAGAGACTATATTTTATCCTTACAGCAGCAACACCAAGATATTTTCTGCCCTTAAAACCCTCTTATGGCAATGTAGAGCCCAGCTAGCTCTCTACACAGGGATTCGTTTGTAAATGTTTTCCAGCCTGTCAGATCAACTGCCAGTGGGCAGTGTCAACTTTTATTCAAAGTTTGATGACAAAAAGCGAGAGACCGTATTTTTTCCCTCTTTTTTGAGATAGTGTAAGGATATGTGTACAGTATAAATAATGGAGAAAGAGTTCTTTCTTTTTTGTTTATTATTCTTGATGTCAGGGGAAAGCAACTATCAGCTGCATACAATGGGAAAAAATATTCATCTTGAAAACAGGTGTGGCAAGTGGCATTTCACAGAAGGTTCAGTGATTTCCATTGTGACAGTTATAAAGCAGATCAGGGAAATATTAAAATCCAGTTAAAATAGAAAAAACTATTAAATCTCCACGTGCATATTTTGTAAATGGAGTAAAATACTATAGCAAGTAAAAGTAAATATATGTGAGGCATGTGAAAGTTTAGGTAGTCGAAAGTATTCTCAGCACTATTACACTTACAGTAAATAAATAAAAAACCAATTCAAATATGTAGAATAGCATATGTACAGTTGCATGAATATTTATTTTACCACAATGAAAACCATAATTTGTTTTATACATTTATTATGGAAGATTTTGTGGAAAACAGAATTTTACTGCATTATACAAAAGTATGATGAAGTAACACTTTTACAGAGGAGAAACATCTAACTGAAATATATTTAATAAAACTAGTAGTCCAATACTTGCGCTGTCATCAGGTAATCATGAAGTAGCTATACAGCCTTTATACTTCAAAATACCAACACCCAAAAATGCATGCAAAGGATGTTACAGGGTTAAAAAAGAAAGTGGTACATTAAAGTACCACCAGTAGTCAAAGGGTAGGTAATGGTCACTAGGGTTTTTAGGGTGCCTGAAGAGAGATGACTAGACAAAGAAACAAGGGATGGATTGTCAATAGCCAATCTTATAAATAAACCTTCAAGAAACAGATGGAAATTTAGAAAGGATGGGAAATTATTAATACAAATTAATGAGCAGAGTTTTAAGGAATCAGGACACTCATATGCAATTCTCAAATAGTAAGACAAAATTGTAAAAGATATAAGAGAAGAATGACTACAAAAGAGACTCAAATTTTTATTTTCAAAGTACTCAGAAAGAAGGACTACCTGAGGGTATTGGCAGTGCCATCTTAATGCATGGGTCCACCCAGACACGGCCCGGTTCCTCAAGGGAAAAGGGGCCTCAGAAAAATGGAAAGTAGTTGAATTTTGAGAATTTGCCAGGTAGGACCTCAGAAAAATCACTTGGCCCGGGGGCCCATGATGCTCTTAAGATGGTGCTGGGTATTGGACCAATATACTAATGATATACTGTGCTACTGAGGTATGGGTCACCAGAGGCTTTGGATTAATATATAAAACTTCTACGGTAGACTGTGTGAGTGATGCATTATATTTTCCCCCCATATAAAGATATATAAATGTATATATTCATTTATTTAAGTGTTTGGGGGGGGTCAAAACAATATAAACTAATTAATCAACCTGATTATTACAATTGTGTTTTGTAAAATGAAATTCTGATATCAATATGAACTATCTTCTAAATAATTTTAATATGGAAATTAAAAATAAATATGCATTGTAAATAAATCAAGTAACATTCAAGTGATATCATGCATGACTGAGTTTTTAGTAATTTTTACTTGAGTTCCCACATTTAATACACAACACAAGCAATATAATCAAGAAAAACGGTCACAAGCCAAACAGGAAAACAGAATTGATATGGAATGAACTTAACCCCTTCACAACTGAGCCAAAAGTATTTTTAAAAAAAATTCTGATCGATTTTTGTTTATTGTCAAATACCTTTCAAAATAGAAAATAATAATTTATAATAATAAGACTGATATCTTTACTAGGATCATTTGTGAGTTAGGTACAAATGTGTGTACCTCTGGTCTTAACTTGAAAAAAATCATTGAAAGCCATTTGAAACAGTTAAAAATGAGGTGCACATGTGTACTTCTGGAGCAAAAAGAATGACAAAATTTCAGTGAATTTGGATAATTCTTTTTTGTGTGTTAAATTTAACATAGGAAATTTTCTTGCACAAAACACTAGCTCATTAAATTGTTAACCATACTTCTTGACCCTTTGAGAAAAGCATGATGTTTTTGTAATGCAAATAAAAGACAGCTTTATAATATTTAAATTAGTCATTACCATATATTAACCATATTTGTATTCAACATTTTGAGCACTGTATAGTCAAGGATATACGTGCGTTGTATAAAACGAACGATCTCTTTCTTCAGAAAATTGTTTGCAGGAGTCGGAAAAACTGTAAAGAATAAATTAAGACATCTTAGGCATCTGTGAAATAAGAAAAGAAGAGGAGAAAATTGAACTTGCCAGAGGACACGTATTTTACTACAGAGGAACAGATAATGGAAGAACCAGTGGAGTAGGATTTCTCATTCATAAAAAGTGGAAAAATCACATTGTTGAGTTAGATAGCACATCTGATAGAGTTGTAAAGCTGGTCATGCAAATATCAAGCAGATACTGGATAAATTATACAAGTCTATGCACCAACAAGCTATTCTGAGGAAGAAGTAGAAGACTTTTATGAAGAATTAGACGAGCTACATAGTAAAAGGAAACCATCATATCAAAATAGTAATGGGTGACTTCAATACCAGAATTGGAGAGAGAAGAAATGATGAAAGCTCAGTTGGAAGTCACAGTTATGGTGTACAAAACGACACAGGAAACCAACTCACCGAATTTGCAGAGAGCAAACAGTTATGCATCATGAATTCATTTTTTAAGAACCCTCAAAGAAAGTGGACCTGGAGAAGCCCAACTGGAACAACTAGTGAGATCGACTACATCCTATCTAATAAGAAGCATATAATCCAAGACTGCAGTGTTCTTAACAAATTCAATACAGGAAGTGATCATCGACTGGTTAGATGTAGAATAAGGCTTAACACTAGAATGGAAAGAGCAAAACTTATCAAAAATAGAAAAACTGGCATTTAATATGGTAAAGCTTCAAGAACATCGATATAAATTCCAGTTAGAGCTGAAGAACCGATTTCACTTGCTATATAACACCACTGAGGATGCACAAGATGTCACCATGATGAACAAAACTTTAACCATTACCCTAAAAAGTAGCAGCAAAAGTCACTGGAGAAAAAGAAAATCAAACCGGTGAAGAAAATAACAGAAGAAACAATGAAACTTATGAAAGACTGGAGAGAATTTCAGATTAAGAAGAATGACCCTAAATCAAAAGTGAAATATGCAGAACTTTATATGACAGTATGAAAGTGGATTACAGAAGATGTTATGAACTTTAATTGCGATATTGTAAAGAAAGCATTGGAAGATAATAGGAGCTTAAAATCAGCAAAACGAAAACCATGTGTTG
Source organism: Pholcus phalangioides (assembly GCF_987345545.1). Lineage (NCBI taxonomy): Eukaryota > Metazoa > Arthropoda > Arachnida > Araneae > Pholcidae > Pholcus > Pholcus phalangioides. The sequence goes on from NW_028301619.1 coordinate 633,541, forward strand.
GAAGAAAGGAAATTTTTGCACTAAAAAGATGGAACCATCACAAAAGATGGAAATGAAATTATTAGTATTGTCGAGGAATTTTATAATACTCTATACAAACATGAAGAACAGGATCAGAACAAAAGAAAGGGAGCAGGAAAAAAAGAAAATGGAGCAGAATTTTTACAAGTAGCACCTGTGCTGAAAGAGGAAGTCTACAAGGCTATAAGATGTATGAAAAAAAGGAAATGCCCAGGTGAAGATGGGATTTCAATAGACTATTAAAGAAGCAGGAGAAGAATTTGCCAGTACGCTAGCTGCTTTGTTCACAAATTGTCTCACAAAATCAGATGTGCCTGAAGATTGGAATAACGCAATGATGGTGGTTCTTTACAAAAAGGGTAAAAAAGAGGATATCAAGAACTATTGACCAATCAGTCCCCTATCAGTAATTTATAAAATCTTCACCAAAGTGCTGACATATAAGCTTCAATCCAAATTGGACGAAGCTCAACCAAAAGAACGGGCAGGATTTCGAAGTGGATTCAGTACAATGGATCACATCCAAACAATCAGGGAACTTATAGACACACACAAGGAATATGAATTACCATTGTGTATAGCCTTAATTGATTTTGAAAAAGCGTTTAACTCTGTCTTCACATCTGCTGTTGTTAAAGCTCTAGATATAATTGGGGTAGAGAAGACTTACATCACAATGTTATCAAGAAAATATGACAAAGCAACTGCAACAATTCGTTCGAATAAAGGAAAAGCAAAGATTAAACTTGGAAAAGGAGTCAGACAGGGTGATACTATCTCACCAAAACTCTTTACTACTATTTTAGAAGTATTCAGAAAACTGGATTGGGATAAAAAAGGAATTAAAATAAATGGAGAATTTCTCAACCATTGGCGTTTTGCAGACGACATTGTTGTCAGCAGTAAACCAGACGAACTAGAAGAAATGATACAAGAATTGGTGAAGGCAAGTATTCAGATGGGCTTGAAAATGAATCTGCAAAAGACTAAAGTTATGTTCAACTCCTTTGCATTGAAGAGGACAATCTTGCTCAACAACACAGAGATAGAAGTAGAAAGCTATGTACACCTGGGACAAGGAATTACCATGGAAAACAGAATCATTAATGAAATAAACAGAAAGATCAGGATTGGATGGAGCACTTTTGACAAAAACTAATTCTGAAGAGTCGCATGCCATTATGCCTAAAAAGAAAAGTTTTTAACCAGTGTGTGCTACCAGCACTGACTTATAGAGCTGATACATGGACACTCACAAGCAAGATGATACAAAGGCTACAGACAACACAAAGGAGCATGGAAAGATGTATGCTAGGCATCACAAGGAGACAGAAAATGAATCACTTGGATAAGGAACCACACAAAGGTATATGATATCATGGAAAGAATTAAACGTCTCAAATGGAAATGCGCTGGACATATTGCAAGACGACAGGACAACAGATGGACCACAATCATTCTAGATTGGTACCCAAGTGCTGTTAAATGTCTGAGAAGACATCCCCATGCAAGATGGATTGACGAGATCAAGAAAGTGGCTTGAGTCAACTGGATAGCTAAAGCATCAGACAAAGCAGAATGGAAAAATTTAGAGACCTTCGTCCAGCAGTGGATTGAAAATGGTTGATGATATTTAAATATAATTAAGAATGTCAGTAAAATAAATCCTTAATTATGTTTCACATCAGATTTATTTTAATTGCTTCTGATTTCTATGTGAATCTATATGATCCTAATGCAGGGCGGCAACTAGGGAGGAGCAGGGGGTCTAGTGCCCTGGGCTTTGAACTAGAGGGGTGCGAATTCACCCTTTAAAAGCTCTTTCTAAATTACACAGGGCACCAAAATACATGCTTGTTCACATATTGACAAAGTATATAGTTGTGATGCTGTCCTAGAGGAATTCTTATTTATCGCAAGATTTCAATAGAGACTCATACAGGGTGTTCCAATGGGTACCTGGCACATCAGATTGCTGTAGATTCTGATGAGATTATCAAGACAAGCATTTTGATATGTAAATGTGCCCCCACCTGACAAGGTTACATATGAAAATGCTCATCTCAAATAGAATCTGCAGATAACTGATGATGTGAAACCATTGGGACACCCTGTATGTCAAAATTAAGTTTACTAATTCAGATCTCAAACTTCCTGGGAGATTTGATATTTTGATTAATTTGAAATTTTTTGGAAAAAAAAAAGATAAAAACAAAAAATGGCTATACAGAAGATAAGAAGTAAGTAAACCAAAACAACAACATATTTATTTATACCTTGCATTTTTGACTGCATTGTGGCCCGGTGTAACCAGCTCTGCATGTACATTGGCCAGTTACTGGATGGCAAGAACCTTCATTTTGGCATTGGCACTTATTCTGACAAAGCTGCCCATATGTACCAAGTGGACAAGGCAAATTGCAACTTAGACCTTCCCATCCTATAAGAGAATTGAATATTTTACATTATAACTCGTGTTAAGATAAAAAAATTGAGTGTTTTGGAAATATTAAATTAAAATATTTATATATAAGCTTATAATAGGTTTTGACATTATAGAATAGAAACTCCCTTATCTGGATTCATACAATCAGGACTGATCCCCAATCCAGACAAATTTGTTGGTCTATTTTGTTTTTAACCAAAACCAGTTTTGACTGTTCTTTATTCATTCATTTTCATTCTTGTACTTATTCTTGTTCGAACAAAAATGAGAAAATTCTTGTTTTGAGAGAGAGAGAGATTTCACTACTAAACTGCACTCTTGTTTGCATCTCACGGGTATGGCATTCGATGATTCACGGTTTGGCAACAAGATCACTTAGCTGGAAAAAAAAATTTGACTTTTGTTGTCAACCAGTGATGATAAGCTGATTGGGATAAACAAGTGAGTGTGAAAGATATGGATTGACACATATGGTAAAACCTTGATAAGTCGTCATCTCAAGTTATAGAAAAATTATGATGGCTTAAGCAGAGTGACGACTTAAGCGGAGTGCCGTCAGTTTCAATGTGCAATTTTGTGAAAATCTAATAAATTTCATACTACTTTAAATTTATACAAGTATGAATCAAAATAACAATATTAATAAAATTTATAGATAGCGAAAGAATAAATAGCAATTTTTACCTTTTTTTATTGTTAATCTAGTAGTCCCCCAATAGTATTTCACTTAATCTTGTTCACCCCTCAGAGTGTGTATTATGTTACATATGTGTGGCAGTCTTTTTTTGTTTACCTTTTATAGTTTGTATTCTCTTCGTCTTTCCTTTTGAAGGTACTACCATTTTTCCTGTCTAAATAAAATGTTTGAAGTTACTTTAGGTTATGGGGATCAGTGCTCGCTTAATGCAAGTTAGTGAGTCTGAATAAATATATTAAAATGGAAACCACCAGAGTTTCAAATTATATACAGCCACTATCCAAAGAAAACTATGACACCTGGAAGGTCCAAGCACAAAAGCTTTACTTATTAAAAGTAAACTATGGGATTATGTGAATGGGAAAATCAAAGAACCAACTGAAGATGAGGAAGAGAGACAAAAATGGCTTGATAAAGATCTAGAGGCAAGATCTGATTTATTGCTTATCATCAACCCTACAGAACTGAAACAAGTAAAAAATTGTGCTACATCCAAAGATGTATGGGATACACTAAAAAGTATCTATCAAAGATTTTGATGCCACAAGTGCCAAAAGCCTGGACATTTTGCTCGGGACTGCTGGTCAAAGAATGTAAAAAAGATAACTCTTTGTTCAAAGCAGAAGAGAAGTATCTGTCATCACGTATAGACAAACCACAAGCCAAATCATCCAGGTGTTTGGATAGTGGAAGCACATCTCACATGTGTTGTGATGACTCCAGTTTCAAAAATCTCATCGAGGACTATGATACTGGAATGATAAATCTAGCGGTTGTGGGTCAAAACACCAAACTCCAAGGAAAGGTAACTGTAGAACTGAAATCCAACAGAGACTCTACAATTACATTGAAAAATACGCAGTATGTTCTTGAACTGATGACAAATTTATTATCTGTGAACAAAATCACTGAATATGGAGGAACTGTCATTTTCAAAAGGAAAGCAGCTCTTGTTAAAAACCAAAAAGGAGAAATAGCTTTGATTGTATCCAAGAAAAATGGTCTGTACACATATGAAGCTAGTAATCGACCAGAAAATTTAAGATATACAGCAGAATCCAAGATCATGACCTGGCACACGAAACTAGGTCATATCAATGAAATAGAACCAAAAGAACCAATGAACAGCAGATCCAAAAGAACTGGACTTGTTAGAGATAGTGCATTCAGATGTTTGTGGGCTGATGCGAGTAACATCTCCTGGCAGATCAAAATACTTTGTAACTTTTATTGATGTAAGTTCCAGATATTGTAAAGTGTACTTCCTGAAACACAAAAATGAAGTGCTGAAATTCTTCAAAGAATATAAAAATAAAGTTGAAAATTACATTGGCAAAAAGATCAAACATTTGTAGAGTGACAATGGAGTTGGAGAATACTGTAGTAATGAATTCAGTGATTTCCCAAAAGCATGTGGAATCAAGAGAAGATTATCTGCACCATATAAGCCAGAACAAAATGGTCTAGCTGAGAAGAAAAACAGAACTCTTCTAGATAAAGCAAGATACATGTTAATTGAATCTAAAGCTCCACCTTCACTTTGGGCTGAAGCCATCAATTCTGCAAATTATTTATGTAACAGAACGCTTTCAAGAGTGATTAAGCATAAAACCCCTTTTGAAAGAAGGACTGGAAGAATTCCATCAGTAAAGCATCTACAAGTTTTTGAATCAAAGACTATCCTAGACAAAGAATGTCCTAGACAAGAAAAGGAAAAAGGGGAAGTCCGATCCAAGAGGTAATGTTGGCATGTTTGTAGATTATGCTGAATATTCAAAAGCTTAGAGAATATGGATGAATAACAGAAAGCAGATAGAAATAGCCAGAGATGTGAAAGTACTGAACACTTTCTACAGTGACAAGAACTCAAATAATGTTGACGACCTCCTAGAAAGAAAAGAAAAAGTGTCCAACAAAACAGAATTTCAAGTTCCTATCCCAAATGAAAATATAGGTGAAGTATTTTATGATATGTTAAACTCTGATCAAGATGAATCCTCAGAATTTGATGAAAATCAACATATAGACAGAGATGACAAAGACCAACCTAATAAAATTGAAGATGAGAATAGAACTAGAATTCAAAGAACAAGACAACCGCCAATTTGGTTTAATGACTATGAAATGTCAGCTTATTGTGAATTGAAAGAAGCACTCAAAAGGTCCTGATGCTCAGCTATGGATTGATGCTATGAAAAAAGAAATTATTTCACATTTAAAAAATACTTTTGAAATTGTTGAAAGCTAGATCAGAAAATGAAATTGAAATTGATCAGAAAGCTAGTCTGTCATTTGAAAAAGGCATTATATGGACTGAAACAAGCAAGTCATCAAGGGCTCACAAAGCTTGACAAAAAACTCAAGGAAAGAGCAAAAGAGTATAATAATAAATAAGAGAAGTGGTGTATGATGGTTGTATTATATTGAGCTTCACGAAAAACAACTTAATTGTGAAGATTATTCAGATATATATAACAGATATATATTACATTCAGATATATATTACATATCAGATATATGTAACTTTCGTTGCTTAAACTGTTTCATTTGGGTATATAAGATTTTATGGTAACTTTTAAACATAAGGCAATGCTGTTAACAAGCTCTTTTTTTAATGGGAGCCATAAAAATAGTCTGTTCCACTTAATCAAGTTTTTTCATAGTGACGAGTTAACCGAAATTAGCGACGAGTAAATGAGGGTTTAATAACATTGTTGTCTATGAGAGGTGGAAGGACCTGAAGAAAAATGATGACTTAACCAGAGTGATGACTTATTAGGGTGACGACTTGACAAGGTTTTACTGTATTTCCAGTGAATATGAAACTTATAATGAATACTGAATTTCTGGGCTTTTGAGAGCAATATAATAAACTTGAATTTAGAATATAAGAATATTGAAGAAATAATGGACTTGAATAAGGATAAGTAGGTTGTTAAAATAATAACAGATGGCAAAATTGCCAAGTTTCTGCCATAATTTGGAATTGAGAGAAAGGATGATTAAAAAAGTGGAAAAACTCAGTGATAAAGACTCAAGAACACAAAGTCCCATCCAGTAAATTGATTCTTATTTTTTTCAATGATTGAACCATTGCAACTATGGAAGAGATAGAGTTCACAAGTCTTCATAAATATCCAAGAGAAGAAGAAAAACCAAAATCTATGAAACCGAAAATTTATGTTCCAAACAAAAAATTTCAAGACTAAGTACAGTAATTGATGCATTAAATATTAGTAATAACAGAATGTAAACTATAAACAGCAGATCAAAAAAATTCTTTTGCATGACATTATCAAGAAATACTTTGATTCATAATAATTTCTATAGAAAAATGAACCAATATATCTCAAAAAATGCATATTATTTGATACATGAAAACTTGGGAAATAAATAAAACTTCATCAATAATCTAGAAAATAGGGTGGCCAGCTTCTGTTCAAGGTACAACATAACAGCCAGCTGCAGTGTCACGGGCCGCATTACAGGTGTCACTCCAGTGTATAAGCCACACCAGTAAAATAACTCTGAAAAATCATAAGCATAAACAAACATATTCATTGTTTACAGCCAGATATAGTGAATCAAAAATGAGTTTCTTTTGCAAATTATTCCATCAAATCCATTCACGGTTTGACTTTAACGAATGTGAAACATTTATTCCAATTTTTCTTCGATTATTATTTTGCCAAAATAGGCAATTTAACAAACAAGGTGGCAGAAAAAATAGGAAAAAAAATTGCCCATGACTAGCTTTATGGGCATTTGTGTGTTTGAAAAGGCAGTAGATGAGATACTATCAGGGTTTAAGTTGGATAAAAAATTCCTTTTGCAAAAAAGCAAAAATTGAGGGAAAGCTTTAGCAAAATGCTAATGTAATGATTGATGGATGGAAGTCTACTCGTTTCATACATCCTGTAAGCATTTTTGCGAAAATGGCTACTACTTCTTTCGCATTCTACGATTTTCCTTTGCATTTTGCAAAAAATGCGACCGTAGCTTAAATCCTGGATACCATAGTAAATTTTCGTCACCAAATAAATGTAAATAATTTTCCACTGTTGCAATGAGAAAAATCAAATTTGTGGTCATTATTTGAGCTAAACACCTTGTAAATTATTAATTTAAATTTGATAATTTACCTTTTCAGGGGCTACACAAAATGTACTTGTTGGCCACCCCTGATCTAGAACTACCCAAGTCTTGAGAAGTCCAAATTAGAGGGTTTCTACTGTACATCATAGCAAAAAGAAATACGACTCATTAATTTGCCTTATTTATCAATTCAAATTTATACATCCACAATAAGTTTCCCAATTTTTTAGTCTTGATTTTATACTGTATTTATTAGATTATTTTTACTCCTGCATCTATTTTTTCGCACATATATATAACACATTTGTTAATTTTCAGAGCCAAATGACAACCATCTTAAATCATAAGCATGTCCATGCCCCGAAAGAAATTCCTTAGGGATTGTTTTCATAAGCGGGGATTTTTTTTAATGAAGTAGGGAATGTTTAGGGACAATTAGGGATTTTTTGTGATTTTCTTAAAAATTCGGGAGATTTAAGAACTTTTCGGGAGGTCGAGCGATGAAGCTAAAATTCGGGAGATTCCCGAAAAATTCGGGAGACTTGGCAGCTATGAAAATGTGAAATGCGCCCGCACCTTTGAAGTGTTCATGTGGGTCCGGATGGCATCCGCATGTGTGAAAACCTACGTGCGGGCTCCGCATCCGCACATACAAGTTTCGTACATTAGGTTATTTGGAGCTATTCACACGACGCGGATGCGGGTCGAATTAGTCCACATCTTTGGCTACTTTTTCAAGACGATTTTGCATGGAATTTTTTTAATTATTTGACATAAATATAAAAACACCATATGAAGGTCCCTGTGCATCAATAGGATGTACCCACATATATACGTCTATCCCTCCGTCTCCTTAGATAAAGAAGATATAGCAACTTTAACTGCTTTTTGTCCATACTTTACAATTTTATATAATAAAACCTGCCAACAACGAACACTGACGGGACCAAAATTATAAGCCGTTCTGTAATTCATTACAAATATAATTGACTGAATACTTTAATAACTTTTAAATTTAATTATAAATTTTTAATTTTTTCTTTTTAAATTTTTAAAATTATTATAAAAATATAAATACTTAAAATTGTTTAAAATATTTTTTTATTTTTAAAACTAAATACTTTTATTAAACAACATTATCCATGTACGGCGCGTTCACTCAGGGCTGGATTGACACGTTTGAAAGCCCTAAGCACTTGAATAGTTTTGGTGTGTCCCCCTCCACCACCCCCAATACCTACATATACACTTTACATGATATTGAGTCTATAAACTTAAAAAAAAAATTTATATTTCAGAAGTGACTAATCTAAGGATGGGATTTCACTCTAAAAGGTTTATGAAAGTTATTTTATAAAACTTGGAAAAAAGCAACCAATAAATTTATCGGTTACATTTGAGAAAATGCAACCAATCAGCTTATTGGTTGCATTTGTAAAAGAATAAAACTTTTATAGTGTAATCCGGGCTTAACACAGAATTGTGATGTGAATATTTCTAAGCACAGACATTTTGAAAGTCTCCACCCCTCCCCCTTTTCTACTTGCAAAGTCTTTGATATCTCCTGATTTTTTTTTTTTTTTTTTTTGGAACATCATTGGATATGTTTTTGGAATTTTTTTTCATATTTTCTAAAAAGACAGATCTTAGATTTTTTTTTCAAAACCTTTTGAAAATATTTTGCGATATATTCCCCCATTGACTAATTGTGACGATCAAACTGAAAAGGTCTCTTTATGTTACGATTAAACTATTAAGATTATTCTATGGGGCTCTAGATTAAACCACCAAAGAATAGCTCTAGGCTGCCTATGAGCACTGAATCAGGGGTGAAGGGGAAAAATAATTGCAAAAATTGGGGAAAAAAAGTTTTTATGCACAAATTTCAAACTAAAGGTTTTTTAGAACTTTAGTGCTTGTGTGAAAGGGCATGCGGATCTGGGATCTGGACCCACGTCCGCTCAGTGTGAAATGCGCCTAAAGGTTCTCTACCCACAGGCAGGAAAAAAAAAACAAGAAAATAAAATGTTTTTTCAGAAGAAATAGAAAAGAAGTTAAGAGCTGGTATTGGCTTTGCTTTCAACAATGGAAAGGAGGGTCTCTCCACTTTAGATCCCTTCATCTATTTACTCAGAGGGCAGATTGTTTCTTGGCCAACATTGTAAAATCCCCCCCTTCAGCTGATAAGACATCTCTCAGTAGGGGATCTGGAGGAAAATGCTGATAAGGATTTTTTTCCTCTCCCTGGGGATCTGAAAAATAATCTTCCATGGAAAAAAAGTGAAGGTAAACCATTTGAATGTAGATTTATCCTCTGATTTTTTCCCATTCAAATTTTCCCTGACTTTTCCAAGTATTTAGAATTTTCCCTGACTTTTGACAAATATTTCATATTTTCCCTGACTTTCCCTGACCGTTTTTTGATTCCCTGACTTTCCAGGTTGCTGGGAACCCTGTAAATGTTACGAAAACAAAGTCGCGTCTTTGCCAGTTGCTTAAATGCGGTCACAAAGACTTTTTTTACGGCTGCTCGATGGAAATGACCATGGCTGTCCTCTATGGGTGTTTTCCCTAACGATGACGGTAATTATTGACACCACGACAACGTGAAATCTAATTTTCTGCCAAAATCCGGAGAAATTTTAACAAATCCTGAGAGCGGGAGGAAGGATGAAAAATCCGGAGTCTCCCGCCTAAATCGGGAGAGTTGGCAGGTCTGCAAATGATACTTTCAAATCTTTTGGACAGAAGAGCAAAATTCGCAAAAAACTTTGATCTGTGTATACCTAGCAACCCTAGTCATGGAAGTGGTTTTTTACAATATACAGTTTCAGGTTTCCGTAAAATAAAAATAATAATAAGTTTGAACATACTTCCCTTCAAAATATTCCTTAGAGTGTCTCCACATTACAAAACAAAAATACTGACCAAATTCGTATTTGTAGCTTTAGTGTTTTTGGCTCAGTATGATTCTTTATATAACTTTTAGACCCCCTTTTTAGTGAGTCTTTGCATCACGAAATGAAACTATTTACAAAATTTTACATTTGTAGCTTCATCGGTTTCAGCTCAGCGTGATTTCTCTACGCAACCTACGAATCCCCTTAAGGGTCAAATTTCAGAAACTCCCTTCTTAGTGATTCTTTACATCATGAAACAATGGCTTGGCAATGATGAATCAGTGAATCAGGCAGGACACATTTTATATATATAGATATAGTCAATTCAAATATTAATGAATTTACTTTGAGATTCCTACCTGATTTAATGTGGAAATCACTCTTTAAAAACTAACTTCATTCATAATATATATTTTTTCATTAAATTGTTCTGTTTTTTTTAATTTTTTTCCCAGCCACACCATTGGGCCTCTTGTGGCTTTAAATTCTGTATTTGTATGATTTGAAGTTGAAAAAAGTCACAACTTGCAAACAAGAGTAATTCAGAAAAATCCTACAAAATATGCCAGATTTAATAACAATAAATCCTTAACACTTCTTGCACAAACTGCTTTTAACCTCCATGGTGAAAGCATTTTATCCTTTCTTCTCACAAGGAAAGGGTACAAAGGCGTCAATGGAATTGAGGGTATTTATAATTCTAAATACCCTCAATTCCATTGACGCCTGCACTCAATTCACTATAGAAGAAAACAACCAAATTGCATTCCTTGACCATGGCCCCCACAAGGGGTGGGCTGACAAGGCTCTAGTCCTGGGGCCCGAGATGATTGTCATCATTTTTTTGTTTCTTCACGCTAGAAATTCAATATAAAGGGACCCGTAAAAGATCCCAGCCTAGGGGCACTGCTTCAGGATGTGGGGGCCATGTCCCCTGGACGTATTGGTCACTCACCACGAACAAACTTTCTCTACCACTGTCTTTCGCAAACCGTTTGTTGTTTCTCTACCCCCTCTCAACCTCTCTGTGCATCCTCCGGCACAAAAGTATGCATCGTTCTACACATGCGTGAAGCGAGCCATTAAGATGTGCTCTTCACCGATTCTACTTGATGCTGAACTGAATATCCTAAGAGCAATAGCAGTCGATCGTGGCTACAGCAGCTCTCTCATTGATAATCTACACTGCAAACTTATTAAAAATACTTCCGCAACCAAGCCTAAACCTTAACACAAAAACTTGATCATTTGCCTTTCTTCCCAAAAACCAGCCAGCATATCGCTAAAATTCTTCGAAAATACAATTTTTCTGTGGTTTTCACCCCCGTCAATAAACTTAGCTTCCCTAAACTTAAAGATCCCATTGACATACTCAACAACTGGGGCACCTACAGAATTTCATGCCAATACAGATTATCGTACATAGGCCAAACTAAACGTGCCCTAAAATACTGTTTAAATGAGCATAGAAGATATGTAACCAACCAAGACTTTAACCCCTCATCCATAGTCCACCACTGCTGGTCCTTTGACTATAAATTTGACTTCACTTCTGTCAAAATCATTCAAAAATGCCTCTCACCGTCTGACTTGGACTTCTTCGAATCATTCCACATCAACAAAAACACAGACAAGTTGGTCAACGACCTAACTAGCACACCACCCTTCTCAAAAATCTGGCAACAGTTTCTACAATAATTATTTTTCTCCATCAGCATCACTATCATGTTCTCGATTGTGATTGGCTCCGCCATTTTTCTTTTTCTATCTTCCTCTGCTATTGTTGCCGGTTCATTTGAATTAGACTCTTTTGTCTACAACAGTGAGTAATTCCCACTATAAGGAGTATTTTTCGATATTTTTTCTTTGTTTCCTGCTACTGATGAAGGAACTTAATATAGTTCCGAAATGCATATAGCCGTGGTTCTTTCGCAATTTTGGGTTCAAATAACGTCAGTCATTCAATTGTATTTCTCTATATGTTGCTGAGTGGAGCAGAATGACAGTCTGGCTTTTCTAGCAGCTAAATATCTCTTATGAATCCTATATGAATGTTGATGATTAAGTTGCAATTTCTAGTTTATTTAAGAATATCATATTGATGGATTGGGAAATCAAAACTTTATTTGAATTTCAAATCAACCAAGTATGGCTGCATATCACTTACCAGATTGACAAGAACAAAAGCCAGACACGTGAGAGCAGCTAGCACCATTTTCACAAGTGCAATTATTTGCACAGTTTCTTCCATACTTTCCAGAAGGACATTTATTTTCACAACTGAAATCACATAACTTTAAATTAAAAACATTATGAAGCTACAGAGATGTCAAGATATTGCATCGCTAATTTCATAAAACAGCATTGTTACTCAAATTTTTTTTCCCATAAATATTGTTTAAGCTTAGATGAATAACTGACCATTTTTGTAAGAGCAGAAATTCTCAGTCAAAAATATGGTATTGATTCCAAATTTAAGCTTGGAACTTGTAGTTTCAAAGATCGCTTGTTTACATTAAAAAAAAATAATAATAAAGTTCATACATGTATTAGGCTTATATTACACATAGTAACATATCCCCCCCCCCCCGTGTTTTTTGGCTTTAAAAATGTTTTACTTTTTTATTGATGAATTCATAGTACTGCACTACACCCAAAATCCTAGAGACTGCATGCGATACTCCACACATATGATCCTTAGATCTTCTTTGTCAAGTTTAAATAAGTATGCACACTATCTAAACTTGTTTGATCTCTATGCATCAATTAACTTGATACACAAACAAAAATGAGATTTATAAATTAGCAGTCAGAAATGAATAAAAATATAAATACATGATTAATCAATCATACATACGTTATTAGGAAATTTGCAGATGAGAAAATATATTGGTGTAGTCAGGAATTTTAGCAATTGAGTGTTGTTTCAGACTGAATTTAGTTGCATTTTATCATGTGTGGATAAATGCATGATCTATATTGATTCATTTATTTATTTCATTTATTCATCTATTTGAAATTCATGACCTATATTGTTATCTAGTGTATGACTGCTCATTTTGGTTAATATACAAATACAACGCCATAACAGGCAAAATGCCCAACGAGGTGGCTGAGAAAAGGATGCCCATAACAAATATGGATGTCATATATTAAATGTTTTATATATGTTTAAATTCATGATTTGAATGTTAAACTAATCTGGATGGAACTAGACTTCCTGAATGGGTGAGAAAAAACATCAGGCAGGAGCACGAATATTCTCACAGAGTACCAGGAGTTAGTATTATTCACTTGGGTGGAAGGGGGATTTCAGATGTGGCAGTGATTCCAGCACTGCCAATGGGCATAGGTAGAGATAGACTTGAAAATTGAAAAGATGGGAAAGGATGATCAGTGCTGGGAGAGGCATGATGATGTCAATCCATACATACACATATACATTGAATCAGACATCTTCGCCCATGCCAAAGGGTAGCAGGGCCAGCAGGCCAGCTGTTGGCCATCCCGATCTAAAGTAGAGAGCAATGTAGGAACATGTGGTGCTTTCAATGACCTTTATGAATAGGTTATTAATAGGGAATGTGATATCCTAAATACACATGTCATGGGGTGATAAAATCTTCACAGATAATCAAGTGGATGATGTGTAAGTCCTCAAATTTCTAAAAAAATGTATGTGAAAGCACCAGGACCAAAAGATATCTATCCCAGGGTTTGAGGGAATGTGCTAATGAACTGTTAGGGGCAGTTGCACAGATTTACAGAAGTAGTGTTGCTGAGGGTATTGTTCCAGATGATTAGGAGCTTAACTAATGTAGTTCCAATATTTAAATAGGGTAGTAGAGAAACCGTGTGGAATTATCGTGAGTTGGAAGATATCTCTCGAAAATTTTTTAAGTTATTATCAAAAGAGCTGGCGAAGTGGATAGATGAGAATAACTTGTCTGAAAACCAGCTTGGGTTCAGGAAGGGGAAATCGTGTAATCAACCTCCTTTGCTTCTATGATCATGTGACTAAAACTTTGGGAAATGGCAAAAACGGCAACATAGTTTATCTTGATTTCTAGAAGGCATTTGATCAGGTCCAACTTGGTAAACTCTTGAAGCATTTACGAGATTTGGATTAGGGGAGCTTGTTGAATTGGATAGAATTGTGGGCGAGAGATAGGTCACAACGGGTTATAGTGAATAGGGAATTTTATAATTTGACAAGTGCCAAAAGTTGAGTCCGTGAAGGAAGTGTCCTTGGGGTCCATATGTTTTTTACTTTTTATTGATAAACTTGATCAGGGTATTGATGGGATTGTTAGCAAATTTGCAGATGACAAAGCTAATGGGGTAGTCAGGAATCCGAGTGATATGCAGATGGGCTAATGAATAGAGCATGATGTTTAGTGTTGAGAAGTGCGTGGTCACTCATTTTGGTCCGAACAACCCACGGTTCACTTATGAATTGAATAGCATTACTATCCCAGATGCAGTTAGCGTCACCGATTTGGAAATTCTCATTGACGTGCCACTCAAGTTTTCTGAACATTATTCAGCATTGGTCAAAAAAAGTGAATAGAATGCTTGTATGTGGTTTCATTTTTAAAAATGTTTTGTTTTCTCCTGAAGTCATTCTTCGGCTTTTCCAATGTTTAGTTCACCCAGGAGAGGAGTGTGCTGTAAGGTTTGGAGATCATACCTACAAAGGAACATGAACTTGGTTGAGGGGATGCAGAGAAGAGCTACGCATGCTCTTGTTGGCACAAAATGCTTGAGCTATGAAGAAAGTCCTGATTTCTTGAATAATGTTTACATTGGAGGAATGAAGGTGTCTGGATGTGATTGAAGTGTTTAAATTTTTCAATTGGATGGATAGGCTGGACCAAGAGTCATTAATATTCCATCAATCAACTGCTTTGACAAGGGGACAAATCAGTATCGTTTATGGGTATCAGGTATTATTTAATAAAAGACAATTCTAGGTTTTGGTGTCGCATGGAGTTTCCTCTAATAGGATTGTTAATAAATGGAATAGCTTACCTTTGGGGTTTGTGAATTCTGACACAATTGACACATTTAAAAAGTAGTACAATAAACATAGTGGGATAAATTAAGAAACTATTCATACATAGGTAAGACAACCACAATCTTTTTTATATGGGCACTGTATTATATATTAATTTTTTTGGGAAATATATGCTCTAATATTTGATATCCATATTTTTCATGGGCATAATTTTTTCAGCTACCTTGTTGGGCAATTTGCCTGTTGTGGCTTTTGTATTTGTATCCTTTTTAATGAGGTTCCTCTTACTAAGTGGTTCAGATTTTCAGAACATTTTTTCATGGGAGGAAAAAAAAAGTAAATATAAAATGCTAGGTTTCATATTTGCAAAAGGTCTCTCATTTATTCCAAAGTCATCCTTTAACTTAGTTCCTTATTCTATAGCAGTGGTTCCTGAACTTTTTATGTCACTGAACACTTTTTGAAAAAAAAAGTTTATCACAAACATTAATTTTGATAACACTTCTATGATCTTAGTACAATAAAATGCCCTGAAGTGAAAGATGACCTACTGGGTGTTCTACAGAATATATCAAGTCCATGGTTGTGAGTGGATTTGGACAATGACCCATCTTTGAAGCCCCTCTGACCCATGTTTGAGCAGCGACCCATAGATTAGGAACCCCTGGTCTAGAGAATAAGAGAGACTAACACCTCGAAACATTTTTTTTTCAAACTTTTTCTCTCAGTTGGATTTTACCATAAAATTCCACTAAATTCATTTTTAGTATCTATACTTCATATGAAATTTTAATTACCTTTTCACTACAAAATAATTATGAGATGTAGATTTTTAGAGAGGGCTAAATATATATATTCCAGGGTTTTAACAATATGGGTCTTGCACATTGAAACAAGGTAAAATTACAAATAAAAAAATATTACTGGGAAAAAAGTATACTGAATATTTTTAATACAAATCATGTATCAAAATGAAAAATAAGCAAATAATGACATAAATATGATTATTGATACACAAAATACAAAGACCACAACAGGCAAATGTCCAATGAGGTGGCTGCTAAAAGATTGCCCATAGAAAATATGAATGTCAAATATATATACAAAATACAGAAACCCAATATTGCCAGAGTTGCATCATTTGAGAAGGCATTGAACGCAAGATGGGCATTTTGCCTGTTGTGGTTTTTGCTTTCTGTATATTGGTGAGATAAATACATAGTTAACTCCTTGCACTGCAAATTTCTGGCAGACCATTAATCCTAGAGGCATATTTCGAATTAGAGAAAGTACCCAAATAACATGTAGACCTTAGATATAGCATTCATATTGCAAAGGGTTATATAGTTATTCAAATAAAAAAAATCAACTTATACAGACACCCTGGCCTCAAAAACCCAATTAGAAAGTTGTTGCTCTGTCTCTCCTGAGGCTGACAAAAATAATCCAAGTTTCTGAGTGTGATATTCACTTAGATATTTGAACTCAAAATCAGAGAAAAGGTGAAAAAGAACAGCATAATGAGCTTTTCCATTAGTTTATGCTGTTCACTGTTCTTTCCTACCTTTTTGAATTCAAATATCTTAGCAAATATTGCACTTGGAAACAATGAATATTTTTTGTCTTCAAGAGAGACAGGGCAAGGCAACTTTTAATTGGGTGTGTTAATAAGACAAGGTGACCAAATAAAAAAAAGTTTTTTATTTCAATAACTACACAACCCCTGTCAATCTGAATAACGTATCTGAGATCTACGTGTTATTTGGATAGTTTTTCTAATTGGAAGTATACCTGTAGGATCAACGGTTCACCAGTAATTTGCAGTGCAAGGAGTTAACTATAAACTCTTTATATTTGTGAGATAAATTGGCAGCGTTATCTATCTTGAAGAAGCCGCAACTCTGATAAGTAGTTCAAATTTTTTACTACCCACAACAAGACCTTTTCCAACTATACCACTTCTGTCAAAATTGGTGACTAACAACTCATGCACTTCCCTAGTTAGTTGTAAGGTTGTGTATTTCAAATATGTTGCTCCAAGAATATCAACTAGAATACAATACTCTTAAAATTATTTCAAGAGTTTCAAGGTTTGCTATGCTCAAGGTACAAGTTTCCCATAAGCCATACAGGCCATATCTACAGGGCATTAGTGTTAACTGGTTAATTACAAGTTCTGATAACCCAGGGTTGCTGACAGGAGTGTGAATATATAGCATAGCTCATCTTATGCAGTCAAATTCTACCACAATTAACATGTTTACAAGAAATACTGTATATTACACTATTCTACAAGGTTTTTCCAACGTGGAAATATTTAGCTTTTTTAATTTTTGGGTGCTGATTCCAGATATGACCTTAAAAAATTGCCATCACATCTAGTTTTTTTTTGTTATATATATGGTATTTAATTTTTAATATCTTTCAAATTGTACATATTTAGGCTATACTAGAC
This sequence comes from Pholcus phalangioides, assembly GCF_987345545.1. Lineage (NCBI taxonomy): Eukaryota > Metazoa > Arthropoda > Arachnida > Araneae > Pholcidae > Pholcus > Pholcus phalangioides. Next base: position 651,172 of record NW_028301619.1, read on the forward strand.
AAGAGCATATTTAATTTTTTTGTCATCTAAATCTCAAAGAATGGCAACATTGATTTTATATGTAATTACAACCAGATTCTCCATTTTTTTTAACTGAAACACAGGCTTTATGTTTATTTACAATGCTTTAGTCAAAAAATGGAGCTAAGTCAACGTCCCAGATGCATTAATAAGACCCCTCCAAATAAGTTTTGCTGCCACCACTTCACAATAAATAGGGGCTGATCAGAGGCATGTGGGGGGCTTGCTCCCACTCCAAAGACGACCAATATTTAAAACTTTTTCAATATTTTTATAAGAAATATAATATTGAAACACTAAATATGAAAGACTAATAAAACACTTTTATCAGCTATTTTCTGTTAACTTAAATGTGTTTTGATCGTTAATAACTGAAAATTTATCTGGAAAAAATCTTTGTGAACCCCTCTCCCCCTCCTAAGTTGATCCCGTGTATGCCCCTGGGCTTATGAAAAACATTATGAAGGCTATGGACAAATCTTGCTCAGGTTTCTCGCACCTGAAAAAAAAAAAATTCTGAAATTAAATGAGACAAAACACTAAAAGGCGGCGTATTTTTAGGTCTTCAAATAAGGAAATTATCAAGTGATTTTGTTTTCATGTAGAACTTGCTTGGAACTCTATACTTGGAGCACATGGAAACAATTTTTCAGAAAATAAGCGACAATAATGTGATTCGAACAAACCACAGACACTGTTGGTTCCAATATATGAAACAATGAAAGGACCTGAAAGTTTTCAACATTTTCCAAAAGATAAACAATATGCCCTGCCATGTTTTGCGTATTTTTTCAGAAACTTCACAGCTATGGTTTAGCTGAAGAAAATTGGAGTGATACAAACCAAAATTACCTTTACTTATATTTTCCATGCATACATCAAATAGTAAGATTTTTTATTCTGAATAAAACATTTGAATATCAGTGGAATGAAAATACAGGGTGTTTCAAAAAGGGCCCCTAACTTTGAAAATAAATAACTCTGAAAGATGATAGAATCATGAAACCAGTGGTATGTTTATTAAAAAAACTAAGAATCCGATACAGAAAATCTCAAAATTTTATTTACAAACTATGTCGATAGATGGCGCTGCAGGCAGCATTACAGATCCCTATAAACAGAGCTCAGATGCTGAGAATGATAAGTTATCTAAGATTTCGCTGTTGAAACGTTACCGCCATTATTGTATAGTGAAAGAAATTCTGGAAGTGATGTATTTCATGGAGGAATGTTTGTTTATTATGTTTGAGTACCACTGATTAAATCAGAGCCCTACTGCCACAAGAATAAGTTTTCAAATGTGATTTCAAGTTGCAAAAAGGCCCAGATGGCAAAACAATTCGTGAGCTATTCAAAAAATTTCAACAGACTGGCAACATGGCCAGTGCGTTAGTCAGAAATGTGGGTCCCACTGACTCTGTCATTACACCTGAAAATGCAATGACACTTGCTGCAGTTTTTGAGCATTTGAATAAATCTGTCTGCAGACCTGCAGCTGAATCCGGAATCGTGCTATTTAGCACATACGGAATCCTGCGGAAGACATCACACATGTTTCTGTGCAAGATTTGATGCCAGCACCCCATACCAGCTAAACGACAGCGTGAGGATTTCACTAACAAGATACTCAACATGATTGATAGTTCTGGTTCCAAATATGGTTTACAGACGAGGCACATTTTCATCTGGATGGTGTCGTTAACAGACACAATTGCCGATTTTGGGGTACCGAAAACCCACATTGGTCTCATGCATGACTATTCCATTGCCAAAACTTACCGTTTGGGCTGCAATCTCTTGTAGATTCATCACTGGGTCTTTTTTCTTGCGAGAAACAGTGAGGACTGACTGTTTATTGCACTTTTGAAACAATTTGCCGCCACTCAACAAGCATTGGACGATCGACCAAGCACGGCATGGTTCATGCAAGATGGGGCTCGCCCACACCATAAACAAGCAGTTTTGATTTTCTGGACAAATACTTCAATGATAGAGTTATTGCGTTGAACTATTCATCAGTTAAGGGAAAAGGCATGGACTGGCCTTCTTTCTGTGGGGGCACACTGAAGGACATTGTTTACCGCAACAATCCTTTAAGACTCAATGAGATGGAGGAGGTTATTTGTCAAGCTTGTGTGTCAATCTCCAGTGACACACTACAGAGAGTCACTGACAATTTCATTCTTCGTTTGCGACGTGTGTTGTGTGAAGGTGCACATTTTGAATTGATTTTGATGTGAATGCAATGAGGGCAGCTTGCTTTACCCACTATGTACAGCCTACTTATGATAATGTCGGCGCAATTTGTAACTAATTTGTAAGAAGGAGGTTCGGAAGAAGGCTGAGAAAACGAAGCCGCTGTGGTGGTCGAGTGGTTATAGTGCGGACTCGTGATGCGAGGATCCGGGTTCGAACCCCACAGTGGTGGTCGGCTGAAGTTGGTTTTCTGTGGTTCCCAACTTCAAGGCGCAAATGTGAGCCGATCTCCCCGTTAAAAAGTCTCGCCACAGACAGCAACAGTCCTACAACGGTAAATCATTCAACCATAACACTTCACTCAAAGTTAGAGAAACTGGGGGCAGATGACAGCACTACACATAACAAGCATTACACAGAAACAAAACTTTACGTCAGGTTGCACTATACGTACACGCACATTCCCGCATGTACCGATTCGTTGGGGGTTCCGCGGGGGGGGGGGTGCATTTGGGATGTAGCAGTAGTAGGTAGGGCCTCCAAAAAATGGCTCGGGGATCCATGATGTTCTTAAGTCAGCCACCTCGTTGGGCAATTTGCCTGTTGTGCCGTCGTATTTGTATAATTAAATAACTATCATGCAATTTTTAACTAAAATTCTATGGTTTCTGTATCGGATTCTTACGGTTTTTTAATAAAGATACCACTGGTTTCATGCTTCTATCTATTACTGTTTCTGAGTTATTTATTTTCAAAGTTAAGGATCCTTCGTGAAACACCCTGTAATTGCTTCTTGTTAAGTTTATATATATTGTATAATGTTTATAAATAAATGGAAAAATTTATTTATTTGGGTCAACTGCCCCCCCCCCCCCCTAGTTCCGGCCCATCAACTCTTCCTGACAAACTATACTCTTTTTCAGCATTTTTCATGTTCCGATGGAACATTTTTAGGACCAATCACATTAGAACCCAAAATTAATTTTATTAACATATTGTCAACAGAGCTTATAGCAGTGTCGTATGGAATTTTCAATTAATTTTACTAGTTTAAGTTATTTCGCCAAGTGGTTTGTTACATCACTATGAAAAACAATTCACATGAATTTCAATACTTTTTAATGAAAATTGAATAGATTTTTCTTTGAGATCAACTGTCATTATTCATACATAACCTCATTTTCATCGCACAAAAAAAAAGTTATGCAAGTTTGAAACAATTATTTTAATTACATGAAAAATAACAGTGATCATATTATCATTATGGAATATGGCATAAATACAAATGACATCCATATTTGGTGTTATGGCCACTTTATTTTCATTTTAATCACATCAAGGAAAAATATTACAGTTGGTGTATTTGTATCAATTACTTAAGTTTACAAAATTTGAGGGACTCACTTAGCTCCAATGTAGCCTGGCTCACAAATGCAAGAGCCATTTACTGGATCACAGAGTGCACCATTAAAACAATTACAAGACATCTGACAATCTGTTCCATACGTTAGTGCAGGACATGGTCTATTACAAAAATCACCACTCCAACCTGGAAGACATTCACAATGGCCAGTCCATGGGTGGCAGCTATTAAAACACACAGGCCATTTATCAATTAAGATAATTAGTGAGAATACGTTGTAACAAAATATGCAGTAGAACCATAGACAATCATATACAGTTATACAAAGAAAATCCCTCTGATGTTTAAAAATAATATAAACCAAAGGGTTAACTTTTTTATGCTAAAGATTAACGTCATATATCAAGGAAAAATTTTTTACTGAATTATTTATCACAAAATTTTAAATTACAATTGATGACAAAATGCATTTCTGTGAGTTAATTCATCCCTATCTATTAGGAAAAATTACATATGGAGGGCTCAGAAGCCAATCAGTATAAGTCAATTTTCTGAAAATGAAAAGGTTTTTTTCTTCCTTGAACCCCGGGAACAAAAAATAAATATGATGCGGTTCACAGACCCCCCCCCCCTCCAGGGTTTCACAAGGAATGGGTATACAAGACACATTTAGGAGAAGAACAAAGCAGAAATTAGGTTTAAAATACAGAAAGACTGTCCAGGTTGTCCTTGGTTTCCACACTGTTCAAAATGAGGTGCTGAGATAAGCACTCATTGAAAATGTCTGTAGATTACAACAGCAAATAGCTGATTGTATCAGATTACGATTCTGATTTTTTAAAGAAAGCACGTCTGAGGAGACAACGATTACAGCACATCCTATGCCTGTCTTTCTTCATGAAATGGTCACATTTTTTCCTAAACCAGTTGCATTCCATCTGTTAGCTTTGTATACTCATTCTGTGACAAGTTCAAAATAAAAATATTGTAAGTTTTAATGACAAAAAACTCAATGCTATCAAAGATAGTAATAGAAAGGCATGAGTGCTTGAAAATTAGCTTAAATTTCTTACAGTGCACTAACACAAAATTAATTTTTAATCGTTTATTTGGTGCAATCCTTTCAAGTCTAAAAGCATAGAAGGAGTTGCACTAAAGTGCTTGACAACTTGTTGTTGAATAAGATTAAATATTGAAGAAAGATCAATCACAAATTAAATATGAGATTGTCATGCAAAATTCCTGACAACTTCCGCCTGTATAGATATTCACAATAGTGGGGTTTGACAGTATTTCATATATTCTATAAAAGCACATTCTGATTCTATCTTATTCACACTTACAGTTCTGTTGTTTCTTGTTTACATTGACAAATCTGATCACACTGAGGACCAAAATATTCATCTCGGCAGCCTACAAATAAATAGAATATATTTACAGTACTATGAAAATATGATTATGGCTAAAAAAGTATAAAAATGTGGAAGTCTAATTCAGTAATTAACATTTTATTATGCACTTGTAATTCTGATTAAAAACATTTAACTTCTCACTTGCTATGCACATTGAATTTTCCATGCACTGTGTCCATTAAAAACATTGAGATGAATAATTTTTGTAATGATGAATAATAATGATGAATAATAATAGAATGTGTAGGGATTTTAATCATCGAACAATAAAAAGAAAATTATGATTTTCTATTAATAGTTAGATTTTCGAGACAATATATACACAGGGTGAATTCAACCTACTCTGCCAAACAAAGGGGGTGATAGACGAGCTCAAGTGGATAATGAAACACCCCACTAACACACGTTGTCCTATCTCAAACCATTTTAAAGTTGTGGATAATCGATTATGGGGAAAAATATGTGTAGAGTCTAAAAAAACCTGCATTTGTGAAGTTTCTAAGAGACCTACATGCAAACTAAGCACATATTTAGAAAGAACGAAAAATCTTATAAGATTGACATTCTATAAGATTTCATCAAAATATCTGGATTTATTGGTGAGCTACAAGCACAGAAAGATTGACAAAAGTTAAAAATCGAATTGCTGAAGAAAAATTTTCATTGCCAATCATGCTTTCTAGCAAGCCAAATACCCTTCTAGCTACAATCGGTCAAATTTACCAAAAACTTGTGCATTATATATACCATCTAAATGATAATTTTACATTGGCGATGAGTCTGGATGTTTTTTATCCATGTTGCAATTTTTTTTTGCTCCCTTGTCCCAGTGACCTGCAGATTAGTTTAGGTTTCTCTCCTGATGATGAATTTTGGCAACATTACTAGTTTTGATCTGACGCTGGAGACATGGAGTCAATATACAGAACGTTTACAGCAATTTTTCATTGCGAACGGTGTCAAAAACGATGATCAGAAAACTCATGATATTCCTGACAGTCATCTGTGCGTCCACATACAGACAGTTGTGGAACTTTCTCCAGATTTGCCGACATCAAAGACGTTGAATGAACTGATTCAAGCATTGAATCAGCACTTCGACCCAGTCCCGTCCGAGATCACCAAAAGAGTCAAGTTCCACAGTCATATGAGATGAACAGGTGAGTGGGTTTCCATTTACATTGCCAAATTGCAACGTCTATCAGAATTTTGTAATTTTGGTATAACGTTGGACATAGTGCTCCACAACCTTTCATTTGCGGCATACAAGATGAATCTATACAGTGGAAGTTGCTGTCCAAGGTTAATTTAATGCTCGCTCGCGCAACGGAAATAGCAGTTTCGATGGAAGTGGTAGACTTGCATAAACCAACAATTGAAAATGTTCACAAAATTGAGTTGAGAATTCCTCCGAGGAAAAAACGGACAATGGATCTGAGGTTTCATCAGATTCGTGTAAAGAAACCAACAAGCAAAGCATCCACAGTTTCGACATCGAGACATGTTTCACTGGAAAGAAAAAACTGTTATCATTGTGGAGACCCATGACATTTGTATAATGCCTGCTAGTTGAAAAGCTCAACATGCTTGAAAGAAAGTTGCAAGAAAATTGGGTATCTCGCACGGGTATGTTGATTGAAATAAAAAAATAATACCCCAGAAGTCAACAAGTTGCAAACTGAGTCATAGAGAGAGGGACTGTTCTCCTACTTAGGTCATCAGAAAGTACAGTTTGCTTCATCTCGATCCTGTGGGACAGGCTTCACCACCATTACGGGTGTGTTGTTATATTGAAGGGAAAGAAATCACAGTGGACGTCAACTCGGGAGCACCATTTTCATTAATTCCAGTGGCAGTGTACCGTAAGTACAAGAACGTTTTTGCAAAGCTAAAAAAACAAATTTGAGACTGCAGTCATTTACAAAACATCCTATCAAGATGTTGGGGGTGATGCAAAGTGAAGGTCTCCATGGATCAATCGAACATTGTGAAGCTACCTATACTAGTGGGACAGAATGGTTCAGTAAGCCTTGCAGGTCAAAATTGAATCGAGCCTTTAGGTCTATCATCTTTACTTGCACAGTCAGCTGGAAGTGTGAACCAAGTCAAGTCAGTACCTAGCACATCGGAAATGTTGCAGTGGAAACCTAGTCAATGCAGTCTTAACGCATGGGCCCACCTGGACATGGCCCGGGGGCCTCAAGAGGGGAGGGGCCTCACAAAAATGATAAGTGGTTGAAATTTGAGAATTTTCCAGATAGGGCCTCAAAACATCCCTTGGCCTGGGGCCCATGATGCTATTAAGATGGCCCCGAACATAGTAAATGTTTTCTCCTGGACTGGGTTATATTAAGGGAGTGAAAGTTCACCTGAAAGAATATTCTGATGTTTCTTCTCAGTTTTTCAAAGGAAGACCAGAGCCATACAAATTAAAAGAAAAAGTGGAAAAAGAACTGGATCATTTGGTTCAAATCGGTATCATAGAACCAGTGAAGTCAGAAGAGTGGACTGCTCCAGTTGTTCCAGTGTTGAAAAAGGGTGGTTCAATCCGCTTGTGTGGAGATTTCAAAATCACGGTAAATATAGCCACAGACTTGGAACAGTATCCTTTGCCAAATATTGAAGGTTTATTTGCTGAATTTTTGGGAGGTGAAAGTTTCTCAAAACTGTATTTACAAGATGCTTATTGCCAGTTGGAGTTGGACAAGGAATCCAGACAGCTCATTGTAATTGATACCCATAACGCTCTTTTCTCGCTACAATATATTTCCATTTGGAGTCACTTCGCCACCTGCAATTTTTCAGCATGAAATAGAGAAAATACTTCAAAACTAGGCTGGAGCGTCTGTTAACCTGGATGATCTTTTGGTGATGGACACTACAAAAGCAGATCATTTGTTGTATCTAGATTGAGTTCTGACCAGATTGAAAGATGCTGGAGCAAAGTTGCATCCTGTAGTGTCAGTTTCTCTAATCATCTGTGGAGTACATAGGCCATCGTGTGGATAAAATGGATATAGAGAAGGTTTGCATCCAGTTGCATCTAAGATGGAGGCGATTGAAAAAGCTGTCTCGTAAAGATGTGAATGAACTTAAATTCTTCCTTGGATTGATAACATACTATTCCAAGTTGTTGCCAAACATGGGAACTAGGTTAGCACCACTTTACAAGCTCTTACAGTGACAGCAATCATGGAAGTGGACCACCCTGGAGGATAAGGCTTTCTAAAGTGCTAAAGGTGTGTTACAAATTTCATCAGTTCTTGTGCACTTTGATGGGAATAAGCCAGTTATCTTAGCATGCGATGCTAGCCCTTATGGACTGGGTGCTGTGTTGTCTCATCAGAGAAAAGGAGAAAGGCCTATTGCTTTTGCTTCTAGATCCTTAAGTAAGGCTGAAAAGAATATATAGTCAAATTGAGCAAGAAACCTTGGCACTATTCTCTGGAGTGATGCGCTTCAGAAAGTATTTGTTGGGTCGGCAATTCACATTTGTGACAGATCAACTCTTGCTCAGTTTGTTGTCAGAAACAAAGCCAGTTCCTGCTGTTGCAGCTGCATGTATCTAATGCTGGGCACTCATTTTGTCAGCATACTCATACAAAATACAGTACAGGAAAGGTTCACAACTTGGTCATGCAGATGCATTCAGCCGTCTACCTATGAATATCAAGGGTAATGAAGAACCTGTGCCAATGAATGTGGTATTGCTTATTGAGACAGTTTGAGGACAGCTATCGATGAAAATCCTATTCTGGTGGAAGTCAAGAAATACATCCAGCATGGCTGGCCAAAGGCTGTCAGAGAAGAGTTATATCCATTCTAGCTCAGCCAACATGAACTTTCTGTAGACCAAGGTTTAATATTATGTGGAACTAGAGTTTTTATACCTCTGCGCTTCGAGCGCAATTCATATTGGAGGAACTTCATGGTAGACATCAAGGAATGTCAGCAGTCAAAGCTATGTCATATAGAATTGATGACATAGTCTCTTTTTCACTCGTGTGTGTCATGTCAAGAAAATGCACCCATGCCTGTCAAAAATGTTCCTTGGCCAGTGACCATGAGACCGAATACATATTAATCATGCTGGTGCAGTGGGAAGCCATACATTTTTCATTGCCATATGTGCAGCTTCGAAGTGGATAGAAGCAATTACTGTGCCTTCAACTTCTTCAGCTACTGTTTCTGTATTGCATAACTTGTTTTCTCGTTTTGGGATTCCAAAAGCATAGGGTCTGGCAATGGGCCATCATTCACTAGTGAAGAATTTTCATTGTTTTTACATAGTTATGATATTGTACATATTCCAACAGTCCCCCTCCCCCACCATCCAAACTCAAATGGATTGGTTGAAAAAGCAGTAAGAATTGTCAAGGCTAGGTTAGAAAATAATAAGTTTGGTTCTTTCAAAGAGAGGTTGGAAGAGTACTCTTCGACTTACGCAGAACACCTCATGCTTGCCAGGTGTTGCTCCAGTGATGACCATGTATGGAAGGCAGTTGAGATCTTGTTTGGACTTGATTTGACCAGAGGAAAAATATATTCCAGTTGATCCTAGTCCTACAAGTTTTCATTTTGGAGATGAGATGTGGGCCAAGAACTCTGTCAGAGGACTGTGTTGGATTAAAGGAACTGTTGCTAGTACTACTGGTAAATCCATGGTGTATCTTGAAACACCTTCGAGTTCTCCCTTCAGGGACTTGGATCAGTTATACCGTGGTGAAGCCATGCCATCACCAGAAGACACAAAACAAGGAGGTACTAAAGAAGAAGAAGGCAGTGAGATGACTTCTATTGGTGTACCTTCAGCTGCTGAGCATTCAGATGCAGCGAGTGGATCGAGGAAGAATGAAAACAACATGTCCAAAGTAGGTCAACTGACAGTTTTCTTTAGGGAGGAAGGAATGTTGTAAATATGACTAACTCAAAAAGAGACTGACAGATGGCAGCATGAGCTTGATCTCTAGAAAGGATGTTGTGTTTGAAAAGATAGGCAGTAATGTCAGGATAGCAATGGCATCCGTTGTGTGTAACCATCTTGTATGTTTTTATGCTAAATAAATTGTGCAGCTTGAAAAACTGATACCTTCAAAGTTGGCGTGTCTTTTATTGTAACAGACTAACTTCAGACAGTCTGGCAAAAAAGTTTCGTATTTACATTTGATCACAAACTAATTTGTAAGATACAAGTTTTTGAAATTGAAATAGATATTTAATGCCATAGTTTTTGCATAAAATTAATTTTTTATGCCATTAAAAGCTCTCAGAGGATGATGTTACTCTCTGCTATCCATACAAAGGTTTTTAACAGCCGGCTGATGCAAAGATATATATTTGAAAAGAGAAAATTTAACTGCCCCTGCAGGGAATCGAACCCACGTCCTTTGTAGTCTAGAGCATTTACCTAGAAAGTGAAAGGCAACGAATATCTCAATCTTTCCTCAGAGCTCATGTGCACTGAACGGGACTGTTCAAAAAAGATTGAGATATTTGTTGCCTCTGTAGTCTAGTGTATTCACCCGGAAATTGAAAGGAAGTGGTTAGATTCCCTGCAGGGGCAGTTGAATTTTTCTTTCCAAAAATATATCTGAATATCAGCCAGCTGTTAAAAACCTTTGCATTGAAAGCTATTTTAGAAGTATGAAACAAGAAAAATGAACTAATCATAAAAATACTAACTTCGATTATCACATTTTTCTCCAGTGAAACCAGCCTGACACACACAAGTGCCATCAATAGGATCACATCTAGCACCATTATCACAGGCACATTTCTATCAAGTAAAAATACATTTGAATAATAATTGAAATTTTCTTATCAGCATTCTATATCCCATATGCTCATAAATTTCAAACTTGTGTGGCGGGGAAGTGCATTAAATAACAAAAAGGGGGATAAAAGAAATTAAACTATGAAATCAAAACAACTTAAATATATGCATGCAAATAAATGAAAATTTTGATGGTCAAGACCGGTCGTATCTGTTAATATAGGTGGCGTGCTCGAGATTTGCTTTCATGGCAGTTGTGTTCAAGAGTACTTCAAATGAGAAAGTTGTTACAATGTCGTCCACGCGGTGTATGTTTTGTTGTAGGCGGGATTTTTTTCCTCATGATGTAAATTTCTAGTCCCTTCTCGAAAATAAATTTAGTAGTTTTAACCTTATGAAGCTACAATTTGATGCCCAACGGGAAATATGACATTTTTTCAACTCGGGGGAATCGTCAGAGTTCAGCCTGAACGTATCTACCAATTGGCAAGTGAAACTTTCGTTGCAAATATTTGTTTTCAACCTGAAAAGAACTAGTCGCATCAGTTTTTTCAAACATTTGTCCGATGGTCATTTTCAACCTGAAAGGAGTTCATCGCATCAATTGTTTCGAAATTCGCAAAAGTGTTCATTGAGTGTGAAAATGTTCGTCCGATGTTATGTTCGTTTTCAACCTGAAATAAATTCATTGTATCCTGTTGTTTCGAAATTCGCAAAAGTGTTTGTTGAGTGTGAAAATGTTTGTCATGTCTGTTTTTTTTTTTTTTATCGCTATGTGCGTCTCAAAAGTAGATTTTTTTAAATTGTTATTGAAACATTGGTTTATATAGTGTGATATGGCTTACTTAGCAAAAGGAGAGAAGCAAGACCTCATTGTTCTAGCTCAAGAGTTGGGGTTAACTGTCAACCGACATGACAGTTGTTGAATTAAAATCTGTCATTGTAAACCACGATAATTATGATGAGGATTTTATGAAAGAGTTTCTTCTAACTATCATCAATGATAGTTTCAGAGTGTAAATGACAAGACGAAATCCGAAAGTTGGAATTGCAATTGGAACTTGAAAAACTCAAGCTTCAAACTGAAGTGGCTTATAACAGTGCCAGCTCTGTGTCAACGTCACCAGAACTTAGATTTGAACTTCATAAACTGCTCCAGAGTTTCGATGTTCAAAAGGATGACATATCCTTGTTTCTATCTCTTGCTGAATGGCAACTCAAACTGACGAAGGTCCCGGAAGAATTTTGGATATCCCACCTCATCACAGTCCTGCCGAGTAGTGTAACATCACTCATCGCACAGGAACCTGAAGATAAAGCATCTGATTATCAATATTTAAAAGGGGTCCTCCTGAAACGTGTTCGATTATCTGCCGAAAAATTCCGTCAACTGTTTGCTACTCACAAGAAGTTGAAAGACAGTACTTGGCATGACTACTATTTTGAGGTCAGGTCATTCTTCGAGAACTGGTTAGCTGAATTGAACATCACGATTTTCCATGGATAAAGGACTTGATCATCACCGACCAGATGAAAAAGAAAGTCCCTCCTGAATGCAAAGAGCATCTAATGGATGAGTGGACAGAAGTAATCTCACCCACTGTTCTTGCCGATAAACTGGATGCCTCTCTGACAATATCAGAAGTGTTTTCAACTGAAACAATTTTTTGAATAAATCCAAACAAGTTCGTCAAACTGTGCAACCCCAAAAATCTGTACCTTTTCACGACAAATCATCTATCGTTTGCTATGGATGTCGTATGCCAGGGTTCATCAAAGCAAAATGTCCAAATTGCTCTCCATCGACTGTGACCGCTATGAAATCCCCAAATAATGCTATTTTGCACAGCTGTCAACCCATAGACACTCAGGTATCGTTACAGCTGATGGAAATTCATGCCAAGATTGTGGTCTCATATGCATCGACACAGGTGCAATGCGCTCGATTGCAGAACTATTATACAAGCTTTTCCCGAGAAAAAACATTCCTATGACACCAGTACCACCACAACTATTTCTCTGGCTGATAGTACTCAGTCTATCAACAGTGTCTGTGAAGTGGAAATATCTGTACGCATTGGAAATCGAACTGTCAATACGACCTTTTTGGTGTTACCAGAAGCAAAGGGCAACCGATTATTGCTGGGATTGGACTTCTTGATGGCAGCAGGCATCGCTGTAGATCTGAAGAGGAAATGTTGGTTTTTTTGTGACACTCCTCATCGCAGATTCTCATTCCCACAGCTTCAGACGGTTGAGTGCGCTGTACTTAGCACCATGTTAATCAAAGATCAGCATGTCCTCAAACCAGGGGGAGAGCCTACTCCAGTTGTTCAGTATCACATAAACACAAGTAATAGTTCACTAACAGCTGTGTCTCAGTACCGAATGTCTCCAGTGAAAACCAAGAAGGGTCACAAGTCTGACCCGGTGGAACTCGTAGACATCCAAAGCCAGAGAGAAAGGGGACACACAAAAAGACTGAGGCCATGATAGAAACGACAGCTATGCCCGGAAAAGATAATGCAAAGAAACGAAGGGTCGTAGCAAATCCTCCGCTCGATGCCAGAAACTTATTCAGATGTCACATCTGCTAGTTCGTTTTCACCCAGAAGAGTCAGTTTCAGAGACACGTTGACGAGCAACACTCAAGAAGCCATTCTATGTCCACAAAGTCACCAACTTCAAGCAGTGGCAAGGTCGTGTTCACCAGTCGCTCCCAGACTGCCTGCGCTTGCAGAATCTGCCAGTCCACATTCAGTTGGAAATTGCAGATAATAAAGCACGCGATGACCCCACATGAACGAGGAGTACATCGAAGAAATGAAAGCGTCATCGCCAGAATCGCGGCAGCCGATTCGCGTTCAGATGATCATCTGTCAATACTGTGAGATGACCTTCAGGGATGAATCCGTTTTCCAGAAGCAAATAGAGTTCCACAAGATGAAAGAAAAAGACGAAAACTGTAGACGCTCATTGCCGAGGTTCCAAAAGTCTGCGGTTTGTCAGAGATGACAAACTCTGTTACCATGTAGACATACAGTGTCCAGTACCTCTTCATCTCAGATACCGCTTGGAGTTTATCATACGTCAGCACTTCGACCCTGCAACAACATTGCACAAACACCAGTGATGCCTATGCGTCGACAAGGCCGTCCTCCGAAATAGTCGCGGATTGATCTACCTACAAGCCATCATTCTCGTGAAGAATAAACTATATATATATTATTTTTGAATATGTGTGAAATTTTTGTCTCTTATTTTACTGCCTTCCATTATTGAAATGTGTTCGTCAGTTATTTTTGATTGTTTAAATGTAACGTATTTTTATGATTGCATTATGCTCCACATTGTTTATGATTGCATTATGCACCGCATTGTTTATGATTGCATTATGCACTGCATTGTTTATGATTGCATTATGCACTGCATTTTTTGTAATTGCATTATGTACCGCATTGTTTATGTTTGCAGACTCTTCTCTTTGCAGACTGGTTGGAGTCTGTGATAGTCAAGACTGGCCATATCAGTTAATATAGGTGGTGCACCCGAGATTCGCTCTCGTGGCAGTCGTGTTCGAGAGTACTTCGGACAAGGAAGTTGTTGCGATGCCGTTCATGCAGTGTATGTTTTGTTGTAGGCAAATTTAGTAGTTTCAACCCGTATGAGGCTACAAAATATGAATTTAAAATAGTTGAAAATAAAATTTAAAAAAAATTAAGATGCAAAAATCTTGACCTTATAAATAACTAAATAAAGTGAACATTCTTTATAGTATTTGTTTAATGCATATCTCTCATTAATTGGACAACTATCTTTCACTACCTTTCTCAATGGATCTCATTAATGTCAAGAACATTGCTTATAATGTGCACATCTATGCAAATACAAACACTCATAGGCGTACACAGAATTTTCTCAGGAGGGTTTCGATTTTTTTCTTTCTGGGGGGGAGGTTACATTTTTTCCTGCAAAATAGCAAACACTATAATCTTGGCTCAAGATTATAGTGTTATCCCCTTGTTATTATAGTGTTGCCCCTTGCATACGCCAATGCAAACACTAAGACCACAACAGGCAAGTTACCTAATAGGTTGGCAGAAAAAAGATGCCCATAAAAAATTATAGATGTGTCCATTATAACCAAAATACACAAACCCAACATAAAGCACGTATATCACAAAAGAAAAAACTAATAATACTATATAATACACTGCCCGTGAAAAAAAATTATGCTTGTCTTAATTTAAGTATGGATTTATCCCACTATGTTTATTGTACTTCTTTTTAAACGTTTCAATTGTGTTAGAATTCACGACCCTTGGAGGTAAGCTATTCAATTATGAATCGGCTTCTATTGCAAAAAATGACAGAACTAATTTGGCAAAAGATATGCCCAATTTCTTAATTGAATTACAACTAAAAGCATGAAATGCAATGTGAAGGAATAAAGAATATTCTGATGAATTCTAATTTTTTTTAATAACACCTTTTCTTTTTTCACATCAGCCAAATATGCTTCATGTAACTGTTTTTCTATCACAATTCATAAATATTGTGCCGCATAGTTGTAATAGCCCCCATAGTTATAAGACTGGAATTGTGCTCGTTTTGAAAGAAAGAACAAATTAATTCTACAGAGCCACATTAGAAATGTCTATGTAGAAATAACTAAACCCTTTTTAAAAGCACAAATAGTATAGATACAGGGGGTGTGTCCAACAAACCACTAGCTCCATAACCTTTTTTAGTTCTAAACTAACAAATGTTTAATGTGCCCTTCCCAAATTTAGAGAGTAAAAATGGCTTTTTTGTCTGCTGCCCTTCTTTTGGGATATAGTATGATCATTACAAACTTGCTGCACTATTTTATTGATTGTGGAGCTGGCTATCATTCGTTTTTTACAAAACAATCTCCTTGCTTCTTTAAACAATTTATTGTGGCTTGAAGAAGCCACAATAAATTGAAAAATGAAGGAAATGAAGTTCATGTGTGTTAACAGTGTAATACAGCATCATTTTCAGTTGATCACTAGTAAAGCTTCAAGTACACAATCATTTCTCTATACAATAAGAAACATGTACAATAAAGATATGAAAAGTGTCCAAACTCTATAGACAATCACCAATTTCATCCACTGGGCTCATCAGTTAAGGAACTGGGTGGTGTTGGGGGACTGGTATGTCTGGGATACGCTGAGGATAGGGCTGAATTTATATTGTTAGTATGACATGGCACAAGTCACGTGTTGATGTTAGCAAAAAGTAACAGCCCCTGATTGGTTATGTGAGAACTGGGATGGAATCAAGGCAATTTTTGCCTAGGGTAGGAATACATTTTAAAAAATCTGTCGTCATCAAACATGATTTCGTAGTTCTACAACATCTAGTTCCATGCCAGAACCGGGAAGCAATACATATATATATAAACCCAAAGAAAACTTTAATTGGAAGGAAGAAGAGAGGGCAATAAATGAATAAGAGATAGCATTTAGCTCTACAGAAAAAAAAATTCAAGAGCATAACAAAACTCTGAATCTCATTCTAAGTATAATTAACTTCTCATGTAAATAAGGAACCTTCAAGCCTTACCCAACTAATCATGTGCCATTACATCATACAAATAGTCAATATGTTCTATGTTACACCAATGATATGAATTCAACTGATTTATGATAACTAATTTGAGCATTCAAAGAAATTAATTAATTATTCATTCATTAATATAGACATTGACTTAACAATATTTCCTTCATTATGAAGTGAAGAAAAAAAAATTCAGTCATTTTATGACAAATCGCTCATATGAAGAATTGAATGTGTATTTAAAATCCACCACATCAAAGCAGGAAGATTTACACAAATTTTCACAAGGTCATGGCTATTTAAAAAAAATAATAGAGTGCAGGAAGAGAAGAATTATAACAAAACCATATCATACATTTGAGCAATTCAAGCCCCATGACCCCATAGGACACTCTTCTTGACAATGGTCCCCTTGAAATCCAGAGGCACAATTGCATTTACCAGTTATATGGTGGCAGGATGCACCATTGTAACATCTACAACGCTCAGAACAGTTTTTACCAAAATATCCTCCTTGGCATGGATTAGCACAAGCGACACCCTGATATAAAGAAGGGGGAAAATAAATTACAACATATGTAAAAAAAATATTATATAATATTAATTATTCATTGATAATATAATAGAAAATAAATAACCTATGTATTTGACAAAGAATAGATTCTATATCACAATTTAAGCTTTGCTTATCAATAGTTAAATTTGAATTAATCAATGAAACACTGCATGGGACAAAGTATTCAATAGCATGGGTGCAAGTGCCCCTCATCCATTTTGGAGCAGTAAGCTTTCGTTATTGGAGCAGAAATTTTGCAAATGGAGCAGAACTAAAAACTAACTATATCTGCAATATATAGAGCAATTTTTCTGTGAAATGTCAAAAGTGTTGCCATAGGACCAAAAATGGTTGGAACAAATAATTCTAAATAAATTTCCTTCACAAATTAAAGTCCCTTTAAATTTTTTCTGAAGTATCTTATCTGTCACTACTAGACTTAGACTTACTTTATTGATTTGGCAATAAGCCAATTTCAAAGTGGGTAGCAACACAAAATTTACATGCACAATTTACATTACAATAACAACATTAACATAAGCAAACCTGAAACAATCACCAAGTATCTCAACATGAAACAACTAGTATCGTTAAAAAAAAGTGAAAAAAAAAAGTAAATAAAATAAAAATAAAATAATTAGTTACACAAGAAACACATACAAAGTCTATATCCAAGTACTAGACTTGTAATTTTATATTAACCGGAAAAAAGGCTTATTCACTGTACAGTGATCGATGTTTGGCTACATTAATAAGAAAATTATATACATCACGTATATCGACATTTCTCAATGTTAGTATTTGTTCGAGGGAAGGGCGTAACATATGTTTAAAATATTTTCTTCTGTAGTTCTCAAAAGTAGGGCAGTAAAGAAACACATTATTCCACGTTTCCAGCTGATTTAAATTGCAGTATGTACAGTTACTATTAGAATTTATAATTAAAAAATTGTCGTTTATCCTAATAGAATTGCTACCAAAACGCAATTGAATTAATATTCTTTTGAACAAAATCCCAGATGTGCTCAAAAGGTAATCCTCCACTCCAAAAACATTTTTAATAGTGCGGTAAAAAACAGAACCATAGCATGTTTGTAGGAATCGCATGTCTAATTGAATACTCTGTGATATCAGCGTGTGAATTATAAATGGGAGGTGTTGTTTGAGAACAGTGGGATCTTCAACCATTTTGAGTTAGCTGAAGCCAGTATTGTCAAAAATTTTGAAAATGGAATTTAACCAGTTAATTTTGGAGTTTCCGTGTGAGCCCAACAAGTTGTTCAAAAGTTTAGAGAAACATAACCTGGGAAATCTTGAGCTATTCATAGATAAGATTCGTCCATAAAATTTAATAAGAAGTTTTTTCAGTGTAATTGCCACTCGAGGTTGACCCAATTCAACGCGAATCATGTATCCGGGTGTATTTGGTGATATTTGCAATAATTTTTTTACGAGTCTGTCACTACTAAAACATGCATTACTGAAATGACGAATAAAAATTATTAGACTCTTTTCAAGTTAAACACCATGTATGCTGAAAACCTAGGTTAAACAAGAATTTCTGCTACTTGAACACCAAAATTTTATTCATCCTGCTGATATAGTAAATAAAAGCGTGAAGAATATAATAAGGGTTTCCGTGAAAAAAGGTTAGGTTCTCACAGAATTCAAAGAATTGACTAAATTTAAAAGAGAAATACAAAAAAAAAAAAAAAAAAAAAAAAAAAACAAGAAAAATATGAAAAAATACCTTATTTACTTAAACAATTTCTCAACATAATAGCATGTTAACAGATTAAAAATGTTTTTTTTTCCTGCTGTTTTCTCAGCCTGAAGCCTGTTACAATATTTTCTATACAAATCATGAGTCGCTTTCAGAGAAGTTCAGCATCTCTGACAATTTTTTTCAAATTTTTCATGCTGTTGAACATGGGATTTTGTGTGTCTTATTTCATTAAAGCATTTGATGGACAGATTTTTCATTGTTCAAACAGACTTTTGTTAGCACTGAACTCTCTTTCACTGTCTGCGTTACCATGTGCTTCACCAAAACTGGCAAAATTTTGAACTTTGGGCTGCTTTCAAGGTTACAAAATTTGAATATGCCTACCCAATATCTATCTATCTATTCTCTGAACTGATTTCACTTCTTGTAATTCTTTGCATTGTAGTGCAACCCATTTACCACACATAATTGACAGTTATTTTGGGGATACAATGTTAAAGCAACATCCCAGCAATACGCGAGAGAGTAATGTACCACCCCAGCAATGCACGAGAGGGAGTGCGAAAAACAAGAGAGGGGTGCAAACATTTCATTCTCTCCAACAACGTACGTTGGAAAGGTAGGACATTTATATATATAGGTATCCCATAGAAGTTGTGTGAAATGAACATACCTCCTAGTACAAACTCCTTCCTTTGACTATTATTAAGAGCATGCCCCTCCCCCATCAATGCAGAGGTGGACCGTGCGGCCATATTGGGCGCCGCTCTAGGAGGGGTGCCAAATGGAGTTGAAAGGGAGAAAAAAAGTTTTGTCCACCAAAAAAAAAATGTAGTCAGTAGCGCCAAAAATAGATTCCGCATGGGTAGAGATTTTTTTCCACAAGGCGCCCCTGTGTGTTCACCAAATCCGGATTTTCGCGATGTGAAATTGTTACGATTGGTAACCACCGACGACAACAACAAGACCACACAGTGGCTAGATGACAAAACTATGGATATTTAAGCTGTAGTTTTTACAGATCCTATTTTTTCTCAGCGATTTCCGAAAAATTTCCGTAATTTAAACGAGTAAACCAATCCCCTTTTCGATTCTTCACAAAGGCGCATGTGCAATCTTGTGGGAAATAAAGCGAAGTTAGGCAGTAGATATGATGTCTTTGAAGGCAGGTTGGTGGCTGCGAAATTACCGTTGTTTTCAGTATGTAACCCACAGGAGAAAACTCTCTCCAAAATCGGAAAATTCGGCATATTCAGTCAGGGACTTTGATAGCCCGTGGGTTATACCAATAACAATAAAGGACTTTGTATTTCAAGGTAATAGAACTACTTTCCAAGGTCACAAGATAACACAATTGTGGTAGATGGTGGGAAGTGAAAAAAATTGAAGTTCCCCCCCCCCTCCGTATCTTTTTCCTTGTATCGGAAAGAACGCGTCCCGTGAATAAAATTTTCAAGCTTATTTTTCCTAAATTCCGGGTATTTGACAAACTACAGTGCATTAGCAGTACCTCCGTGAACCACAAACAAGAATTGGTGCAAATGCGCAGGGATTCAGCGCATCATGTAGCAAGAGAACAGTTTTGGTGCAGTTGGGAGCAAATGGCGCAGCTCTTGCACCCCTGCAATAGAAAAGTTTTAAGTGATTGTTCAGTGATTTCAACTCAAAAAACTGATGTTTACTGTCAATAACACCAAAAAAAAAAAAAAAAACAACGTACGAATCCGTCAATTTGAAAATGGTATTGGTCAATAGGGAAACTGATATTGTGCAGTGCAGAAAAGCTACAGAACTTTTAATTGGAAATTGTTTATCACCTACAATAATGGTAAACAAACTTTTCTTTTGAAGATTATCTTACAGAATATTTTTATAGAAAACACTTCATATTCATAAATAAGTGTAAAAAAGATATACAAATGATTGGGGATAGATGTTAATTAAATGATAGCAACCTTTAGAATTTTAGAAGCTGAAATACAATGCTGTAGCAATTAAAAAGTTACAAATTCAGCATGAAATGTAGGATCATCAAAATAAATCAATGAGTTATTGAATAAAAAAAAAATATTATACTAGTGATTATTACTAAAATGATAAAAATTTTCAGAAAGGTTTAATTATATTTTTTACACTGAATTTAAATCATTTCACTTTTTATGCTCTATTGGAATAAAATCATTTGACTTGCCTTCCAACCTGCTTGACACTGACATTTGCCATTTATATGATCACATGTTCCATTATTTTGACAAGAACATTTATTTGCACACGATTCTCCATGAGTTCCAACTGGACATGTTTCTGTACACCTAAATTAAGATGAAAATTACATGTAAAAGTAATCAGTATCAAAAAGTGACCAAGTATATTATTTATTGGACTTATTTATTAAAGAAAACCCAAAATTAACAATTCTCATTATTTTTTCATACAGTAGACTCTTAATAATTCAGTCGTGCACTAGTCCGGACCGTCTAGCAAAATCTTGCGTTTTTAAGTGGGTTTTCTTGGAGTATATAAGAGGAAAACATGTCACTGCATGTCGTTGCACAGAAGTTAATGATATTATTTAAATGAGCTTTGTCAATTACCTTCCAGTAATCCAGCACACCCTGGTCTGATATGTGAAAGATTAGCGAGAGTCTACACTACAGTCAAATTTGCTTTTAACTTATTCCCTTGGGGATTCTAAAAGTGTATGTGTTATAACTGACATATATAGTCAACAAGGTCTTGAAATTATTTAATGTAGCAGTTGCATATATGCATAACGTGCAATTACTGACATTGTTACATTCATAATAAGCCTATGCAGCTTGTAATTAATTCAATATAGCATGAAAATAGGTTTTACAAAGGTTTTTAACAGCTGGCTGATGCAAGGATATATTTAGGAAAGATAGGAAATTCTACTGCCCTTGTGGGAAATCATCCTCCCTCTTTGTCAGGAGAGCATCCTAGACTACTTGACTACAAAGGCAACGAATATTTCAATCTTTCACTGACTGTCCATCAGTGCCGTCTTAACGCATGGGCCTACCCAGACACGGCCTCAAGAGAAGAGGGAGTCTCAGAAAAACTAGAAGTAGTTGAATGTTTCAAGAAGTTACCAGCTAGGACCTCAGAAAAACCACTTGGCCCGGGGCCCATGATGCTCTTAGATGGCCCTGCCATCCATATACAGTCCCATTCAGTGCACAGGTAGTCTAGTGGTCTAGACTCTAGAGCAGTGGTGCGCAAACTTTTTGAAGTGCAACCCCCCCTCACATTTGGTTCAAAAAAAAAAAAAAAAGTACCAATGACCCCTACATTGGCTGACCATATGTCCTGGTTTTCTGTTTTCCGGGACATTATGACTTTCACAGTAAACGTGCTGTCCCAAAAGTCCTTTTCAGAACACTTGTTCCAAATTTAATTAGGCAATATTGACTTCCAAAGGATATTCAGTTTCTTTAAATATCATATAAATATTTACTTTGTTTTTTGATGTGCTAGGTGTCTCTTATACAAGATGGAAGTGTAGCGAGATGTACGTTCCTTGATTTTTGTATACAGGGTGATTAAGAAAAAATCATCCAATTTCAAAATAATTCTACACTTGAAATCGACTACTAAAAAAAATTTGTTCATAAAACGTAAACACATTTCGCCATATATTCACATATTACTTATGATGATTCTATTCTGTGTTTTTAATTTTTAAGAAATATACAATTTTGAAATCTGGTGATTCTCCCACATACTTTTTTTTGCAAGGACATTGCACATTCGTGATTCTGGTATGATGAAACTGATATATTGATTATTGTACAAGTAGAATTTGATAAAATCCCATTGTATGATAAATGGTAATTAGATCGGCTGAATAAAATAATTCTTTAGTTCTAACATATTTTTAAATAAAAGTGAATTTCTTATTTAGAAGTTTTTATTTTGGAGAATCTTTCACGACTCCCGTAGTTAATTGATGCAACCCCCCCCCCCCCATAGGGTCGCGAATCACAGTTTGTGCACCACTGGTCTAGAGCTCTCTCCCGGCAAGAGAGAGGATGTGGAGCAGAGCAGGGCCGTAAACTAGGCTGGGGCAACCGGCGCACTGCCCCACAGCCCCAAGCCAAATGGGGGGGGGGGGGGTCTCACAAATAATGTACATTTATTTTGCATAATTTTTTCTCTTTTAAGGGGCCCCAAGAAAATGTCTGCCCAGGGCCCTGAGAAGGCATGCTACAGCCCTGTGGCAGAGTCAGCAATAGTGAGCTTTGGCCTGAATTAGGTCAGACAGTCCATGTACTGTCTTGTTCAGTATACACTAGCTCCAAGAAAGTTGCCTTTGTAATCTAGTGGTCTAGGGCGTTCTCCTGGCAAGAGAGAGGACGTGGGTACAATTCCCCACAGGGGCAGTTAAATTTTTTCTCTTTCCAAAATATATCTTTGCATCAGCCAGCTGTTAAAAACCTTTGCATGGATAGCGGAAAGTGACGTCATCCTCAAATAGGTTGTAGTTGATATCTTCTGAAGAGTTGTTTGATATGTAATTAAAATACATGATATGCACAGAATATGTATACATTTCTTTTCAATTGAATTGATTTTACTGGTATGGGTTATTTACTTGAGTTTGTGGTAATGGTTTTCATTTAAAGTTGTCAACATTATAAAGTTCGAGGGATGATTTTTTTGAACGAATAATACCCAGAATGCCTATTGATTTCATCAGACCAACATTGGCTTAAAGCTCGTCAGTAGTGATGAATGTTCAGTATTGCCATTGGGGGTACCCCCCTTGGACAGCATAATCATAATACAATAACAAATTACTCAAAAGTTCAATTTCTTTCAAATTTTAGTTCAAAGTTCATTAAATACAGCACCTCATTGGCACTGAAACCTAGAAGGCTCAGGCCACATGAGTCCCCCCGCCAAAACAACTTTCCGAGGTCTGCAAGTCCCTTAATAATTTCATGAATATTCAATGCAATCCCAATACCCTTGTGGGCCATTTATACAGACAACTAGCAACCCTAGACCCCCCCCCCCCACTCCTCATTTTCTTTGTATCAGAGCTGCAACAGCAACCTATGACAAAACATTCTTTCCAACACAAGTTTCTCGAGCTCGACCATGCACTATGCAAATAAGGCCAGGTCTGGACTAGCCATGGTGGGTTTAGATGCTACTTCACAGATTGCCTTTTGTGCACAGCAAAAAACAGATCAGCTCTCAGTTAGTCTTCACTCAAATTCTCTCACATACATATACAAATTCATCATTATGGTAAAGATTGATGCAATTTACAAAAAAATGAAATTCACTCATGTCCATAAATTAAGGGTAATGCCAGCTCCGGCAAATAAAGGTTCAGAAACAAAATAAATGTTACTTATTCATAAAGCCCATTTATTAAACAAAAGATAAAAAAAGGACGGGCGTTGTCATCCATAAACACAAATTCTGCGCCCATGACACCCCTAAACAAATGTACATGTTGTTCCAGAATGATGTCCCGATAAATTTGGGCTTTCATGGTTCCGGTTTGAACATGCAGATCTGTTCTGGAACCCAGTATAATTCCACCCCAAACGAGCAATGCTGCACCACCGTAACGGTGTCGTTCATGGTGATGTTGTGTTGGTGGTAATGGGTACCTGGCGTTCTCCATATGAAAGTGCGACGTGAATCAGACTGCAAGCTAAACCTGGACTCGTCGGAAAACATCACACAAACCCACTGTGACGATGTCTACATTTCATGTTCTCTACTCCAGGCTAAATTGCTGCCGACAGCAACTTGCCGTGAGCAGAACACATCTGACAGGCCTGCGAGCATATAGACCAATATCTCCCAAACGTCTGTACACGGTTTGCCTTGAAACTGTGGTACCCGTGGCTGCAGATAGCTGACGAGACAGGTCGGATGCTGTGCTCCGTCTGCTTATTTTGGCAGTTACTGCCAAATACCGGTCTTCATTCGACGTTGTAACTCGGGGGCGACCTGTACTGTAACGTCTACTGACATTTCCGTTATCTTGGAATCGTTGCCAAAGCCTAAAGATGACACTTTGGGCAATTCCAAGTTCCTCGGATACTTCCATCTGAGTACGCCCACATTCCAGGAGGCGATAATTCTACCACGTGAAAAATCATCCACATGCGTCCTCTGTGTCACAACTATTCGCTTATGGCACTGAGCGCCTTACAGAACTCTTGTGAACAATTTCACTTCTTTATCACCATTCCTTATATACCCCCCTCTTACACTCTCATCATTGTGGCGTACTATCGGCATCACCTGGTGGCTTCCTGAAATTTGCATATCATTCTTGCAGATGTATGTGATAATTCTACAGGTGAAATTTTTACTTTAGATTTCGATTTCTGTGTGATTCTAAATTATCCTTAATTTATGGACATGAGTGTATAATAAGTAAAACACTGCAAGAAACTCAAAGACCCAATTTTTTTAAAACCAATTTCCGTAGTATTGAGAGTGTCTCTTGTAGCTCCATAGTTTATTGTGGCCATCCGTAGAAACTACGGACAATCCTTAGAAGTTGACAATTGTTTTATTATACAATTTATTCAAAAAAAAATCTTTATAAATTTTACTTTTCATCAATCAACATACTTTTGAATTAGTGTGACTGATTAATACCGGATTAGTTTTTAATTGGTTAGTTTTGATTGATTAGTACCAGGTTAGCTTTCAATTGATTAGTTTTTAACAGATAGTGATTTGATTTTAGAACAGTACAGATCTCTTTTCATGATCATAACACCTGCTTAGTTTATCACTGCCATCTACCATGTGATCCAAAATTATGAGAAAAAATAAAACGTCAATACAATTTTGCCAACCAATAAAAAAAAGACATCAAAGTATCGTAAGTATACAATGCATGTTGTAAAAATAAGTTTATTTTTCACTACATTTTCCACAGTGCTTCTGCAGAATGCTATATAAAAATTATTTTCTTGATTAAAAGAAAATTTTTCCTTGTTATATCCACATTGTATGTTATAATGCATTGTAAACCAGATTTTTAAGGAAGAGCTCACTCATCACACCATTTGCATATGAGTATAAAAACACGAGTCAACTCTTAAAAAATGTGTTAAGTAGGGTTATGTACCATACTACTCCTGGCAAACAAGTGTGTTTTTGATCACATAACAAAATCTCTTACAAAAGTACATTAAAAAAAATACACAAATAAAAGTTTTTGGCCAGATGTTACTTTCTTCCACCCAGTTGTGGCAATATTTTGCAGAGAACGTGTCATAAATAAGGAAAAAATAAAAGGGTACAAAGGAAAAATTTTGTCTATTGCATTTGCTAAATTAATGGAGCATATTGGCGTACGCAAAAGGGGGTTTTGGGGTTCTAACTCCCCTCAAGCCGAGATTATAGTGTTATTTTGCTGGGAAAAACGTAAAAACCCTCCTTGAGAAAATTCTGTGTACGCATATGGTGGAGCACAAATATAAGCTTTCATGAAAAGCTTTAAAACAAAAGCTTCATGACTTGGAATTGTCACAAACTTCTGCTACCCACAAAATGCATGGTTGAAACAATTTATATAACTACACTAATTGTTACTGACCATGACTATATTCACAAACAACTATATAATTTAAATTATACTAAACACAGAAGACTAAAAAAAACTTACAATGGACCCCTGTACCCTGCAGCACATATACATGCACCCCAAACAGGATCACATGTAGCTCCATTTTCACATCTGCATTCTTGCTGACAATGATAACCATAATAGTTTTCAGGACAAGGTTTACTACAGTCAGACCCTGACCATCCTGAAATTGAGAAAAAAATAATTTTACTGAATTTGAACAAAAATATTCAATACATCTGAAACAATGGAAACAAATTTGCCATTCGTTCCTGTTCTTAACCAATTATATAAAAAAATGCATATTTTCTTCATATTCAGAGAATTTTGTTCTAAACTTAAACTCTATACAGGGCATGGGCGGAGATACATGGGGCGGGGGGCCAGAGTCAAAGGTGGAGTCAACTGATCTAATGTATATATGAATTGACATCATCATCGTGCCCCCCAGACTTCCAAGTCTATCTCCGCCTATGATACAGGGTGAGACAGAGAATTTTGACTAATCTGCCAAACAAAAGTGGATGATAGATGAGCATAAGTGGGGCATAAAACGTCATAGCAACTCTGTTTTACCTCTAACCATTTGAGTTGTACCGGGATAGAAGGGAAATGTGTCAAATCAGAAAAAATCTAAATTTCTGGAATTCTTGAAAGACCTACGTTGAAGCTAATCACATATTTTGGAAGAGCAGAAATAATTGGGGCACTGTAGCCCTGGTCAATAAGATACTTGCCGAATATACCAAAGGATGTTTAGGTGTCGCGAGTTAGATACCCGGTTCGTTCTTCTCAGAAACTTTCCCGACATGGCGACATGACCACAGAAAAAGATTGCTACCACAGGGAGTCCCACATTGAGGGGTTAGCGCATCAACCTTTCGATGAGTATAAAAAAAGGCTGCTGTTCGGAATTGGCAATAAATTGTAAGTCCAGGTCTAATTATCCCTCGTGTGCAGAAAATGACCATGGTGTGACAAAAATGATCAAATGAGCAGGAAAGAATCCTATAAGGTGACATAATTTTTATCAGATAATCTGGATTTAATGGCAAGCTACAAGGGCTGAGGGATTGGCAAAGTACAAAACAAAATCGATGCTAATATTTGCAACCACATTCTGTAAACACCTTTGTTACAATAGGTCACTACACTACAATTGGTCAAATTTGCCAAAAACTTGTCCATTTACCAGCTTTTGAAAGAGCTTACAATAAACCATATCTGTGTTCTGGTTCAGGAGAGATTTAGCCTTTTGTTTGCAATACATCATTAAATCATTGAAATCAGTGTTTGACAAACATTAGATTACAGATTTTGGCAACAATTCAATTTTGCATTTAGCCAATCTCTCAGTGCTTGCAGCTTGCTATCAAATCCAGATATCCTGATAGAGGTAGTGTCACCTTATCAAACTTTTGTCAAAATCTGCAACTGCCAATTCTGAATGTCAAAGTAGATATTTAACAAACACACACCAATTTCAGTGATGAATTGCAAACAAAAGGCTAAATTTCTCATGAACCAGAACACCAGTATGATTTATTTTAGGCTCTTTTGAAAGCTGGTATTATTAGTCACTACACGTACCTGGAGTACAAGTGCAGGCTCCAGTGACTGGATCACATAATGCCTCATTTTTACAAAAACAGTATTTTTCGCACATCTGACCATACTTTCCTTCAGGGCAAGCTGAAAATTACCAGATTTTTTGTTACATATAAGAATACAACACTTGTAATAATAAAAGCAATATTGAAAAAAAATTAAAAATTTTTTCACTTTAAAAGGGTCATAGACAATTCATTTTAAAAAGTACTAAAAATAAAGAATTACACTTTACCACAATTATAAAATGAGTACTAATATTCGTTAATGGTTGATTTCAGTTTCCTTTGAGCACACAGCAAGTACATACATTCCTATCCGAAGATGATGTCACTCTCTGCCATCCATACAAAGGTTTCAACATCTGGCTGATGCAAAGATGAAATCAGGGAAGAAAATTCAACTGCATTTGTGGGACTCACATCCCAAGGACCTGGGTTCGAACCCCACTGTCACCTCAGTGGTTGTCGGCTGAAGTTGGTCTTTTGTGGTTCCCAATTTTGATTCTCGAATGCAAGCTGATCTCCCAATTAAAAAGTCTCACCACAGAGAGCAACAGCCATACAATGCTACAAATGTTCAATCATTACACTTCACTCACAATTTGAAATATAAATGGCAGCACTAATTCACGCGCTACACTGTATATGCATTCAAACTTCTGGTGCAACTCAACTGGTAGTAAATTGCCTCTGGTGATAGACAAGAGTTGCACTTGGTATGAAAGAAGGATGCCTCTGTGGGAAATCAAACCCACCTTCTCTCACTTACTAGGGTGAGCACGCTAGAGCACTATGCAACAAAAACAACAAAATCTCTTCCCTTAGAGCTCATATGCACTGAATGGGACTGTACATGGACAGTTACAGCTAACTCAAGCTAAAGCTCACAATAGATATCAAAAAGACCATAACAGATAGTGGAGAGTGACATCATCTTTGTACAAGCTGCCATCTGGTGGCGGTGTCAGCAATTGGGAGCTTTTAGCCAGAGTTAGGTCTGACTGTACATGTGTACGGTCCCATTTAATGCACATGAGCTCAAGGCAAGAGGTTCATTGCTTTTGTAGTGTCATGGTCTAGCGCACTCTCCCGGCAAGTGAGAAATGAGTTTGACTCTTAATAGAGGCAGTTGAATTTTCGTTCTTGAATTCATTTTTGCATCAGCCAGCTGTTGAAACTTTCGAATACATTCTTGCATAATATTATTCTGCTAACCTTGTACTGGTATTTAATTTTTTTCTTGACTTCAAAAGGCACAAATTCGTTTTTTGTGATTGAAACAAAAAGGAATACGCATATTAAAACTTGACTGAAATAAAAATATTTTACTGCTAGAAAGAACAATTTTTAAAGATTATAATTGTTTTTGAATTTTATATCAAACTTCTTGTAGTCAAGTTTCAGTATACACACGAGCACTAATATTCTTATCAAATTAAATTATCTGATAGCAAAATAAGTCGCTAAAAGTGGAAATCCAACTTCCATGTTTTTTTCTTGGCATAGGTCATAGCTGCCATTGCATGTGGAATAGAGAGGAGCATCAAAGAAATGTTTCAACACTAATTGGTCAGTGACAGACCCAACACCATAACCAAATTTCATTTAAAGAACTGGTGAGAGGGAGAGGAGAACTATAGTAATAGATCACAATAGACTTAACATGTTATTCCATATAGGTATTTATATTATATTATTTATTATTATTTATTATTATTATTATATATTATAAATTATATTAACGGCGACTTGACCGCAGCAAAAATTGCTACCGCAGGGAGTCCCCCATCGAGGGGTTAGCGCACCAACCCCTCGACGAGTATAAAAAACAAGCCTGCCGTTCGGAATCGGCAATAAATTGTAGGTCCCGGTCTAATTAGCCCTCGTGTGCAGAAAATGACCGTGGTGTGACAAAAATGATCAAATGATCAAATATAGGTATTCCCTAACAGTAATTTTCACACATTTTGGGTGGGGGACTGGACCTGCAGGTCCCTCCTCTTGCTATGGCCATGGAAAGACCAGTATTTACACTTCAGTTGTGCGATATGAGGAGGAGGAGAAGGAAAGAGTTTTCTGTACACAATATGGATAGGCTATTATTCTAACACTTCTTAAGTGGGAAAATTTCAGCTGTAATGTTTTATCGTTTCTTCTGGACACAACACTGGCACGATATTGCAACCATCAGAAGACGATTTTTAAACACCTTTGTTCATTGTTCTTACTTTTTCTCTCTCTGATTAGCAGATAGGTTTCCTGGCAGGATAAAAGTTGAGACCAATGGTCGATGGGTCTTAACCTTCCGAAGCCTGCAGTCCAGTTAAATTCTTTTATTTTTTAGTGTAGGGCACAGTCATAAACAGGACTAATGCAAAAGAAATGGAGCAAAATGAAACCAATCACTCACGGCCAAGAATACTATATACAATGGGCCCCAAATATATTTGCCTGAATTTATGAGGAACAGGCCCTGGCCCAATCCAACCTGCTCAGGTCTATTCCAGGTTACATTCTGATGATTCTCAACCTTTGGAAACCCGCGGCATGGCAGATGAGAAACACTGATATAGGTTATATACACACACTATGCATATTAGTTATATGTCGTACACTGTATTTCACTGTATCCCATAAGTCTTGATTTGGCCTTTATCTCATCAACCATTTGTCGTAAATGTGTTCTTGGTTCTAATTTTAAAAATAGAGTGATTTCTAAATACATTTTGAGTACCAATTTGGACAGTGAAAATACAGCGTCATAATATAAAAAATCTAAATTTTTATAGTCACCCTATCCTCTAACTTTCAATTAAAGAGTCGTTGTCCTCTCTTTCTTGTGGACAAAAAAAAACCGATTTCCATGTTTTAAATGCAATATTCACTGAGATGATTGAATTTAAAAAAATCAGAGAAAAGTTTGGAAAGAAGTGTTGTCTGTTAGTTTATGCTGTTTTTCTCAGCTTTTCTGATTTTGAATTCAAAAATATCTGTTAATATTGCACTTAGAATAATGGAGTTTCTGGTTGGTCTCAGGAGAGACAGGACAACAACTTTCTAATTGGAATTCAAAAGACCAGGGATTGTATAAAAACTTATGTTTTTATTTTATGACACTGTATTTTCACTCTTGAAACTGGTAGAGTGATTTCTGAACACATTTTTGAGAGTACTTCCTAAATTAAAACCATACCTCTATGATGAATGGTTGATGAGGTAAAGGCCAAATTAAAACTCACAGGACACCCTGTATAAACATGTAAGTACATATATAAACCCAGAAGAAAAATGTTCTATCTTTATCTATTACATACTGTATGTATATCTCAATGAAACGATTTTGTACGTAACTTGAATTAAATGAAGTAAAGAAAAAAAGATTAATTTGAGCCAGGGTAGTCAGATTTGCTGCCCAGGTAGATAGCCCCAACCCCACAAGCTGGGGATTTTTTTACCCTTAGTAAACTTACGGAAACACTTCATATCAAACAGTATATGAGTGTCCAACTTCATTAATCAAATATAATTTTAATGCATGCAAGAAACATTTATATTCAGAGATAATAAAGACTGTAAACATATCCAGGATGAATGGTACATGTTCTGCCAAACGAAAAGGGTGATAGACGAGCACAAGCGGAACATGAAACACCCTAACAACCCTGTTATGGTGCACACGTAATCGATTATGGAAAAAAATATGTCATGTCTTAAAAAACCAAAATTTGTGTAGTTTCTGAAAGACCTACATGCAAACTAAGCCCATATTTATAAAGAGCAAACAAAAAAAATCGCACAAAGTGACACCAATTACATTGAAAATCTGAATTTAATGGCGAGCTACAAGCGCTGAAAGATTGGCAAAGTTTTAAAATTTTGGTGACAATTTGATTTTGATTTCCAATTCTGCAAGCACCCTTATGGCTATGATCAAATTTACCAAAAACTTGTTCACTGTACCAGTTTTCGAGAAGGCCTACAACAGGGATGTCATTTCAACTTTTTCCAGGGGGGGGGCATTGCCCCTCCCCTGCCTCCCCTAAATGACGGGCCTGGCCTACAATAAACTATATCAGTGTTCTGATATAGGAGAAATTTAGCCTTTTGTTTGTAATACATCACTGAAATCAGCATCTGTTGAAGATATTCAACAAAAAATTTGGAATTTTTGGATATAGATGATGAAAATTTGATTTCGCAGAAAAAATACTATACAAGTAAGGTGCCATTACCTTTATAAACAAGACATCGGAAGGCTTTCAACAGCTGGCTGCCACGAAAATATATTTCGGAAAGAGATTTCTACTGCCCTTCCAGGGAATCGAACCCACATCCCCTCTCTTGCTGGGATAGCATCCTAGCTTGCTATTAAATCCAGATACTTTGATAAAATTGGTATCCCTTTATAGGATTTTTTCTGCTCCTTCTAAATATATACTTAGTTTGTGTATAGGTCTCTCAGAAAAAAAATTGACAATTTCCAACTTGACACATTTTTTTTCATTATCGATTATCCACCATAACTCCAAAATGGTTCAAGATAGGACCGGGTTGATACAGTGTTTTCTGTTCCACTTGGGCTTGTCTGTCACTCCCTTTCATTTGGCAGATCATGTCGAATTCACTGTACACTTATGTAAGATAATTTTACAATGAAGTATACAGAGAAATTAATTTTTCCCATTTCACCCAAAAAAACCTTGGTTTTTCCCCTTTAAACCCAGGTTTTTTGTAACCCTGATTTGAACACAATTTCTTTCACCCCTTTTAAAAAATGTAACAAAAGATTACACGCTCAGCAACTTCCTGCAGCTGAAGAACGAGTTTCAAACCCCAGTCCTCTGCTTGTAATGTTCTACTATTCTTTTCCAAAAACTTCATAGCTTTTGAAAGATGATAAATATTTCTTGTTCTCTGTCAGATTCCTTATAAAAATACTGCATAAATCGGAACTTATATCACTTGCAACTTTACATTGCAAAATAAAGTATTTTAATTCAATCAAACTTCTAGTAATCACAGAAAAAATTTTATTTGAGGCTCTTTTTAAATACCAAAAAAAAAAAATTCAAAACATACAGCAAGCATTGCTTTAAAAATTATATTTTATACATTTTGTATTAGAAAATTTGGAAGGATAAGTATACTAAAATTCTAAGAATAACTGCTGTCTCCTGCTATTTGGTATGAATGATAAAGCAATCAAAAATACATTACAAACAATTAAAAAAAAAGTTATTCTACTTACCATGTTCTACTAAATGCATGAAAAAGTAAAATAAATATAAGTAAATTGTATATTTGACTAAAAATGTAACAAAAAAAAGTGACACTCCCAAAAACTTTTATTTCTTTCAACACTTTGACAACACCTTCATTCCATAGACAACTGTCTCCATATAAGCCAAAGATGTGAATAAAAACTGCATAAAGAGTATATTGGTCAGTTTGGTCCATTTTTCTTATGGTGGTGGTCAAAGGGTTG
Organism: Pholcus phalangioides; assembly: GCF_987345545.1. Taxonomy (NCBI): domain Eukaryota; kingdom Metazoa; phylum Arthropoda; class Arachnida; order Araneae; family Pholcidae; genus Pholcus; species Pholcus phalangioides. The sequence goes on from NW_028301619.1 coordinate 684,533, forward strand.
AAAAAAAAATAGCTTAGATAATTTTAATACAGTGAAAGTCTTATACAACAATACTCAAGGGACAGGGTAAGTGTATAGTTACACAGATTTACCCATATAGACAGAATATATTAACACTATGGGAAATTTGCAGAGATCGGAAAGTTATATCCTTAAAAAGGGTATTTTATTACACTGTATATATAAGTATGTTGCAATAAAAGTTATTATATAATCACTAATCCCAATAATAGAGAGTTTGATAAATTTATTTCGTAGGGGCCCAGTGGGAACCAGATCAAACTTAAATGCACTCTCACCAATTCATAACAGTATATATCATAAAATGCACTTAATATATGCAATTTACCAAAAATTATGTACAATTGTCATTATAAAACTTTCCTAATTTCATTTGGGAATTATGTAAAATCACCAGTAAAAGAAAGAAATTAAAAGAGAATTTGAAAATTACCAAACTCATCAAGGTGACTGGTGACTATGCAGAAGAACTGACAATTATGATACATATACAAGGCTACAACAGGCAAAGTGCCTAACGAGGTGGTGGCTGAGGAAAAGATGCCCATAACAAATAACTCTAAAATACAGCAAGCAACCCAATTAAAAATTTTATTATAAAAACTATATATACATGATAAATATAATACAATGCCTACATATATAAAAAATAATCATAGTTGTCTTTTCTAAGTATGGATAGCTTCCCGATTGACCCCAAAATGTTTATCATATTTCTTTTTAAACATTTCAATTGTGTTAGAATTTACTACCTCCGGGGGTAAGCTATTTCATTTATTAACAACACTATTAGCGAACCACAACCTAGAATTGTCCCTTATCAATTGATACTGGTGTCCCCTTGTCGGAGCAGTCAATATATGGTGTATTAATAATTCATGGTCCATCCTGTCGAAATTTTTGAGTACTTTGATCATATCCTTCCCTCTCCGACACCATGGGCAGAGATCCCCCCCCCAAGCATCAGATGTGTAACTCACTGATTTAATGTGTACATATGAATTGGTATCATCATCGTGCCCCCAGACTCTTTCAAGTCTATCTCCGTCTCTGCCAGATACTTGCATTCTTTCAATATGTAAACATATATAATTGACGGCATATTAATAATTCATTTGTGTGATCCATCCAATCCATACCGTTGAAAACTTTGAATACTTCATATCATATCCCAGCCGACACGTGCGTTCTTCCAACGTAAACATATTCAAGAAATCAAGTCTCTTCATAACTCAAGGCCTGCGTGCCAACAAAGACACACGTAATTCTTCTCTGCACCCCTTCAACCAAGTCTGTCTCTCTGTAGGTATGGTCTCCAAAACCTTACAGCATACTCTTTTTCAGGACAAACTAAGCCTCACAAAAGCGGAAGAATGACTTTAGAAAAACCATAAACTTTCAGAAACCATAAACCCACTCATCAACGAGTATTCCCAAATCTGTGACCCTAGTTTCATCCAGGATAGTAACACCATTCAACTCGTGAGAGAAATGAGAGCTGTTCAAACTATAATGAGTGACCATGCACTTGAAATGCCTTGATCTCACTCACTTTTACTTGAATGTGTACAGTAGAACCTCTTTACTTCAAAAGAAAAAAATTCCGGCATTTACTGTATAAAATAAATACATTTTTATATCACTCTGTCTAAAATATTTTTTAAATATCTTTCTATCTCAAAGGCCTAATTGGGGTGATGCAATAAATAGAGATGCAAAAATTCTTGCTAATTTGCAGAAATATGGTTCTCTTCCTGAGGTGAAAGAAACTGGATATGAAGGAAGGGAAGATTGACATTGTATATAGCAATAGGAATGGAACCAAAGAAGTGAAAAATTGTGATGCCAACTGGAATCTGAAAAAAAAAAATCAGAGCCATCTGCCACTTGCAAGCATGATTAAATGCTAGATTTAAGATTGAAATTATGAAGATCGGCAAAAAAAAATTATAACCATTCACAGTAAAATATAGCAGTGTGCTTGATTAAGCAAGCTCAAAGGTCCAACTAATAGCAAACAATCTCACTTCCAAGACACTCTATTTTGTTGTTGGTAAGAAAAATACATTTTTTTTCAATCAAGTTCTTTCCCAAGTCTTCTTTCTATACAAATGTCTATCTAGGGGTGCTTGTCCTTATATCTTCCATAACCATAAGAGGAGATAGACCTGAAGGTATTGCAGGCACATAAGGATGCCAATATATATACAGGGTGGTAAGTAGGGTTGGTAAAAAAAGTTTAAAAAAAAAAAAACAACAAAAAGGGTTTTTTTGGGTTAAACCGTTTTTTTTGTTTTAAATAGTATTAACATTAAAAACAATAAAATTTCTGAAAAATCATTCAAACTTTTAATAATTAATTAAAATAAAATGTTTACTAATGTAATTAACACTATTCCCATATTAATTAATCAATAAATATTTCTTACATTTTAACAAAAACCAACTTTTGCAATTTAATTATTTTTTGCTTAACTCAATGGATTACTTTGTGCTTGAAAAAATTATTTTAATGTTATTATTAATCATATAATATAAAGATGTTTTCCTCAGTTACTTTCAGTATGCTTAATTAGGAAGCTATTTTGCAAAAACTATAATAAAAATTAGGTGAATATAATGTATTTAATGAAGCATAAATAATGCAGATTAATTAGAAATGATTTACGATATACAGGGTGATTATAACTAAGGTTCTGATTTCAAAACACTGTAAAAAAAGAATGATTGTCAGAATGACTTGAAAATTGACATGAATATTCCTGAAGAAATGGAATTTTATTTGGTAAAGGGGAAAAAATACTTAAAAATGTAAAATTAATGACATCATCCAACATGTGGAAAATTTGCTCACAGAATGGAAACGATGGCCAGTCATGGCAGAATGATAACTTAATTATAGCATTGCATGATTTCATAGTTCATGGAAACATCACAAAAAACAAAGTGATTAAACAAATAACTACAACTCTTACTTAAGAAATGTTAAAATATGTTGTCCACCGCGTGTTCTGGCTATGAGGTTGAAAGCACAAAAATTCTTGTTCAACAACAGATCAGAGTATGCCATGGTCATGATGTGGATGTGCTTGCAATTCAGCTTTATTAAATCAAACGCGCCCCCACGTTAATATTCCTGAGGAACTTCTAACATATAGGGAATGTGCTGGAGATTGCAATTCATCAAAGTTTGCAATCTGACCAGTGTTTATAACATTTTGAGGTACCCCCCTCCCCCAACAAGAAGTTGCAAGGGTTAAGGTGCATCCTGTCAAAATGGGTCTTCAGCACCTGCTTTGCTGGTATTGCAATGTGCATCTTGATAGAAGTAATATTCACACACTGATGCTGTAGAAGTGCCGAAATGATGTGGTTGCACAAAATAGATTATACTGCTGGCCAAGTACAGCATCATCTACTTGCACATTTTGCACTACTTGCATTTTTTTTCCTTTTGCGAAAGAAACTTCCATTGCTTCAGGAATATTCATGCAAATTTTCAAGTCATTCTGACCAGTACTTATTGTATAGTTTTGGAATCAAAACTTTAATTATAATCACCCTGTATATAGCTGATTATATTTTTCATAAATCTGTTACTACTATACAGTACAGTAGAACCTTCATTAATCCAGCTTAACAGTGAAAGTATTAAAAAAAAACAACTATTGAATATTAAGACTAGGAGATATACAGTAGGAGATGTGCTACTTCTTATAGGAAAGAAAATGAAAATGTCTGTGAGGTAATGTAACTACTAGTACACTAGTCTTTGTCCTTTAGGGACAGCTGGTGTCTTTATTGGATTATAGAACCACATGGCCTAGCATGATGGTGTCACTACTGTTGCTACTTTTTTGTGAAGGGGAAAAAAAAACCTGTGAGATAATACACCACTACATTTAGATGTATGCTGCAATCCTTATTCATGAATTTGTTAAATATAGAGCATCAGAATGTAGCCAAAGGTGAGAAAATGTTGTAAGAATGTGAAATTTTGGCTTTTGTATATAACTTTAAATAACTGAAATACTTCACATGAAAAATATATATATTCTGGACACGTTTATGAGACTTTTTGAAAAAAACCACTCATAAAATCTTATGTCATTCACAGATATACCATCAGAATGTACATCAAGGATATAAAATGTGGTGAAAATGAAAAATTTTGGCTAATAATGAACCAATATGATGTTTTTCAAGGAAAAAAAATGATATTTAGGCCACTTTTATTTGATTTTTGTAAAAAAACTACTTGGTTTAACGTGGTTTAAATCAAACAACCCTGGTGGTAAGTATAGAACATCCAATAACTACACACGTCATTCCTTGTAAAAAACTAATATAAAAGAACAGTGTTTTCCATTTTCGGATTAGACAAATATTAAGTGAGTTATAAGCTTTTGAAATTTTGTGGTGTGTCATTTTTCTAACGGTCAGTTATGTGCCAAACTCTCCGAATGAAAGTACATTTCTCCGCCAACAGTGGGTTGTCACTTCTTCAAAATTAACCGAAATATTCAATCCCATTAGAAGCCAAGTTCACACTTCCTCCTTCACAACTGGCACTTTTTCTCTTCATGTAGTGCGATACTATAACCTTGCTATTATGTACATCTTACATGTTAGCTTTGTCATTTATGTTGGCAAATTTATCACCAGATTTGTACCATATTAGTCAAATGAGATCTGTTCGAAATTTTTTTCAGCCAAATCAATACTTTTTTACCAAAATGTGGCAATTTGTTTATCTTCACTATCAAATAAAAATTTTTGAGGGAAGGTGCATACAGTGCGTACATGTTTACTCTGCGTGATTGTTATTTTATGTTGTTGTTTTAATCAAACTACACGTTGATCAATAAAACGACAATATTTCTTTGAACTTTCATCGAAACTGTCACATGCAAAAGGCTTCAATGAAGGATGTAAAAATGGTAGCTTGACAAAGGTGTGATTGGTGGAAACCGTAAAATAACAGCAACAATTCAATAGGAAACCTTTAATGAAACTTATGTTATGAATTGACCTATTCTAAATAATTTTTGGTTTCAGATTTTTTTCTATTGATTACACTACTTAATACTGATTTTTTTCTAAAAACAATTTCTGATTTTAATGTGCTTTTGGGACACTGATTCTGAATCTGACATAGTTTTATCAGATCGGTTCTAGTTTTTGGGATGAAGTAAAAGTTGAATTTCAATGGTAATACCATACGCCAGGTACGGATCTATGGGGGGGGGGAGGGGTGTGATTGGTGTGATCACCTCCCCCAAGCAAAACGCATAATTCATGAAATTTTTGGAAATTTTATGATAATATTGCATTCAATCAATCCATTAAAAATTACCTGAATAAACGTTTTTGATTAAATAACAAATTCAAGAAAACTTAGACTAAAAAATAGGAAAAACCAGTAAATTTTTTTCAAATAATTTGAGACACAGAAAAACAAAAAATTGACTGTTCTGGAAAAAAAAAAAGACAAACAAAATGAAGGATATATGGTCACCCTATTCACAGTGTATAACTCATTTTATATATTTATTATTATTTTGTAAATTCACCCCTCCCAACAACGAGATCTGGATCCGCTCATGCCACAAGCAGCATGCAAATTATATTGAAACTGTGCGAAATGTAAATCATTAATAAAGTTGATATCAATACATAAAGATCACTGATAATACATAAAGATCACTGTAATGATGTGTTGAATAAAATAGGAAAGTAAATAAAAAGTCGAAAAATTTCCACGCAAAAATTAGTGGCTGCAGACTATATTGAAGTATTGATAATCATGCATGCATTATCTGAAAAACTAGAGCCGATTCGGTACCCAACACCAGTTTTGAAACCAACAGCCCCAATATACTTAAAGCCATTAAAATTTCTTTTGGGAACATGAAAATGTTTTTTTTTTCTGGCTAAAAAATGTTTACTATCTTAATCTACTCACAAACGTTTAGTGTTATGGTAGTTATTAGAGCCAACATTATTCGAAAAAATAATTTTGGAGAATTGCTTCATCCCTCTCAAAACTTTTTAAGGGTAATTCAGCCTATAATGTTCTTGTATGCTGAATGCCATCAAATTAGAAATTATAAACAAAAAAAATAAAAATAAATTGATAATAAAATAGAGACACTACTTGCTGGAGAATAAAACAAAATGACAACACTTTTCTATAACCTCTGTAAGGCTGGCATAATGAGATTTAAAGAACATATTTTGATTGACTTGTTAAAAAAGTTTTTTCTCTTTCCTGAAAAGTGCAAAAGAAAAAACTGGTTTTTATATTTTTCATTTTCTGAATTTCTGTACAAGGTTAATACATTTTAAGCATTTTCAAAAGCGCCAAGTTATACATTGTGTGTGTGTGTTTTGTGACTTCGGCAGGATTTTAAAGTGACATCAATTTTTAAAGTGTTCTAACTTATTAATTATGTGTCAAAAGAAAAAAATGGAAAACACTTTTCCATATTAGTTTTCCACAGGGAATCGTGTGTAATTATTGGGCGGTCAATATTTACCACCCTGTATATATATTAGGTGAAGCACATATATCTTTGATGTTGACCCCCTGTATCGCCGCCTTTGCCCATGAACTTTGAATAACATTCAGGAAACCTTGCACGTATACCAAACAAAACATATTACTCTCCTGGCAGAACAATAAACATATCCACTCCTAACGCTTTAAAAAAAAATTAGAAAATGGTGACTGAGGTGAAAAAAACTCACCCTGAAAATTTCACCATCCAGTACAATAGATTAGGCTGTGTCAACACCTCATTCATAGATAAGATTCTAGCTAATGGGTTTTTTACATAAAAGAGGTGGGAAACTAGACTCGACCTGCACTAGAACAAATTTACTGCCCTGCTCCTAATGTTTAACCTTCTCTATCAGTAGTTTCTTCCATGCCCCACTGGTCTATTCCAGTGTTCTCTAGGGAAAAATACAAACCACTTTCGGAAACACTGCTTCAAGCGAATAGCTATAATGTTATGAATAATAACTCAATACAAAAAAAAAATGAATAAGGAATGTTTGGAAAAAGGCAACAGAAAAGAAAAATTGAATCAGAAGAGCTAAAAATAAACTTAAGGGAAATTATGACAGTTTAGTTTTATCGAACAAACTAGTTTTCGGTCTCGTCTGTTTTACGTTAGAGAAGTTTTACTATATACAGGGAAACTACTTTGTATACATCCTCATTTAGCAAGTTTATGGAAATTTTTCAGTCCAATTAATGTACAGTAAAACCTTCTCTAATGGCCATCTCTGAACAAGGGTAATCTCCAAACAACTGCCACATATTTTGTTCAAACAGAACATGTCCCATAGACTTAACATAACGGGTAACCTACGAATAACAGTTTCTGAACAACGGCTACTTTGGACATGGGAGTCGGGAAAAAATGTATTTGCTATGAGAAAAATATATTGCAGCCCGAGGCATCAGACCTACCTGATCCCCTCTAGTAGTGGCCCTGCTGTTAATCAATTATTATAATAATAGAGTATCAATATAACCATATATTATAAAATCAATTATAAAATTATTTTAATCAATTATAAAATTATTTTAATCAATTATAAAATTATTTTAATCAATTATAAAATTATTTTAATCAATTATAAAATTATTTTAATCAATTATAAAATTATTTTAATCAATTATAAAATTATTTTAATCAATTATAAAATTATTTTAATCAATTATAAAATTATTTTAATCAATTACAGAAAATATTATCATTTTACATATTATATAGATAGCAAATCTTAATTGATTTTTTCAGAAATAAAAAACGGTCATTCCCAATAGCGGCCATTGTTGGGAGGTTTTACTGTATAAAGGTTTTAATTTCCCCCCAGACACTGTGAATGCTCTCAAAGCACAACAGTTTTTTAGATATTTACAAAATTCTTAAAACAGTACATTTGCCTTCCATATTTCTTCTCACTTATATATATATCTTTAATTTTTTTCATCAAACCAAAAATAAATTCATAATTTCAAACATAACTTACACACATTGCAGGTAGGTCCACCCCAACCAGGTTGACATTCGCATTCCTCAGGTCCAACACAAATTCCATGAATGCATGCATTTGTACAAAATGCTGAAAAACATTTATCTGAAGGTTATAAAATGATGTCTAGTAAATTCAAGATGCAAGATTTCAAAAAAAAAAAAAAAAAAAAAAAAAAAAAAATTGATGGTATATTAATATAAAAAAAAATTAAGATAGGATTTTGGTGCTTGAAACAAAGTGCTGAGCAGTTGTTTTGATTGAATGCATTCTAAATCCTCTCTGCAGAAAGTCCTTTTTGAAAAGTCTATAATTAGGCCCGTCCAATGTTTCTGATGTAATATCACATTGGAAGTTCTATGCAAGAAACACAAAACAATTGTTTCACTTGGCAAATGTGCGCACTAATTTGGTATAAGAAAGTAATCCTAGGAATTTTTCTTTTGTGAGCAGATAAAACCATGATTTTTACTTGAAAGCCTTTCCCCCTGCTTGTCTTTGGTTTAGGGGTGATATATTAGAATAATTTTGCAGAGAGAAGATTTGAAACTGATGTGTTATCAAATTGGAAATAATACCAAGTACAATAAGCAAAGATGTAAAGTTATTGAACACATTGGAAGGGCTTGAAAATATTGGGGGGGGGGGGAACCTAACCTAATATTTCTATAGGTAATATTGAGATGGTGGCAAATCTTGAATGGGCTCAGGCTCTTAGACCAGATAGAAGTTTACACTTATGGTAATTCCATATTATATAGTTTGTTGACAGTTTATTTGGAATTATATAGTTATATCTCTGTCCATTATATTATAAAAAAGTTTCTTTTTATCAAGATTGAGAATTAATCTTATTTTTCATTTGATATGTTTCATTCCATGTCACTGATTTATGTGTGCTGCTGGAATCTAAAAGCACAGTTTGAAAAGAGGAAATTAAAATCAGGGGCATCAGAGAGAAGTGTTTTAGACCAGTAGGCGTTGGTGCTCGGCATGAGCTTTATGTAAAAATTCTGAGTTTTGAATAAATTCTGGTGTGCTCAAGCACCCATGGCTTTGACGTAATAGTTTTACCTAAGAAGTTATATAGACACAGTCCCCAAGGTAGGAAGTTTTAAAATCTCTCATTTAAGAAAAAAAACGAGGCTTGTTTTAAAACGAGAAACAAATAATTGTTCCTCAGTTGAAAATCTCTACCTACTATGAATATTCACTCATAGACATCTTTCAATCTTCATATACCACATCATCTATTGTTATTGCATTGCTAAACCCTGTTTGTGCAAGTAATCCTGTACTTGTAAGCATATAAAAAAATAATATAACAAGAATAATCTTTTTTCTGTTTTCTCCAGAACACTGTTTTCACTTTTGGTGAATCTTTACAAGGGGGAAGAAAAAATACATTTCATTGAAAGGAGAAAGAAAACAAACATTGGAGGGGTTAAGTACTTATTCTGTTTGAGATATGATAAAAAGAAAAAAGATCAATATCAACCAGAAAAATCATCATTTTTTCCAAATTAGGGTCAATGTTCCCACAAATTTGATGTAATGCATAGCAGAAAACACACTTTTGCAAAGGTAACAGTTCCATTCATATCCTAACTAAACAGTGATCCAGTCTATATTCCAAGGAATTTTCAACTGAAAGCAGTTCCATTTATGGCATAACTTTGGGGTATTACTATACAGATGACAATGGTGAATTGGCTTTCATGAAAAAATAGATCATGCTTTATAAGATCATTTTTATACCAGTTTATCATTCTACACCAGTGACTGATGTGATGCTTAATGTGTTAATTATCGAAGAAACCTGAAATGCCATGCTAAGTCAAGCAGTTTGACATCCATTTTTCAAACTAATTTCAACTAAAAATAAATTCATCAACACAACTCATCCATTCATTTTTAAAACAAATTCACAGTAATTTAATGAGCAATGAACAGCAGTTTAACACAGCTGCTCTTATGTTGTTCACACTTCAATATTCAATGTGAAGAGTGCAACAATATTGTTTATGGACAATAACAAACTTTTAAAGTTCATTCTTGATAGTTTACCGAGATACATGCTTGTGATTGTTAAGTTTGACATGCACATCAGCTGCCTTCACCAAATGAAAATTATTTCAGTGTGACAAACATAATTGTGTGTACATTAATGTTCTTTTTAAAAGTTAAAGTTTGATATCAATTAATTTTTATGGTATTTATATGCATTTTATTCAAAGATAAGTAAAATACAAATATACAAATACAAATACAACGCCACAACAGGCAAAATGCCCAACGAGGTGGCTGATAAAAAGATGCCCATAAAAATATGGTTGTCATATGTTTCAAAAATACAGCAACCCAATTAAAAATGCAATTAACACAAATTACAAACAATATATACACATGATAAAATATTATACGATGCCCATAAAGATTACTTATGGTTGTCTTATTCTAAGAATGGATAGCTTCTCGATTTACCCCAACATGTTTATCGTATTTCTTTTTAAACGTGTCAATTGTGTTACAATTTACTACCTCCGGGGGTAAGCTATTCCATTTATTAACAACCCTATTGGAGAAAAATTCCCTGCGACACCATAACCTTGCATTGTCCCTCACCAATCGATACTGGTGTCCCCTTGTAAAAGCAGTCGATTGGCGGTGTACTAAAAGTTCATGGTCCATCCTATCCATCCCATTGAAAATTTTGAACACTTCGATCATATCTCCTCGACACCTGCGTTCATCCAATGTAAACATATTCAAAAAATGAAGTCTTTCTTCATAACTCAAGCCCTGTGTGCCAATAAGGACACGCGTAGCTCTTCTCTGCACCCCTTCAACCAAGTCTATGTCCCTCTGTAGGTATGGTCTCCAAAACCTTACAGCATACTCCAGTCCAGGACGAACTAAGCCTCGAAAAAGAGGAAGAATGACTTTAGGAGAACGCGAAGAGACCTTTTTGAAAATGAGACCAAGCATTCTATTCGATTTTTTGACAACCGCTGAACAATGTTCAGAAAACTTAAGTCGCTCGTCAATGAGAATTCCCAAATCGGTGACTCTAGTTGCATCCGGGATAGTGACACCATTCAACTCGTAAGAGAACCGTTGGTTGTTCGAACCAAAATGAGCGACCATGCACTTATCTACGCTAAACGTCATGCTCCATTCATTTGCCCATGCTGCAATCTTGTTTAAGTTGGTCTGGAGCAACTCCCTATCGCTTTCATTCCCGATTACCCCCATTAGCTTCACATCATCTGCGAATTTGCTAGTAATTCCATCGATACCCTGATCGAGTTTATCGATAAAAAGTGAAAAAAGTGTGGGGCCAAGGACACTTCCCTGAGGAACTCCACTTGTGACGTCTGTCCAACCAGAGAATTCCCCGTTCACCATAACTCGTTGCGACCTATCTCTTAACCACGATTCTATCCAATTCAGCAAGTTGCCCCCTATTCCAATCTCGTGTAAACGCTTCAAGAGTTTGCCATGTTGGACCCGATCGAATGCCTTCTGGAAATCAAGGTAAACAACGTCGACATTTTTGCTCTTACCCAAAGCCTTAGTCACGTAATCATAGAAGCAAAGGAGGTTAGTTACACATGACTTCCCCTTCCTGAACCCATGCTGATTATCCGACAATACATTATTCTCGTCTATCCACTTCACAAACTGCCTTTTGATGATAATTTCCAAAATTTTCGAGAGGGAGCTCGTCAAACTCACTGGACGATAATTAGACACCACTTCTCTACTACCCTTCTTAAATATCGGAACAACGTTAGCCAGTTTCCAATCTCTCGGGACGATACCCTCAGCAACACTACTCCTGTATATCTGTGCGACTGGCCCCAACAATTCATTAGCACCTTCCCTGAGAACCCTGGGATAGATATCATCTGGTCCTGGTGCTTTGCTTGCACATACATTTCTTAGAAGATTTAGGACCTCCACGTCTTCCACTTGAATATCGTTGAGCGTTTTATTACCCCATGCAACACCCGTATATCGAATATCATTATCTCCATTAAAAACCGACGCGAAAAAGTCATTGAAAGCACTACACATGCCTACATTGCTCTCTACTTTTGAGCCTCCTATCGAGAGGGGGCCAACTGTCCCCTTACATCCATTATTGACGTATCGAAAAAATGATTTTGGGTCAGAGCCAATGTTATCTGCCAACCTAGATTCAACTTGCTTTTTACTATCCCTTATCGCTTTCTTCAACAGTCTTCTTTTATCAGTAAACAATGATAGGTCACCTCGTCCACTTTTATACTCTCTGAATGCTCTTTTCTTTTCAAGATAAAGGTTCCGCACGCTATCCGTGAACCATAGAGGGTGTGATGTACAAACACGCTTTTTTCGAACAAAGGGTATGACGTCGTGCAAAAACAGAATGTTACCACTATCTTGATGATTCCTCCCCCCCATGATTTTTAAACTCGTTGATCTTGAACAATCACCAGGGGAGCAGTAATTATTTTGATTCAATAAAGAATTCAAGAAAAAAAAAAGTTCTCAAGACTTGTTAACATTATAGTGAAAGCTTCTTATATGCAGTGAAACCTCACTATAATGATACTCAATATAATGATAAATTTCTCTACAATGATATTTTTCCAAATTGTATTTGGAATTGCCTTTAAAATTGTCTTATGTCAAATTCCTCTCGATATACAAGGATACTCTTTGGGGTCATTCAAGTATTATGTCAGCGTTGAATTTGATCATTTGATCATTTTTGTCGCACCACGGTCATTTTCTGCACACGAGGGCTGATTAGACCTGGACCTACAATTTATTGCCGACTCCGAACGGCAGGCTTGTTTTTTATGTCAGGGTTGAAGCAGGGCCATCTTAAGAGTATCATGGGCCCCCAGGCCAACTGATTTTTCTGAGGCCCTACAGAACGAATTCTCAAAAATTTCAACCAGATCTCATTTTTGTGAGGCCCCTCATCGCTTGAGGCCACCGGGCCGTGCCCGGGTGTGCCCATGCCTTAAGACGGCACTGGGTTGAAGGGGAAAGGGGGTTTCTGATTTGATGACGTTTGATGATGGGGGGGTTGAAGGTTGTTTACATCATCAACAATCTTTTTTTGATGATATGAAATATTCTAAGCTGCTGACAAAATTTTGCTGACTGGGTTCAAAAATGACTAAAAATTTGCTGACGTAATACTTCAATGGCCCCTTTACCATGATATAAATCCCTCTTATAAAGATATTTTTTAGCAGTTTTCAAACTGCTATAATGATATTTTTTAAAAATTTTATATTTCGCCCGAAATATCTTTTATTACATTTGTAAACTCAATCACATATTTCAGTTCTTCTGAGGACATAAAATAATTTTGGTATTTTGTACCACCTGATGGTATTCATTAAGTTTTTGGTGTAACTTTTGGATTAACTTTTTGTGTGATACAACCAAATTGTATTGAAATAAACCTCTCTCTTTAAAGTGTATTGAAATAAACCTCTCTCTTTACAGGCCCAATACACTCAACTGAATTTCTTTTATTAGCAATTAATTAAAAAAAATTGAGGCAAATTAATACTCAAGAGAGTTATTTTTTAACTCTCGGCACGAATGCGAGCCGATCTCCCCGTTAAGAAGTCTCACCACAGAGTAACAGACCTACAAACAGCACAAATTCAATCATAACTCATCATTCACTTCTGAAATATAGATGGCAGCACCGAAAAATCAAACAACACTACATATGCACTCAGACTGTTAGGTACACACACAGTTACATCTCTGGCACAACTCACTAAGTAGTAAATCGCCCATAAATGGTGATAGATCTGAGTTGCGCTCGGTTTGAAAGAAAGGTAATAACAACACTGACTCAGAAAAGATGCCAACAACAGCATGAATTTAATGGCATGTGACAATAATGATGCCTCTTGATATAATTGATAATCCCTCTACAACAATATTTTTTCTTGGTCTGCATCGTTATAACAAGGTTCCATTGTATATAATTTTATATTCACTATAAATGAATACTTTTTGTATCTCAAACACTAGCTCATTGACAATCACTGGCAAATTACTCTTAATAGAGAGTTTCTTGCCTATCACACATTTACTATTTTTTGAAAGACTAAGAATTTATTTTCATCATATACTTACGAATGCATTTTTCTCCATCAGAAGTTTCTACAAATCCCTTGCAACAAACATTTACTGTTCGAGTGTTAACTTTCGCTTCAGTTTTATAGCCAGTGGTATATGCTATCCTAGATTAAATTGAAAAGAAAAACCCATTGAAATTAAAGTTATCGCATAATGATTCATGTTTATTGATGATTCACAATAGCTTTTGAAGATCTCTTGGATGGGCGAGGCCCATTTTTCCTTACACAGCGAATATAAATAACTGTAGGATCTGGGCCAGAGATAATTCACACACATACATAGAACAGCGATTTTATATACCTACACTCTCTGTATGGTGTGAATTCACTGAATCAGTAATAAAATTTATTACAGTATTTAATAATGCACATGCCCCTTTCCTCCCACACTCCCCTTACTTGACTTGTGGATTTTCGGTTATAAGATTATGTGAAATCTGAGGTATATGTTTGAAGTCCATCTACCTTGCCTGTGCTGAAAGATACCATATGCTGCAAGATTTATGCTATTTACTCTGACATGCTGTACAAGTGTAAATAGTTTTCTTATACAATTACAGGATGTGCTTGTACAGCAAGTACAAGAACTTTATATTCTGAAGTAAAAACTAGTTCCTCCTGTATAATTTATGTAGTTTTTCATGCATTTTGTTAGGATAGCACCAATAACGAGCGCCACCTATCAGAAAGAATTTTAAATAATTTGTTTCATTACTTCAAAAAAATCTGACACTTGAACAAGTCTGAGGGTACAAAAAATACTGTTTTACCAACCAGTTGGTTTTTAAATTCGTCAAAATTTATGGGCACTCTGTATATGAAAGATTTTTTCCTCTTAAGTTCTGGGAAAAGAAACAATTAGATGAAACTGGAAACAAAAAGAAAAAGCAAAAAGATACTGACAAAAATAATGATTCAAATATCATCACACATACAACTATATAAAAGAAAAATTATATACCTATAACGGGAACAGCGAGGAGGGAAAGCAAAGCACCATGTGAATGATCTTATCTGATAAGGTTTGTTGTATGAAATTCTAACTGTTGTGATATATCTGAAACATTTAAATATCATAAATACTAATGAAAAGAAATATAATTTAATAATAAAAAGAAATATAATTTAATAATAAAAAGAAATATCATTTAATAATAAAAAGAAATATCATTTAATAATAAAAAGAAATATCATTTAATAATGAAAATAAATATCATTTAATAATGAAAATAAATATCATTCAAACATGTACAATTTTATATTCCATTGTATTGTTAAAATAAAGCACAAGCACCAGAATCAATAATAGGTGTAACTGAAATTGACTCTATAAACAAAAGTATAGAAAACATTGGTTACCCAACACAATTAATTCATCAGGACCTACAGTTTATTGTTAAATCTGAACAGCAGCATTTGCATTATTTTTTCATATATCTCAGTGAGGGGTTGGTGCACCAATTCCTGAGTGGGGGACTTTCTGCAGTCATATTATCACTGTTTCTATTGTACCTCCACATCGATAAATGATTTTTTTCTAGGTTTTCATGTCAAAATAGGCAGATACTGTCCTTATTAATTTAAATTTTTGACCTCTGTGAAATTATTAAATGCTTCTTTTTGCAAGGTTTTGATAACAACTAGGCAAAATAATACAAAATAAAATAAGGATCTCACTCAACAAGAGAAAATGGATTCTGAGCTACCTCGGAGACTGCAAACCTCATTTAATAGAGACCATCCTCGAAAATCTGAAGTAAAAGAAGTAATCCTGAGTCCCAGCAAAATCGAAGCAGTTATCAATTAAGTATGTACTGACAAAGCTTCCTAGATGCATCTAGGAGGCTTTGGTACTGTGCAGAGACAATGACAGTCCCTTACCCAAAACAGTCACACTGTGCTTGTGAAAAATGTAGGCAACTGCTTAAACTTGAAATGACCACATGGTATCAGAATAAAAATATTTTCCCCTGTAGAAAAGAATGTTTCGTACAGGAACAATAAAGACAGTAAAAATTGAACAGACTTATTGCACCAATTTGATTATCATAAACGTGATATCGACGGCCCAGTTCAAAATCCTATGCTTTGAGAACTTTGCATGGAACTGAATGTGAATCAACTAAGATTTAATTACAGTAGGGAGAAGCAGAGTTAGTTTTTCACCATTTTAAGGGGTCTCACGACCCTTGAATTTTCAAAAATAACCTTAAAAAATATTTCATTCGAATGCAAATAAAATACTAAAAACTTCATATCAATCGGTTAATTTGTTCTTTCATAATACAAGAAAGAAATACTGAATTATAGTGTAAACGTATACTAGAAAAAACCCTAAATGTGATTTTCTCAGACTGTGTTTTTGAGCTCATCCGTAAGATTTAAAGAGAACTACCAATCGACAATTCTAAATTTTTGCAGAAAAGTTTAGTCGATATGTGTTAGTAGAATAGACCTCAGATTTAGTAATCGACTAATGGGAAGTATTTTTAAAAACGTGAATTTAGATTTTTGAAATTTATATATTTTTTCAAACTTTAAAAATTCATAAAATTCTATAATGAATGGTCAGATATCAGTCATTCTTTATCAGTGGGATTATTTTTTTCACTCTGGCTATTTCAGTTTCACGTGCATGATAAAGGAATAAAGAATTACTTTGCAATTTATTTATATGTTCATTTAACTCATATAATTACGCGAGTAAAAGATGCATAAAATATACATTTTTAATGAATCAGGGTTTGCAGTACAAAAGCAAACAAAGCCAGAACAATTTTAACGTGTTTCATAAAGCAGTAAGAATCCTAAAATTCAGAAGACAGACAAGGTTCAAATCAGCCAATTCAATCGGTTCTCCAAGTCCAGATATTTAAGAATTATCTGGAATCTATGACTCAAATTTATCGGCATGCTGATTGACCCACACTGTTTCCTGGCATGCCGGCTAATACAGGGGAATACGGTATATTTTATTACATTATGGCTGCATACAATTTGTTCAATAGAAATAATTGGCATATGTATTTATTTTTTTTTTAATTTTCATAATGAAATGGAAGGTTTTGCACATGCATCTAAGTAGGCATATTGCACCCGATCTTTTAACTTTTATATTATGCTTGATTACGGGTTAAAAATGACTCTGCTGTGTAATAGTAAAACCCGTGTGTTATGATTACATCAACTTTCTCTTATCGATGAAATTATTACTTTTTATCTACTTTGTTGTGTTCACCATAACTCAGTGAAAATATTACCTTTTACATTATTTCTTTTAAAGCCGAAAATTAAAAATTTGTACATAAAAAAAAAATTACTGCAGATCTGCATGTACTGCACTTGAAATATATAAAAAAATGTTTTTAGAGTTTCATTATTTTGATATTTTGCTCAGTGGATAAAATGTAATGTTTGCCTGTTATTTATTCAGCTTGTTTAAAAACTAGTTTTTACAAAAATTTATTATTTTTGATGTAATGGATCAAAATTCAAAATACTATAGCAGCAGGATTCCCAAATGGGGTGCAACGGGATATTTTGCTCATAAAATTACAATGAACTTGGTAATAAGGGCTATGAGTTCTAATCAATGTGTCACTACAATTTAAGGTGCTCTCAAAGCATTCCAAGGTCAGGGAAAGGTGCTCTAGTTAAATTTTCCATGTTTTGCTGACCTGAGTTTTTGAAATTACCATACAGAAATTTGATACCATACTAATAATGCAAATTTCCTTATAAATAATTGATTCATAAATTAAACATGCAATGAATTAACCAATTTTGAGTTCCAAATTTATGTAATAATACTTAGCAAAAATACTAATGAATTTATGCCTTGATTTTTATATGTAATGAATGAACAAGTATGAAAACTACCAAAATATATATATATATATATATATATATATATATAGACATAATTTATGCAGTACTTTCATGTCTAAATAATTTTTAAATTAAAATCAAAGACTGGTTTTTCTAAACAATTATGAATATTTTGTTCAAAATTTTAATTGTTTTAAATGAAGGAAAATAAGGAAACTTCAGAGTTACACAATAACCGCGATCTTATATATAATAACTATGATTTTGTAACAAGATGAAATTTGGATTTTCATGTACGACCATTTCACGAGTGTACTGTGAATATCAGGAATCCGGTAAAAAATTAAATCTACGAAATTGCTGTGGCCGGAAAAAGATCATGCAAGAATGGGACCAATGACAACTGACGAGAATCATTAAACATGACAGACGTGCAACCCTTCCGCAAATTACTGCAGATTTCAATGCTGGGCCATCAACAAGTGTCAGCATGCGAACCATTCAACGAAACATCATCGATATGGGCTTTCGGAGCCGAAGGCCCACTTGTGTACCCTTGATGACTGCACGACACAAAGCTTTACGCCTCGCCTGGGCCAGACAGAACCTCCAGAACTACTTCAGACATTAGTCGAGTCCATGCCACGTCGTGTTGCGGCACTTCTGCGGGCTCGTGGGGGCCCTACACGATATTAGGCAGGTGTACCAGTTTTTTTGGCTCTTCAGTGTATGTATATATTTCTTTTACTTTAGTCAAATGTATAACCATGCATGCTCCCCACCTGTGTTTATTATTTTTTATTTATTTTTTGTTTGCATATGCACTCAAACCTGTTTTTGTGCGATGAATAAAGACTGTATAAAAAAAACGCATTTAAAAAAAAAAAAATCACACGAAACTTCACGAGTAGCCATAAAAAATATTTTTCGCAACACATTTAAAAAGTATTTTTTTTATGCGGTGGATAGGGGCTGCATAAAAAAAGTCTCACGTAGAAAATAACTCAAAACCTTACGAAATAACTAGAAATTGCTTTTTTAAATGAAATCAAGACACAAGGTTTGGCAGCTACTTGGAATCTTGCCAAACCTTTTGGAATCTGATTTAGAAAATACGCATGCGAACATTTTTAAATATTTTATTTACATATGTACTTATTTTACACATACGAAACTTTTAAAAATGCATAACCATTATCCTTCGTAGTCTGACAATACGCAAATTTTCTTGTGGTAAACTGGTTCAAAATCACTTTTGTCACTTGAAGATACTCTTTCGCACTCGTTTAGAATTGACTTTTTTTCAGTTACCATGTAGTCGGTGATCAGTTTTTGCGATGACTGTTGTTTCACTAGGCGCTTGTATATGTCTCGGTAGCCAAATATACAAGATTGAAGCTCTTTTTGGAATTTTGAAGTTCTTTCAGAATTAACATCGATTGCAAGAAAATGACCTTCTAATTTACTGCAAAGTTGGAGTCCTGCATAGATTTTATCTGCTGTCATATAATCGGGTTCTTCTTGCCCATCAGTAACATCTGTTACGTAATTTATAATGTCATCATCCCTTACAGTTTCATCCTGAATCATTTTGACAAGATCATTTTCACTGAAAGTATTAAACCTCCGCTGATGCCATGTGCTAGCGTAACGATGTGATGAAATATCAAAAATTGAAAACACTAAATGGCCGATCAAACCTACTAATTTTTTTTATTGATAACTTCGTCAATTATGTTCTAATTTGATTGAAGTTTTCATATACCACACAAAAAAAAAAAAAAAATCGCACAAAAACAGGTTTGAGTGTATATATATATTTTTTTTTCCCATGCATGTATTTCATATAAAACAAAAATTTAACTGTTCACCTTGTTTCCTTGTAGCGGGGCAATTGGCCCTGAACAATAAAAATTATTATTATTATCTTCTGTTAGTCAAGTGGCAACTGTCATTACTTTTTTCCAAAAATTAACTCACGGTTAGGGTTTTATGAAATTGATTTTAGTTTCATTTTTTACTGTAAAATAACACAATTCTTTAGTTAATAGCAAGTTATACACATTTACATTTTATCTTATTACTGCAAAAGCATTATATATAAATTTTTTTTCAATCAATATATAAATTTTCAAAGTATAACTCGTGCAAGAATATATAAAGCAAAACAAAAAGCATTGTGCATAGTTTGTAAAGATTGCATACATGTAGAAAGGTTAAAATTCCAAAATGTTAATTTCTTGCAATATAAATTTCACAAAAATAATTGGGAATCGAATTCCAATTTCAAAATTCATTCATTTCCAAGAGAGAAACTATAAAGTAATTATGGAATAATTACTTTATAGTTTGTCTCTCAACGAATAAATGTTAAAATTGGAATTCATATTTATTGTGGGGTTCATCGTGTAAAAAAGATTTAACATTTTATTGACTCTTGGCACTTGATAAATATTTCTATATATAGTTGATGTCCTATTATTTTTCATTGTTAGCCATGTCTAATTTAATGTTGCAAATTTTATAATTTGACACCCCAAAATTATAGACAAACATGCAGATTTAAGCTGATGTCAAGTCAGCAGGGCTTCCCTCTAAATTTTTGCCCGATCGTTTTCGTGTATGTAATTATATACATTTGAACAATTCCGTTAAATAAAATGCTAGTTCCATTAATTTTAATTCAGGGTTGTTTCATAATATAATCGAAAATATAAAAAAAAAACCTCATGAAAAGTAATCAAGTATATTTGCTTGTTTTTCTTTCCGAAGAAAAAAGCAAAAATTCTACTACACTATTCAGTTTATCACTCGATTGTTCATCTTTTTCCTGACTGTGTAGTGAAACCAGTGCCGTCTTAGGGCATGGCCCGGGGGCCTCAAGAGAAGAGGGGCCTCACAAAAATGAGATCTTTTTGAAATGTTCGAGAATTTGCCTAGTAGGGCCTCAGAAAAATCACTTGGCCCGGGGGCCCATGATCCTCTTAAGACGGCCCTGAGTGAAACATTCCATTTCCATACCTGGATTATTTTTAGTGTTTCCTAACATTGATTCACTTCAACGGATGACAACAATGAAAAACAATTAAAACATTGCAACATTCCATTTCCATACCTGGATTATTTTTAGTGTTTCCTATCATTGACTCACTTCAACGGATGACAAAAATGAAAAACAATTAAATTTTCCACTTTAATATTTATTCAGCAATATTATTTTTAAGTTTTTCATAACAAAAGGTTCAGACTTGATTATCTCTGTGACAAGTTTTTCCTCAAAAAGTTAGTATCAAAAGTTCAACAAAATGGCTCGTTCTCACTAGTTCTGCCATTGTGATACTTTTCACATCACCACGAGAATTACAACATCTCGATTCACAAGAACAGTCTGGCCATTTCCTAGTGGTATAGGTACAGCAGGAAACCTGAGTCGGTGAGTCCAAGGACAATGTAGACAAATTGCTGTCCACTACGGCAAGTTCACTTCATTTGAGAGGAAGATTCATGAAGGCATTCCGGTCAGGCTACCAGACGACGAGAAGGAGGAAAGGCAGAGTAACTGGAGCGATGCCAAAGCACGCTACGGAATCTTCAGCACATGTTGCTGATTGAGAGGTGACATGGTGTACAGCCCGCGGGATGGAACTTCTTTGGAACTGGTAAAGACTAGAACAAATGTGTTGAAAAGATGAAATGTGAAATGTACCCTTTCCCAACACAGCGCGGGTATTTGAAGAGAACGAGTGGCAAATCACATTCAGTGGCACTGTAATATGACTAATTTGCATATGGAATTAAATATTGCACAACTAAAACATGAAATCTGGCAACAACACAATATAAAATCGACGGCTAATCAGCAAATATCAGCAGCACACGATCCTGTGGATTGATCTCCGGAGGTAAAACAAATAAGTTGAAAATATAAAATCAGTCTGAGGCTAATGGTAAGGTTACAGTAGGAAGCGAAGTATCACATCTAGAGTCATGGAGAGATGGTGCAGATACTTCATCTGTACTTTCTTTTATTCTATTTCTTCAAAACATGAAGCACTTGCTTTGGTTGATTGATTCTAGAATACCATCATCTTCTAAAAGTCCTGCAGTTACAAGATCAGAGTCAATCCTTACCAAAGACTTAGAACAAAAACCAACATGACGGGAGCAGTTCCGAATTGTGGCACTCGTTACTGACTTCCACGCAGAATCAATCATTTCAACATCATCTAAAACAGAAATTTTTACATCCATTGAAACATCCACAAATTTTTTGTCTGTAATTTACCTGGTAAAACATTTTCATATTTAAGATAATTCCTAATTTCCTTGATTGAGACTTTTTGCGAAATCTTTTGCTTTCTCTTAAATTATTGGTCTTGATAATGGGATTGGGTGAGATCGAGCAGATTTTAACCACAAAAGAGTTGCTTCTATTACATCAGTGAAGTGTGACTTTCTTATGCGTTTTATGCTTGGTTCATAAGAAGATTCAAATATCGAAAAAAATTTCCTCATTTTTAACAAATGTTGAAATGTGGTTCCATGCAATTCTTTGTCGAGTTCACTCTGAGTTTCTCCGATTCTATTTTTTTCAAAATTTCAACTTTTGGTTTTAAAAAGTTGAAGTATGAAATTCACGTGCAGAAATTGCATTCATGGCCATCGATACTTACAATTAAAACCAAATGACATATTCAGCGTCTAATCAGGACTCGGCTCTTTCTCTTTTACTCCTTTTCCAAGAAATCATAAAAATGAGTCCCACCAAAAACCGTCTCTGCACCAGACAATATCAAAACTCCCAATAGATAAGAGTTTTATTCCTATTGGATGTTGACAATATCCACACTTTTTTGACCATGAAAAGGATGCAAGACCTTTCCTGGAAATGCCACTAAAATGATAGGCAGGCCAAAAGGTTTCTAACATTCATTGTTCACGTGTACGCCCCCCCCCCCCACATCCCACAATGCATAAAAGGGACGCATCATAGAGAAGAAATAAATAAAAGAATGTCGAAGTTGAAATACCCACAAACAATGTCGAAAAATTCTAAGAACTGGTAACACATGGGTAAGTGTAAAAACCAGTCGGGGTAAAGGGACAAAAACCGTAGTCGACTTAAGCGGAGTTAAGCCAAACATGTGTCGAGTTAGAGAATTTCCCCTACATTGAAATTAGTATTGGACCAACCAAGAGAATAATAAATGTTGAGATATCCACATGTCAAGTTAGATTCTACTGTATACAGATATTTGTCTTATGTTAAAAGTGTGACACTCTGCTTTATTGTTGTTAGAGTTAGTACTTGTTATTATTGACTATTTTGTTGTGTTATTTAATCCTTGTATATTTATATCATTTGCCCTACCCCAGGCACAAATTCCTTATTTTATAAGTGAATAAATCCATGCATAAAATGTGGCTTTTAGGAAATTATCAATTGTGTTTGAGTTTATATAGGATTGCTATATAGATTCTAATTTTTTTAAACTATTTTTTCTCACTGCAAATTCTATTTTAGATCATCCTGTATTATAATTCCTAAATAGTCTTTCCATTTCTTGACAATTACATTATAGGCTCAATTGATGAAAATTATGATAATTGAGAGAGAGAACTCATTGAAAATCTTTTCAATGAAAGCAGTCAAGATTCAGCTGACAAGCAGCATTCTTCACCTCTTTATAAAAACTTTAGAAGCAAAGTTAGAGAATTCTGAATATCCCTTGCATATATGACAATTCTAGATTCATTAGGATCATTTTATTTCAATGCCAAGTCAGATGGCATTGTATTATCAAAAGATGCTCATTAATGAGATCTGGTAAGGTGGATTTGAGTGTTATTTCCATATATGTCTCATCTACAACAACAATTCTAATGAATTTTGTCATACCTCCAACTTGTAAGCCCATTTTCAGGACTAAAATAAAATTACAGACCAAATTTTGCTGGTCGCAATTTTTAAAATCAACTTTTCAAAATCAAGTTATAGCTAAATTGTGTAAAGAGAAGGATACCTGTATGTTGTTATAATCAATTTATGTTAATTTCAATGCTGTTTGAAGGCTAACTAAAAACTTAAGAAATTCCTTTCCTCCCCCAAGCATTTTGTGCCACCTCCAAAGGTCAATCCGGCATACTCTAATGATTGGGATTGCCCTACAAGAGTATAAATAGTGAGCCCAACCACCACTGTCTGACAATCGTAAGTGTGAACTTTGCTATGAATGCACAATGATAAAAAACAAGCTAAAAATATAGTGTGTTCAGTTCAAGTTTTGAGCATTAATTGATGGATTTTACATTATGGAGTGGTATAGATTGCCACTACTAGTTGGTGTGAATTACAGAGCTTTGAGTTCTCGTCTTCATCATGGTTGCTCTAAATTCCAGAGATGTAAATCAGTCAGTGTTAAGATGTTTGCTTAACCAGTCAGCTGTCTAATAAATTTCTCCTTTTTTCCTGTTTTAAGTTAAGAGCTAATTACAGCAATTAAAGTCAAACGAAAAAATGAAAGTCCAATCGAAACAATAAAAATTTGAAATTAACGATTACAGAAATTTTATTTATTAATTTCTTATCAATTGCATTAAAAAGTACCATAAATTAGTAACAATTTCAACTAATAATTATTGAAATTCTTTTTAAAAACGAACAATCCACGTAGTAATAATAAGCTCTTGAAATCTCTATTTTTTCCACGCAAACGTCAGCCGATTTCGATCTGCCAACAGGAAAAAAACTTTGGCCAGGAGCGTGGAGTTTTGTGCTTCCCCGAAAGTCCACGCGCCACGCAAAAGCGTATGAATTCCGGCACACGCTTCCCTTTACACACACAATCCTGAACGGGGCCTTCTTTCGTACAGGAAAGAGAACGCGTAAGAATGTGTCTCTAATGTGTGATTTAACAATGCGTTCTTGATCGCCACGTTCCTAACCGCCCTCCAATCCTTCGCGCAAGAACGTCCTGCTCCGGGCGTGCAGGGAAGATTGCACGAGTGGTCCTTGCACCAAAAACAAAAAACTAATCTAACTCTCTCCTCTCTCTCTCTCTAATGCGTTTCTCCTATATTTTCTAGCTTATCTAAAATTGTTACCCATCTGTAACATCAATTTTTTTTTTTAAATCTCAAAACCTCACCTGTAGTAATTTTTTTGTTTTCACAAAATTAATCTTATCAAGGCTTGATTGTATTTGTATTTTATGTGCAAACAAATGACCATGATGCCACAAAAAGAATCAATTATATGTAAAACATCTAAGAAATTGACATTAAAAATGCAGAAACATTTTTGGTTTAAATGACAACTGTTCTTATAACAAATAATAAGCTAAATAAAACTGGTGAGAAATGGAAGTAGAATCATGGGGAAGAGGACAGTTCTCAAAAGAAGTTGTATAAGTAGATGCCTGTGTCCAGTCCATGTAAATATCTAATCACTGTATATTGGTTAACAAGGATAGTGTTGTTAGCCTAATTCTAATCTTTATAGATGTCTTTTAATTCCTATGCTAGCCCTGTCATTGACAAATTTTTAAATTCCTGAGATTTTTCTTCATTAGAAAAATATCAATGAAAAGAAAACTGAAATGGTTTTGGTTTTAAGTAAAACTTGTTCAAATGTGTTGCCTCCACAGTGTATGTCAGTTTACATCAGTACAGTACAGACCAGTACCATTGCAGACCAAAACATCTTAAGGTATTTTTGTACTATTTCCAAGTCTATGAAGCAGCTGAAAACTGAATCAAGTTTTGAAATTAGTGACCCATCCAAATTCACCAAGTCTAAATGTAAGATAAATGCAAATAAAATCCACAAATTGACAAAAAGTATAGCATATCAAATTTTTTTTTTGTGAACAAAAAAAACTTCTTGAACTTTTTTCTTTTCCTTTGTTACCCAAAGCGTACATATTGTATACTTTATTCACACCTATTTATTTCTATTACGAATAGGTATGCAAAATGAATAAGACAAATTAAAAGTATCAATATATATAATAAAGCTATCAATACTATGTTAGTCTTAAACGATTCATATTTAAAATTCCATATTAAATTAGTTGATTAATGTATTTTTTTTAATCTTCTTTGATTTAATAGTAAAAATACATTACAAATTACACTAAAATTTATCAAAAATGCAATACAATTAACTGAGTTCTAGCCCCAACGCCGATAATACTGATGCATCTAGTAACATGGAAAGGGAAGGGGGTCACGTCTCTGAAAAGTTTGAAAAAATTCTTTTGAACTGTTTTCTTGAAAAAGTATGCCTGCTTGCTATTTTGATTTGTTAAACCATGGTCATAAGCAGGTCTAACTGTATAATGCATCAGAATAGAGAAAATTCAATGCTTATAGAAATATGCAACAGACTACATACGTATCTTGCTTGGTACAGACATTTGGCCCTTCTTCTAAGCAAATGACAAGTTGAAATGCAGCAAACACAGAGCAAATTAGCACCAAATTATGAAGTAATGCATTCATTTCTGCAAAAGAAAATTGAAAATAATTAAAAATACAGTCAAGTGTCTATACTTGGGACGATTTCAGACTTTTTCTTTTAATATGTTGGTAGCTCTGACGGTTGTGCGGGTGACGTTTAAAGCAAGTCAACATGTTTGTTTGTTGCATTAACATTTCATGATAGCTTGTGGTGTGGAATGTGTTTCGGTTGAGAACATTTTTTTTTTCACCTGTTTTTTTGAAAATCAATAAGTTTTGTAGTGAACTGCTAAGGTTTGCACCATCACGTTTAGACATGGGGTTTCTCTGATTTAGGGCAATGTTAAGTAAATCTCTCATAGAATGCCAAAATTCAATTTTTTTTTTCACCACCAATACTATTGAGTACAGCCTGAATTGGGTAGAAAAAAAATCAAATGTCTAAACTTGGGATGTTGCCTTAGCCCTCGTCAGAAAATGACTGTGGTGCGACAAAAATGATCAAATTGGGATGCTGTCCTATGTTTAGCATGGTTGTCTCAAGTTAGAAAATGCATTGTAATTGTTACGTTTTTGAAAGTTTACATGCAACATCATGTATACATTTGGCCCAAGGTATTCACAGATTTTGTATTTGCGGTTTTCTTCCCTTTATGAAAAACACTGTTCCTGCATTTTTTCTGGTATCAGAACAAAATATGAATTGTAGGTGTTAATGGCTCTCCAGGCTTTTCTAGTGCTTTGAAAATGTTACTAAAAGACAAAAGAGAGGGAAACTTTGCAAGAAAAATTTGACATATTGGCTATGCATAACAAAACTAAGTCAATTAGGTATCATAAAGGACATCCTGCGTGGTCGATGAATCTACCATGCAGGATGGCCTCTATGTGTCTTATAATTATAACACAACATATCATCCAGTCTCGTAATCAAGATTTTGATGCAAGCATTTAGGACTCACTTTTTACCCCCTCCCCCCGACATTTCACCTGCCCTGACTGTATGAACGAACATATGAATGATGGTGTGAGTGACCGTCTGAATGATCAAGTTGGACATTTATCCAAATGAATGACCATTTGAGTGAACATATGAATGATGGTATGAGTGACCAAGTCGGACATTTACCCCCACATTTCACCTGCCCTGACCATGTGAGTGACCATATGAATGACTGTATGAGTGAACAAATGAATGATAGTATGATATTCATTCATATGGTCAATCACTCAGTGACTCATATGGTCACTCATACGGTCAATCAGTCACCCACTTGGTCACTCATATGGTCAATCACTCACTTGGTCATTCAGACGATCAATCATTCATATGACCAATCACTTGGTCACTAATATGGTTGGTCACTCATACAGGCAATCACTTGGTCACTCCCATAGTAAATCACACTTGGATGTTCATATGGTCAATCACTTACGCATTTATAAGGTCACTTTTGGTCACCCACTCAGTCAAGTGCACACTCCCAAATATGGTCAGTCACTCATTTATACGGTCACTTACTCACTCATACAGTCAATTTCACATCCACTTCGCCAACCACCTAATCGCATGGTCACTCATACTTTCAGGGCAGGTGCAATGTCAGGTGTGAAATGTAACGGGGAAGAAACGTGTCGTAGGCGAAATTTCCGGATCCCGATTAAAAAAAACCGCCCCAATGGCCAATCTGACTAATTAACTAAAGGCAGGGTTTGACGAATCACAAAAAAATCTAAGCACCAGAACATTTTTTTTTTTACGTGCAAAGATTTTTTTTTCTCTCGAGAAAATCAGGTCCAAAATAATGATGTTTTCAATATTTTCAAGAAATAGTGACACTCTCTCTCATGTTGATAATTTAATTTACGGAATATTAACATAATTTTGGCTTCCTCGACTTTTCTATAAAATTCTGGTTTTTTTTTCTGATTTTCAACGACTCTTTATTTGAATTTTTTTATTGAAATCAATTGAGATTGTCATTTGATCATATTTGTCGCACCACGGTCATTTTCTGCACACGAGGGCTAATTAGACCGGGTCCTACAATTTATTGCCGATTCCGAACGGCAGACTTGGTTTTCATACTCGTCGAGGGGCTGGTGCGCTAACCCCTTGATGGGCGACTCCCTGCGGTAGCAATTTTTTCTGCGGTCTTTTGTCGACGTTTCTGTTGTACCCTGTGTCAGGAAAGTTTTCTAACAAGGACGAACTGGGTATCGAACTCGCGACACCTCTAAACATCCTTTTGGTACTTTGGGCGAGTATCTTATCTACCTGGGCTATCGCGCTCCAATTAAGATTGTACATTAAATGATAATTATGAATAATTATAATTACATTCATATAAATAAAGGGTGATATCGACCATCTAATAATTACACACGTGATTCCTTGTGGAAAACTAATATGGAGAGTGTTTTTAAGTTTTTTGATCTGACCCATTACAGTAGCCGTCGCTTATAAGAATCACATTTGGTTCAGTCATTTTGATTCTTATAAACAGCTGATTTTTAAATCCAGATATTTTTTCTTTGTTGCTTCTATGTAGCTATTACTGGCGTACGCAAAGTGTGGGGGGGGGGGCCCTTAAGAAAATATTATGTTTTTGAAGTAAAATACAAAAAAAACTCATTAATTTCTTATTAAATATATCAATCACCAATTTCAATATCCATAGCATATTATTATCCTTAGACATAGTTCGTTGTCAATGTAGACTGACGAAAATGTTACACAGTAACTGTAGCCTACTATTGCCCGATCCCGATCGCATAACTCAATGTTTCCCAAATTGAGCAATAATGGTCCAGGTGGGTGGTAGGAGCTACGCGGGTGTTTTTCTTTTCTACCATAAACCTCTTGCTGATAAGTTCTGTCATCAGGGTCGCAACTAGATACTTTATCAGCCAGCGCAAGCACGCGTTTTTCCGCCTTCGTATAATGCACAAAAGAGCAGTAAAAGACTGAATTCACCCCCCCCCCCCAGTCCAGCACCCGGGGACCAGACCCGTCTGCTTCCCTCCTAGTCGAGGCCCTGTCTGTCATTTCACGGAAGCTTACTTTACTACAAAGCTGTAATCCTCACTGTTTGAAGGGGAAGTGCCATCTTAACGCATGGGGCCCAACCGGGCACGACCTGGGGAGATTCACAAAAATTAGATCTGATTGAAATTTTCGAAAGTAAGGATGTAAATTTGTAGGCAAGCATTTTTGGTTAGGTAGGGCCTTAGAAAACTCGCTTGCAGGGGGCCCCCATGATGCTCTTAAGACGGCCCGGGCGGAGGGGGGAAAGAAAGTTGATATAGGATTATTATTACAAAGGTAGGAGTGACAATAAGTGGTCTTCAAAAATAATCTTGTGAATGTAACAAAAAATAATTTACACATTCCCGCTACTGAGATAAACGGTAGCAGTTTTAGAGAAAAATGTTTTTTTTTTTTAATTCTTATTACCGATGATTTTGCTACGTTAAAATAACGTTTGGTTAACGTTTTGCCGATTTGATTCTTACAAGCGGTTGATTCTTATAAGCGGTGGCTACTGTAATGAGTTATGCTTTAAAAATTGATTACGTCACCTCCAAATCCTGCCAAATTCACCAAACTGGCATTTTTGAAACAGGATAGCAATAGTATAACTCCAAAGAGAAAGAGAAAAAGCAAACCGGTTTTTCTTCCTCCCGCGTGTGCTTGCACTTTTAAAATTTTTACGCTATCGTTATATACCCAAAATTAAAATTTTTGCTTTACTGAAAGTTGCACGACGGCTCTGTTCATTAATTTGTCTCGTTTGAATGAATGAAGTATCGTAACAATTTTGGAGATCAGATTTTTTTTTTTCCAGTTCCAACTTCGAAGTTTCCGAAGATTTAGATGTTGCATCCATGCAGTGTCGTCTTAACGCATGGGTCCACTCAGGCACGGTCCGGGGACCTCAAGAGAAAAGGGGCCTCACCTCACAAAAATGAGATAAAGTTGAAATTTTCGAGGAGCATGCATGTGAATTTTCCTGGTACGGCCTCAGAAAAATCATTTGGCTTAGGGCCAATGGTGCTCTTAAGACGCCCAGCATCCGTGGCCCTCCACACAGGTGGGGCTGATAGAGCTCTATAGCCGTGAGGCCCGGGACACTTTTTCTTCATGCAATAATTTCATTATAGAATGGCCTGTGAAAAATCTGGCTTTGGGCCCTAAAAATAATTCCCATTCTAGACCCCCCCCCCCCCAGATGTGGGACCATGGTTGCGCCACGGCTTTTGATTGTAATTTTGAAACACAATTACCTTGATTAACACAATAAGCTTGTTGAATGAAATCGATCACAGCTACAAATTGTCACAATGAAGTCCAACAAATAAAGTTTAAAATTTTTACGGCATCTCCGTATTATGTGTGTGTATGAAACAATACTCAAAACCATATTTAGGGGAACAAACAGTAAAGAGATGGCTTTCATTTTGAAAATTGAGAGCTGAGGAATGATTTTTCGGGAAAAAAATTAAGAAACGAAATATAAGAGCATCGCGCGTAGGGGCAGCAAAATTAGAAATGCCTAGAACAGCGAGAGCCTTAAGTCCGTCTCTGTTAGGAGAGGGCCGGGGCAACCGTCCCCTTATAAATACACAGCCGAATAAAACCTCATCTGAAAAAATTATCTGTTCTTCGCGAAGTCAACAAAATCTTTCTTGCAAAAAGGTAAAGTAAAAATTTATTAACATTTCAGAGCAATAAAATCTAATTGCAGTCACAAGAAAATGAAAAATCGTAGAATTCAATATGAAGTGTTATTGGGTGAATAATCAATAGAAAAATATCCGACTAATTATTTTGAATATGTCAATTCATAAAATAATTAGTTTGATTAAAAGTTTCTGATTGAATCGTATTAGTTTACTGTTTTCACCACACACAGTCACGCCTTCGTCACAAACTACCATTTTTGCAATCTTCGTTGGAGCTTTTTACGCGCGTAACACAGTTTCGATGAAATTTTAAAATAACTCAAAGAATACTGCCGTTTTTATTGATCAACATGTAATCTGATCAAAACGACAGCGTAAAAACAACGATCGCGCAATAAACACTATGCACTGTATCCACCTTTATTCAAAAAATTTGACTTGACAGTGAAGGAAAACAAATTTACACACATTTTGGGAATTTTTTGTTTTCAAATAGATCTCTATCGCATTTGGCTAAAACTTTAAAAATCTAGAGACAAATATGCTAATTTTGTGGGATGAATTTATTACGCAATACATAACAAAAGGTTAATGTTATAAACATTTATACCATTACTCTCTAAGAGGAGAAAAAACGCCAATCGTGAAAGATGATCGATCTTGGCTTCTAACGGGATTGAATATTTCACTTCATTTTCAGAAAGTGGTGCACCTTTAAAATACTTCTGATTTCAAGTGCTTGGAATGGCTCTGAATAGCTTGTTCGTGCACGTTGCTCAAATTGAACGTTTTGCTGCAAAGCTGACACCATACGGGTAATTTTTGCTGCTTTAATCCTATTAGCTTACTGAAGATTCAGGTTTTATACCCCCATTCTAGACTGAAAACAGTTTTCTTGCCACTCATTGTTTAAAAAAAAAATACCCACGTGGAAATCACAATATACACACATGCTTCATCTGGTGTTGCTCAATGAAGTCATCTTACGAAATTATCACAACTAAGCTTTTCTGATACAGTAGAACCTCATTATAACGGACTAATAGGGGCTGAAGGTTGTCCGTTATAATGAAAGTCTGGTTTATAACAAATAATTCCTATAGGGGTGTAATACTACAGGGTGTTTATCAATGAAAGTACAGTAGTTTAGTGTAAAGAGTTTATTATACGTGAAATAAAAAACAGCCTGTAACATAGGTTGAATTGAAAAAGATGTGTACGTTCACACTATACAGGGTGATTCAGAAAAGATGGGGAAACCTTTAAGAGGTGATAGTACACACCAATACAAACAATTGTCAAAGAATGCATGGTCTAACATGAAACGCAAATGCGCTAGCGTTTCGAAACGGGCGCTCCGCAAACGTTAAAACGGCATTCCTGTTGAAATTTATCGGGAGAAAAAGAACACTACACATGCATGCGAATGTAACCTGGGGAAGAAAAAACCGTATGAAAATCTGCGTCACAGTGAATAGAAGGCGCGGATGCCAGCTCTGTGAAGTTATTATAGCGTGCAACCGGTCTAACAGTTGTAACGTACGGCAGACACGCATTTCATTTACGCATTCATTACGTTAATTCAGTATTACTAAAGAGCGTCATTATACAGTACGTTACAACTGTTAGAACGATTGCACGCTGGAATAACATCACAGGGTTAGCATCCGCACCTTTTATTCACTGTGAAGCAGATTTGCATACAGTTTCTTCTTGTTCCCCAGGTTACATTCGCATACATCGTGTTCTTTTCTCCCGATAAATTTCAACAGGAATGCCGTTTTAATGTTTGCGGAGCGTCCGTTTCTTCTTTGATGGCAATTTTTTGTATTGGTGTGTACTATCTTAAAGTTTTTCCCATCTTTTTTGAATCACCTTGTATTAATCTTAATTTTTCTAGCTGGTGAGCAGTACGAGTCATGCATCACATCCATATTTACGGAAAACAAAACAACGCTATATGTTTAATCGCTTGCTTGGAAGCGCTTTTTAAACGAGTTAACACTTTTTTAGATACTTAACCTTTTATGCGGCAATGATAAGAATATCGCCTCCATAAAAGCCTCTTATTTTAGCATTGACAAACCCAGATATTTTGTAAGATTTCTCAATGAAAAACCTTTCCCTACACCTCTTAGTTTGCGCCTGCTGAAAATCGGAAGAAAGCGTACTTTACTAAAGAAGATATGGCATTTTGAAGGGGGTTTTAGTGATTTCTAATTGCCGCTTAAAGGGTTAAAACGAGTTTTAAACTCGTCAAATAAAAATTTCATAATTTTTACAATTTTTTTAGCTGACCGTTATAGTGAGGTTTTACTGCACCCGCTCTTATTCATATTTTCTGACCTCTTAGTACAGGCCAGCACTTTATAATGCTATGTACTGCACGTTTTGAAAATTACAGAAAAAATGAAGTCCAAAAATAAAAATACTATACATAATTTAGGATAAACTTTGAAATGTCTAACTTAATTGCTGGAACCATAAAATTCACGTACACTGTACACGTCCCCCCACATCCTGCAGCAAATTCCACGGGCTCTGATCTGGGGGCCCGTCTACAATAAATTTATAGCACGAAAAGCAATTAATGATAAGAATCGTCCAATTCCCCCCCCCCCCGGGCTGGAGCCCTGTCAGACCCACCCTTGGGGAAGCCATGAGTTTACATTATAAATACATGTTTTGCTACCAAAGCCAGAAATTGGAAAGTTCGCGTACTGGCCGGTCCAGTTGATCCGGCCAATGCCGAATTTCGGGATTTTGTCGGCCCCTATATACCGATCCCTAAGATATCGATACTCCGATTCCTTTGATCGTTAAGGTTGCCATCGCTAACCTTAATTATAAATGACCATGATTATCACAAAAGAAAAAAATTGCGCCAACATCGTGATGACCCCGAATCACAGGGATCTATATATGGGGCCGGACGAAGCTCGAAATTCGAACATTGGTCTGGTCAACTGGGTCGCAGTTCGCGAACTGGCCGATTTCGGTCTTTGGCAGTGACGCATACACTGTCAAAATAAACAAAACATCAGAGTAAAATGTAGGTTTAATGCTCACAAAAATTAAACTTATTTTATTGTTCACTGATAAATGTGAAAAGATAGGCCTAAGGGTGGAAAAATTTGTGCTCTTAGCATGTCTCAACTTGCACACGGCACATAGGAAAATTGTAGATGATATCCGCTTGCAACACGTTGGCAAAGTAAATTATTTCTCATTTTTATTACGGAGATTTATTCATTTTTACTAAGCCGGATAGTCGCGAGTCTACTGTAGTTGTACCTATAAAGGGAGCCATGGGCACAAAAGCTTATCTTGACATTTCAGACGATTCGTGGTTGATCACATTAAGGCTAGTTTGGTGAGGGCCTATGCCTCTTTCAAACTATCGTGCTTCTATCCACACACAGCATGGACCATGTACGGCTGGTTTGATAATAATGCTATATAAATCCGAACGTTCATTCCATGGAGTCCCTTGTCGGATAAATTTAAACGTCGTAAAATGGGTTATTTTTGACCCAAAGACCTAACCAAAATTATATTTTTACATTTGTGCTTAATATTATATTTTTACATTTGTGCTTAATATTATATTTTTACATTTGTGACTGATATTATATTTTTACATTTGTGCTTAATATTATATTTTTACATTGGAGCAAAGTACAATTTCCTCCCATATCAAAATTATGTTGAAGAACAAACATTTGGCGTTCTCATGCTTCATTTGTTGGTTGAAATGGTGCTTGCTCTACAGTTAACAAAATAAATGAATGGTTTATAAGGCAAAAAAATTGTATATTCTATTAGTCTGAACGACAGGTAAATAATGATTCTTTTAAACGAACTTCATATTTCATGTTTCTGGCAGAAGAATAAACTCTGAAGAACAGTTAAATTAAAATACGCTAACAAACAGTTTCTGCAAACTGTAAATAAAAACTTTTTACATAATGTTAAACAGCAGCTTCAAAGACGAGTGGGGAGTTGTCATCCGATTTCCATACTTAAGTTAATGATGGGAGAAGGAAAGTGTTGTGAGGGATGTTTAACAAGAAACTCTGAACTTTCAGAATGAGTTCCCGCCGCGATAACGTTACTTAGTAAATACCGACTCCAACACTCCTTGGGGAAATGAAACGAAAAGAAAAACAATTTCTTGGCTCAGAAAGAATGTTATCCCAAATCAACAAAAGTAATTTTTTTTAGGTTCAAGAAAATGACTACTTCGTCCCGTGTATAATGAGTAATAAACCGAGCCTGATATTATGGTGGGTGGGATTCGGTGAGTGTTGACAAAATTCTTGCAAACATTATTACTTCTGGTGAAGAGAAAAAGTAATTATATAGATAAGGAAATGAAATTCATAAGCATTTCTTTTCAATGCTTCGGGCATTTGAATTTTATCTTTTTTACAATTTTACTTATTTTTTGCTGACATTAAAACCAAAGGAACACAAAGCAGAATGTTATGGCGAGTACTATGGTTATTTCTTAGAGAAAATAAAAAGTTTCCCTTTAAAGCAGCACGGGTTAATAAATCCGTTATTTTAAAAAGAGGCATAACTAACATGTTAGTAAAGCGGAAGATTTGTGGGCTAGTCTCACCCTAAGGCCGGTACTACACTATAAAAGCTCTTTATAGAACTTGACAAATACAACCGATAAGCTCATTGGTTGCATCCGCTCGAATGTAATCGATAAGCTTATTGGTTTCATTTGTCGAGTTTAATAAAAGACCTTTTGCAAAACTTTTATTTTGCCTTATTATTAAACCTTTTAGGAAACCCCAGTCCTAACAGGACGCGAATAACCTGTAGATGTTGTTTACCTTGATTTCCAGAAGGCATTCAATCGGGTCAACATGGTAAACTTTTGAAGCGTTTTTACACGAGATTTTGGGATTGGGGGCAACTGGCTGAATCGGATAAAATCGTTATTGAGAGATAGGTCACAACGTGTTATGGTAAACGGGGAATTCTCTGATTAGACAGGCGTCACTAATGGAGTTCCTCAAGGAAGTGTCCTTGGCCCCATACTTTTTCACTTATTATCAATAAACTCGATCAGGGTATCGATGGAATTGTTAGCAAATTCGCAGATGACGTAAATCTAATGGGAGTAGCTGGGAATCAAAGCGATAGGGAGTTGCCCCAGACCCACTTGAACAGAATTGGAACATGGGCAAATGAATGGAGCATTTGGAAATTCTCATTGATGAGCGGCTTAGGTTTTCTGAACATTGTTCAGCGGTGGTAAAAAAAGCGAATATAATGCTGGGTTTTATTTTCGAAAAGGTGTCTTCGAGTTCTCCTAAAGTCATTCTTCAGCTTTTCCGAGTCTTATTTTGTCCTGGACTGGAGTATGCTGTAAGGTTTTGGAGACCAAACCTACGGAGGGACATAGACTTGGTTGAAGGGATGCAGAGAAGAGCTACGCATTAAAAACTCACTCATCGACATTTTTTTAGAATTCGTGTTATTGGTACTACTCCTTTCTAAGGAAAACACTGCACAGTTTTCAAGGTTTAATCCTTTCCAAAACACATGTATGGTAACTACAATAAAGAAATGTTTTATTGAGTTCCTGTAAAATTGACCAAAATACGATGAGTGAGTTTTGGAGTGGAACGCCCCAATTCTAGGTTATGATGTCGCAGGAAATTTTTCTCTAATAGGGTTGCTAATAAATGGAATAGCTTACCCCGGGGTAGTAAATTTTAACACAATTAACACGTTTAAAAAGAAAATACAATAAACATGTTGGGTAAATCGCGAAGCTATCCATACTTAGAATAAGACAACCATAAATACATTTTATGGGCATTGTATAATATTTTCTCACGTATATATATATTGGTTATAGTTTTTGCAAATTGCATTCTAAATTGGGTGCTCTATTTTAGTAATATATGGCATCCATATTTGTTATAGGCATCTTTTTCTCAGCCACCTCTTTGCCTTGTATAATACATAATAATAAAACTTGAAAAATTTAACCAATAAGCTTATCGATTACATTCGAGCAAACGCAATCGATAAGCTCATTGGTTGCATTTTTTTTAAGAATTTTTATAAAACTTTTATAGTGTAAGGCCGGGATTACACTATAAAAATTAGTTAAAAGATCTTTTACAAAACTTGAAAAAAACAATCAATAAGCCTATTGGTTACATTCGCATTACGATGAGCTTATTGGTTGCATTTTTCAAGTTTTATAAGCGAAATTTTGCAAAACTTTTATAGTGTAATCCCGGCCAAAGCCTAGAGTTCCATCGTACAACAATCAATTTCACCTCTGTTCCAAACTTCGTAAGTAACAAGCTACGTCGTTTGATTTTCTATTTTCAACTTCAAAAAAAAGAACTCTGCTTATGTATGAAGAAAGTTACACTCTGAAAGATATGTAAGATATTCTTCTTAGGCCGGGATCACACTATAAAAGTTTGATAAAAATTCTTTTATAAAACTTAAAAATGCAACCAGTAAGACTATAGGTTGCATTTGCGAGAATGCAACGGTACGATTATTGGTTGAATTTTTCAAGTTCTGTAAAAGAACTTTTATAATGTAATCCCAGCCTTACTAGAAGACGTTTCTATTCAGTACGAATTGAAATACATAATTCAGCCCTGAAAAACTAATGACATTATTGGCACGTTTTCTTTATTAGCACTCACGTTATCATTTTAGATGTTCGAAGTATATATATAAACGCGTTATAAATACACGTATTTTTTGATAACGAAAAAGATTGAAAAATTTTGAATACTGATCGCATTGAGCACTTATGAAAAAATATGATTGAATTTCTTGGAAAATAAAAGATGGTTTTTGCTTTCCTAACCATAGGCATACACAGTATTTTCTCGGGGGGAATGTGGTTTTACTTTTCATTTTTTCTGGAAAAACCCTATTTTCCTCTCCTCCACTCAGGCAGTCATGGCTCCCACATCTAGCAACAGGGCCCTCCGACCAGATTCTTCACGGGCAATAGTGAATTTTTTGTGAAGAACTAAAAATGAGAATCGTCTCACGCCCCAAGCTACAGCATTGTCAGCCCCACCCTTGTGAGAACCTTGACACCAGCGTTCCTAACCGATTTATGAATTATAACTCGTTTATTAGAAAAATTGTTATTTTTGATGAAATCTAAACGACAGAAAAAAAATTGTGTGATTTTGATACTGCCGAAACTTTTTCTTTCGACATTCGAACGTAAACGGTTTATCAAGAGAACTTTGTATTGTTATTTTGATGAAATTCCCCCCCCCCCCAATTTTTAGGGCATTTTTAACGTTTTAGGACATTTTTTTAGGGCAACAACATCCGGGCCTTGATGATGATAAAGCAATATCTCTATGAGAATATCGAACGAGCAACGGTCCAACTGAATCCACTGAAGTTATGTAATTTTTAATTAGACAAGAATATATTAAAGGCTCACTGTATATTCTGAACAGAGTATTATCAAACTACCACCGTATGGTTACGGGGATAAAATATGAACTCTTCAGTGGACACGGAATAGTAAATGCGTTTTATTAATCAAGAACTTAAAAATAGATAAAATTTTATAGCTTGGGGTTTTCTCTCGAGGATATGACACAGAAAATAGCTTCTTTTTCCACCATTAAGAATTCTCTACGACGATTCCGTGACTGACTGGTTTACAACGACCAAAAATAAGAGCATTATAAATACTAGTAGAGTGTAATAAAATATGCATACTTATAATTCTTTACTTCGTCAAATATATATTTTATGCATTATTCATTTCAGCGAGCGTGGCATGATTTAATTGATCGATATTGATCTAGATAAGAAAATTAAAT
Organism: Pholcus phalangioides; assembly: GCF_987345545.1. Lineage (NCBI taxonomy): Eukaryota > Metazoa > Arthropoda > Arachnida > Araneae > Pholcidae > Pholcus > Pholcus phalangioides. The sequence continues at coordinate 723,591 of NW_028301619.1, forward strand.
TTATTATTAAAGTATTTATTCAATTACATGAAAAATATACTCGCAGGCTTCGAAAAATGATTCATCATAAAACTGTCTCCCTCGTTGCTCTTGGACTAGCATAATTTAACGACATATCACTCTACTGCTCACTGTGGATTTTTCCTCAAGTCTTATTCCTGGCATAAAATCTCGTAAAAATGCTCACGTACCCAAATGTACCCATAAACTCAGTGCATGGAACGTGCACTGTTGGAAAAACTACTAAATTATGTACAAATTCTAGTTTATCAGCAGAACGCTTCATCGAACATTTGATTCAAAAATTTAAAAAGTAATTTCCTCAATTTCCGCCTGCAACCACATGGACATTATAGCGGGCAAGGAGCCAGAGAGAGATTCTTTGAGCGCAAAAGCACGACGTAAGGGATAAAATATGCTATTAAGAAATGCTAAAATGCATTAAGAGTTGCCAAGTCGAGTTTTAAGGATAGCCTAAGCCAGTCCAGTTTGTTTGCCGGTAACTGCCGCTTAAATAGAGCAATTACTGCCCGATGTCAGGTTTCACGGAAGAACTTTCGCTCTACCTAACCAGAGGCTGCTACCTCTTGAAATTTAGTGGGCGAAAATGGTCGAGTTTCCTTTTATAGCATTCTGACGAATGATTCTAATGTTTCACAAGTTGTGAATACAGAAAACATTCTTCGGCCGTTGAATAAGTCGAGTAAGAGTTGCGCTTTATAAAATGTCAGCTAACTGTGCATTTACTTTTCTCTTTCTTGCGGCGAAGGTATGTTCACAAACGGTCGAAAGTATATCAACTTTTCAATTAATGTAATCCTCTGAAATGCATAATGCTTAGTTCCATTGAAAAAACAATCAAACACAGACATCATTACTAGTTTTTAATCTGTTTTATCGGTAACGAGAATAGGCATAAAACTTCTTCGCTAACTATGATATTTCAAGTGCCAGAAGTCTTAGCAAGTAATAAAAGCGGAAGAAAAAGCTTCGTGAAGAATGAATTAGCAAATATACCACGCATAACTACAGCACGCGCGGCATGTTATTGGCGAACCACTGACCCTAGAGGCATACTTCCAATTAGAAAAGTATCTAAATGTGTAGGACTCAGATGCATCATTCATGTTGCAAGGGGTTGTATAGTGATTAAAATAAAATATCAACTTTTTACACTGATACCCTGTGCTCAAAAATCCAATTAGAAAGTTTTTGCCCTGCCTCTTCTGATGCCAAAAACAAATCCACGTTTCCTAATGCAATATTCACCGAGATATTCGAACTCAAAAAACTGAGAAAAATTGGAAAAAACAGGATAAATACGGGTAAAATGCATTTTACCTGCATTTATTGTTTTTTCCGTTTTTTAATTCAAATATCTCAGTGAATATTGTACTTGGAAACGTCGAATTTTTTTTGTTGGAATCAGAAGAGAGGGCATCAACTTTTTAATTGGGTTTATGAGCACTGGGTGTCCGTATAAAAAGTGATTTTTTTTAATTTCAATAACTATGCAACCCCTTGCAACATGAATGATGTATCCGAATTCTACAAGTTGTTTGAATACTTCTTGTAATTGGAAGTATGTCTCTAGGATCAACGGTTCGGTTAGCTAGTAAAATGCGGTAAGCACTGGTAGTTGTGCACCCTGTATGACCACAACAGAATTTAAAAAATGCTGCCACAACAATAAAAAAAAAAGATCAAATTAAAGCAAAGATGATTTCTTATGTCTGTCAGGAGAAATATAAGGTAAAACTGACTTATTCATCATCCTTAGGAAATACAAGGCTTTTTTTCTCATTTCGCCTCGTGTATATTTTAGTTACTACTTTACGTGGTATTAAAAAAAAGTTGAGCTTATCCTTGCGTCTTACCAAGTCGTTAAAAAGACGTTTATAATATGGGAGACTTAATTTCGAATTGCTAACCATGCTGTACATACTGATCATAACATATTAAAATTGACACTGGGGCTCGATATAAAAACCTGTAATTTCATATATAAGAGCACTAAGGATTTCTTTTCCCGAATTCCATTATCAATATTGCCGAAGCAATATTTTTCTTAAGGCTCGGTGAAGTAGGTTACAAAGAACTACAGTATTTTTATGCCTGTACGTGATAGAATAATCTGAAGCTAAAAAAAAGGAAATAGCAAGTAAGGGCACAGCCTAATTCAGTAAAGTTTTAGTAGAAGCAAAGATAGCAAATGACACGCAACAGAAAAGACCTCCGTTTATTATTCCCAAAGGACAATCGAATTTTTTTCATCATATTGTTAATTTATAAAAAAAATTTTTTTTAAACAAGGATCAAATGAATTTTGCTTTTTGTGGATTAAATACGCGTTTATTTCACCTTAGGAAGTCTTCGGGTACGAATGCCCCCAATCTCAACAAAAACACTATTTCGGTATGACAAATAAAAAGATTTAGCTTCGTTAAACCTCCACAGTCCTGGCGTCGCCTGTAGGTAACACTTGAAAAAAGTTCCACTTAGCAAAATGCTGAGACTTCAAAATTAGTTCTGTATGTTGTAAGCATTTGGCAGTAAATTATCCATACTCGTCTGTCAATGAAAACTAATTTTAGGTAGTACCCATAGTTAAAAAGAAACAAACGTAAAATTCAGTTTCCTTCAGGACTGAGGAGGTTAAATGTATATATATAGAGAGAGACCACACCACTTCTATCAAACCAGTATATTTCACAAACAGTTTCTGATCAAAATTGAGCACAACGGTTAGTTTTTTCCTATATAAATAAATAAATAAATAAAAGTAAAACTATCAAAACCTTTTTATGAAGTTACAAAAGTAGTTTTCTAGTGAACAGATTAGCTATTTACCGATTTGTATCGCAAATCTTTCCTATTAAAGGAGATAATTAAATTTGGATTTAGGATCTAGTACATGTACAGGTAAATATTACAAGACTGTTCCCCTGGATCAGAGGTGTCTAACGTTTTGATTAGTGCGGTACCCTTGATGATTACCCGACTGTTTCAATGAATCAAAAAAAAAAAACCCATGATTCCTATAACAGTTTTATTGTACCTACAAATGAAAAATTTTACAGCTTCTGATACTGGGAAACACCAGTTGGAAGCCTATGCTCTAGCGTCTAGACAATGTGGGTATATATAAATTAAACATTTTTGTAGTCGACTAAACAGGTGTAAAATTTATTTGGAACTTTTCTTTTGGGTCTACTTTTATTTCGACGGATAGTTCTGTATTGTTCGTAGAGAAAAGGAATCGGCCTTCTGGAATTGGGTATGAGCCAAGGTTACGGATGTTTGATGTCTATTCACTGACCGGATGAATGAATAACCTGGAAATGGACTCGAGCGAAATCACATTAACCTACAAAATTGTAGGGATATTTAAGCGAGTCGAGACGATATTAAAAAAAAAAAAGAATGAATGAGTAGACAGACCGCAGCGAATCGACAACTGAATGACAAAAAATCAGATGAACGTCACGTAATTTTTAACGAAGAAATCTTTCCACGGCAGAAATAGTCAACGAAGAAATCATGGATAAGTTTTCATTGAAATATTACCATCAAAAACCTATACATCAGAATGAGTTCTATCTCATGATTTTTATCATACATGTACTTATTGTTGAGACGTGGCAGAGAATGCACAGGCAGGAGAAATTGAATACATATAACTATTAATAACAGAACAACTGAACGACTATATTTATATGTTAGTATATGAACGGGTAACAAAATGAGAGCGAGCTCACAACACGGTGTACACTCAATTTATATCATACTGGCAGAAGTAGACATGATTTTAACTTCACACCACTTTGAGAACGAGTCAACAATTACCATGGATTTCTTTCCCTGAAAGGGACCCACGAAGACGGCGTGTAATCTTGACCATGGCACTGTTGTCACTTCCCAAGGATGAACTGGCGCTCGAGGTGAATTATGCCTGGTCTGTTGGCACTCCCAGCAAATGGATACATGCTTGTGAATATCGGAGTCCATTTCTGGCCACCATACATAGCTTCGAGCCAGTGCTTTCATGCGTTCGATGCCTATGTCAACGTCACACAAAACTCGTCCAGGTCTAGGAATAACAACTCGATTACCCCGTAATAAGGTCTAGCTTCGACCAATGTAAAAAGAACTTCACTATCAATAGCCATTCTCGCTAATTTTAAAAGTAAAATCTAGAGAGAAAATGAACTGAACCAAGAACTCAATTTAATAAAATAAAATGTAGGAAAACTTTATAACCAAACCACTCAGAGAAGCTCCGTACGGCTGAATGTCCGTAGCGTGTGAAGGCATGCATTTAGTCACGTAGTCCACTGTGCTCTTGGAAACGGCGTGGCAGCCGTGTGTTGTAGTGGCAGCGGACGGCAGCATGACGGCGATTCGTCCGTATCATGTGAAAGCTACCATCCAATTGCTCACGTCACTAATGGAATGTCTCCGTACGGACGAATCCGTAGCGTGTAAGGAGCCTAACTTTCAATAACTGAACGGCATGTTAGTATATGAACGAGTAACAAAATAAGCACTCAATTTATATTATATGCTGGCGCTAGTGTCTAGTAATGTAACAGCAACGTCATTCGTGATCAGTTCAGTTCGGATCAGATCACAACACTTATAAGTAGAACCCGGAAGTTAGGCAAAAAAGGCATTTTGCCTATTTTCAAACTTTTATGGTAAAAATGCCTTTTTTTTAAATTTTCCTGCCATAAATGCTTATTTTAACATATTTTTAAGTTTATTAATGAATTTCAGAGGCCATAATCTATAAAAGTTGAATATTTCGAGCATTGAGAACAAAAGAATTGCTCTTTTTAAAATTTTTCAACTCTCTCGGTACTAATTATCATCAGAAAGCCCCACCTGTTCCAACCCCATTTGAACGAGAATAAGTGATCTGAGAGATAGAGAACTTGGTGTTGCCGTGCATAAACTTTGCTTTGACCGGATGGTGGTAGACGTAAATGATTTTCATACTGAGAAATTGAATTTCCTGGATGTTATGCCGAACTGATATTTGGGAAGAAAATTGATTTGTTTCCTACGGGAATCGAACCCGGATCCCCTTGCATACCAGGCAAGTGCACTAACCAATACACACTTTTCAATTTTAAGGGAAAATTGCGCTTCACGCTACTAATGCGTGTTATAAGGAATTGAAAAGTGTCTCTGGTGTATTGGTTAGCGCACTTGGCCGGTAGGGTTCGATTCCCGTAGGAAACCAATTTTCTTCCCAAATATCAGTTTCGGCATAACATCCAGGAAATTCAATTTCTCAGTATATTTTAGGCCGAAAAAATATCATCTCTTCGTGAATGATTTTGTTTCAGATGAATGCAGAGCCAATGTTACAAAAGCAGAGGAAAATTATAAATTTGTTTCTCCTCATGCTTCACATGGACATTTCTTGCTTAGGCATTGGACTGCATTGTATAGCTGACAAATAACAAGTTCCAAGAGGTCAATTAAAGCTCACACAAGGAGGAGTATGAGCACACAGGGCTCTGGGGTCCATGTTGTTCTGCTGATTTTGTTTTTCATACCATAAATGCACTGCAGTCAAGCACGGCTATTTATTTTACATACATATTTAGTACTCGATTAAATTTATGTCGCCCTCAGGGTGTGCGACAGATGTGGCCACACAGGGCCCCGCGCTTGGAGTCCTGCATATGTGGTAATATAAAAAAATTTTTTTTTTTTTTTTTTTTTTTTTTTACTACATTAAAACAAGGTAGCTATGTTTCAACTATAGAAATGATAATGATCATTCCAAATAATACAAATAAACGAGAATTATTCGTAACTCGAAGGAGCCCCCATCTTCTCTACGGGCTCCACGTCGGTTAATTGTGGTCCTGGAATTGACCTAATAATGAGGGTCTACTGACATTTTATTTTGGGCTTGAACTTGGTCTAACTTGCATTATAATGCAGTTATTATAAACCATAATTAAAGCGGTAGAGGGATCAAACGCAATAAATTTTTCAGCTAGTTTTTAGACCCTTAATAGCTTAGTTTTTTTCCTTTTTTCCATAAATTATAAATGCCTTTAGGCGCTAAAAGTGATTGAAATAGGCAGGCAAAAACTTCCGGGCTCTACTTATAAGGTACAATCTTATAGCAACATCGATACTGATATTTGTTTCGTTGCTTGCAAGATTTGAAGATTTGATGTATTATGACTTGTGGGTAAATTATTCGTATGAATTTATTAGATAAATTAATTCGATTCAGTTAATGTGATGCAAGTTTTAAGTCGCAAACTAGAGGCAGGGGGGTGTACGCGGGACCGACTTTTGAAGGGGGCACAACAAGGTTTTGAGGAGGCAAGTTTTGAGTCACGAATTTTCAAGAAGCATTTTATATTAACAGAAATCGATTAAGACTAATATTGAAAGAAATTCCTGTATATGCTATTTTTATTATCAAACTCCCCCTCCTTCCCCCGGAAGTTTGAAGACAAATACATGCACATTTTAATTTAATCCTTTGTACGGTACGAGACATGTGAATTGACAATTTGTATTGTCAACTGTTCTAATGCGAAGGTTTGAGAAAAGAAATCACAATTATAGTCATTCATTTGGAGAATTCAATTATGGTTATATTTACAGTAAAGAAGGGTAAGAGAGTCAAGTAAAAATGTGCTACTTTAATGTGTCTCAAAATTGATTTTAGAAACATTAAAAAACGGCTACCATGTACAAAAGGCCAAACTTTTCAAGTTTTCCGTATTAACTTCTAGAGCTTCTATCATAATACATCGACGCGTACCCATTTAAAACAGTTACTGTTTTGCGGATCCAAACTATAAACTATGACGATTGATAACTGTTCGCAATTTTTTCAATAGCCAGTAGATGTATTGGAGACATTAGGATTTGCTTCCGATTGTTTTCTTCTGCCATTACAATCTCAACACTCGGACTTCACAAGTAAAGATATTAAAATATTGTTTCCATTTCACAGAGCAATCACCCGCTGCGACCGCTTCACACTCGAGCGGAAATCATAAGTGATTCAATTGTGACGTCAGTTTTTCATCACACATCCGGAACAGACGCTACTTGCTTTATGGTTGCGGTTTTAGCGAAGTAAAATTAAAACCCAAGCGCTCTTATGCAGGAAGTTTCTTGACGCTATTAGTTAGACGGCGTTAGCCACAGCTGAGCGCGTGCATCGTCCTTGAAAAATTCGAGAAACGCCATCAGTCTTCTAGAACAGAAATAAATTGTATTTGAGACTCAAAAAGTTATCAATATAACGGTACCTCAATTTTCGCTCTCATTATAGTTCTTCTCATAAGTTGTAAGCTGTGCTTTTAATAAAAAATTAACGAACGGAAAAGGCAGAAGTTTTACCGTAAGTGAATTTCCCACTATAATAGTTTCCCCTTGCCATTGCATGATTGGAATTACTGGTTGTTCGTCTCAAGATTGTAAATTTTTAGTGGAAGAAAATTACCCCCCCCCCCCCCACAATCTGAAATTTATTGAAGGCCAATATATTCAGTAAAATTATTTCTTCAAAGTGTCATTTTCTAAACTGTAATACATCATAAAAAAAGAAAAAAAATTATAAATTCAAGAGATAAAAATGGCTATATAAAGAGTTAACACCCAATTTTTTAGAACCAACTAACAAAGAAAGGTAAAAATTATTATACCTAAGTATTATAGAGCTAACAAAATTCCAACTAGAATTTGAAAAAAAAAAATACTGTATTATTGTCTTAACAGTATAAAGACCTGTTTTCAGAACAGATTTGTGACTAAATAGTTCACGTTTTACCAAATAACTAACCCTTTAAGGGGCATTGACGAGATATCTCGCCTTCTTAAAAGCGTCTTATTTTAGCATTTACAAGCCTAGATATTTTGAAAAGTTGATTTCTTAATATGGAGCAATTTTCCCAACACACTCTTTAGTTTGCATATGCTGAAAATCGGAAGAAAGCCTATTTCATTAAAAAAGATAACCTTTTGAAGGGGGTTAAGTGATTTCTGCTGTGCCGCTTAAAGGTTTAAAAAGTTTACCAGTCATTCTGTCAATTAATCAGAGCCGTTCTTGAGGGTATGCGAGTAATCCAGTAAGACTAGGCCTTGCACTCGTGGTAATAGAAATGACCCAGTATTAATTATTTTATTTCGTAACAATAGAACGAGATTGCTGAGCTTTAACTATGGGGTGTTTACAAAAATATAAATATAAGGAACTAGCTATTGTGCCCGGGCTTTTCGCTCACGTGGATTTGGTAATGTGAAAATTGCTCGGCGATAATTCCCCCATATAACATTCGAACCCCTTTGGGGAATGAATTTTAAGAAATCCCGTCATAGTGGGTATCTATATAATTTGTATTATAAAATATAATACGAAGGTTTTATTATAAAATATAATACGAAGGTTTTATTATAAAATATAATACGAAGGTTTTATTATAAAATATAATACGAAGGTTTTAACAGCTGGCTGATGCGAAGATATATTTAGGAAAGAGAAAATTCAACTGCCCTTGCGGGGTATCGAACCCACGTCCTTTCACTTTCCGGGTGAATGCCCCAGACTACAAAGGCAACGAATATCTCAATCTTTCCTTGGAGCTCGTGTGCACTGAACGGGACCGTACATGGACGATCGGACCTAACTCAGGCCAAAGCTCACAAATGCTCCAGATAGCGGAGAGACATCATCCTCGGATAAAATATAATGCCGACTAAATTTCATATTCATGTGTGTGTGGCTTCTGCGATTTCAGTTCAGTGTTGATTACTTCATATAATCTTTGAACACCCTCCCTTAGGGGATTGAATTTTGAAAAATTCCTTCTCAGCGAGTCTACAATACAAAAATACTGATAAAATTTCATATTTACAACTTCAGCGGTTTCGACTCGGCGTAATATCTCCATACGACTCCCCCTTATGGTCGAATTTCGAAAACCCCCTTCTTAGTCGATGTTATATGAAATGTCGATGCAATGAAATAAAACTACTGACCAAATTTTATGAATGCTACCTTTGAACCCCCTTATGAATCGAATTTCGAAAAACCCCCTTTTACTAAGTCTTTGCGTCACGAAATAAAATTTCTGACCAACTTTCATGAATATAGATTCAGCGATTTCGGCTTGGCGTGATTTCTTTGTTACCTTTGTGTAATCTGTATTCCCTGTGTAAATCTAAATACAACAAACTAATTTTAGAAAATTATATTAACTAGGAATTTTTCGCATAAATTAACAATTTACTGATTATATTTTATTGCGTGGTGCATACCCATCCCTTTCTGTGCAAGAGGTTATGTCAGGGTGAATTTATTGGATAAGACATGAAACTGAAAATATAATTCTATTGCAATAATGTGGAAGTGAGCATGAATTAATCAAGTTCACTACCGTAATTTCACACAACTATGATCCAAGCACCTGTGCTCACTAAAACATCGATAATCGAAATGCTAACAACTAGTGAATTATTTAATTACTAAAGCAATGAGCATAGATAGTATAATATGGATGCGTGGTTAGGACGCCCTCTCTCCGATATTTTCCAGCGAATCAGCTGTTAGTTGGGGGTTACGTTTTTCACGTTTTGTCAGCTACAAACTTTCTCGGCTACAAGTTACTACAAGCTGTTCTGTAGTACAGGTAATTTAGTATTTACATATGTTTAACAAACATTTTTACTGTTGCGTGCGCATAAAAATAATAGAAAAGTAATAGAAAAAGTAAGTAAAGGAAAAGTAATAGAAAATTGTACTTCGCTCTCAACTATGGTCCAACCATTTTTATGAACCACAAGCTGTTATCCGCAGCATCGCTCGCGTGGATTTGATAATCTGAAAATTACTCGTCGATGATTCCCCCATGTAACATTTGAGCCCCTCATGACCCCGTTGGGGAATGAAATTTCAAAAATCCCGTCTTAATGGGTATTTACATTATAAAATACAATATTAACTAAATTTCATATTTATTTCTTCAGGATTTCGGCTCAGTGATGATTGCTCCATAATAACCTTTGAAACCCCCCCATTCCCTAAGGGGGCTGAATTTCGGAAAATCCCTTCTCAGTGAATCTCTACATTACAATGCAAAAATACTGACCAAATTAATACGACCCCCCCCCCCCCCACACATTGAACCAGAAAACATATATAAAAAGATCTTTAGCATCTCTCCTCTTCCTGTATATTTTCATTTATACAATTTTGAAGCCGTTCATTTTAGCCTTTAATCAATTTTGCCTTTTTTATAACATTTCTTGGTGCTTTATAAAGCTTATCTTTAAGTTTTGAGGAGAAGCTTGAACGAATCAAATCATCTTCCATAGAAGCCTATGGGAAATCATGTTTCGGATAACAAACGTGATTCCGGAATAAACCATCTTCGTTAGCCGAGGTATCACTGTAATATTAAAATACAATATATCATCGTTAAATTTGATTGTCGGTATCCATGGTAATAAAAATGTTTCAGTTACCAGTTTTTTAATATTTAAATAAATTTCATAATTAAAATTCAATATCAATTGAAATTACCAATAATTTTGTTTTCAAATAAAAACGGCAATTTTATTTATAATTGTGATGACTTTAAAAAAAATTAATATTCGGCCAAATCAATATTCGTCCTATCCCTAGTATCCATCACAAAAAACGGAATTGTCAGCCGATTCTTGCTTGTCAGTGTAAAGCAGAGATTGCCAACCCGCGGCAGGCGTGCCACAATGGCACGACATGGCATCAGAAGTGGCGCGAATGCTTTTCAAAAGTTAAAGAAATTCTATTTCATTTTTTTTGAAAGAAATTCTCTCCCGATTTAAAACAATCATTTTCTTATGAATGATGGTTTCGTAAGCTGCCATACCTATATTTAATATGGTATAGGCACTTTTTTTTTTTTTTTTTTTTATTGAACAGCACAGCACAATGGACAAAACAGACAAAAAAAAAAAAAAAATTAAACAAACACTTTTCGACCCAAAGGGATATAAGAAACCTTCCATGGGTCGTATTGATACATTACATAAAGAATTTCTGGCAACATACATAGATATATTTTACTACAATTGCTGCATTCAAGTCACACCAACTATATTACCTTAAAATGTTAAACTATAGTCTGATATGTCGAAATACAGATATATTTTCTTACACAACAAAGATATAAACAAATTTTACTCCTTATATCATTTGCAATTTCATTAACTATCGGACGAAACGAACCGCTCCATATCTGCTATTTCCAGTATACGATCTTTTATAGTCTTTTTAAACATATAAAATGATTGCTGTTGTCTAATAATATCATCAAATTCTCTACATATTCTTGGAGCAAGAAAACATATTGATTTTCTTAATTCTTAAAATAATAATTATGCGATGACTTTCTATTCAATGCGTTTTGAATAGAACTGCTGCTCAGTTTTTCATCCTCGGGTATAGTTGCTGGACGTCCCATGTGCACAAGATTCAGGATCATCCACATGGAGGGGGGAAGACATACATTGTATATCCATGAATTCACGGGGGGAGCAAGCCTCCTTACGAAGGTTATTGGGGAGGGGGCAAAAGTACCCCGAGTTTTCAGGTTCCGGTGTCTATGCCCAGCACGGTGTAGGCAAAATGAACTTGCACCTATATACGTACATACACAATTTCCATTGCGATAATCGAATTGATGACTCAATAATAAAACCAATTTAGAATTCTAAAGAATGTCAAACTGAACATTTTTACGAAAATAAGAGGACAACCAAACAATATTTTACAGCAGCGGTTCTCAACCGACGCTCCGCGACCGCTTAAGGAAAATAAAATAAATCAGTAAATATGATAAATGAATAAAAAAAAAAAAGCATACGGGGCTCCACCATAGAAATTATATGATAAAAAGGGCTCCGCGGGTCAAAAAAGTTTGAGAACCATTGTTTTACAGAAACGGAGAGAATGTCCATATCTATGAAAACGGGAAATATGGTCTGCGTGTTAAAAGATAGGTCACCCCCCCCCCCCGTCTAAAGCAAGAGTAGTAGCACCCACACTCCTTCTCCGCCGGCACTCGATTCGGGGATCTATTTCCCGTCTCGCCCTGCCGGAGTATATGCTGAGCAGAATGTCGGCGTCAATTCTACAAATAAATTTCATGTCCCAAGGGATGGGTCGGAGTTGAATCACATGACATACTCTTTCTTCTTTCCAAAAAAAGCATGCTAGATACATGTAAAACTCAACCAGAGGCGTACACAATGAATGACAAGGAATTCGTGCTTCCCCTACCTCTCCAAGGTATTGAAAATTGAAAAATATTCAAAGATATTAAGAGAAAATATTTTTATATGCTGTTCACATAAATTTCTTTCTACCTAGAATTATACTTTCTGAAAGTTATTAACTCAATTTCTTTGAAAATATTGCCTGCACCAAAAAAAATTTCTCTCCAATCTAACAGTATGCGCCCCCCCCTCAAAAGTAGGTATCAATTAATTTTATGCATAATTATGTCTTTTCTTGTTGGCCTACAGCCGATCAGTGTTTCGAAAATAGATACGGTTATAATCTGTAGCTAGTTTCTAGAATAGAAGTAGGGAATTCTTAGAACAGTCTGCCACATTTACCAGTTTCAAAATTGGTCACGTGGGGTCAATGACGACTCCAAACAATGATTTAATCTCGTCTCGTCAGCACGGTCGTTTGAAATGCCCACTGAACAATACATTTATTAAGTGAACGAAAGAAACTTCGTCTTGCTGAATCAAAACCAGGCGCGTTTACGAGACAAACAGTTTTCTTTTTTTTAAACACGTTGACCAGCAGGAAAACCTATATATTTTTCCTCAAAAAATGTGTCTACTCGTTTCATCGAATACATTTACCCACAAGATGCTATTCACGCAAGGGTTTTTGACAACTGGCTCATGCGAAGATGAATTCAGGAAAGAAAATTCGACTGCTTTTGCGCGAAATGGAACCACTGTCCCCTCGCAATCCCCGCTAGACCACTACGCTATAGAAGAACCAATAATTTTTCTTTTCTTAGAGCTGTGGTTTCAAAACTTTTTGAAACGCGACCCCTTTTTGTCAAGAATTTTATTGGTGACCCCGCCTCCTTTTTTCAACTTCTGTTAAAATGTAATCGATAGATGGGGCTGCACCAATACTATTCATACGTGCACAATCAGTTCTGTATTTTTCGAAAAACTGTGTGACATTCTCATCAAGATACATCTGGAGGGTACATACGCGTATACATCAACCTGTGTTTGACAACCAATGAAAGTTTAATGAGTGTAGGGCTTCATATCATCAAAATCTGCAGGTAAAGTACATGATTTCGTCAAACCTGATAACTAAAATTTTACAGGCTGTCTGCAAGCATGAAAAAAGATATTTCCGCGGCTCCCAGGAAGTCGCTTAAAGAGGGACTGTTTCGAAACCACTGCCTTAGAGCATACATACGTTGAACGGGACCGTACAATGAATAGTCAGACCTAACTCGTTCAGAGTATATATGCTCTACGGGTAAAAAATGTTCGTTGTTTTGTAGCGTAGTGGTCTAGCACTCTCGTCCGGCTTGTGAGGAGACGGTGGTTCAATTCTCCGCAGAGGCAGTCGAATTTTCTTTGCTGAATTCACCTTCGCATGAAGCTAGTAGTCAAAAAAGATGCTATTATCCAGTGCTTTGGTGAGTGAATCTTCCTTATATGTTTTATCTCTCGGCTTCTGTGAAAGCAACCATGAAATTTAACATCCAAAACTACCGTAGATAACTTCTCTGAATTCGAATTACATGAAAGATGAGTGAAGAGCAGTGACGATTTGACTTAAAATAATTCTCAAAGTTTGCAAAATAATTGCAAGTTTTAATTTTTGTTTCCGAAACTGAACAATACGGCAACGAAAGGGAAAGAAAAACATCTTTAAAACTACAGTATAGATATTTTTTCCAACGGGTACTGCACAGAATCCTCTCGTCTACGGATATAGTCAATAATGAGCAGTTTCGTTCTATGAGATGAACAACGTCAGAAATTCGTTTAGATCTATTTGTTGTATATAGCGTGTAATTTTCTGATTCACGGGGTCAATGTAAGGGTGAAAAGAATACCCATCACTGTGGCACGCGACCTACCGAATCAAAAGGATGACAATTCCAATATCGTCCCATACAATGGAAGTACTTTCGCTGAATTACTTTCTGACGTCATATGACCTAACCACGCTGCCAGAAGCAGTAAGAAATTTTCTAATCCTTGAATATGAGGTTCACAATCTACGTAACCAATCGAGCACAGATTGCATCGTTTAAAATCAAAATATTCCCATTACGTAATTAATATTACTTTTTTCAACAACAGTGTCAAGTTCATTCTAAAAAATACCTTTCCTTTTCTAGAATAGATCGAGAACCGATTAATTTTACAGAAGCAAAAGGGAATACTCCTAGGATATGAGCAATACAGGATGTCAACTGGAGAAGCCTACAATTGCATTGATAAAACGCCACGCACGAACATACAGGAAACCTGCCTTATAATTGAATCACTGGTCTCTTCCTGTGTGTGTTTTGAAGAACCGCATTCAGAAAGCTAAATAAAAGTCGAAACAAAACGGGAATGATCCTTTTTTTAATCTTTTGTGATAAATGATTGCACTGAGCTGATAACGATGCCAACGACTCACGACATTACATTAATGTCCAATGATTTGGCTTTCACGCTTTCATTTGGAATTCAGTTGGTATTCATAGGACAGCGTGCCGAAAGTATCTATTTCTCAAGAGTGTTCGATTGATTTTCTTTTCCCGAAATTGCATTGCGAAGCTCGGAGAAAAACGTAGGTTAAAGACACTATACCACAATCAAGTATTTCGGATACTGCAATAATATATTGTACTCGCACCCCTAACAGAACTATTGTCACAAGCAATCGAAATCTTACGTCCTTTTAGTTTTTTTTAAACTTATCTTTAAAGATTAAACCGATATAAATTAATTTTGAAAACAACGGACAAGTATTGATTAAATTACATTATATACAATACAACGATACGATATAAATAACTTTATTTTTTAGACTCTAGTAACAAAAAACCCGAAAAAAACAAAACCAAAACTTTTCAAATCCCTTCCATTTATACAAGCCTTCCCAAATTCTTTATCCAGCTTATGTCTACGCAACCGTTGATGTGTTAGAAACACATTTCCAATTGCAAATTGTTTTAAAATGACGTGCGGTTACTTAGAATGTTCTTTTTTTTACGGTTATAAGTAACAAACATTGGAAAACAGCATTTATACAAAATTCATCTTTTTAAAAGTTTCATTCACAGAGAAATTGAAGATGTCAAGTTACTATGTTTAGGCAACTTGTTTTGTTGGCGCGTTCGTATATAGACCTGAAAATCTCTATGGTTAGAGACCGCACAAATGGAATGAAATTTACTCTTATGTCTTTATTTTATTTAGATTTTGCTATTCATTAGGTATAATTAATATTTAATATTTCATTATAAAGCTGGTTTTGTTTTCATTTTTTTTATTATATCATCATGTTTCTTTGGATTGTACCTTTTTTTCTTCATTAAATTAATTTCACTTTATTAACTTTTATTTGTCTAGCTTTTTTAAACTATGAAACACTGCTAGGATATTCAAAGATTTAATAAGAAATTTAAAAAAAAGCCATCTTTTCATTGTCTTCTCATCCTTCTTGGATAAAATTATTTGAAATTATGAAACGATAATTGTTTAACCAAAACTAATTTCATTTTTTAGTCATGAAAATCACATTTTTTACAAATTATCATCTCCACAATTTATGACCAGCGCCCTCAGTCACTCGCGATAAATGCTCAATACTTGAAATTCGAATGCCTCGATAAATTTTACATTTAAAAATATGTATTTTTCTTTGGTAAATGACCCTCAAAAAAGATTTTCATTTCACTAATTGAAGGTTTTATCACGAAGGGTCAGCATTAAAAGTTAATTTTTCCACTTAAAAAATTTGACATTTTAAGTAACCGCACGTCATTTAAATACATTTTGCTATTGGAAATAGCATACCAAAAATATTGGAATTCGCCACGTGGCAGTCGAGTGATCAGGGAGCCAGCCTCTTACTGCGCAGGTTTGGTTTCGAATCCCGGTTCGAACATGGAGATGTCTACTAACACTTACAAATTCCCTGAACGGATTATGCCGATACCTTGGGAATACGCGAAGATCACATTATTTTTCGAATAAGTTTCTAAAATCACAACGCTTGCAGAGATAAATCGCTAAAGAAAAAAATTCTGGACAGCCTGTATATATCCCGTAATTTTGAGACTTATAAAAGAAAAATACGAATTTTTGTAGCCAAGGTGAGAAATGATTCCTTTTGCATAATCAGAGATAAATATAAGCAATCTCACGAAAAATTCTCAATCAACTTTGTAATGTTATCCAAGTCATCAAAAGACGAGTTCCCTGATGTGGCAAAATGCGACTATTCTTATAATAAACAAAAAAAAAATGATGCAGTCTGACGTACGTTACAGCAGTAATCTCTTTTTTTTCTATCCTTCCCCCTTTGCTAGTAGAGGCCCAACCTTACAACCCTAGATTGAATAGATGACATCGCGAGCATAATATCCATACTCCGCGCAATCATACTACATCTGCAGCAGCACATATAGAAATAACTCCGCGTTGGCGTGACAGATAAGGTTAAGAGCATCTCCACATTTATAAGGGCGCTGTTTTTGGCTTTTCTCTTCCGTATGTCGTTAAGGCACAATTTAGCAGCTGCACAGTCGAATGGAAGGCCAAAAATAACAAAGAATAGCACAAAAACAAATTTACGATTTTCCGAACGTAATCTTTATTAAAATGGTCCTATATCAATAGTGGACAGTGATGGCAAAACACCGCAAAAAAAAAAACCCACATACCATACATACATATGGAGTTTCAATTATTACATGCAGATTTATGCACGAAAACGTGGATAAAATATTTTATACATCGGGGCTGGACAAATCTCGAAAAATTTACATGCCCAATTGGGCATGTAACTTGAAATAATAGTTGCCGGAATCAATATTTCACATGCCCGAATAATATTACTAAATATTATTACTGGCTTTAGTTACTTTAAAAATTAGAAAAAAAATTGCATATAAGAAATCGAAATTTTGAAAAAAATACAAAAATTCACAACCAATGTGGTCACCAACTAAACATCTAAAATCAGTCGAATTGCCTAATTTTATTTTTTGCCCTGTAGTGTAGGAGATGGAAAAGTCGCCGCCAAGTTGCTGTTCACCCGGGGTCGGTCTTAAGAGCATCATGGGTCCTGGGACAAGGTGATTTTTTCGAGGGACCTCCCCCTTCTCCCCACCAGAATAAAAATACACAGTATCTAAAAATCAGTTCACATACTTAAAATTGGACGGCTTTTATATAAAAGGAACCACACGCCACATAATCAAAACGGAGAAAAAGTCATTTAAAGTTCCTTCGGTTCAGTTCTCTTCAGTTTGGTAGTTAGTTCAAGTGCACACAGACGGCATCACAGCCTATATGTCACTTGGTTCTATTTAAATAAAAAAAATCCCACTTCTTTCAATAGTTCAGATGTCGGTATATCTCAAAAATGGCGCTTGGTTCCTTTTATATAAAAGCCGTCCAATTGCACTGTAACTGTTCTGTAATTAGATTTATCATGAGGGCCCATACGTCAGAAGGGCACAAAATCATAACCGGTTTACGATACAGGGCAGATTCGCAGCCGCACCCATGTCTCCCACACAGGAAGGGAACTGACAGGGCTCCAGCTCGGGCCCCCCATCCTCCGAGATGATTCGCATTATTCATTTTTACTTAAATATTTAATGTAGAGAAATGCCAGTAGAAAATACTTGTTTGTGGGGCCTGCCCAATTGCAGGTCCATGGCCACACGGGGCCTCAAAACATCAGGGCCGTAAAAATATCACCATACACGGATTATGTGTTTCATCATGACTGCCTAACGAATTCCGTGGAATTTCAAGCACGTGTATAAGAACACTTGCATCGTTGCTGATGGAAGAATGAAAAAAATGAGTTTTTTTCTTATGCCCGGGTAGAGCATGTAGACCAAAAAAAAAACATGCTCGGTCGAATTTTTCACATGCTCCGGGCATGTTGAGCAATAGATCTATCCATCGTTGCTATATACATATTTTTTTTGCATTATAAATTTCGTGTCTAAGAACCTACAAGAAGCAAAATACTGGGGCAGCGATTCCCACATAGTATGCCGTGGATCGGTCGCTGCCAGAAATTTTGGGGATAAAATTATATTGAAGAGAGCAATACTGTTGCGATTTTCAATCAAATGTGTCACAAAACTTTAGGCAACCACTAAAAAGTCTTACGAGCGAGTAAGGATGCCGCGAAATACAGTAATGCATTTAAAATTCTAAAAATGAAAAGTTTGGGAATCCCTGTGCTTGGGCGTTACCTCAAGTGAAGGATGTAAAAAGTATAGAATACAAATACTCTTTCAGTCAATTCTGAAAAGAAGGGGGATCAAAAACTTTAGTATAAAATGGTATGAATTGCAAATAATTTTATAGATAGCATTACTTATGAGAAAGTATCAGACATTTGGTTTTGTTCTTATGTTAACGCCACATTCATTATTTTTTTTTCTCGCAGAATATATAAATTTTTTCTTATTACAATGAATACTGTGTGTGTGTTTATTAATATTCATTACGAATTTGCATTGTGCCAACCAGTATGGGTCCATTGACCCCTTGGCTGATTTTTTTTCCCTTATCTTGAATATTTGTAAGAAATGAAATGAATACAAAATGAATAATTTAACCTAACAAAAAAGCAATGAATATTCAAGTTAAGGTGGGGGATATTGTTTAAATTACATGTTGGTCAAAACCATAATGTAGTGTTAAGTAAATTTACACCAGAGAGATTAATTGAACATGCAAAACTTGAAAATATGTATAAATCAATAAAAAGTTAAAATTTGAATGGAAACAGTATTTACAAAGTATTTAAAATATTATACATATTAGGCAATATGACGCAAACGAAATTTTCATCAATGTTGCAATAAATTAGCTATAAAATTAGTTTTCTAAGCACGAAAATCGTGCGATGACAAAGAAGCTCGAATCACAAATCACGAGTTTTCCTGCTGCAGAAAAGTTCAAGTTTTTCCACCTGCTAAACGTGAAGTTGAATACACAGCAAAACTTTATCAAGAATCAAAAGCGTTTCGGCTTTAACAGATACTTTTATCTTTTTGTATCGCTGTATGCATACTTCGCCTCACTAAACTATTATTCTAGATCAGTGTTTCCCAAAATGGGCACTGGAACGAACCCGGGGGGGGGAGGCGATAATACTTACGGATATGATATAGGATCTTATGGAATTCAGTGGGGACTTGATTAGAAACAAACACGTAACCTCCTAAAAAATTGTCCACTGTAACTCGCCTTGAAATAAGTATCCCTCGATAAATACACTGCTCAAAACCATTAGGGTAAAACATTTTTTTGAAGTTTAGTAAAACCATTTTTATTTAAATTTATTTATATTTTATATTTATTTTTTCATTTACATTTGTTAAAATTTAGTTGATTAACTTGTGACAATTCTTTGTGAATACCTAACAATGTCCTTTGTCAATGTTTTATCAATTAAATAAAAACTACATTCCCAATTCCCTGTTTTGAGTAGTGTATGTTTTAAACCATTTTTTCTTTTAAAATTAACACCATAAAGGAATGATGAAATTTTTTCGATTCTATATTTGGTACATGATCATCTTTTATCATGTCCCACTATCACTGGCAGAACTGTGATACAGCAATACTGGTGGCACTAAAGCTGGGAGAAAAAGGAATTTTAACTAGGGATTCTAAAAACAATGACAATATGTTTTCTGTATTTTGGATTGTTTGTGTTTGTATTTATCGAGCGCAAAATTTTTTTTCCTATGTGGTCGATGTGAAAGAAAAAAAATTTAAATATTTGATACGTAAATATCTTGCTTTTTTGACTTGACTCATATTAAAAACAATATCACAACACCGGTCGTGAAAGACCATTTAGATTTGCATATTCATTTCTAATGGTATTTATGCTGTTTTGTTCGACCATGAGATGATGCCCATACGCCATTAGCGAACACTTCCCTTCCACACGAAAAAGTTTTTCTTTGAAAAGTTTTATTCCATAATTACGTGGTAAAATTCATGGAAAAAAGAAAGAACATTTCATTACCCAACAGCGGCAGATCATCACACAAGGACACCGGAATACCTTCGGAATGGTCATTTTCCCAAGGTCGGTGCCACCCTGAGAAGATCGGTTTAGCACGCAACTCGATACGATCAAAAACACGAATGATTACAGCAATTCTTTCATCATCTACATGCAGAACAATTCACGTGTCAGTTCCATTTCCCTTCCAAAATGACAACCAAATTATAGCACAATATGAATTTGAGAATGAAAATAAAACGATTTCCACAATACGCTTGTACAGACTAATCACATTTTGAAGACTAACTAAATAAAGTTACTCGACACATGTGTGATATGCGCACGAGAATAAATATAACAAACAAATGTAAAAATATACGTAGAATCAATGAATGAAAAAAAAATTAATAGCTCAAAAATTACATCTGCCAGAGAAATTTAACACAAACCCCCAAGCATCTTGGAGATTGCGATAAATCCATCGTTGAGCAATAAATCATAATGATCTTGTCTATTTCACTTTACGTATATTTCAATGGAAACATTGTATTGATACAACACACAGTTACGTTGTATTTTCCTCCAAAAAAAATTTTAAAAACCAATAAACAAAATTTCCTGTGTTCAAGTGTTCTCAGTGGAAGACAAAAAATTGCGAACTTTTAAATGTCAAAAGCTCAAGGACAAAAGGGGTTATAAATCAAAGAAATGTACAATGCCTTCACTTTTGCGGTTTCTTCTCGCAACGTGCGACTAAAAAAGTATGTAAGCGGTTTTGGTAATTACCGATGAATACCGTTGATTCCATTCATTACATCTAACTTGTGAAAAGTTACTAAGACAAACATTTAACCACAATAGCTGCTCAGTAATGCCCAATGCACTAAAAGCTGGATACTATAATCTTTATATATTCTTGTTTGTAATTCTCATCTTTAATGCGGTTAAAAAGTATACTTTATAGAATATCTAGAATGTTTTTCGTGCCAAACGAGAAGCCGTTCAAAAAAACGCTGCAATAATAAAAAAAAAGGCGGGGGACGACGACGACGACTGCTTTTCTTGAAGAAAACGGATAATATTTGTCAAGAATTCTAACTTATTGTAGTAATCATAACGTACACATTTTGATTATAACAACCAGTATGGGACTAATGTCTCCTTGGTTGTTTTGTACTTTTATATAAATGTTTTTTTTTGTAATTATTTGAAATTTGATATGTAAATTTGATACAACCACTAACTTTATTAGGGTCGAGATTAAACACCACTTAAAGTTCTCTCTCTTGCCCCAATACCTAAAAATTTATATTTTTTTTATTTGGAATGAAAAAAACGAAAGGACTTGAGAATCGATTTACGTCAGGTATTACTTTCACCGAAAAGGAAATCTACAAATACAGTATTTAAATTATAGCAATGAAGGTAAAATGAAAGTCAACTTACTTATATATATGATCAAATTGTCCGGAACGCTATTTAGTACTTTATTTTCTATGCCCATTCATGGTGGGTATGTAACTATTTCAGTGAGACCTGAAATAAGACATTATTGTATTATAAGAACACCACACAGCAATGCAGAACAAAAGCAATCGAAAACGGCACAAAAATCATGTTGCCTGCATCGACATTCAATTTCCATACCATACTTATCGAACAGAGCGAATATATAACAGGATGTTGTCAATTTTTATTCATATCTAAGAAGGTTCGCTATGGTTCAGAATTAACAGAAGACAAAACTATATCACACACAAAGCACAAATAGCCAAAATAATATAACAACTACGTCAAGTTATGCAACTCGAACAGGAATAAATAAGACTATCAAAACGCTAGACAAGACATAAGCAAGTGATAACCCAAAACTGGATAACAAGAAGAGTCTGAGCAACGATTTTAAACAACAAAAACTACAACTAAGACTTTTGTAATCAGTCAATTCTCTTTTTGAGAAACTGTTCGGTAAATATGCAACCCTAAACACCTTATCTCTCCGAGTCGCACAAAGAGCGTCAACTTTCTCAGGTTTAAGAGCTACCCCATTTAAGTTTCGTTGATAACATATTTAGGAAATGAGATAAATCGTACTTTGTGTGTTTCCTTAAGCTGTCAAGTGAATCTCCAGAATGGGGAAAATGGCTTAATGGAATCAGACAAACAAAACAAAAACTTATATGTATTTAAAAAAAACCATACAATTTCCAGCAATTTAAGATAAGTAAGAACACATAATATTTTATTGAGCAATTACGTAATTTTTAAGAGAAAGAAACAAAAATTGATAAGAAAAAAGCAGAAAACTCCTATTTTCATATTTTTTATCACTACAAAAAATTTTCTGAGAATAAAAATGACAAAAGTAAATCATTTCCGTTAGGTATATACAGGGTGATCAGCTAATAAGCCCTTATTTCAAAATTAAATATCTCTACAACAAAGATGAATAGAATTATGCGGTAAACGGTACGTTTATTAGCAAAACTGTAAATTTTTGTACAACATTCTTAGTTTTTTTTTAAATTTTTTAAAATTTAAAAAAAAAAAACTGGAGATTTTGGGGTTTCGAAAATCCTCATTTGTGTGAAGAGAAACCACTGCATTCGCCTAAAGTTACTGCATGGGCTGCGGTATGCGCCAGAGGCATTATCGGCCCCTTCTTCGTGCGAGAAACGATTACTACTGAACGTTACGTTACAATTTTGGAACAATTTGTCAGCACACATGGCGCAAACCGCAGCCCATGCAGTAACTTTAGGCGAATGCAGTGGTTTCTCTTCACACAAATGAGGATTTTCGGAACCCCAAAATCTCCAGTTTTTTTTTTTTTTTAATTTTAAAAAATTAAAAAAAAAAATCTAGATTTTCGAAATTTCTGTACAACATTCTTACAGTTTTACTAATAAACGTACCGTTTACCGCATAATTCTATCGATCTTTATTGTAGAGATATTTAATTTTGAAATAAGGGCTCATTCGCTGATCACCCTGTAAATGTTGGTCACAAAATTATGTAAATTCTGTAGCTTTTAATGAAAGTCACAAAGTTAAACGAGTTAACTATAACCTACGCATCAACGGTAGCTATTTAAGAATACAGTATTTATATAAGGCTTTTAAATCGTGATTAGTGAAAGGAAATTGAACAAGACGCGTCCTTTTCCGGTGTTTTTTTCCTTTTAATGAGATTGTGGACAAATGAGTCAGTCATATGTCCATTCAACTCCAAATCAAACCGGAAAAGAAAACGTCATATTCAGATATTAGTGAACTGGTCATCGCAGCATGACGAAGAGCTTTTTCCCCCACTTCAAATGATAAAGGACGAACTAAAAACTACTCGAATAATGCTGTCAAAATAAAGTTCGTATTTCATAAATGAAATATGCGAAACACCTTAGAAGACAAGTGGTTTCCGAACTTTTTGAAGCGCAACCCCCACCCTTCCTTTTAACAAGGATTTTATACAAATACAACGCCACAACAGGCAAAATGCCCAACGAGGTGGCAGAGAAAAAGATGTCCATAAAAGTATGGATGTCATATATTACTAAAACACACCAACTCAATTGAAAATGCAATCACAAAAATTATAAACAATATATATACATGATAAAATATTATACAATGCCCATCAAATATATTTATGGTTGGCTTATTCTAAGTATGGATAGCTTCTCGATTTACCCCAACATGTTTATCGTATTTCTTTTTAAACGTGTCAATTGTGTTAGAATTTACTACCTCCGGGGTAAGCTATTCCATTTATTAACCTTATTAGACAAAAAATTACCTCCGACACCATAACCTACAATTGTCCCTTACCAAACGATACTGGTGTCCCCTTTTTAAAAGCAGTTGATTAACGGCGAATTAATAAATCATTGTCACATCCCTATCCATATCATTGAAAATTTTCAACACATCGATCATATCTCCCCGCCATCTGCGTTCATCCAATGTGAAGATGTTCATTCAATGTAATCATATTCAAAAATGAAGTCTCTCTTCATAATTCAAGCCGCATATGCCAACGAGGACACGCGTAGCTCTTTCCTGCACCCCTTCAACCAAGTCTATGTCCCTCCGTAGGTATGGTCTCCAAAACCTTAAAGCATACTCCAGTCCAGGACGAACAAAGCCTCGGAAAAGCGGAAAAATGACTTTAGAAGAACTCGATGAGACCTTTTTGAAAATAAAATCGAGCATTCTATTCGCTTTTTTTACCACCGCTGAACAATGTTCAGAAAACCTAAGACTGAGAATTCCCAACTCGGTCACCCTAGTTGTATCCGGGATAGTGATACTACATTCAACTTGATAGAGAAACGTGGGTGGTTCGAACCAAAATGAGCGACCATGCCCATGTTAAACTTCATGCTCCATTAATCTGCCCATGTTCTAATCTTGTTCAAGTGGGTCTGGAGCATCTTCCGTATCGCTTTGATTTCCAAGTACCCCCATTAGCTTCACGTGATCTGGGAATTCGCTAACAATCCCATCGATACCCTGATCGAGTTTATCGATAAAAAGTGAAAAAGTATTGGGCCCAGGACACTTCCTTGGGGAACTCCACTAGTGACGTCTGTCCAATCAGAGAATTCCCCGTTCACCATAACCCATTGTGACCCATCTCTCAAACCACGATTCTATCCAATTCAGCAAGTTGCTCCCAATCCCAGTATCGTGTAAACGCTTGAAGAGTTTACCATGTTGGACCCGATCGAATGCCTTATGGAAATCAAGGTAAACAACATATACATTTTTTCCCTTACCCACGTGATCGTAGGGGGAAAGGGGGTTAGTTACACATGGTTTCCCCTTCCTGAACCCATGCTGATTATCCGACAATACACTATTCTCGTCTAGCCACTTCACAAATTGCTTTTTGATAAAATTTTCGAGAGGGAGTGCGTCAAACTCACTGGACGATAATTGGGCACAGCCTCTCTACTACCCTTTTTAAATACCGGAACATTATCAAGTTTCCAATCCCCTGGTACGATACCCTCAGCAACACTACTCCTGTAAATCTGCGCGACTAGATCCAACAATTCATTAGCGCATTCATACCCTAGGATGGATATCATCTGGCCCTAGTGCTTTGATCACACACACATTTTTTTGAAGATTTTGGACCTCCACATCTTTCACTTGAATATCGTTGAGGATTTTATTACTCCATGCAAAACCCGTGCATTGAATATCGTATTCTCTATTAAAAACTGAAGCGAAAAAGTCATTGAAAGCACTACACATACCTATATTGCTGTCTACCCTACCCTAGACCGTCCTATCGAGAGGGGGCCAACTGTCCCCTTACATACATTGGCGTACCTAAAATATGATTTTGGGTCGGAGCCAATTTTATCTGTCAACCTAGACTCAGCTGCCTGTTTACTATCCCTTATCGCTTTCTTCAAAGCCCTTCTTTTATCAGTAAAAAATCACAGGTCACATCGTCCACTTCTATACTCTCTGAATGCTCTTTTCTTTTCAAGATAAAGGTTACGCACGCTATCCATGAGCCATAGGGGGCGCGATGTACAAACATGCTTTTTCGAACCAAGAGAATAACTTCGTGCAAAACAGAAGATGGATTCGTACTATAGTCTTCCCATTGACTTACCACACCGACTGACTCCAACCAATCTTTCAAAACTTTCGCTAAACTTCCTCTCAAAGTTAGTTTTCCGAAAACAAGAAACCAGTCTTGTTATCAATCGTACCCAAAGAAAAGTTAGTGAAAACTGACGACCCGATGATCACTGGAAGAAAACTCGTCCCCCACCGAAACATGTTCAACAACATCCACTAAACTAGTAAGAATTAATCCAAAATAGCAGTACCCCTAGTGGCTTCTGATACAAAACATTTTCGATCACCAACTTAAGAAAGTCTCTTTCGTATTGATCTCTAGCTGAAAGGTTCTCCCAATCAATACCTGGGTAATTGAAATCGCCTAGTATGAAAACCCCTTCACTGATGTAGCAAATTTCATCATGAAATTTGGCGATGTAGTTTGGATACCTATTTGGTGAATTGTAACAAACCCAAACAATAAGAGAGTTTATGAGCTTCTCCCTGATTCGTTCCCACCCACAGGATTACCAGCAAGGGCAACTTTCGGCGATGAAAAACGTCTCTATGAAAACGTCTGCTAATCTTCCCCCTAGGAAGACAACAGCGCTCGAAACGTCCTACACACTCTGTTCCCTAACCATAGAATCGCCGATGATTAAACCCCTATTACTACACCCCCCCCTACCTCATCCGCGAAAACCCATTCGATCTCTAAACTGTCATTGCTCGTGAAGATTGCGTGTTCATCAACAGGTGGCTCCGTAACAACCGGGCTCTCTAAAACCCCAACTCTATCGTAACTCTTCCACCTCGAGTTCCAACCTTGCCCTATCCAAACACCCCTTACAGTTGAAACTATCAACTACTATCCCCCTAGATCAGAGAAACCTCCCGTCGCAAGCCCTACACAGCAGTAACCGAGGTATACTAACACACTATTGCTAAAAACTAGATAATAACACTTAAAAAATAGGAGAATGAGAAACGTTAACAGGAAATTAAAATAACGTAAATTATATTACAATGCAAAATATACGTAAACGATTGTAACAAAAAATTAAGTAAAGTAAAATGCTTAACACTAAATCACGCGGAAGAAATATATATGTAGATAAAGAATGGAACACACCCCTAAAAAAGTATTAAGATACAAAGTAAAATTTATACTTATTAGTATTAACTATCTATCTATTCACTAAAACTAACGCCCAAAAACTCACGAAATTAAATCAAAGAAACGGGAAAAACGCGAAAAATGGCGGGAAACAAAGAATCAATTATTCCCTATTATACGAGCACGTGAGCAAAGAAATTGATTATCGACAAAAAAGCAACGATCACAAACCTGACGAAAGTACAATAAAAATGAAATGAGAGCGAGAAAATACAATTTAAGTCGACAAAAATACACAACGAAAATTTAAAAAGTTGAGAGCAATAAGAAAAAACACTTAGCTCGCAAATCCAGCAATGGAAGTACTAAACATCCAATGACAAAATCAAACTAAAGAGAATAAACTCACAATCTAGAAAAATAAAGAAAACACCGCAGTGTTTGATCCAAAAAATAAACACGCTAAATAAAACTCACGAGAACGAAGAAAAAAACAAAATGGCGCACCGACGCCATAAATAATCCTTCGGCAACTGTTTTGGACATAACTACCGCTATTGGTCGGCTAGCGGAGCGCGATAAGAACACGCCCGATCCCTACCGCGGCCAAGACGAAACGCCGATTTTATCGGTGACCCCCTACATAGTGACTATATGTTCCGTTTTACGGGACATTCTTGATTTTTTGTTAATGGATATGCTTTAATTTTTGGAATCAACGGTGAATGAAATCAAATTATATTTCGATATTTAGTTGGCAGAACATTTTAATACGAGATTTCAAACTACCCATATGCTTTTTAGCTTTGAACCCTGCAGACGGTGGCCGTCAACACAACCGCAAGTTAGGACGGAATGCGTATCTTCGCATCATAATGGTGCAGAGTGGATAACTTTATAACCAAAATCAAGGTCACCATTACCAAACGCAGGGCCCAGTATGAAAGTATTTTCGGGTTCCTTTTGTTGGAAGAACAATTTTAATTGATTTCTTTTATTTTGAATATTGTTAACATTTTCATGGTTATGACACCTTGCTTTATTATATAAAAAAATTTTCACAGAAGAATTTTCTATTATAGCTAGTACCCGGAGTACCCCCACAATATTTTAAACACCCGCCCACCTTCCCGATATTTTTAAGCCCTAGCAATTTTTTCAATGTCTTTACTTCATTAAAAGAGCTCCATAAATGACACATTTAGCGTTATTAATTGTTCATAATCTAAAAATGTAACATTTCCCCTACACATTCACATCGTTCTGTTTTTAATATATAAAAATATTTTAAAATCGGATGATTCTTTTTGAATTCCTCTGTAAACATTGACTTGATTTGTACATGCAAGGAGGGGGGAATTTGTTAAAATTACATAATATTATACATGTATGGCAAGTAGGTGTTCAGCTTAGTTCAGGCATTTTTTATTCTTGATACGTTTTTATTTACGTTGTGAAAGAATAAAAAAAAATTTTATTCGGACGTTTTTACTTTGGGAACCACTGCCGTACACCAATCGAAAAATTGTTGAAGCATGATTAGAAGCACGAAATCTTTTTTTACTTATCTCATGATTACATGATTAGCTCCTGAGAATTTCGATAAATTAAAGCTTTAGTTGCTTTTAGAAAAACTACGATACTTCACTGCAAGTCATAGGTCTTCAGATATACTCATGATTCAGAAACAATAAAATATTGTAAAAAGAACAGTTAATTTAGCACGTTGAGTAGAGCATAATTTTCCAACTGGTGTAGTGGAGCCCTGGGGTTCCATCAGAGCTTTCTTAGGGGTTCCGCGGAATTAACCGTCACGGAATTCTTAAAAATTCCGGAAAGCGTCAAAAGAAACTTATTCGTTTCTGATACACGTAAAGCTGTTTTTTTTTATTTCATATTTTGATGAAATAATTTCGTTTAAAAAATTCAAAAGACCATTTGGATGACCAAACAACTAGGAAACAGAAATTCCAGTAGTTTTCTTTCCCGATCTCTCGCAGTGTTTTCCTACCTTTTGATGTTGCGGACCCCCCCCCCCCCCTTCAGTGAAGGTCAATGCACCGCGGACACAATCAGATCGATTTCTTCGCCTCCCTCCTATATGTATACAAATCCAAAATGTATATTGCTTTTTTTAAAAATTTGCAATATCTGGTTGTCCAGAAAGGATCCCCTTTCGCACAACACTTCAGATGCAAGTGCGCAAATGTTTTCGGATTGGGCAACCGCCTGTGAGGAAAACACTCACCGTACATTTGTGCTGCCTCTGTGATGCTTCTGTTTGCAGTTCCGTAAATGTGATGCATGTTTGCTTTTTCAGTATTACTAAAGTGCGTCATTATCCCGTACGTTAAAACTGTTAGAACAGTCGCACGCTGGAATATTTTGACAAGCCTGGCGTCCACGCCTTTTATTCACTATGACGCAGA
Organism: Pholcus phalangioides; assembly: GCF_987345545.1. Lineage (NCBI taxonomy): Eukaryota > Metazoa > Arthropoda > Arachnida > Araneae > Pholcidae > Pholcus > Pholcus phalangioides. Next base: position 753,013 of record NW_028301619.1, read on the forward strand.
TTTGCATACGGTCTCTTCTTCCCCAGGTTATATTTGCATGCATGGTGTTCTTTTTCTCTCGCAATAAATTTCAACAGAAATGTCGTTTTAACGTTTGCGGAGTGGCCGTTTTGAAACGCCCCCCCCCCTCATCCAAAAGATTTATTTTGAGATTATAATTATATATAAATATATAATTATATATATTATTTTTATTATATTTATTTTGATAATTATAAAGAATTATTTTGCAGGAAAAAACGTAAAAAAAACCCCTTCAGAAGAGAAAAAAAATCTGAAACCCCCCCCCTCCCCCCTCGAGAAAATTCTGCGTAAGCCTATGCTTGTCGGTCTTATTTTTCGAGCGCTGCTGAAATTGTACTTGTTCAGGTATTTATAAAATCGCACCAATTTGAGGGAAATCGGAAATAAAACTTAAGGTAAAATCTATTCAACTTTGTGCTAAGCAAGAATTAATCTGTTTATAGATAACATTAAAATCAAGGCAAACTGTATTTTTAACCATTTTAGCTAATTAAAAAATCCACTATAATTAAATTGCTGTGTTGATGCATTGTTTCAATTATAAATTTGTTAACAGCATCCACTTACATCCCATTTTTGTACAAAAAAACTTTTCTTCCCTACGTTTTCATGGGGATGAATCATACGGGACATCCTATATATTTATATATTTGAGCAGCGGTTCTCGACCATTTGAAGCTCGCGGCCCGGTAGAATTACATTTTTGAGTGGAAGGTCCGGTCATAAACTCGACAAACGGGAGTTAAATGGGGAAAAATGAGATGAATCACGGCCCGGTTTACTTGATCTCAGTGCTCGGCGGTTGGGAAACATTGTATTAGAGAAATATTCAAAATTTGTTTGGGTTACGTGGAACAGCCTCGTAATCATCAAGGGTTCCGCGGTAGCTTTCACATTAGAAACCACTGGTTCAAGCATTGCAGTTTTTCCTCTCTCAAGTACAAGTTGTTCAAAAAAGCCCCAAGTTTATTTATAAACTGAATTTAGGAGGAGGCTCATTCATTTCGAATAATATTACACGCTTTTACCAACTGCTCATGAATTTATTACAAAAAAAAAAAATCTTTCACCATATACATATCCTTATACTATATATACTCGTTTTTCCTTTCTAGATTCACTATGTCCGACGGATAAACACTCTTTATGGCCATTTCTTTAGGAGTAAGACTTCTCCAGTCGACCGTCCAATGTTTTATGAATAAGAAACGAGACGCGATTCTCTCAAATCGGTTACCATTCCGCTTCACTGTAACTGCAATAGCGCAACAGTAACTTATTAAACGCTTCACTTCCCTCGTATTATACGGATGCTCCATAACCATGAGGCATTCATTGTATATTCACCAGTAGTTGCAGGTGAAATGACAAACCACGCATTCCAGCTACAGGATTTCTTTCCCAAACTGAATGAAAATAAAATGGAGCAAATGTGCTTTGACAGAATAAAAAGAGAAGTTTCCGATCATATTTTATATTCGAATCGTTGCAAAATTTGGTTAAACTGGTTGCAAGCATAATGTGTATATATATTTTTTGAACAAAGGTTACAAAAAACCATGTTAATACGAATGCGATTGCTCTGCCATTAGTAATAGGAGCTACAAAAAAAAATGCGACTAGTGTTTTGAAGAGTGTTATAGTTGAAGTGACACGGTGATCTAAAATTAATAAATATTTGTGAAATATTCGATCACTTTCTATTTTATCCATTTAACAACACAACACCCTTATTACTGGCAGTCGTAAAAACAGAACAATTAGATAATTTCCAAACACAACTAAAAATTTAGGTATTGGAAAGAATACAAAAATATGGCAATTGATGTGTTATTCAACTGATCCAAATTAAATTTCAGTCACTTTGTGTTACATATGCATTCATAAAATACCGAATGGAATAATGCACATCAGTGGTTTCAAACTTTCATGTGTCTAGACGCAGGTATAACTTTTAGTGAGTGTAAATGTCCAAATTTTTCTCAAAAACAGCCACTGCATTAACGGTAACATTGTCACGACTATAGTTAGAATAACTTATTAGTCGTTCCGGGCAAAATAAAAAATAATGGGGAAAAAAAAGTTGGTGGGCACCACTGCTGCGCACTGTACAAATACAAGGCCACAACAGGCAAAGGCCCAACGAGGTGGCTGAGAAAAAGATGCCCATAACAAACATGGATGAAATATTTTTAAAATCCAGCAACACCATTAGAAATGCAATTATAAAAACTATATACACGATAGAATATTATACAATTTGTCCATAAAAAACAAATACTATACAAATACATTTAAATTATATTTTTTCATATGCATATTTTATATACATATTCCAATAATGCTGAAATTTTTCTCATTGACCGGATGTATCGTGTGAAACAGATATAAATTTTTTTTCCAGGAATTTGTGTGTTTCAGGGAAAACATTCGCAAAATTTGCCATAGTGGCATTAGAATGAGAAGGAAAAATGAAGGATACTATAGAATTTTTCGACGTAGAAGTAACGTCGTTCAATTGACGTCATTAATTTCGTGAAGTCCTAATGTTTGTTTGTCTCGTTCTGATTCTTTAAAAAATCGTTTTCCTTTTTGGTTTTTGACGATGGCATAAAGTAAAAAAATAATAAAAATTTTGAAAATTTCGTCGTTCAAGAATTTCATACTATGAAAAAATTTAAAGAATCGTCTTTTGTGGAATTCGAAGTCTCACAACGTATTTTTTCAATCTTGTGCACGAAAGTGGGGGGTTGACGTTTCTAACACGTATAAGGAAAAAGAAGCATTGCTACATATAATGAAAACAACTGTAGTCGAAAAGTGGGGTTAATAGAATTCTTATAAAAATAATTTTCGGTTTGGTATGACGATAGGCAGTTGCTGTTTACATCTTTTTTCGATCCAGCCCAACGTGTGCTGATCGTATCAGCAGAACGCGTTGGTCATGTTATAGAAAGATGTTCCGTCCACAAAGTTTTTGAAAAATTCAAATCCGCTAGAACAGTGGTTCCCAAACCTTTTCTGTTCAATACTCTTTATATTAGTATGCCGAAGTTATGGGCACTATGCCCATTTCGTCAATATTGGAATAAAGCTGTCAATTTGCAAGCCTATTTACGTCATACTACACAGAGGTATAACAAGTCCTATTTCAATAAATATCAGAAATATAGACATTATAAAACAAGCTAAGCTACTTTACCGCACACCAACTCCGGTCATACATCGTCATACGGCAATTTCCAACCAATGGAGTTGGGTGGGAAATGAAGGAGCCATCTATCGGTGGTCGCCCCAGGCTTGGTAGGTAAAGAACTTGTTTCTGATGTTCTTCTCTGGATTCGAACTCAGACTTTAATGGTAACTATCTTCATCGTGGAAGACGAGAATCTTACCACTGCGCCAGTCGGGTTTTTGATCATTTTTGTCGCACCACAGTCATTTTCTGCACACGAGGGCTAATTAGACCGGGACCTACAATTTATTGCCGATTCCGAACGGCAGGCTTGTTTTTTATACTCGTCGAGGGGTTGGCGAGCTAACCCCTCGATAGGGGGGGGGGCTTTCTGCTGTAGCAATTTTTTCTGTGGTCATGTCGCCGTTTCTGTTGTACCCGTGTCAGGAAAGTTTTCTAACAAGGACGAACCGGGTATCAAACTCGCGACATCTCTAAACATCCTTTGGTACTTCAGGTGAGTATCTTATCGACCTGGGCTACCGCGCCCGCCGGGCGCCAAATATAAAACAAGTAAGCTCCATAGAACACTAAGGCCGGGATTACACTATATAAGTTTCACAAAATCCCTTTTAAAACTTGAAAAATTCAGCCAATAAGCTTATCGGTTGTATTTGCTCGAATGTAACCTATGAGCTTTATTGGTTGGATATTTTAAGTTTTATAAAAGGGATTTTATCAAACTTTTATAGTGTAATACTGGCCTAAGAAACATAAAGACCAACGATTCTCAACCGGAGCTCCACTGCCACTCGAAGAAAGTTTCCCTTTTGTGACATGATGCCCTCCGGTATATAGATACATTATATAATTTTTTTTTCAAATTAGAACATTGGTCTACCTAACAGTTACAATTCAGCTGGATCGGTTAAAAAAAATAGTTCTGATTCCTAAACAATTCACGTATAATATAAGAAATAAGTTCTGTACAAGCTTTAACCCTTTATCTACTACACTATAAAAAATTTAAAATGAATATAAATATAATAATCATAAATTATTTGCTATGTCATTTTGGTTTTAATTTAAGACAAAAAAATAATGGGTTTTTTTTCAAACAATATTAGTACAGTGAAGAACAAATTTTTAACCTGGTACTTCAAAATACCATCGCTAGATAGAGGTTAATAAACTATCCACATATCCATTGGCGTACGCAAAGGGGTTGGGGGGGGTGGGGTTCAAACCTCTCCCCGTTGAGCCAAGATTATAGTGTTATTTTGCAGGAAAAAAAATCTGAAACCCGCCCGAGAAAATTCTATGCACGCCTATGCACATATCATTGAATTAGTTAAATCTACTTGTAGGACATGTCTGCGCGAAGCCCTCAATAGCTGATGACGGCACCGGCAGGGCACTGCGGGAAACTGGAAACCACACAACGTGTAAGAATATAACCTTTTCTAGTGCATAGACCAAGATAACCATAATCCATTAAGACGAAAACGGGGCATCAATCATTATATTATTGCCGATCGTCCCAATTGGCAAAAGCAGTATGTTAAAAACCTATCAATATTGCAATCGTAATAAAATCAAACAAGGTCGGGTTCAAAAACAGTACGTGGTGAATTTGTACATCATTACAGAGCAATGAAAAACGTCAAAGTACATTTGAAAATATGACAAAATAAAAATTAAATTATTTTTACTCGCATCAACATTCAGTGCTAAAGTTGTCATTTTTAAATTAGATTTTTACCCCAAATCTCTCTACGGAGAGCTTTTATAGATTTTATTTTTACTCATTATTATTTACTCTTCTTTCTGAAAAATCTCATGCTCGCTCATTTGTTCAAGTTGGCAAAGTCTACTTTCTAGGTATTTAGGAAATAAATCTGATTTATGGATATTTAATGGACACAGCTTAAGCTTTCTTACAAAAATTTTTACGGTATCGTTGTCAATTAATACGTGCAGCACAAAAATTAAAAATAAATCCCCTAATTAGTCGACACCATCCAAATACCTACTCTCTTAAATTTCTTCTTTGGATGTGATGCGGATACGAAGATTGAAAACCACTCTAACATGGTAAAAAACGGGTACTATAAAATCTCCTTTTGCTCCAGTCCACCATAAATTCACCATGTAATTTATTATTCAAGAAAACGGGCTATACCACACGTATACGGGAAACATACAAATCGGACAGTAACGTGAATAAGGAAAGTCAGAAAGGGGGAAGGGGAAAAAAGAAATCGGCCAAGAAAACTTTTTTAGAAGAAAAGGTTGGAGCAAAAGTGAGCGATAATTAACCAAGAATGATCCACTGGCCACGTGAGTCACAGATCTCCGCTCTTTCAGTATCTCTATACTCAAGCAGGATTTAAGACTTGGTCACGAGTTTCTCAAACTTAATTACAACATCAGGGGCCAACATTAATTCCCGAGATAGACATTACCAGATAGAAGCCCGACGGCCCCAACGAAACAAAAAGAAAAACCTCAAGCTGATACAGAAGATCTGCGGATAAGAAACTTTTTTTTTTTCGAATGTTTTTGCGGAGAACTGCAACACCAATTTTCACGTGAAAAACGTGAATATACTTCTGCAGAAATAAATTTCTTTCCAAGCAAACTATTTTCGTTCGTTACGTACTGTCGGTATCGAACACGACCAACGTAGAGGCCAATAGATGTATGTACAAAGATCCCATATTCATGTATAATAGATTTATACAACCAAGTATTATTACTACTTTGTATAAAAAAGAAGCAATGCAATATAAATATTTATACAGTACCTACTTATATATATAGTTAAGCATTCGAAATAGTATACACCGCCACCAATACAACAATGATGAATTTATAATTTCTATCACATATAAATTTTGCTTTCGCCTAATTCATAAATAACTCTAATTACGGTAACTTCTCATAATACGTGAAACAAACGAGAATAAGAAAAACATTGCTCCCCTTGAATATGACTATCAAAGCACGTATATATATACAGTAGTGATTTTTCAAAATAAAATTTAGTATTTCATACGATAAATTGGATTGGCAGTTTAAATTGATGTGAAATTAAAAGCATTGCAGTACTAGATGACTAAAAATTGATTCGTTTCGAGGATAAAGACAACCATAAATACATTATGGGCATTGTATAGTATTTTATCATGTGTATATATTGTTTATAATTTTAGTTTTTAATTGGGTTGCTGTATTTTTGAAATATATGACATCCATATTTGTTATGGGCATCTTTTTCTGAGCCACCACGTTGGGCATTTTGCCTGTTGTGGCGTTGTATTTGTATAACTGTAATACATTTGGACCTTATATCTTAAATCTGATTACCATAAACCATGACCAAATAAACTTATAGGCTGTTTTTACGAACCGTTCAGTTATGAATCGGTTGCAATTATTTCCCATAGTCAAATCAATGAAAGTTGTGACGTAAACTATTTAAAAAAAAGGAATAGGACAATACAGGCAAAGGAAGGATCACCAATTTCATATTTTGCACCCTGGCTATCTCTAAGTGACGCAACTCAAAATACAGTAGTTTAGAAACATGAACAGTATCCTGTCATTAGATAACATGTGCATTGCTGTAATCAAAACTACACCAGTCCTAGTTGTTCTTTATGCGTACTATAAACACTAACTATGGCTGGTGTCGTTTTTGATGAACCGAAATGCTTATGTTCGAAACATGAACACATATAAGTAGATAAAAACTATTTGGAGTTGTGATACTTTAAAAGTGCGGGGGGAGGGGGTTCATTAATAAAGATAATTAGAATGGTTTATTATTGAATTTTTGTGAGATAAAAATAGGATTATTTTCGAGGTGAAGCACTGAAGGGAAAGGGAGAGCAGAAATCGCTCATAACACCAAATTAATGAGAATTTCCCCAACACATTTCAGTTCGTAAAAACACGCTGCACTGTCTTGTTATGCAGCAAGAAAAACTGACCAAAATCGGTAAAAATGATAAATGAGACAAGCTGCGGGAAATCGCACTTAAAGCTTCTCTCTACAGGCATTCGACAGCAAAACACTGAAAAATGAACCAACAACCGTGTCTCGGGGCGTTTCATCACTCGGCAGCAATTTTCCAGATCGCTAGGCAGCAAAGGGGTGAAAAATGTTACTACTAATGTGCTACTAACGATACCATTTTATGGAACTCTTACTTTTGATTAAAACATAGTGGGCTCTTACGACATGAGCGCGTGTATAAAGCCCATCATTATGGCCAGCGTGAAAAAAATAAAAATTTTCCTTTACACAAAACCATTAAATTCAAATATTTACATTTACAAGGATAAACATCATACTTCAGCGATGAGTGATAAGCTTCTACATGGAATAATAAATGTTAGAAAAATTAAGTTTTAAAGTGTCAGCTTTTTTTTATTTTGCTGCTACACTACGGCCATTTTGTTTTCAGCCAAATATTTGATAGACCTACAGGGTGTATTTGATACAGCTCTAAGTGCTACATATATATGCGGCCTTTATCTCATCAACTATTGGTCGTAGACGTATGGTTTTAATTTTAAAATACTCAAAATGCATTCAAAAATCACCCTGTACCAGTTTTGAGAGTGGAAATACTGTGCCACAAAATAAAAATATCTGAATTTTTATACGGTCCCTATGTCCTTTAACTTCGAATTAGAAAGTTGTTGCCTAGTCTTTCTTAGGCCAAAAAAATTCTTAAGTTTCAAGTGCAATTTTTATTGAGATATTTGAATTCCAAAATTGGAGAAAAGTTGGGAAAGAACAACATAAATGGGGAAGGAAGCGTTGTCCGTTAGTTTTCGCTGTTTTCCAACTTTTCTCTAATTTTTGAATTCAAATATCTCAGTGAAAAGATGGCAGTTAAAAACTTTGGTTTTTCCCCCCCCCCCCTTTGTCGGGCTCAGGAAGTTATTGCCCTTTCTTTTCTAATTGGAAGTTAGAAAACGAGGGAGCGTATAAAAATTTAGATTTATTTTGTGACACTTTATTTCTGCTCTCAAAACTGGTTCAGGGTAATTTTTGAAAGCAATTTGGGTATTTCTCAAATTAGAATCATACCTCCAAGACGAACGGTTCATGAGATAAAGGCCGCATTAGCACTCACAAAACACCCTGTATACCACCAACAGCTGATTTCTAACGGCCTCAGATATATTCATATTTCTGCTGTACTCTGAATACTGGATTTTTTCAAAAGTAAATGTTCTTAGAAGCAGTGATTTTAATTTTCTATTTAAAAAACTTATACAAACTCATTCATTTCAATGAAATTTGAAAACAAAAAAAGTTATTACCAAGTGTATTATTTTGTTTACGTTCTATCGTTTTTAATTATTAACAAGCTTGAAAATTGATTATCGAAAGAGGAAATACTAGTCTAGACTTTTGGGATAATCGTGAATTCCAAATTTTTATGAAGAATCATTCTTATAAAAGACACTGGTTTTGGATTAGCTTCAGAGATAATATTGCTTAATAGAAGAGCAATCAGCCATTAGATTATTGGAAGACTGTACGAGGACAATGATCAATATTATAACCATTAGGGACAGCAGAAAATATTGGGTTTCACGGGGCGAACTGCTTTTCGTCAAAGTACCTAATCACCATTTGCATATTGAAAATCAAAATATAACGGAAAGGTATTGATTTCCCAAGTATGGAAAATTCGCTTTGCTTGCCAGAAATGATGCAAATTTTCAAAAATACTGTCAGGCATATCTTCGCCGTGTTCTAAGAAAGTCGACATGGAAAAGGACAAGCTTCCCCCCACACCACCACCACCAATCTTCAATATCCTGGTCTGAGATTACGAGCACTAATTAAGAATTGATCTGTTGGAGGAACTGCCTGGTATGTCCTCAACTTCCTTTATCAAGGATACTGATGACAGATTTTATCAAACTTGTAAAAAAGAACAACATATATAAATGACTATCGCTTTTTTTTAATGGAGATGAAGGTAAAATAAAAACAATATTTAGCTGTATTTATTTTTTTTTCAGTTTGTTGTTTAAACAAACTTTTAACGTCGGATAAGAACGGTTAACATATTAAAAATTATTATTAGCATTATATCGTATGCAACATCAACATCTAATATCAATTACGCAGAACGAAATAAAAAAGGAAAAAGAATGGCAACGAAATACGGATATTCTTATCAAAAAGTTCCACAAGAGAGAACATTTTGATGCACAGAGTGAAGAACAGAATAAAATTAACGAGGCAAAGAGGAGGGGAAATCAAAAAAATAATCGATTCAGTACGTAGCAAGTACTCGTGCGTGCATGATTCATCACGTATCCCCATCACAAAAGCTCCATTTTAGTCCAGCAGCTACCACAAAAGAACCCAGATCTTAGAGGAAGGGTGAAAAATAAAGATGTCCCCTCTCCAAAAAAGCACAAGGAAAAGAAGCAATCATTTATACGCCCTCTTTTTTTTTTGCCACTCACGGCCACCACGCCTACCATGAAATAAAAAGAGCTCAAACCACTGAAAATCTCAGGTGTTCTGCTTGTTCATTTGGAGCAAGCGACCTCCTGGAAGAAGTTTGTCGACCTGTGTGACATGGATGGATACCCAAGACGACAAACCCTGAAAAGGCAAAACAGTTTTACATCACCCTCTTCAGAGCATCATTTTGAAAAACGTGGAAAGTTGCGATATCAGTTTAATCTGACGGTTCTTCGAGGACTTAGAATCACGGACATTCACAAGCCACTGTTAAAAACCTTCATGTCCATAGCGAAAGGAAAACAAAAATATTTAGAGAAGGAAAAAACCGAAACTCTAATATCTGTCTGGTAAGCGACCAAGGTGATTTGTATTTACTGTATGGACGCATGAATAGATCTCCCGAGCACGAAAAAATGAAGGTTGAACACATGAAATAGGTGAATGCATATAAACGTGAATGATAAGAAAACCTATCCAACAAAAGTAATTTCCCATCGTAAGGTTCATAAAAACCAGGTTGTCAAGTATGAACATGAGCGTGGAAAATATTCACAAACGATTCACCTGACAAGTTGATCGATATGCTCTTCAGAGAAAATTTATACATGTTGAGTCATGATCGACATGCAGGGACTATGAAAAATTCACTGCCGTATATAATATCAGTCTCACTTTTAAAAAAATCCCTTGGGGGGGGTAAAAAAAAATCGCGCACCAAGCCATCTAACACTGAAATAACGACGTTCTCCGAGAAATCTACGTTCTACATTTAGTTTCGTACATATACATACTATAAAGCGGTACAGGTGTCAGTAATATGATCGAACAGGAGGGCATCCTGGATAATCGATTGAAAAGACAAATTTCTATTTATAGAACACGACCTCTGGATGTGACTGCCTACATGTTGATCAAAAGTCATTTCTGGAAGAAAATTTTCGAATACTTTCCTCTCCATTTATGTAAATGCAAATTATTTCCTGAAAAGAATAAACCTTCGCTAAAAAGTTTAAAACGAGTTCTAAGTAACTTATCTGTATACGACTTTTATACAGTAATATCAAATTATTACGGAAATTAATAAAAAGCTTCACAATCCGGCTAAAAAAACACATAATACAAACCTAAACACTGCGGTACAACCAGAAATATTAAAAAAAAACACACAAACATGGTTGATGAAGCTGTGAACAAATATTAAAGAAATTTCTACCAGAAATGTCTTTAATTCTGACCGGAAGAGATTTTACCGGCAATTTGAGATTCCCAAACAAATTCAACAAATTAGCGACAGCGTGTGTGTGGATGCAGATATGAATATTAAAATGTTTTTAACAATAAACTCCAGCGAAATTCGTGAGCACAAAAAAAATCCTCAGGGAAACATTCCTTGCCGTCATCGTGTTTGATGACCGAAACCTTTGAAAGTTACCACACAAAAACAGAAGTGCATCGGATTACGGTTAATGGATGCATCATTCATTCACACAGGGCGGCAATACAAACAACATTTTCCCGTATATAAAAAAAATCCACTGTATTCCCTGTTTCAAAGATATTTATCTAAGCACCATGTAGATAGGAAAATATTTACTTACGAAGAAAAAAAAAACCACATACACAAAAAAAAAAGATTTTTTTTCCTATAGTTAAACTCCACCCAGTACGAACTGGAAAGTAGACAAAATATGGAAAGACGCCACTGCGTAATTCATAAATGGTTTTGTTGGTGTCACCACTGAAGCAACGAGCAAGACAATGAGAAAAATTTCAAAAAAAAAAAATACATGGACTTGCCACTTGCTTCAAAGCTATTGAGCAAATTCTGTGAAGATGACTTACTGCTGGAAAGGAAAAAGAAATGCCAACACAATCACTCTTGAAGAAAACAATGAAATCCGCGCAATGTTCCTGCTCACGGCGACAATAGGACAAAACAAAGTAAGCAACAAGATACACTTCGCTCCAAGAAACATATAGACTTAGCTTTCTATTTCATCAGAAGTCTCTCGGGATGCGAGATAATCATACACTTTTGACTAAATTTTGATGAATCAAATAGTAACCGGTTTCTTAAAAACTATTGAAATCGATTTTGAACAGCACATTAACTAAAAAAATTATATAAATTTAATGTTCGAACATACTGTATTTACTTGAATAGTGAGTAACGAAGAGCGTTTTTCGAATTGGCAAATATTGTCTATATTGTGCAATTGAAGAATAAGAATTAAAGTCCTCTTGTTATGCAGTATGTATATTTTATATAAGTACTGCACGTTCGAGAAAGAGCTACCTACCCATTTCCTAAGAAAATATAGCAGATCTCAAGGCCTTAGCGAGGGGGAACTTGGGGCATGGTCTCCCCAGAAATGTGATAAAATGACCGAAAAAAGGGAAAAAGATAGCCAAATCTATTGTTCTAACACTTTGGTCTCTCCCGAACGACATTTCTGACTACGGGCCTGGCAGATCTCTATTTTGTTTGTTATATAACATTGTTCGTTATCTCAAAAAATGAGATTATGGAATACCTCTTCAATGTTAGTATATTTCCAAGTGTGTGTCGATATTTATTTATATACATATTTTTCGTTAAGCTGACTTCATGACGTCAAAGCAAAAGCAACTTTTCAATAATTTGTTTAGAAATAACAGAACTGAACTGGTGATAAATGAAATGATTACAACCAAGAGCTAGAGTGCCTGTATACCCTCCGCAATGTTTGAAGATGAAACAAAGTTTTTCTTCCTTATATAATTGATCGTCATTCAACTTTTTCCCCATGAACGTCCGAAGTCGATCTCAAAATTTTCAACATGAAACACACAGAGACTAAGTAATACACTATAACACAGCGTTTCTCAAGTTATGGTCGGCGGACCAGAGTTGGTCCGTGACGATGGTACTGGTGGTCCGCAGGCAGACTTGATAATTTTAATTTTAAATAAATTGGAAAAAATGTTTTTATTGATGTTGTAGTAGTATTTTTATGGGTTCATATGAAAATTAGACTTTCAAACCAGGGGCAGATCTAGAGCTTGCTGTTAGGAGGGGTGATTTAACAAATCGCTGAAAAACTGGTCTCAGCATAGGTGACCATATGAGTTGCATTTTGTCCTGTATTTTCCGTGACTTGTCCCGTTTTTCCTCCATCCCGAATTTTTTGAAAAATGTCACGGTTTTAGCCGTTTTTAGTCGGACGTTTTCTTGTATTTGTTGTTACAATATTCTCATATAGAAGTTCAGAAAATTTTATGAATTATCGCATTTCGCTTGGGGGTCCCCCCCCCCCCCATAGATCCGCCACTGAGAGTACCATATCTAATCGAGGAAAATAATGTATATCGCATTGCTAAATATGAAGTAAATTGTAGCCAAACAACGGAACTTACGACAAATTTGCTGATTATTGCTAAAATTGCTGAAGAGTGGAAGAAATAAAGGACTGCAGCAAATCGCAGTAAACTAAAATGTGTTTTAAGAAATATCATTCATCATGACCAGAGACCATTTTCATTGAGGAAAAATACGGGAAACTGATCTGAAGTATGAAAAAATTCGGGATATTACCAATTGTTTCCTTAAACATTGCTACAAGTTGGAAAAATCACCAATTGTTGCTGAAATAGCTGAAAATTACGAATCAGGGGAACATAAAGGACTGTTGGAAGTCGCAGTGAATTGAAATGTAGTTCAAGGAAAAAACGTTGATCATGGCAAATATGTGAGGGAAGTATTTATATATAATCATAATTATTAGATTTATAAATTGTGTGTGTGTGAGTGAAAGTTATCTTCATTCATTATTTGACGTAAAGATTACGAATTCAAATGAGCTTCGTTGAAAAAAACGGGATAATTGTATAAAGTTAGAACAAATAAAAACACATGACACATGGTCACGCGACTGATACTGTAAGCCAGAGGTCCGTCAAATTATTTTAGATATTTTACTGGTCCTTGGGTTGAGAAACGCTGCCATAACACAAACCCAAGGTTTTTAAAATACATACAACTAATGCTGGGCGTCGTTATTGTACGCTCATAACAATGTAAGAACCCACAAAGAGCCTCTCGTTTCCACGTAATGGAACTTGCTTCTTCATTCCACAAGCATCACGGAACGATTTTTTTTCCTTTTCTTACATCAAGAAAACTGCGTGAACCACATAGAAAAAAAGGTGGGGTAGGTTGAACTCAACAAGCTTTCCAGAGTTAAAAACAAATAATAGTGTGAAATTTTCATCATTAGGATTGAAAGACGCTAACAATGACTTCAGTTCGGGCTCGATCCAAAAGCTATCTCCATACTTACAACAAGCAAAAATACAGTCAAATTCGTTTATAACGACATTCGAGGGACCGAAGAATTTTGGTTTTATCACCGGGGTGCCGTTTAAACTAAGGTTGAGATGTATAAAGGTTGACTAGTACGAGATACACCCATGGTACAATCCAGCGTTTCTTAAACCCTTTTAATGTCGTGCACTCCCCACCCCCCGTAGTAAAGGTCAATTTCAAGCCACCCATCCATTCATAAAATCCAAAATGCATTTTTGATAATTTGCATATCATAAAAAATTTAAGTAATAGATTCCGATTTCACAGCACTAAATGTGTCATTCATGCAATGGTGGTAAATAAAAATGATCCCGCGGGCCCCTTGCAAAGTACTCACGGACTCTCCCCAGAACCCCTGGGGTTGAAAAATGCTGGCATAATCAATCGCTATGATGAACTAGTCAATTTCATCCCATTATAAATAATATAGAACTAAACAAAGCTTACACAACCCACATGAGATTGTCTTCAAATACTTTCAAGAGACGGACCATCTTTGAAAACGGAATTGATAAAAATAATAAATGAATTTTTCGTCCCTGACACATTCTTCGAAGTAGGCTCTGACACAAATCCCAGTCATTTCAAATAATTAATTGAACAGAGGATTAAATTCAGTTTGGAAGCCCAATCCCTATGGAGTAACGTTTTTCAATCTTTCTTATTTCGCGGCACACTAGAACCTACAGTTGAACTTCCGCGGTACACTTAAATTGGGATTTTAAAGTAGTACAGTTTTGATGACTTAATTACTAACCCAGACAAAGCAATTTATTGCTATTGTAATAAAGAGGTAATATTGACATTCCTGAAAAAAAACATAAGTCCAAACGTGATTTTATAATTTTTTTAAACAATTTTTAACCATTTTCCTTGGAAATTTTCACGGCACGCCGGTTGAAAAACCCTACGCTAGAGGCAGGGCTGGAACTAGAGGGGGGGGCAGGGGAGGCAACTGCCCTTGGCTGCAATATTTAGGGGCGACAGTTTTTTTTTGTAAGTGGAAATAAAGAACACTGTTATAAAATTATCGAATTTTAAAGTTGTGGGGGCGGCACAATAATGTTTGTCCCGGGCAACAAAAATCCTAGTTGCCTGGAAGAATACTAGTTTTCATAAAATCTAGAAAAAAATTAATAGTATCCACGGCTTATAGCAGTGTTTCCCAAAATGGGCGATGGAATGGTCCATGGGGAAAAAATGGTCCATAGAAGCTACGGATTTAACCCTAGGATAACTAAACATTCGTCTCTAATAGGCTGCCAACTAAATTAGTTACTGAGTAACACTGATTTAAGTTTAGTTATCTAGGGTTAACATAGGATCTTATGGGTTTACTTGAGTTGGGGGCGATGAGACGAAAATATTTCTGTAGGGGGCGATAGAATGAAAAATTTGGGAAACTGGCTTATAGGAACTCTGTATGTAAGTACAATGGGTGAAAAATGTTAGGCAACGACTTCTGTTTTATCACCATGGTTATCAATGAAAAAGCAGATAAGCAATTCTAAAATGTGAACTGCAATTCTAGAAATCTCGACACTAAGCGAGGTTCATTAGCATTATTCTCTATGGGAATGAACCTGGACCAGCACTTATTGACGTTATATCCGAAGTGTCAAAACAACGAGGTCATCATAACCTAATTTGACTGTATACAGCAACATCTAATTTCGTAGAGTAAGGATTACGTAACACCTACATTCTACGAAGTTAAAATATCCATGCACACACAATAGATCGAAATAAGTGGGAACCATTATCGAAGGCAGGCAAGCCAACTTCCGTCTTTCGTGTAACGATATATTCGTCGAACAATGTTGTTGAATCAAGGAGAAAAACCTTGAATTCACAAACTAAATACGTAATGGAAGCTGGTTCCGTGCTAACTGCATAGAGCGGACCACGCTTCATCTAATGCAGGTAAACTCGTCTTCGCACCTACAACATGGGATACAAGACGAGAAAGAGAGGCAAAAATGACACCAACATCTTGAATTGACCCAAAAAACCGAGAGCGCGAACTTATGAGCTGAAAAATTTTCGTTCGCATCGGAAGCCGGTCTTGCGAAACAAACTAAATCCCTTATTTATATCATTTCGTTCGCACGAACTAAAAGAAAAAAAATTGTTAAAGCTCAGGGCCATCTATTTAGTGTGCTAAAAAGTCACAGCTATGAATAACCAAAATTTCTCTTGGTTTTTTATTAAGATAAACAAAAAATTCCGTGACACTCAGAAACAGTTCGACGTCTTTTCATAATAATTCTACACACAAAAAAATAGCAATGAAGTTAGTTTTGCAACATTGAGGTGAAAAGGAGGAGTGGACAATGAGATATTAATACTGCGTAAATTTAGTGCTTTCTTGAGGGGACACCGGCATCGGTTAGTTGTGGGCAATTACACACACACACACGCGTACGTGGTAGTGTTTCTTCTCAGAAATTTTTTTTTAACAAAACTGTGAATGTAAGGAAACAGCTTGCATTTCTTGACATTCAATTCCACCCCAATGGGACAAATTTATGAATAAATATGATTAATGGCAGAAAAAAAATCGAGAAGCTGTCCACTCTTATAGACGACAACCAACATTTCGTAAGCTCTGTATTATCTTAAGTTGATCGTTTTTTTTTAATTTCATAAACTTTAGAGCTGTAAGTATAAATGTCATTAAATTTGCAATGAGAACTTTATTAGGCCACCTCTAATCAGAAGCCTGTTGTATCCTTTGTGCTTGTATTTCAAGATGGTTTGTTGCATTTATATAAATTTATTAATAAAATCCCTGAATCGAAATAATCTGTTTTTGATGGTATAATTCCATTATTCTGTTCAAAGTTTGGCAGAAAAACAAAAATAAAACTATGACTATAAAACAATATTAGAACAGCGATGAAACGTTAAGAAATTAAGCTTCTGCACCCCATAATTAGATTCATAACTAATTAAATGAGGCTATTCCGTCGAAAAGATTATTTTCTTTTAAATTTTTCACATTTAAGCCAATCGACACTCCGAAAATGAACACGATGATACCGTGACGGAAGTGCTCCAAGACCCCACGAATTAACCAACACGCTATAAAAATTGACTTCTCTCTCTCTCTTTAGGATATGAACCAGACATTCTGTGTGTTGCCCATTATATATTTCTTCATTACTAGAAGCCATTAAAGCTCAAGCCGCGGAGTCAAGTCCCAAAAATTAAACTTTTCCAAACTCAAAAAAGAAAATTTTCATCGGGGAAGGAAAAAAAAAGTTGCAAAAATTTATTTTTTTGCTTTACACGGTAACGTGTAATACGGAAAAGGTTCATCTTTTCATGGCGAAGAAACTTCCGGAGGTAACTTAGTCATTTTTAAAGACTAAAGAGAAGTTTAATGGGAAAAAAAATTGTATAAACTGGGATGAGGTCAGAGAATATAGCGGAAAATCGTGCGAAGTTGAGACTAGACCAACTATTGACTATACAGCATGGGCTGGACTGACTAGAAAAGTTTTAATCAAACAATTGAAAATAACATGGCCACGTGACGGCTGAAAATATTATATTTACAGCTGTATGATAGCTGTGAGCTGTAGAGTGTACGTTAGTACGCAGTTAATATTTATTCTAAAGCTCTGTACTATTTATGTTGACCCTCTTCAAAACCATGGCTGCTCCATTTGATGAGGGGCCCGAAATCTCAACCGATTCTTTGTTGAGCAGCTTGAATTATCATTGAACACAAGTTGTAGAAGATAATCGGCCTGTTATATAGCATCAACATGTCTCATCCCTGCTTATAAGGTGACTAAATGCGTAATATACTCATGTTAGAAATATGAACAGTATATCACTACATGCACATTTCTGCCATAATTGAAATCGACACAGTCATTTTTGTAGCATTTTGTTATGTATAATAAAACAAGCTAGTTTTGAGTTGCGTCACTTTATAAGCAAATTGGGATATCTGATCATTTGATCTGTTTGCTATAATCAACTGAGTTAATTAGCTGCTGACATCGACGTCATTTTTTCTCTATTTCACAGTTATTGACTAGTGCATGGATTCACGTAGATCGCTTCCTAGGCCTGTTCACTAATTAAATGCTGTCTGGGGTACATTCGAAGCATGTAAATAAAACGAGGAATGAAATAAAATCTTCATAATGAGAGAAAAAAAAATAAATGGAGAACAAAATTTTTTCCTAACTAACGAAATCCGTAATCAAGCGGGGAGACAAAGAAAAAAACACTCAAGACAATCAACTTTAACAAGGGTCCGTTGCCCAGCATTTGCAATGTAGTTTACGACTGAAGTAAGAGGCATAACGGTATTCTCAGCGAACCGTGAACGGGAAAAACCTTGCCTTGCAGACACTGGAATAGACCTTCGCACGCACCATCAACTACTACTGCGCCGAATCCGCTAAGACTTCGGACACGAAAACACAAATAACGAGGCGAATATCAAGTAAAACAGGTACGAGATTTACACCGATAACAAACCAAAATGACGTTTGACGCCCGAACCAAAGAGAAATTACATAACGAATAACAAAAATTTAATTCACAAAACCAACACTCGACTGAACAAAAAAAAAAATCTTTGCGTATAACGTCACAGACGAAAATTGCTCAGCTAGAAAGGAACTGCGGAGTTGAATGACCCTGACACTTATAATGAAAAAAACCGTAAGACGATTGTTTGTTAGTGGAGCGATAAATGAAACCGTTATGAATACCCTTAATAACGAAAAAAGGTTGTGCTTCCTCGGTCCACCGTTGTCCTCGCAAGGACCAACAACTTCCATAAATCCTCTCCTGCCTCCATCCAGCCAACAAGCAATTAAAAACCTGTCTATTCTCGGTAGAAACGTTACAGGAGATTTCTTGTTACCATCCAACGTGCTGAGAAACATGTTCCCACTCACAAGGTCGTCATCGTAGTCTACAACAGCGTTTCTCAACCTTTCTGGACCCACAGAAAAATAAAATGTCTGAAACGATTCGACGGATCTCGTGTCCCGTATTACGGGACATTCCTGCATATTTAGTTGTTTCGAATTGTTTTACACATTTGTCCCGTCTTTCCAACGATGCTTATTTGAATTTGTAATGTTTAACTTTCATGTTATATCGTGATTTTCAATGATAAATCGTGAATAAACAGCGTTTTCATAATTTCTTATGGTAATCATAACTATAAATACAAATTCATCTTACATATGTCAGATTTACCGTTTTTTCCTCATTTTTTTTGGTGATTTTAACTACAATTGGGGATTTTACCAACTTATGCTACGTTTATGATAATTGACGTCCCATATTTTACCCCGTATTTAAGATCCCAGTTCCCTTATTTTCGGCAATGAGATATGGTCATTTGAATTTTTTCGACAAATACATTTTTGTTTACTGCGATTTGTGGCGGGTCTTTATTTTCCCACTCTTCGCCCATTTTTGCAATTAGCGAATTTGCCATAAACTACATTTTTGGCTATAATTTGTGATATCCCGTATTTTAGTATCGCAATTTCTCCCATTTTCTTTGATGAGGTATGGTCAACCAAAGTACGAAGGTATAATTTTTATTTGAACCCATATGGGGAGGTATATATACCCATACTCTCTACAATAATTGAGAGTAATTTTACACTCAGAATCAAATTATCCAGTCTACCTGCAGATCATACGTTGAGAAACGCTGGTCTATAACGTTTCGCAAAAAGATGACCATTCGTATGAGAAGCGAGTATAGAAATTGTGAGTGATAAACAAATAATTTGGGTTCAAAAACAGTGCACACAGCTTAATGGGATCTCGGGACTTCTGATAACAATAAACAATTGATATCTATGTAAGAAAAAAAAATCCCGGTAGTAAGTACAATGACCATGTCCCGTTTAGCAGAACAGGACAGCCAAGTTTTCCTTTCCAAATCACTATTTAGTTTCAAAATTGTGAATCATGCTGTTTCTTTTCCATGTTGTTCTAAGCAGGATTTTTTCCTTTCAGCTGAAATTTCCTTTATTCAGAAATCGTGAGGAGTTACAATGGTGCTGCAATGTCTGTATCACAAGTTGCGATACTTTTTATAATGTACGGTTACGTTCCCTAGATTCCTTATGAAGGTTTTCCGCCCGAGGAACTCCACACATAAATAACTACAAACAAATTTTTTCTCATGTTAAGATATTGGTCTATTCGGTACTTTGCGAAAGTGATAACAATGCCCAAATTACATTATCCGTGACTCTGATAAGCGACGTCGACTGCATAAATTCATAAACTAAAAGAAAGTTACAAAACATCCAACACAAAATTTTCTTAGAAATATTAACGAAAATTAGAATACGCATACCGTGTACATTGAATGAAATTAACCCCTCGAATGTTTTTGACGTAATGCATATTATGTCGGAGGTTGTACGAAAGCAATACAAAACATCACTCTTTCACTACTTTTGTTACATCGAGTGTGTTTTGCTGCGATTATAAAAAGACCATTCGAACCTTTCATGCGAGTGAAAAAAAAAATTCATTCAAAATCTTTTCCTGTTCGTTTTTGCCTAGGGTAGTGATGGACAAACTGCGGTCCGCTTAGAGGTTCTATCCGGCCGACCACAGATTTCAAAATAATAGTATAGAAATTTTGAATTTGTGTTTTAAAAAAATTTATTTAAGGGGTGATCCCTTTTTTGCGTATACAAAATATAGTTGTGAGAATTTAAACAGAAATTGTGATTATTGATTGAACTTTTGCATATGAAAAAAAATGGAACACTTATGCAATAAATATGCATAAAGTTATCATTTACAGTTTTTTCACAATTGTAAAGGATATAAGCCATTGTTTCATTTGCAATGAAACCGTGTCGGTCTCTCAAGTGTATACAATATATTCCCATTTCTAAGCATAAAATTCCAAATACCGCATTCCCCGTATTTTCTGGCATGCAGGGAAATTCATGTTAGATTCTGGAAAATTCTTAAATACTGTATATTTATTTCAAAAATCCATTGAATTGGCTAAATGCCTATTGTGATCCTTAACCCATTGGCGTACGCAAAGGGGGGTTTTGGAGATTTAACATTTCCCCCCCCCCCCATCAATCCGAGATTATAGTGTTATTTTGCAGGAAAAAACGTAAATATTCCCCCCCCCCACCTTCAGAAAATTCTGCGTACGCCTATGCCTTAACCTCATCATTACACCTCGCTTTTCCCGGCATACCGGGAACAGACCTCCAACATTCAAAAGTTGATATTCCTTGAGTTTTACAGCATGCCGCCGAATGCGGGAGAATACGGTATGAATCAATGTCCGGCCCACCAAATTTTTTTTTGTTTTTCGCCCGCTTCTAAAAACGTGCCCATCACCGGTCTAAAAAATGTTAGGGGACTCCATATTAAAATAAATTGGTGGAGAAAGAACTTCAACACGCCATTTGTATGTGTGACTAATGCAATATCATCTACGTGCGATCTTCTAATTAGAAATCGTATTAAGTCCTAACAGATCAAATATTACATTGTAATTTGTATATTATACAATATTATATCCACCAATGCTTATCACTTATGTTTGACGTGACATCAAGCTATAGCGATTTGCTTGCTCTCTTACTTTATTTAGTCCCACTCAGTTAATTCAAAGTTCAAGAGTACGGCAAAAAAAATTTCATTAAAAAGATTCAAATTAACCAAGTCCGAAAGCATTTACTATGTAACCTCGTTCTGCGTCTGGCTCATGCATGGTGAGTAATCGGACAACTTTGGTCGAAACTTCTGTTTGAATAAAAAAATTGCGTAAACGATATAAATACCCTGCCTTAGAAAGTACTATTAAAAATATATATATATTATATAAATAATATATATATACAGGGTAATTATAATTGAAGTTCCTGTGTATACTCAGAGTAGTTTTTCTCAAAAACCACTCATTCAAATACAGCCAAATTTTCAGGATGTCCTAACGAGACCATGGGAGAGAGATTTATGTAATTAAAAATAGTTAAATTTTTGATTACCAGGTGAATAAGTGGCGCTTTTTTAAATTAAATTTTCCTTTATTCCATGGGCTGTATAGCTTATATACGAAGTTTCAATGGAATACGTTCACCAGAACGGGCGCTACATAGGCCTCAGTAAGTCGACTGGAATAGGGATATATCCAATGGCTATATAGATCTGAGTAGTATTAGTATACTGACACTGCTCAGACCTATGAAGAACCCTTCTGATGGAGGTATTCCATCAAAATTTGGTATATACGTTATATGGACTATGGAAAAAAGGAAAATTCAATAAAAAGTGACACTTGTTCACCTAGTGGTAAAAAATTTATCTTTTTTTATTGCATAAATCTCTCTCCCGTGGTCTCATTAGAATATCCTGAAAATTTGGCTGTATTCTCGAATATGCAGCTTTTGAGAAAAACTACTCAGAGTACGAAACTTTAATTATAATCACCCTGTACATATACCAGGATCTAAATACAAATCATTGCCAAGTGTCTAGTTTCTTTGATTCTAGTTAGAAAACGACGTTTCACGCACCAATTTTTACTCTCCAGAAAACTGTTTGATGAATATTCTCTTATTTTTTTCCCCCCTTCCTCAGTTTCCATGTACTATATCGTCTTTTGTTATAGTGTATTTATTTAGCATCAGGAACACTAGTCTGGAAACCAAATATAAAATACAATGGGGCCTTTCGATAACCGGAACCCACGAGACAAAATTATGCCCGCTAATGAAATGTGCCCGTTTATAGGTAGTGAAGTACTGTATATTGAAGCCTTACCGCATGGGATTTAAAAGGGTGTCCGTATAAAGGGTTTGATTGATCTCACTTTCCCTTGATGTAGTCGTAGCTATTTTTGTCGAACTTCTGCACGAAAAAAAATAAAATGCATTTCATTCAAGAAAGGAATGAAACATTATAGGGGTTGAAGTAAGCCTAGTGCATCTTTGAGTAAAAGTGGTGTTTTAACGGGTGAAGGTTCAAATTCATTGAAGTTTTTTTATATACGCGCATACACAATTTTTTAAATACATATACAGTCGAACTTGGTTAATTAGAAGTCAAAGTCACTGGAAAAAAGTTCGAATTATCCTATTCGTCTATCCTGGATCCGTAAAATGACTACAAATTGCAACTTAATCATCAGCATTCGTATAGGATAATAATTTATCATTTATTTAAGTTTTATCATCACAGTTACGATAGTTTCCCAAATTTTAATAATTTATAGTTATAATAATCAATCTTAGCTGCTACATTGTTTCACTGTTCTGGAATCGGCATCACTGCAGAATTTCCTGAAGCCTGAATGATCCGTTTCCCAAATTTTGTTTTAAATTCTTATGCTATAAAAGTATCTATACTTTCATTAGCGCATTGCAATATTTACATTCCGATACTTTTCATACTCTTGATGATGATAGAAAGATTTGGATTTCGGATGGACTTTTGGATCTTTAATCCATAGACTGAACAACATAATCGGTATAAAGTGGTACACTGTCTCGATATATATAGCTGAACAATGGTAAAATGGCATTAAATTACCAAAAAAAAAAAAAAAAGAGAAAAACCGAATTTTCAAACTTGTATTTGTCTTTAAAGATTTGTTGCTCAACAATTTGATCGAGAAATGTAAAGTCTGGCTTCTTGTAAAATTTTCCTAAGCTAAATTTGCTAGCTCATACTAAAATCGTTCTTTTTCTTCAAACTTCGAATTATCCAAAACATTCGAAAAAATTCTAACATTAAACTAGATAGAAAACTCAGAGTTCGTAAAAGTTCAAATTATCTAAAACTCGAATTAACCAAGTTTTAATGTATAAATTGGGCCTCAACAGCGAAATCGTTAAGACGGAATATAAAAACATTCATAGAATTTCCAAGATTCGCATTCAAAATAAATACAAATACAAATACAAATACAACGCCACAACAGGCAAAATGCCCAACGAGGTGGCTGATAAAAAGATGCCCATAAAAATATGGTTGTCATATGTTTCAAAAATACAGCAACCCAATTAAAAATGCAATTAACACAAATTACAAACAATATATACACATGATAAAATATTATACGATGCCCAAAATTTTCTAACATGCCCAAAATATTATACGATTGCCGAAAGCTCCCAAGACCGATGTATTTTGAACTTTACATATTTTGGAAAGAATAAGTTAGAAAATATAAAAGAATTTTTCGACGTGAATTCGAGAGACCATTCTTTTAAAAAGAAGATAAATCTAAAACTCTCCGTAGTTCTTACATTGAGGTTCTGAGAGTCAAAGCCTGTGGTAACAGCGTCGAGTGGTAAAAGCGACATTTCTTCCTTAAGAAATCATCGAGATATTTTTCTTTTTTTCTCCTGTTCCAACCAACGGGTGTTCGATGCTTTCGTCTACCTCTCGGACAATAACAGTAAAACATCCCGAATTCCCAAGACAGAAAAAGAGACATCTAGAATTGCGAGGGCAAAGGAAACTCGGTGGCCAATATAAAAGCCTCGTTTTGAATTTCATATCAGAACCGAGGAAAATGGGTTTCCTTGCACGACAGACTCTGAAAATTTTCAGATGCACGGACATCATAGAGTTTCTTAGAAGGGTGAAAAGGAAATTTTTCTGGAACTGAGCCAGAACAGACTCAGCTTATATAGGCACCTACTTGACAGTCTTCCTCTTTACTGAAGACGATACACAAACTTTGGTTAGAGACGACTTTTGAGAAAACAGCGATTTGAGAATTCGTCTCTGCTGCTGGTGTAGTATATATCACACCACTGACCTGAATCCCGTCTTCTAAGCAGTAATAGTTTCTTGGAAAAAAACTGCCCAATAAGCACTATGGAAACTAACTCTGAGCGCCTACTTATAAAACATATTCAGAGAGAAATTTTGAAGAACCAAGAAATCAGACATTTCAAGAACAAGCTGACGTCTTCAAGTAACGTAACAACTTCACAAGGTTTGAACTGTTAATCTCGAACACAGTATCAATTACGAGATGACGTATGTATGACTAGGCACGCTGAACCATCCTAAGAAAACAGGTTACATCAGCAGAATCTCGAGAAAGTTTTTCAACTTACTGACCATTGCACCGATTGGTAATCTGAACCAGTATACGTTACATAAAGTTTTCAGAAGTCCTACGAAGCAGACATGCCATAAGTAAATAGACTAGAGCAGCGTTTCTCAACCTATGGTCCACGGACCAGAAGTGGTCAGCAGGCAGACTTGATTACTTTAATTCTAACTAAATGAAAAATGTTTTTATTGATATTACTATATTTTTTTATTGATATTGTCTATTTTTATTGATATTTTATGGGTTCAAGTGAAAAATAAAATCTTCATACATAGGGCAGGGATGGACAAATCCCACACCAGGTCGCCATGGTGACTGCAGAAATTAAAAATTGATATGGTGCCTGAAATTTTCTTTGTTTAGTTACTAAATTGGAGGCTGAGACCAGCAAAAAATGTTTTGAATTTATAGTAGTATATCTGCCAACATATGAAAGAGGGCCATTACGCCCTCAAAAAGTCAAAAGATTATTGAGCCTTTTTCTTCGGGTAAAAAAAATTTTGGCGTCTAGAATATTTTGCGATTCTTCCAACCCTGATTTGAAGTAAACATATGTAATCGAAGGAACTACTCTAGAAACCACAATATTAAGTATGAAGTAAATTGTGACCAAAAAAAAATGCAATTCAAGACAAATTTGCTAGAGTCGAGAAATAACGGATTGCAGCTAATCGCAGAAAACTAAAATGTACTTCATAGGAAAAAAAACATTCATCATTACTGGGGACCACTTTTATTACGAGAAACTGTGTGATCTTGAAATACGACAAAATACAAGGCAATGCCAGTTATCACCAAAAACGTTGCCATAAGTCAAGAAAATCACAAATTCTTGCTGAAATCGCGAAGAATTATGAATCAGTGGAAAAGAGAAGGACTACTGGAACACATCAGAATCACGGTCCTATTATTATTAGTGAATTGAAATGTAGTTCAAGGGAAAAAGTTGAACATGACAAGCCATGTGAGGTCTAAGAAGATTATTTATATTTTTGGTCATAACTATCATAGTATAATTTATACGTTATGAAAGTTATCTTTATTCATAATTTTAAGTAATACAAATTTGAATAAGCTTCGTTGAAAAAAACGGGACAATTGCATGAAATCGGAACGATTCCAATTTCACGCTACTCATGCTGTAAGTTAGAGGTCCTTCGAATTGTCCCAGATATTTTACTGGTTCTTGGATTCAGAAAGGTTGAGAAACGCTGGACTAGAGCTTTTGACTGAGGGCATTATATTGTGTGTAGGATTCTCAAGAACAGTATATCCCACAGTGCGCGCAACTTGAGATGCCTTAACATTATTCAGGAATTCTACAAGATATTTTGGGGGTAAAATAATAATAGGACCGTGATTCTGATGTGTTGCAGCACTTCATGGTGCCCTCGCATTCTTAAATAGGTATATCTAGACTATAGTGGTACACATCAACGAGGAAGAAAAATCTAACCAATAAAAAGATATAGCAGAATTGGAATAACCACAACAATCGAACCTCTTGAAATTTTAGAATGAACCCAACGTTCCTTAAACGATCGTCTCCTTCGCCTTTAGTGCAGCCGCTAAGTTCCAAAAAAGATTACTGGCGCCCACAAAAAAGCACTTACTAAAAAAAAAAGGGAACGGGAGGGATAGGTTTTCACCTTTCAAAGGGGTCATTACCGTGACCAGGTATGACCCGCAGACTCGCTCCAATGCATTCTCGTTTCCCCATTAAAAGCAGTCTTGCAACAACTTGCTCTATCCTATGACCTTTGGAGCACTTAAAACGCCGACGCCGTTGACTGAATGCACATTCAATTAAAAGAAAAAGACGGAAAAACTTCATATTTCCAAACTAAGAAAACAAATTCCAGGAAGTCTGTACAATGGATTGATAGGACAGCTAAATATACATATTATATTTATGTGTATTATGAATTCCCCAATCGAAGTGGATGAGGTCCATGTGTTTTTCCAGCAATAGACTGATTGTACGCCAAGAAATCATATACAGCCAGACACTTCGTTCACGTTAATTTTTCCTTCTTCATAATGTTCAACTTCGGTCTACCACTTGCCACGTTTTTAAACAAAGACACTTACAAAAAGTACGTATTTTGTTATATGACTCATCATTACCATTCAAAACAAAATATTACTTACTTCCAACGAAAATAGATGCAATATATCTATGTCGAGAGGGTACGATTTTCTTAATAATAATACAACATATATACAGTGAAACCTCGCTACAACGATACTCGATAAATCCCCTACAAGGATATTTTTTCAAATCTTGTTCTGAATCGCATAGTCTAACGTTAAACTCTTCTCGATACAACGATGTCCTTTTACTAACGATAAACCTTTCTATAACGATATTTTTGAGGTGATTTTGAAACCACTACAACGATATTTTTTACACTTGGCTCGAAAAATATTCAATACATTTTTAAACGCGTCACATTTTAGTTTTTCCGAGAGAGGGCGTCTAATAATATTTAATAGTATTTGGTACCTGGTAATCGAAAATATTGACGTTTACGTTTTCGGTACCGCTACTTTGTGTTATACACTAAAGTGTATTGCGATAAACCTCATCACAGAGGCAATATACCTCACTGAATTTTGTTTATCAACTAATCATTTAAAATTTTTGCGTCGAAAAAATACTTAAAAGCGCATTTTTTGGTAGTACAAACAACGCCGATTTAGAAATTTTTTGTATTATGCTAACAGCAGCATAAATTTCATGGCAAGCGATGATAATGTTGCTTCTCGGTATAACGATAATTCCTCTACAACGGTGTTTTTTCTTCATCCGCAGAATATCGTTGTATCGAGGTTTTACTGTATGTGTTACGGATAAAGTCCATATCTCACCTTTTATGACTAACAAATTCCTTTTAAAGTAATTGAAAATGAACGAGAATTCATTCAGCATGATAGTACCACAAACACTAAAAATACTAGATATTTTTTTTTAGTAATTTAAAAAGAAAATTCAACCGTGTAACGAGTGTCAGAATATTACGTATTTTTATTTTCTTGAATTACCACAAACAGGAAAATAGACTGTTACTCGGAAAACTAGAAAAACAATAGTGCAAGATGTAAAAAGCATGGTCAGGTAACATCGTAGCTCTGGGAATATCGTATGATTAAGTACACGAAAAGAAACGTCTTTATCCTCGAAACTAAAGTAGAAAAACCAGAATTTCATTTAAATATCAAAAAATGAACGCGGAAGAAAAACAAAATTTAAAAAAGCGTTAAACAAGATCTCGTGGCAGCACCCAAAGCATGCAAGACATTGGATCTCGCACACAAACGGCCGAAGAGCATTAACTTTTGTATAACCAGGTGACTTTATATCATTAAAACCAAAGAGGAGATGGTCTAGCACAATGGGATTTTCTCGAGCTAAAAATAGCGACCACCTTTAAAACTCAACGAGCTTTGAACCTCCTACCCTCACTTTTAAATCGACATTAGGTGGAGATCGATGTACTCAGATAAGGCCAGAAGTGCATAATAATAAAAAAAAAAGGAAAACTATGATAACGGGAACAAAAACCCTTCATCGATGTTATCAATCATTGTTAGCGAACATAGGTATCGAGGATAAGTCCATTCGACCTGGAGTTCCTTCGGGAAAAATCGTTATTTAGCTTTCTTTTATCCATCCAAGTGCCGAGTTATTAGTTGAAATACGGTCGAAATATCTGCCCCGGAACCGTTACAATGTAAATAACAAATGGCTTACACAACCATAAAAAAATAAAAATAACAACGCTGCAGCCAAAAGGGAGCGATCAATAGAACATCTTACAATTAACATCATTTACAAAACGGGCTGCCATAAAAAAAATTGAATAAAGTCTGATAAATTCGGAAAAGACGTAATTATTTTCCGTTGACATTCATGGACAAGGGACAGGAAAAAGAACTCCGAATGGTACTTCACTTTTACACAAAAAAAACCCCCATCAAAAACGTTATTTCTCCTCTTTCCAAAGGACAAAAAAAGAAACGATTTGTACGGCAGCTGTTTCTGCCATTAGTTTGTGAAATATTTCCGTGCAACAATTTCCTCAAAAACACTAAAAAGAAATTTCTGAGGGATATAAAATCGTTTTCAGGTAAAAGGAAAAAAAAGAGCTCAGTTACTTCCATCCACTATCTTTTTATCCTGAAAACGGTCACTACTTTTCTCTGTAAATGCAGGCAATGAAAACGAACTAGACCAGCGGTTCTGAACCGGTGCTCCGCGGCCGCTCGAGGAAAAAAAAAACAGTAAAATTCAAAAAAATAATTATAAATATTTTTAAATAGTAAAAATAAATCAGTAACTTTGAAAATTAATTAAAAAATTGGCCTACGGTGTTCCACCATAGAATTTTACTTAAAAGGGCTCCGCGAGTCAAAGAACCGCTAAACTACACAATCGACAGGCTATCTTTGAGGGGGAAAAAAATTGTGTTATTGATTAATTAAAGACAATTGTATAGTCTATTCTAACCACTCTGTACATCCTCAAAGCATTAGGGCAAATACATTCAGAGAGAACTTGAATCTTAAATGTCATTGAAATTGAAATAAGCAGAGATTGTCCATCCGCTATATAAACTAGAACAGGAACACTCACAAAAAAGCTACACGTCTAAACAAATGAAATACATTTCAAAATGCACAAGATTAGTTTGTATGTGCACATCACTTGGTGATGCCACTTGCGATTTCTTACACGATTCAAATTTTTAGATGGATTGTTGTTACCCTTTGAAACCCCCTATTAAATGAAAACTGACTAAATGTTTCTAAATTTGGAAATAGTATAGATGCAGAGGCGTACGCAGGGGGTTTTCAAGGTGACCCCCCCCCCCAAGCCGACCATAAATTAGAAAAAAAAACCAATATTTTCGTGGGAAAAAAAATGGAAATATCGAAAGAGAAAATACCCTTTATATGGTATTAACCAATTTATCAATTTAAATGCTTTTTGAAGGGTGGCAACTCAAAATTTCTCAGGAAGAAAATTTTTGTGCGCTTCCCCCAAGCCTTTTGTGCCCTCTCCAAAGGTCAATCTCGCGTACGCCTCTATATAGATGAGTTTAAAATTACCATGAGGAAATATTACGTTGTTTGCTGAGTTCATTGTGGTGTGTTCACTGGTTTTTCAGATCATTCGAATGAATTCGTAAGAACAATCCAATAAGAAGCGTTACTTATAAATTTATGCAAATTCGCAACTCCGTTACATGATTTTTCTGGTATGAAAATGTGCAAGCTTTTTATATGAAAGACGGGGAGACTACCTCATACTAGAAAATTTATTAAATATGACTAAGCTGTGAAGTGAATAGGGCGGCCTACTCGCAATGCTTTTTAACAACGATCCCTATCTCCAAACGCGTAAACTCACGCCGATGTAATTTTCACCGCGTAAAACACCACATTTGGCTTTCACAAAAAAATGTGGTTTTATTTTTATTTCTTTTTTCCTTGCAGAGCACATAGTTTCATTCGATCTCACTTATATATTTGTAGATTTCTTTTTAGTATGATAATTTTAGGCGAGCTTTTTTTCCACAATAACTCTTGTATACAGAAATTTTAGTAATTAAAAATCGAAGGTAATTGTATAGTTCGTTGGAGCAGCAAAGATTTATTCTAAAGTACATTTTTTAGATTATCAATAACCAACCTAAATTTAAATGGATACCTCCAAATCTATCGTCGGAAATTCAATATAGCTTTTTATTGTTTCACTAGTAAATATAGATTTGGATATATATATTTTGAGTATATGCACTCGGGTCTATCTAATCAGATAACGATAAACAAATACCCCCGTTACAGAAATAAAACACATTGCTTATACGAAAAAACTGATTTCGTAATGTTTAAGTTTCTGCTTATTAGAATTATTTCGGCAACTTTTCGCCAGATAATTCAATTTTATTGTAATAATGTAACTTGTATATTATCTATCTAGAATGATGAATAAGAAAAAGAGAAGGTTTAAGTTTGTGCGACCAATTGCAAAAGAGTACGAAATTCTATAAACTCCGGTGTCGAAAATTAAGAAAACTGCTGATAAAATTTAGGAATGGAGCTTGGAAAATACAAAAGGAAACCTAATTTCGACAAAGCTGTATTAGAATGGTTCCATACTCAAAGGGCATCGATCAGTATTGTTATAATTATGAAAGAAAGAAAATTAAGAACATTTTCCTGCTTTGAAAAGATTTTTAGATGGTAGCAAAATGTTTGAGGCATTACATAGAGAATCATGTTTAGTGGACAATACAGTTTGTGATGAATGACTTCAGAAAACTTCATATCCAATTCTCAGCGAGTGCAAGTCAATCCGTGGGACGCTTTTCAGGCCTGTGTAAAATGGAGCTGTTGCTGGGTGAGGAGGGGGGAATTAACGGACGAACAAAGATTGCGTAACGTTGCTTCTATGCATGAATAAAACAGTTGAACTTCAGGCTCTTCTTATGGAAAAAAGGGAAGTGTCCACGTGTCTGAAAACTTCACAAAACTCGTTTTGTAAAACCATTCTAGTACTCTTGGATGGCAAGCTTTCAAAAATTGGCTGGATGACAAAATTAAAACTTGATATGAAGGAAGAAATAGGAGTATTATTCTATTAATAGGCTATGTCAAATGAAATCATAATTTGCAATTTGTATTTTAATTTCATTTAATGTTCAATTTATTCTAGAAGTTTATCTTCTTATACAACAAATGCTCTTTTTAATTACTATTCATCCTTCATTCGTCATTAATATAGTATATTCACGGTGTAACAACGATTCATCTAAAGCCGGGCACGAGTCTAGGAATCTATCAACGGATTCTAAAAGGGACCCTGGGGGAGGGTAGTGTAAAATTTCAGATGAAGTCTCAAATCCCAGAAAATTTTGAATTTGGATTGGTTTCGTAAATTTCAGGAAAAATACCATCGTCAACCGTCTGTCAATAGTGGTAGAGTTAGTTGTTGGTCTTTTCGCCGCGTTAATATTCGTTTACGTGGGGCCGACTGTATTTGAAATACAGTAAAACCCCTCTTAACGGGCACCCCTCTTTTGTGACCAAATAATAATTTTCCCCGCGTGTAATAAAAGTATGATTTTTAAATCCCTGGTTAACAATCACCCCTCTTTTACGGACGCCTGTAAAAGAGAAGTTTTACTGTATTTACATTTATTTTTCAGAGATCATTTCAATTAATAATTACCAGAGATTTTATGTATAATTACCATCATGATGTTGAGCTATATACCTTCCCATGCAGCAAGCAACAACAGTCTGGTAAGTTCATAGTTAAAAAAAAAGAAATTCCTTTTCAATTCTTTGAAGAATGAAATACTTTATGTAAGAGCTCCAGACTGATGAAACTGGCAAATTACCTCCGAATAACCTCCGTTCACCACCAACACAAAAAGAAGAGGGACAATTTGTAGGCATAAAAAGGAGGGAATCACAAACTTCTTGAAAAATTATTCTTTCTCCTCGATTCATGACCACTGAGAAGTGAATAACGATGATGTCTCCAAAACGTCTGAAACGAAGATATTTTCTCTTCAGCATCAACAAGCAGCGAGGATAAGCTTCTAAATAAATCACCATGTTTTCCCATCGATATCCCGCCCAGGGACATATTTTTCCCTTTTGTAATTTTATTGAATTTGGCGTAACAATGGGTCACATTTTGGCTTTACGTTTGGTTATTTCCTTTCACAATTCCATACATTATATATATATATATATATATATATATATATATATATATATATGAATAGCACTAAGTGTATGTCAACTTTTTCTTCTCTTTAAAAAACTTTAATATCTTCGGACTTGATAGCTTCTCTTTCGCTAAACATCACCCCACAAAACTCTTCAAGTTCTTTTCATGTTCTTCGTCACTGATTTTTCAAAAATTATGGTTTGAATACATGCTCAACGTCCCACACACACACACATGACTTTTTAGTTTCTTTAAAGTAAATTTTTAATATTAATTATCCCAGAAACTTCATCTCCGTATGAAATCAACTCGTTATTGAATGGATAAATGATGCATATAATTACCAGAAAGAAAAAAAGTATTTTTTCGCATATTTACATAGTATTAAAATAAATAATAAAGGGGGTAGAAATCTGCATCAGGATGACGATGCTACAGAAAACGTAAGATGGGCGACAGCCGGTTGAAACATTGACACATCCGAGTCACAAAACATGTGGATCTCAGCAAATAAGCTGTCGAGAATGTCAGCAGCAGCTGTGCTAATAATGATAGCTAATATTGTACTCAATAAGCCGACGTGTCAAGCGTAATAAACGCAAAAAAGATTTAGGGTAAGGGTAAAGGATTATTAAGAATGCTTAACGCTCTTACGTCATCCATTACTTTGACCGAATAAAGTAAAAAAAGATACGATTAATTGATGCAAATTATCTTTGTATAGCTAGTCTCGGCTTTGCTTTTTTTTCTAGAAAATTCCGACAACCTCGAATACGCCGTTTTCTAACCGAATTCGATTCGCATTTTGGCATTGAATTTTATAATTATATTTATTGTTATGGACTACAACACGAATAGGTTTTGAAAATAGAACGCAAGAATGTAGCAATATACACTTGATTCGGGGATTCTATATCCTAGAGTGGACCCTCCCCTCAAGCTACTTGTGGGCCAAGTTTTTATGGGCGCTCTTTATTTTGCAACAAATTCATGGTATAAAAAAGTCGATTTCCGGCCTACGAGATAGACCCAAAGATTCCTGATGGGTACTAGTCTGGGTAACTTTGGTAGAGAGAGCCCGTTAGCTTCTTGTGTGGGCTATAATATTTCGGGAGAAATTGTTTAAAACCGGAAATTTTCAATAATTTTTTTTTATCAAAGCAGAGGTACTGGAAGCAAATTTAAAACACTCGGACGCCGTTGAAAGATCATGTTAGAGCAAAAAAGAATGAATTAACATTAGAGTCCCTCCAAAACCTAGTTGATTCTAAAATTTATTCTTTTACAAATCTCAAACTATCGACAAAATAAATTTGAATACTTTGTATAACCAAATACAGTAATTCAAAATCTAAAATAGCCTACTGGAAAGATGGATCATGGAACTTGGTTTCGGATTCGATATTGAAATACGTACCGTAACTGAAACTATTTCTATACTGATCTATTTTTGAAACAAAACCAAGTGCATAATTTTCTAACGATCGGAATCACTGATCACTACTGATGATATGTTTTGATTAAAAAAAATTAACTGTTGATTTCCATTTCATGAAATAATTGCTTCATTATTCAATATAAAATACTACATAGCGCACCGACACGCTTAATCAGATGTAATTTTCATTCGCTAAAAATGTAGTCAGAGTTTAACATTAGCTTTATCATAAAGGCCGCTACACACTACTTTGACGTGACGTGGGAAAACGTAACGTCAGAGTAGTGTGTAGCGGCCTATGTGGGTGAACGTTCCCTCAAAACAGGATAACAACTTATAGGAAAGAGGGGGACAAGACCGGTTTTTTTGTTTAGGAAGTGGAATTTTCGGAATTCCCTTCTCGTGACTGGTTACTACGAATTTACTGTTTCGATTGTCATTTTTTTTTTCAAGCGCAATTTTGTTTATTCCTTTACTATTATTTACATTAATGTACTCATTTCATCGATAATCCCATATCATAGAGGCACTTGTTAATAATTATACTTTTGAATTTGAAAAAAATTTTCAAATTTATTCTTTACAAATTTTGAAAACTTTGAAAATTTTCATATTTGACTGTGTCTGGAACAACGAGTAACTTACGCTATAAGGAGCATTTTCACTATCTTTCAATTCTTTGCTTTGCTTCTGATGAAGGAACTTCATACAGTTCCGAAACGCGTCTAGCCGTGGTTCCTTTTTCCAATTTTGGGTCTACACACGTTATTATTTTCCCTAGTATATTGTCTCACCAAATAGGTAATTCATTTCTATTATTAATAATTATTTTACGGTGACGATTCATTTTCCATTGACTGATACGTTTTCTATAACTAAAATCATCATAATTTACTTGAAATTATTTTTTGATTATTTCTTGGAAAAATAAGAACTTTTCATAACTTATTATAAAATAGTGTTCAGTAACTTCTTGGAGTGCTTATGCGCGGAAATCTTTTTGAAAATTTCTTAAGCCAGTCGTACTCTTCACGATTTTCACACAGGGTCAAAGATGTTTGGTTAGTCAATGAATCCAGGATCTGAACTAGAGGGGGGGCAACTCACCGATACTAAATTGATACGTCTGTGCTGTGTGTCAATTAATACACTTTAATTTCTCTTCGGCTGCCCCCCCCCTCCGCCTATATATGGACCGTGAATATATGGACTGGGTTGCCGTTTCGGTTAGTAAGTGAATATAGGATTATATTTATATTTTGTGGTTTCCAAAATCATGAGACCCTGGGCAAATGAAGCATTTGCCAGGACCGTAGCATGCCTTTACGGGACCCTGGGGCCAGGCCCGTCATTTCAAATTTTTCCGGCGGGGGGCAAAGAATGTGTGTGTGTGTGTATATATATATATCATTTCTAGTGTATTTTTTATTGCCATTTGGGGCAGACGTTTTACTGGGAGGCCCTTCCCCTCCTTGGAAGAAATGTTATTGTGCATAGTGTATATTTTTTGTAGGGTTCCCATTCGACTCTAGTTACGGGCCTGGCGTTTGCCCATGCAGAAATCGGGCCAGAGCAGGGACACTTCCCTTGATATTTTATCCAAAACGAATAGTGAACGCTCGATATAACGACTACCTTCGTCCCGTCTAAAATGGACGTTACTTGGGAGGGTTGTTATATCGAAAGTAAACCATATATGATAGTTGTTCTATGAAAATGTTTGGGACTTATACTACCGGTCGTTGTTTTAAAACGGTCGCTATCACGTGGGGTCGTTATAACGAGCGTCGACTGTATTTACTTATCGATCTCGATGGAATTGTGTAGTTTGAATTTCATTAGACATCAAATGTTTCTGGAGCTCATTTATACTAGGTAAAAAAACGGAACGAATAGATACATTTAAGTCCTACATCTTTGAGCGGGATCCGCAAGCCATGTTTTTTTTAGCTAGTCACTTTTATCGTTTTTTAATAAGTTCATAGTGTAAAAAAAATGTCAATGGCTCCCACAAGAGTTGGGCTGACAGGGGCTCCGAGACGATTCTTACCATTGCTTTTTTTTTTTTAACACGGTAAATTCACTATTGAAGGGCCCGTGAAAAATCTCGTTCGATCCACGTGTCCTCAAGCTAGAGCCCTGCCAGCCTCCTTTATGTGGCGGGCCACAGTGACAACACTATAAGTAGGTAAACACCGGACAATAGGAGCGTAATTAACATGAAACTGCAAGAATTAGGGACTGGCACCACGTTTCACGAAATTTTAGCCGAGAAACTGCTGTTGATTAAAAAGCTCTCTTTAATGACCAACAAAATAATTAGAAAGTATTTCTTACCTTTCAGATCATTTCATACCAAAACCAGTGAGGAAAATAGTTCAAAAATACGTAAGACTATGCATGAATTACCTTTAAATTCTTATTTTTCAAAAAATTACCGTCTCTTTCGTACTTACTTCACATTTCCAGGAACTTTGACATCAATGTAGAATAACCAATCGATCACGATCAAGGTCCATGGAATTTAAGTATATTAAACTAACAGGAATAATATTCTTCTACAGAATTTAAAACAATCAAGATCCCGTAATTCAAACAAATAATTCACACAGATGTTTAATCCCGAGACTCACAAAAGCTGATTTTCGAGTAACTCATTATTTTAACTCAGTATTTTTTCACTCATTCAGAAATACCTACAATTAAAATATTGGAGTAACTATATAGTAAATAAATAATTAAAGCGTTGAAAATACAAGTTCGATTATCATTATTGAATACAGTTATAAATTTTAAGGTTCTCAACATACGAGTAAATAATTATTATTGACAGTTACTGGTAAAAATCATCAAATTTATGGATTGAGTATTTTTTGTTTTGAAATCAAACTAATGTTAAACTACTGAAGAGCATTAAAACACGAAGCTCGTTATATATTATTCCAAGCGAACAATTAACAGGTGTTACATTCGATCGATGTTTAAGATTCTATTGTCAAACACTTCCAATTTATACAATAAATAAATAAAGCACAGACTCGAATTCATTGAGCAACAAATTCATTGAGAAATACGAAAAAATAATAATCTTACCGTGATTTCTTGATTCGTTTTTTCCCTAATAATCCACTACTAACAATCGGCGGTAGATATTTTCCCGAATATTAATTTTATCTCAATAACTCATAACAATTCCTCAGTTCTCTTTGAAAATGAGTTCCATTCAACAATCAAGTCTGTTTGTTTATTTGAATTAAAAACGAACTGACACACAACGTGAAGAATGTCTTGTAAACAGAATTTTTTAGCTTGCGCGAAAGAAGGAAATCTCATTAACTTGAGACGACACACTCTTAACTGAAGTTAGTTTAGGTAACCGCTGCTGTCGTTCGCCGTTTCTTCTCTGAACTAGAAGAATGTTTCAAAAAGTCGCCAACATACTTCCAGTTTTGTCGCCAAGTTTAACCTTTTTTTTTCTGCTTCAGTTTTTGTAATTATTCTACGGACTTTGTTACCACAACTCTCTTTTATTCCCTGGGATTTGTCCAATCATAAATACCACACACGTTCTTCAAACACGCACATATCGGGTGATCATAAAACAACTTCAATACAGTCAACCCTCGGTTTACGAACTTACCGTGGTTTGTAAAGTTTTATTAAAGAACTTTTATCCAAGTTCTATAAAAGAACTTTTATCAAACTTTTATTGTGTAGTCCCAATCTTAGCATTGATTATTATCAGAAAGCCCCTCAACCCTTCCAGCCCCATTTAAAGGCGAATAGGTACATGTGCCTGAGTGATAGAAATTTTGGTGTTGCCCAGCATTAATTTGGTGCAGGATGGTATTAGACAAATATGTTTTTACAAGAGTTTTTCGGAAGACTGGTTATATTTGGAGGCGATGATGATTTTAGGAAGAAAATTCATCTCTGCCCCCACGGGTCTCTCGTTTACTGAACGAGTGCTCTCTCTACCGCTAAGCTATGGAAACATAGAATATTTCTTCCTTATGTGTGTGTGTGTAGAGCCATTCAACATATATATACACTGTGTATATTCTCGAAGGAAGAAATATTCTGTTTTCGTAGATTAGAAGTAGAGCACTCGTCCGGTAAACGAGAGACCGAAGTTCGAATCCTCGTGGGGCAAAGATGAATTTTTTCCTAAAATCATCATCTACAAATATAACCAGTCTTCCGAAAAAATCTTGTATTAAAAAGTGGAGGGACATCTTCCCTCTACAAACATGAATGTTTTTGTTTCAGATGAACGCAGCTATGTATGAGAGAAGCTGAGAAAAATTAAAGAAATTTGCTTCTCCTTATAACATATCTTGCTCTTGCATTAGACAGCATTTTGTAAGTGTTACTGCCAAAGTCCGAAGTTGGCCAGTTCGCGAACTGCAGGCCCGGTTGATCCGGCCAATGTCCGAAATTCGGGCTTTCAAGGAGGCTTCGGCCGGCCCCTATACATCGATCCCTATCCCAAAATATCGCTCCCTATGATTCGGGGTCATCGCTACGTTGGCATATTTTTTGTGACAATTATGGTCATTTATAATTAGCCATAGCTAACCATGATTATTATATTTAGCTATGGCAACCCTAACAGTCAAAGGAATCTGGACATCGATATCTTAGTGATCCATGTATAGGAATCGACATATAGGGGCCGTCCAAAGCCCAACAAAGCCGAAATTCGGACATTGTCCAGATCAACTGGGCCGGCTAACTTTGGGCTTCGGCAGTAACATATGTATATCTGACCGATCTTGGTTTACCCAGGCCGTGCAGGAGTTGAGAGGTCTCTGGCCGTGGGCCCATATCGTATTTTGGAGCCATTTTATTTTTTCATTACACCACAAATGCACTGCAAACAACCATGACGAGTTATTTTATGTATTTAGTAATCGATTGAATTGACCAGAGACACTCTCGGGGTCGTGTGATAGGTACGGCCACACCGGGCCCTGCCCTTGCAGTATATGACCTCATATGTGGTAATTATCAGTGAATAAATAATAATTAAGTTGATTTTTTTTTACAACAATAAAACCTGGTAGCAGTGTTTCAAGCATAAACAAATAATGCAACAATGAATGAGAATCATTCGTAACCCAAAGAAGCCCCACAATCATCTTCTCTACGGGCTTCTCGTCTGGTAATGCTGTCCCAGGAATCGACTTAATCCTGAGGGACCACAAACACTTTATTTTTGGCATAAAATCAATTTATTTTTAAAAATAATACATTTATTGTAAGTTATACTGGAAACAATAGACGGAGTAAGTGCAATTTTTAGCCAGTTTTTGGACACACAATATCTAGGCTCTTGATAATTAATGGAAGAAAGAAAAAATGACTAATTCCTTTTTTAGTGCCTATCTTAAGCATTTTTAGTGCTTTTTTTGCCTGCCTATTTTGACCATTGTGCCTAAACTTCCGGGCTCTACTGATGAAATATGTCTCAACCAAATTCTGTCGAAAAAAAATTGCAATTTCAGACTTCTCAAATATATTTCCTTTCGGATTTAGGCCGTTTTGCGTGTTCGTAAACCGAATGTTTGTGTGTGTGTGTGAGACTGCATTTCAATTTACAAACATTACTGTAATTTTCAAATACAGTAAATTATAGTCAGCTAACAAAGACCTTTTTGGCTGAATTTTTTTTTTTTTTACGGATTTCCAGCCTCAGCTTAGGAGTATTTTATTTAACATGGATGGGATGCTGCAACATAAACACGTGCCATCTATCATGACCCCCACATCCTGAAGCAGGGCCCCTAGGCTGGGATCTTTTACGGGCCCCCCGACCAGACTTTCACGGGGCCCCCTTTATGATGAATTTATAGCGTGAAAAAACGAAAAAATAATTAAAATCCTCCCGGGCCCCAGGGCTGGAGCCTTGTCAGTCCACCCCTTGTGGGGGCCATGCCATCTATATTTCAGAAGTGAAGGGAAATAATTGAATATTTGCACGCCTGTTGCTCCCTGTGGCGAGACTTTTTAACTGAGAGATCTCGGCTCGCATTAGCGCCTCGAAGTTGGGAACTACAGAAAACCAACTTATATTTTCAGTGCAAAACCTAGAGTAGAACTGAACTATCTGACATTTTAGGAGTGTGAGCGTGTGGTTCTTTTATAAATGCACAATATCAACTGAACTATTCTGGGGAGCCGCAAATGAATCATGGATAGAGCAAAGGACATGGTGACTAAAGTTTGAGAACCACTGATATAAGCGTACATCTACGAACCCGACTGGGTTGTGTAAAATGTATTTCAGTATTGGATTTATATAATCCTCCTTTAAATTTTCCCTCATCCAATATTGGAGCTGTTCATTTCAGCTTCGGTCAGTTTTTTTTGTTTTGTTTTTTTAAGCTTCTTAGTGTTTTATAAAACTCATTTTCAAATTTTTGCACGTACTTAAGTTCAATTTTGAAACGAATTTAACGATTTTGCATAGAAACATATGGGTAGGGCTTCAACTAAGGGAGGGCGGGGGGGGGGGGTGTTCTGGTGCGCTGGGTTTACTCCTTGTCCGTGAAAAATTACGGGGAGAAGGATGCCAAAATGGATACTGGATCTGGGTGACAGAGTGAATTTTCGTTTCTAGTTGCGGTCCTTCCAATGGGAAAACACGTTTCGACTAACGAATATGGTTCCGAAACACATTATATTAGTTAGCTGAGATATGACTAATCGAAGTGACTTCAGAATCTACATGCTTTGGGGGGTACAGAAACTTTGGGGGGTTAGAGACAGGCACGGATTGAATCGTCCCGTATTTTACGGGACAGACATTATTGCAAAAAAGAAATCACATACAATACAAACTTGAACAAAGAATACAAAGAGAGACAGAAAATAAAACACACTGTACAGCACTCACACACACTTTACAGCACTTAGAAATCTATTCCGTCTTTCCTAAATGAAATGCTTAATGAAATGAAATTTCTGTTTTCTGTCAATGAAGTATGCTCTCTTAGTTTTATTTTGATTTTAATTTTTCCAACATTATAAGGCTCAAGACAAATGCTCACCCGTGCAAGACTTCGTTTCGATGGCCCTCCGACGTATAAGCCGCATCAGTAAAACGGTGTCCTCCCCCAATAACTCGCAGCTGTGTTTCCAGCTACATGAAATGCATAAAAAAATTAGCTTTCTCTACAAACCATTGCATCCAATACACATACATAGTTTGCAGACAAAAAAAAATTTTTTGCCACAATTTTTTTTTTATTCCTGATTTGGTGGCCCTCCTATAGTGGCGTGTTCACAAGTTTCACACAGCCCTAGAGCCATCCCTGCTTGGGAGGGGCGATAACTTCCATCGTCACCCCTCTACTATACCTCTGGTTCCGCGCCTAGTTTGACACATCCCGTATATCAAGATTATTAAGTTGTTGCAGTCGCCTCCTTTTTTAGGAGTACTAAGGCGGGGGAGTAAATCACGCCCTTGCGCGTTCTCGCGGATTATACTTTTAATCCACTATATTATTTCATGATCTCTGCATGTTTGCTATCGCTCGAAAGGGGAATAATGAGACGTACAATCATAACTATTTCATTACTTTAATTTATTATATTTTATTGTGAGCGATGAACGTTTGTTGCTCAACACGTGGGTATCCGAGATATTATAAAGATTATGTTTTAGCTTGTTGAGCTCAAACGCTCAGTATAATTATTATTCTAAAGGACATGTTTTAGCACGTTGAGCTAAATAATATTACAGACAAGACGTTATTTTATAAACATAAAAATTTCAAATTAATTCAATGATTAGTTTTTAAAAGTTATATTTTTTTACTAAACATCCGCGAAAATCAGCGATTCCATTTGAATCTCCTCCGTGCTTGAGGGGTTAACTATGTTATTATATAGGGTGGTAACTATCCACCGCCCAATAATTACACACGTGATTCGTTGTGAAAAACTAATATGGATAAGTGTTTTCCGTTCTAGGATGAGACGACTATTTAATGAGTTATGTAAAGTTTTGAAATCGTTCATTTTTGTAACGGTCAGTTACGCGGTGAACAACCAACGAAAATAAAATTCTTCCTGAGCAGAGGGTTGCAGGTTTCTTGAAAATGAACTGGAATACTCAATCCCGTTAGAAAAGCCAAAAAATCAGTTATTTTCTTTCATGATTAGTGCTTTTTACTCTTTGTGTAGAGCAGCGTTTCTCAAACGTTTTGTCACCCACGGCTCCCTTGCCAAATTGATTGTTCATCTGCTGCTCTCCACAAAATTTTTTTGTTATATATTTTTACTTATAATCAAGGATGAATTGACACGCAACTCAATGTCTCCAGCTCACCGCGACGCTCTTGACTAATTTTGGAGACTCCCTTGGAGCCACGACGCACACTTTGAGAAACACTGGTGTAGAGTGATATATTAATCTCTTGTTATTACGTGTTACATTCGCTCCACCATATTGGCAGATTTATCACCAGATTTGTAAAGCGTTAGCGAAACGAAATCTCTATTGGAAAACTTGTTTTCAAAAAATCAATACTTTTTTTTTCCAAAATGTGACCAAATGTGTCCTCCTTCACTGTCAAGTCATATTTTTTGAGGGAATGTGCATACACCGCGCGATCGTTTTTTTACGCTGCCGTTTTAATCAGATTGATCAATAAAACAGGACAATATTTTTTTGAGCAATTTTAAAATTTCATGGAAACTGTTACACGTGAATAGCTTTAATGAAAATTGCAAAAATGGTAGCTTGAGGAAGGTTACACTTGTAAAAACAGAAAAAAAAAACGATTCGTTTAGAAACTTTTAATCAAATTAATTATTTTCTGAATTGATTCAAAATAATTAGTGGTTACGGATCGGATTTTTTCTATTGATTATTCATCGAGTCACATTTTCATACCAAACTCTACATGTTGCAATGAAGATTTTTCATTCCCTTGTGACTTGATTTTTATCTCACTGAAATGTTAATTAATTAATTAATATATATATATATATATATATATATATAAAATTGATTTCAGCATACATGATTCGCGGAGAACTTGGTCATTTCTTCAGATGAAGTTTCATTCGGCTGCGTTTATAAGAAGGGGGTAGGCCCGTTGTAGTAGAGACGGACTTCAGACTCTCGCCGTTCTAGGCATTTCTCATTTTGCCGCCCCATGAGATGCTCTTGTACTTCGTTTCTTAATTTTTTTTCCAGAAAAATCATTCCCCACCCCTCTTAGCTTTCAATTTTCAAAATGAAGCCATCTCTTTACTGTTTGTTTTTCTAAATATGATTTTGAATATTGTTTCATAACACACTCTCTCGTGATATAAACGAGATGCCGTAAACATTTTGAACTTTATTTGTTAATTTGTAACTATGGTCGATTTCATTCAACAAGTTTATTGTGTCAATCAAGTTAATTGTGTTTCAGAATTAGTCGAAAGCCGTGGCTCAACCATGGCTCCCACATCTAAGGCAAGGCAGTGCCGTTTTAAGGAACTGCTCGGGGACCTCACACAAATGAGATCTGGTTGAAATTTTCGAGAATTCGTGCCTAATAGGGCCTCAGCAAAATCACTTGGCCCATGATGTTCGGCCCTGGGGTAGGGCCGCCTAGACTGGGATCTTTGTTGGGCCCCCAAGCCAGACTTTCACGGTCTTTTCTATAGTGAATTTATTACATGAAAAAAATTATGATAATTGTCCCGGGATTGATAAAAAAAATCTCATCTCGAAGTTGTTAGTGCTACTTAATTCATTTTAACGAGACAAATCAAATGAACACAGACGTTTATCAAAGCAAAAACATTTTTAATTTTGGGTATAATGATCGCATAAAAATTTATAAGTCCACACACACAACAAGGAAGAAAAAGAAAACTAGTTTACTTTTACTCAATTTCTCTTCAGGGTTATACTACTGTTATCCAGTTCAAAAACGCCAAGTTGTACTTTATGTTTGGTGCACGTTCGGTTATTTAGCAAGATTCGAAGTGACGTCATCAATTTTTAAAACGTTGTAACTCATTAATTATGGGTAAAATAAAAAAAAACTGAAAACATTTTTTCGATATAAGTTTTTCAGCAAGGATTCGCGTATTATATATACACTCATGTCCATATATTAAGGATAATTCAGAATCACACGGAAATCGAAATCTAAAGTAAAAATTTCACCAGTAGAATTATCACACACATCTGCAAGAATGATATG
This sequence comes from Pholcus phalangioides, assembly GCF_987345545.1. Taxonomy (NCBI): domain Eukaryota; kingdom Metazoa; phylum Arthropoda; class Arachnida; order Araneae; family Pholcidae; genus Pholcus; species Pholcus phalangioides. Next base: position 797,571 of record NW_028301619.1, read on the forward strand.
CAAATTTCAGGAAGCCACCAGATGATGCCGATAGTACGTCACAATGACGAGAGTGTAAGGGGGGGGGGTATATAAGGAATGGTGGCAAAGAAGTGAAATTGTTCACAAGAGTTCTGTAAGGCGCTCAGTGCCATAAGCGAATAGTTATGACACAGAGGACGCATGTGGATGATTTTTTACGTGGTAGAATTATCGGCCGCCTTGAATGTGGGCGTACTCAGATGGAAGTATCCGAGGAACTTGGAATTGCCCAAAGTGTCATCTCTAGGCTTTGGCAACGATTCCAAGATAACGGAAATGTCAGTAGACGTTACAGTACAGGTCGCCCCCGAGCTACAACGCCGAATGAAGACCAGTATTTGGCAGTAACTGCCAAAAGAAGCAGACGGAGTACAGCATCCGACCTGTCTCGTCAGCTATCTGCAGCCACGGGTACCACAGTTTCAAGGCAAAGCGTGTACAGACGTTTGGGAGATACTGGTCTATATGCTCGCAGGCCTGACAGATGTGTTCCGCTCACGACAACTCACTGTCGGCAGCGATTAGCCTGGAGTAGAGAACATGCAATGTGGACATCGTCACAGTGAGCTTGTGTGATGTTTTCCGACGAGTCCAGGTTTAGCTTGCAGTCTGATTCACGTCGGACTTTCATATGGAGAACGCCAGGTACCCGTTACCACCAAGACAACATCATTGAACGACACCGTTACGGTGGTGCAGCATTGCTCGTTTGGGGTGGAATTATACTGGGTTCCAGAACAGATCTGCATGTTCAAACCGGAACCATGAAAGCCCAAATTTATCGGGACATCATTCTGGAACAACATGTACATTTGTTTAGGGGTGTCATGTGCGCAGAATTTGTGTTTATGGATGACAACGCCCGTCCTCACCGAGCACACATCGTAAACGAATGCCTTCAATCTGAGGGTATAACCCGTATGGAATGGCCAGCATTCTCACCTGACTTGAATCCGATAGAGCATGTGTGGGACATGCTTGGCCGACGAGTTGCAGCCCGTCAACCACCTCCTACATGTGTACCGGAACTTCGGAGAGCATTGCTTGCTGAGTGGAGTGATCTTCCCCAAGATCAGATCGATAATTTGATACTCAGCATGCCTAGGCGTTGTACGGACTGTATTTCATCGCATGGGAGACATACAATGTAATAACCATCATACCAACCATGTAATAGAAAGTTTTTGTAAAGGAGATATTTTTTTTCAATTGCTCCAGGGGGCAAAAATCGTAGTTTTTATGAATGGTATCATACATACACCATCGTTTTTGTTCTTTATCTTTTGTTTAATAAATGGGCTTTATGAATAAGTAACGTTTGTTTTGTTTCTGAACCTTTATTTGCCGGAGCTGGCATTATCCTCAATTTATGACATGAGTGTATATAGGCGGTCGATAGCGATTTTCTCACATTTCGGAGTGGCACCGGAACCCCTGTCCCCCCTTTCATGATGCCCCTTACTGTGCAATGTGATCTAAAAAATTTCGTTATCTTATTTCGTTTTTCCGTTTTAGTTTGTTGATGTTGTTTACTAATAAGTAAATGTGTTCCTTATTATTCATTATAAATTTGCAATGTATCATCCATCATCCAGTATGGGTCTCTAGACCCCTTGGCTGACTTTTTTTTGTTTCATCTTGTATTTATATAAAAAATTAAAACAATAACAAAAAAAAAACTGTCACACGTCCTCTTACCCTATCTTCTTTTCATCAGAACTAGGGTGCCTCTAGAAGCAGGCGTACTTATCGTCCTCCATCTTGGAGCGGCGAAACCAGTTTTTTCGACAAAGTTACGTTTTATCATTAAAAAAAGCAGGATGGGGAACAGCGATTGGCTATAGTGACAATACTGGCATCACACTTCGCTCACAAATAGCGGGTAAGTTGATCATTTTTGTCGCACCACGGTCATTTTCTGCACACGAGAGCTAATTAGACCGGGACCAACAATTTATCCGCAGGGAGCCTCCTCGATGGGGACTCCCTGCGGTACCAATTTTTTCTGTGATCATGTCGCCGTTTCTGTTGTTGTATTCCTGTGTCAGGAAAGTTTTCTGATAAGGACGAACCGGGTATCGAACTCGCAACACCTATTAAACATTCTTTGGTACTTCAGGCGAGTATCTTATCGACCTAGGCTACCGCGCTCGCGGATAAATTAGCTTTGTGGTTCAAGGAGAACTAATTAAAACCATCGAATCTGGAGGCGTGGAAAATATACAGTGGAATAGAACTAATATTATATGCAGGGTGCATAGTAAAGTCCTTTTATCCTGTGATAGATTTTTTTCCCAAAAGTCTTACTATCACGAAATCACCAATTTTGGAATTCTCTCTCTCTGTGTTTCTCTCTGAATGTTATTTTGATTCAAGATCTCGTCTTCGTCACATTCAGTTGTGCAATGACTGAAGGAGTAATTTAATAAATGTTATCTTCCTCCTGGTTGCTCAGATCATCTTCTTGTCATCTCTCCCTTAATAAATTCAAAAAAAAGTTGGCACTCTGATAAAAGAAATGGCAATTATAGAATTGGACAAAGTGACCGCAAATTTCCTATAGAATCTGGGATTATATTGAAAGAGAGACCCATGGCTCCCACAAGGGTGGGGCTGACCTCGGGCTCCAGCCCTGGGGCCCGGGACGATTGTCATCATTTTTTGTGTTTCTTCCCGCTATAAATTATATAATTATAGAAGGGCCCGTGAAAAAAAGATGACATGGGGGCCAGCTGGAGGTCCCAGCCTAGTGGCCCTGCTCCAGGAAGTGGGGCCATGGAGAGACCACTAAAAGAAAATTGCAGCATGACATTTAGCGTTGACATGTGCATGGTCGGTCATTTTGGTTCGAACAACGTTTCTCTTGCGATTTGAATGATGTCACTATCCCGGATGCAACTAGGATCAACGTAGGAATTCTCATTGACGAGCGGCTTAGGTTTTCTGAACATTGTTCAGCGGTGGTCAAAAAAGCAAACAGAATGCCTGGTTTTATTCTAAAAATGGTCTCTTCCGCTGCCCTAAAATTATTCTTCCACTTTCTTGGGCCTTAGTTCGTCCTGACCTGCAGTATGCTGTTCGGTTTTGGAGACCATACTACGAAGGGACATGGACTTGGTTCAGGGGATGCAGAGAAGAGCTACGCCTACTCTTGTTGGCACACAAAAGATTGCGCTATGAAGAGAGACTTGATTTTTTGAATATGTTTACATTAGATCGCAGGTGTCGGGGGGAGGGGGTTACAGGGACGTCTTAAGAGCATCATGGGCCCCCGGGCCAAGTGATTTTACTGAGGCCCTACCTGTTGAATTATCGAAAAATTCAACTACTTCTCATTTTTCTGAGGCCCCTCTTCTCTTGCTGCTCTCGGGCCGTGCCTGGGTGGGCCCATACGTTAGGACGTCACTAGTGGTATATATGATTGAAGCGTTTAAAATTTCCAACGGGATGGATAGGATGGAACCTGAGGTACCGTCAATCGACTGCTTCTACAAAGGAACACCAGTAAGAACACACCAGTTGGTAAGGGACAATTCCAGGTTGTGGTGTCGCAGGGAACTATTCCCAAATAGCGTTGTGAATAGTTTACCCTCGGGGGGGTCGTGAATTCTAACACAATTGACACGTTCAAAAAGAAATACGATAAACATATTGGGATTAATCGAGAAGCTATAAATACTTACATAAGACAACCACAAGTTTTTATCGTCAGTGTATTTTATTGTATCATAATTATTGTTTATTCACAAAATAAAGAATACGCGGCATGGAATTAATACTTGATTATTTTTAAGACATGAATTTAGCAAGTAAAAAACAAAATAACGCTCACGTGGTGTTTGATTATAATAATAATCATAATAATGGCAAGTGTTGCCACACAGTAAAAAGTAATACTGAAATCATGAAATCAATGTATTTAACACTCCCCCTGATTTCACAGTTCATATAGTCCCATGTTTTTAGCACACTATTCATATATCTCTCTCGGTACAGCCTTTGTGAAGGAGTCTGCAACCATGTCTGATGAAAACTTTTTAACTGTGCTTTGACCTTATTTCACAGCACGACCAGTTAGTTACATGATGGGCGACATCAATGTGCTTCATCCTAGCGTGGAAGATGCTGTTTTAGCTCAAGTCAATAGCATCCTTGTTATCACAATTGACAGGTATAGGACCTTTTTGCATAGGCAAGTTCAACTCCTTGGTGAACTTGTTTGGCCATAATGCTTCCTTTGTTGCAGATGCCAAGGAACTGTATTCCGCATCAACAGTAGAACTGGCCACACTAGATTGTTTCTCGCTTTGCCATGTGATGGCCCCGCCGGCTAATTTAAAAACGAATCCTGATGTTGATTTTCTGTCGTCAGGATTCCCAGCGTAGTCAGAATCGCAGAACCCCACTATTTCGCTGTTTGATGCTCTAGAGAACTGGAGTTTTCGTTTTTGGGTTCCTTGTAGGTATCGCATGACACGTTTAGCAGCAACCCAATGCATTTTCGATGGATTTGAACAGAACTGACACAAAAAAGTCACTGCTTGTGAAATGTCAGAACGTGTTCCCTTTGCTGCGTACAACAAACTTCCAATCGCTGATTGGTATATGGAAGAAATATCTACTGTATCTTTGTTGTCTGCTTTAGATAATTTTTGGTTAGTGTCGGTTGGCGTTGATATTGATTTTGAGTCCTGCATCTTGAATCTTTGAAGAATGGATTTTATATAATTGCATTGGCTCATGCTGGTGATGCCTTGTTCCCTTTCTCTTTTAATTTCGATTCCAAGGCAGAACTTTAATTCAAACAAATCTTTCATGTCAAAAACGTTCAAACAAATGCTCATTCAACCAATTCTTCAAGTCATGGCAACTTGAAAAAACTATCAAGTCATCAACATACACTGTCACAAACAGGATGTTTCCGCCTTTATGTATGTAATAGACGCAACAGTCAAAGTCAGCACATTTGAGGCCCGGGCTTTAGAGATTTTCATCTAATTTAGTATATCACGACTTCCCAGACTGTTTTAAACCATACATTCCTTTTTAGAGTCGACAAACAAGCCACTTTTCTTCTTCTCCCCTTTCTTTGGAGGACTCCAAACCCTCTGGAAGCTCCATGTAAATTTCTTTTAGATCCCCTTGGAGGAATGCAACTACTGCATCCAGATGGTCAATATCCCAGTTGTATAGAGTAGCTAAACATATTAACACTCTTAGTGTGTCATACCTGACAACTGGAAATAATGCCTCTGTATAGTCAATGCCACCCTTTTGGGAACAGCCTTAGTAACAAGTCGAGCCTTGTAGCGGTCTGGGGTTTCATCAGCATTTTGTTGAATTTTGAATACCCATTTACTTTTGATTGGTCTGCAGTTCGATGGACGAGGTAGCACTTGCCGAGTTTCATTTTTTTTGTGGGCTTCCAATTCTTCTTCTTGAATAGCCCCTTTCCATAGCAATGCTTCTTTATGATTTAAAGCATCATTAAAGGTAAGTGGAATGTTGTCTGTGCTCTCTAGAATGTGATGAAATATTGTGGATACATGACAAAGATGTGGGTGTGAAGACAGGTCAGTCTTTTAAATGGGATTGTACTCTCAGTTCACGAGCTGATCTCCTCAGTGATGGAGGGTCAGCTTGACTCTGCTCATCCACATCTTGTGTTGAAGTTGCAACACTATTTCCGAAGTATTTTGTCTTATTTTGGGATGAGAAATAATGTCTTCATCGAAGAACTTCAATTTGTGCACATCAGCATTTGAGTCAAGTAGGTTACATGTCTTTGTTTCAAGGAACTCAACATCTCTGGTTTCTTAACTATAGCCAACGAAAATCATTTCATTTGTTCTGTTATCCTACTTTTAACGTCGAGGTTTTGGGACATGTGCAAAAGATTTACACCAAGGGCATAGCGGGGGGGGGGGGGGGGGAATTGAGAGTCTTTCCCCCCCCCCCCAAAATGTAAGAAGATGTCCGAAAAAAGGGAAAAAGATGGCCAAATCTATTGTTCTATCCTTTTGGTCCCCTCCCCGAACGAAATTTCTGGCTACGTCCCTGCTTTACACCCAAAAACTTTGAGGTGACTCAGGTCTGGCTTGTCACCTGTCCAGGCCTCTATTGGAGTTTTCTCATTAACTGCTACAGTTGGGATTCTATTTTTACACTAGTTTGCTACACGTATGGCTTCGGCCCAAAAACGCTTGTCCAGATTAGCTTGTGCCAACATTGAGCGTACTCTTTCCACAAGTGTGCGGTTGCAGTGTTCAGCGACACCATTTTGCTCGGGCGTATGTGTAATGGACTTCTAGTAATGTTTACCTTCTTTGGCGAAGAGTTCTTCCATTTGAGAGTTTATGAACTCTGTGCCTCTGTCGCTACGGAATGCTTTGATCTTCTTGTCCGTTTGTTTCTCAATGTAGGTTTTGAACTCTACAAATTTCTTGCACACTTCATCTTTTGTTTTGAGCATAATTACATAATTACAAAAGTCATTCTTGTTTTGTCATCAATTAGTGTCATGAAATAACTTGCACTACCATGTGATTTTACTTCCATGGGTCCACATAGATCTGAATGTATCAATTCAAGGACTTTCTTGGCTCTTGTTACACTTTGTTTTAGGAATTTCCTTACGGCACACATGACTTTCCCTTAATACATGATATACAATTTTCTGCATCATTATTATCGTGGAAATGGATTCCAGTAGCCATGGATCTCAATCTTCGTAATCCAGGGTAACTTATATGAGCAGGTCGCTTATGCGATACTGGCATTGATTGGTCATTCACATTTAACATTGCTGTATTTTGCATCATATCTAAGTAATATCAAGCTAAGTTATTACCTTTAGCAGTAGCAGTAGCGAGTACACGTTTGGTTTGTTTCTGAAACAGTGTGCAATGGTCTTCATCAAATATTGTTTGAATCTTCAATTTAGTAGCAAGATATTTTACAGAAATCAGGTTAGCGGTAAGTTCTGGCACATATAGGACGTCTTTTAATTCTACTTCAACATGCGTGCTTTCACGCATGATATTTAGAATGATACTTCCTTCACCCATACTATGTATAGTGGTTCCACCAGTGTTGATGGGGCAAGGTGCTGTTTCAACAAATTTCGTAAACCAGTTCTTGTGGAAAATCATATGGCGATCAGCACCTGAATCAATCATCCATGGTCCATCAATTTTAGCATCAATGTTTGATTGAGAAGTAAGCACGCAAGCTTCTTTCACTTTAGGATTGCAGCTTTGACGTGATGATTTCTCATACTTGCTTTCCCTTCTATTACAAGCTAGCTTAGTCTTTTTGATCATTTTTGTCACACCACGGTCATTTTCTGCACACGAGGGCTAATTAGACCGGGACCAACAATTTATTGCCCATTCCGAACGGCAGGCTTGTTTTTTTATACTCATCCAGAGGTTGGTGTGCTAACCCCTCGATGGGGGAATCCCTGCGGTAGCAATTTTTTGCTGCTGTCAAGTCGCCGTATTTGTACCCCTGTGTCAGGAAAGTTTTCTGACAAGGACGAATCGAGTATCGAACTCGCGACACCACTAAACATCCTTTGGTACTTTAGGTGAGTATCTTATCGACCTGGGCTACCGCGCCCAGCTTTGTCTTTTTAGATCTGAAAAACTTTGCTTTGTGACCAACCTTGCAACAATTATTGCATTTTCCTAGAAATCTGGCTTTACTAGTACTTGACTTTACAGCAAGAGCATTTTGGCCGAGGTTGCCCATTTTGGTATATTCTGCTAGTAGCTTTTCACACACGAGAGTTACAAATACAAATACAACGCCACAACAGGCAAAATGCCCAACGAGGCTGCTGAGAAAAAGATGCCCATAACTAATATGGATGTCATATATTTCAAAAATACAGCAACCCAATTAAAAACACAATGAAAAATTATAACCAATATATACACATGATAAAGTATTATACAATGCCCATAAAGATTACTTATGGTTGTCTTATTCTAAGTATGGATAGCTTCTCGATTTACCCCAACCTGTTTATCGTATTTCTTTTTAAACGTATCAAGTGTGTTACAATTTACTACCTCCGGGGGTAAGCTATTCCATTTATTAACAACCCTATTAGAGAAAAATTCCCTGTGACACCATAACCTCGCATTGTCCCTCACCAATCGATACTGGTGTCCCCTTGTAAAAGCAGTCGATTGGCGGTGTACTAAAAGTTCATGGTCCGTCCTCCTATCCATCCCGTTGAAAATTTTGAACACTTCGATCATATCTCCCAGACACCTGCACATTCATCCAATGTAAACATATTCAAAAAATGCAGTCACTCTTCATAACTCAAGCCCCGTGCGCCAATAAGGACACGCGTAACTCTTCTCGGCACCCCTTCAACCAAGTCTATGTCCCTCTGTAGGTATGGTCTCCAAAACTTTACAGCATACTCCAGTCCAGGACGAACTAAGCCTCGAAAAAGCGGAAAAACGACTTTAGGAGAACGCGAAAATACCTTTTTGAAAATCAAACCGAGCATTCTATTCGCTTTTTTGACCACCGCTGAACAATGTTTAGAAAATCTAAGCCAATCGTCAATGAGAATTCCCAAATCGGTGACCCTAGTTGCATCCGGGATAGTGACACCATTCAACTCGTAAGAGAACCGTGGGTTGTTCGAACCAAAATGAGCGACCATGCACTTATCAACGCTAAACGTCACGCTCCATTCATTTGCCCATACTGCAATCCTGTTTAAGTTGGTCTGGACGATTCTATCACGATTCTATCCAATTCAGCAAATTGCCCCCAATTCCAATTTCGTGTAAACGCTTCAAGAGTTTACCATGTTCGACCCGATCGAATGCGCTCTGGAAATCAAGGTAAATAACATCTACATTTTTGCTCTTACCCAAAGCCCTAGTCACGTGATCATAGAAGCAAAGGAGGTTAGTTTAGTTACACATGACCTCCCCTTCCTGAACCCATGCTGATTATCCGACAATACATTATTCTCGTCTATCCACTTCACAATCTGTCTTTTGACGATAATTTCCAAAATTTTCGAGAAAGAGCTCGTCAAACTCACTGGACGATAATTGGACACAGCTTCTCTACTACCCTCCTTAAATATCGGAACAACATTAGCAAGTCTCCAATCCCTTGGGACGATACCCTCAGCAACACTACTCCTATATATCTGTGCGACTGGCCCTAACAATTCATTAGCACATTCCCTGAGGACCCTGGGATAGATATCATCTGGTCCAGATGGCCTCTTGCACATACATTTTTTAGAAGATTCAGGACCTCCACGTCTTCCACTTGAGTATCGTTGAGGTTTTTATTACCCCATGCAGCACCCGTATATTGAACATCATTATCTCCATTAAAAACCGACGTGAAAAAGTCATTGAAAGCACTACACATACCTATATTGCTCTCTACCCTACCCTAGACCGTCCTATCGAGAGGGGGCCAACTGTCCCCTTACATCCATTATTGGCGTACCTAAAATATGATTTTGGGTCGGAGCCAATTTTATCTGCCAACCTAGACTCAACTGCCTGTTTACTATCCCTTATCGCTTTCTTCAACGCCCTTCTTTTATCAGTAAAAAATGACAGATCACATCGTCCACTTCTATACTCTCTGAATACTCTTTTCTTTTCAAGATAAAGGTTACGCACGCTATCTATGAGCCATAGGGGGCGCGATGTACAAACACGCTTTTTCGAACAAAGAGAATAACGTCGTCCAAAACAGAAGATGGCTTCGTACTAAATTCTTCCCATTGACGTACCACACTGACTGATTCCAACCGGTCTTTGAAAATTTCCGCTGACCTTCCTCTCAAAACATCAAAGTTAGTTCCCCGAAAACAAGTCTTTTGTTACCAACCTTACCCGAGGAAAAGTTACAGTGAAATCTGACGATACGATGATCACTGGAAGAAAACTCTTCCCCCACCGAAACATATTCTACAAGATCCTCAGAACTAGTAAGAACTAAATCCAAAATAGCAGTACCCCTAGTGGCTTCTGATACATGCTGGTACAAAAAATTTCCGAGCACCAATAGAAGAATGTCTCTTTCATACTGATCTCTAGATGAAAGGTTCTCCCAATCAATATACCTGTGTAATTGAAATCCCCTAGTATGAGAACCCTCTTACGCATGTAGGAAATTTCATCATAAAATTTTGCGATGTAGTTTGGATCCCTATTCGGTGGGTTGTAACAAACCCCAACAATAAGTTTATGACGTCTTTTGTTCTCAAGCTCAATCCATATAGTTTCAATATCACTTCTCTGCACGTTATACTCTCTAGCCTTCAAACATGATTTCACGTAGGCCTATATCTATATCAACACTCCATCACCTTACCTATCAGATCTATTTCTCAAAAAAGTATCGTATCCTGAGATGTGTAAGAAAGATTCATCCCCATCGTTTGTCCAAGATTCAGTAATGGCTATAAGATCCAGGCCCTTCACAACTATCATAGTTCTTGCACTCTGTTTTCTAGAGCCATAGTTAGTGGTCGGAAATAGGACGACAACTCCGTTAAAATGTCGGCTTGATCTGGATATGCAGGTAGGATAGTTCGCATTTTTATCCCAATGGTTCTCATCTTATTTATATACTCTGCCATGTCTTTGCAGTTTTCAAATTTGGTTGAAAACATTTCTTGGTTCAGCGATATAAATATGTTCGGATTATTATCTTCACATAGCGTTGATAATCGATCCCACATTTTTTTGGCAATTTCACAATTCGGGATTTCTTTGATTACGTTTCTGGCAACGCTGCTTACAATGGCAGATCTCGCCCGCCGATCGACCGTGGCGTCCGTGTTATCCGATGTACACGCATTGTACAGTTCTCTGTCTTCTAAATGGTACCTTATAGTAAACTTCCACTCTGTGTAATTTGCACGACCCCGTAACTTTTCAAAGTTCGCTGGCACAGCACTCGGTATTACAACAGCGGTTTGCCATTAAGCCTTTTTTAGGTTCACACAGCGCGCCGGTAATTTAGGCTTCGTTCGTTGTTGTCGGTCACGATATTGCCACGATCTTTCTATTAGACTATTAGAAACTTAAATTATTTAGCTCCGTGGCCCATAATCTCACAAAATAAGGAATACACGGCATTGAATTAATAGTTGATTATTTTTTTTTAAGACATGAATTTAGCAAGTACAAAAACAAAATAACGCTCACATGGTGTTTGATTATAACAATAATAATCATAATAATGACAAGTGTTGCCACACAGTAAAAAGTAATACTGAAATCGTGAAATCAATATATTCAACATTTATATTCGTTTTATTTTAGTTTGTTTTTCTCGTGATATTTGCTCTTATTTTGGGTTGCGGCATCTAAGTTATATTTGACATCCATATTTACGGGCATCTCTTTTCAGCTAACTTATTGGGCTTTTTTTCTGTTGTGGTCTCGCCAGAGAGAGCGACAAGACTACAATGGTACAAATATTCAATCATTACACTTCACTCACTTCACTTCTGAAATATAGATGGCAGCACTGAAAATCAGGCACATCACTATATACGCACTCAGACTATTAGGTACACGCACTCACACTTCTGGCGCAACTCACTCTGTTGTAAATTGCTTTGGCGATAGGCAGTTGTGCTAGGTTTGAAAGAAAGAATGTATGAGAAGTAGCGGGGGGGGGGGGGTGGTCTAAAAAATATCTTAGCCTAGATGTTCCATTCCCATCAGCGAATACAGACTCTTCGAACAAGGGAGCCGGCTCACCAAGGATGCGTATAGTGAACGGGAGGCAATTTCTTATCTCCACCCTCCCACCTATGGTAATGGTGTAATATAACTTTTTTGGGGAACATGGGGGACGATCGTCCCTGTCACCCCTCCCTCCATCTTGTTATCCCCTATTTCCATTCCTAGATATCGTAGCCCTGACGTGAACAATTTAACTTGAACAGAAAAGTTGGTGCATGCATGGTGTGTACCTAATTTCTCTTTTGAAATTTTTACAAATTCGATCCCATTTCATTTTGTGTCTTAGAACGTATGGAAACAATTGTGAGAGTCGAAACATGATATCTGAATGCAAAAATTATCATCAGTAACACAAATGTCCTTAGATGGACAGTCCTGAGGTGGGGCTGATGTGAAGGGGTAGCCCCAGATAATGAAATCTAGTGCTATGATTTTAGAGAGCATTGACACGAACACCATAACAGCATTCACATGTATAAAACGAAAACTTCCTAGTTATCCCAGAAATCACGAGAATGTTCAATGTCGTATACTGTCGTATAATGTTGTACGCAGCTTTTGGTGTTTGTGTGTTTTGCTAAATTAATTAATTTAATTTCGTTAATTTTATTTATCCACTGAATTTATGGTATGAATGCATGATTTTGAAAGCTCAAAACCAAACATCTGATGATTTAGAGGGACTAAGCGGATATTGAACTCGCGATTCCTCTGGACGTTTTGTAGCACTTGCACATGTTGGCTGTATGGCTCCCAAGTTAATAACAAATATCCAAGGGACCAGGCGTGGATACAGGGGGGGAGGGGGTTAAGGAGGTGAATGTCTCTCCCTCCCAAGAGCCGGATAATGTGGGAAAAATTGGTTAGCCGCACCCCTCGTGACACATCACCCTGAATCCGCTCTTGAAAGGGGCCACGGGCAAAATCGAGTAAATGAGGAGCCATCGCAGAAGATCAAGGAGGTCAGCTGTAAAAATATACAGATGTATATTTGATGACGAAAATATATGATGGACGAAATAAAACAGATTAGGAAAATATGAGAGAAGGGAAGAGTCTGACTACTTTTATAACCCAGCAGAGCCCTACCTAGAGGGGCGACGCGATAGCCAGGTCGATAAGATACTCGCCTGTACCAAAGAATGTTTAGAGGCGTTGCTAGTTCGATACCCGGTTCGTCCTTGTCAGTAAACTATCCTGACACAGGTGTACAACACAAACGGCGACATGACCGCAGAAAAAATTGCTACCGCAGGAAGTTCCCCATCGAGGGGTTAGCGCCAGTGCCATCTTAATGCATGGGCCCACCCGGGCACAGCCCAGGGGCCTCAAGAGAAGAGAGGACTCACAAAAATGAGATCCGGTTGAAATTTTCTAGGATTTACCAGGTAGGGCCTCCGAAAAACCACTTGCCCGGGTGCCCATAATAATCTTAAGACGGCCCTGGTTAGCGTACCAACCTCTCGATGAGTATGAAAAAACAACCCTGCCGTTCGGAATCAGCAATAAATTGTAGTGCCTGGTATAATTAGCCCTCGTGTGCAGAAAATGACTGTGGTGTGACAAAAATGATCAAATGACCTACCTAGAGGGAGGCTGAAAAAGCCAAGGAGCTCAACCTAATTTATAATTTTTTTTTGCACTGAAAATTTACTCAGATATAGATTTTGTAAAACAATATCACTTCTGTATGTTGGGGCCCGGGTTAAATCAAGGAGGGTCACAAAAATATTTGGTTGTAAGGGGACAAAAAGATCAAGTAATGCTGCTATAGGTGAGTTCTTTATGGACCTAGGATACCGCACTCCTCAAACATTCTTTTTACAACAACAAATTAAATCCTTTCGTATTTCATATAAATTGCTATAAACCAGGGCCGTAATCACATACTTGATCAGGCGGAGCAAGCCACGACCTCTTTATATAACCAAACCGAAATAAACAAACAGGTTATATAGGAGGTCGTGAACAAGCACGCATTTTGACGCTCTCATGTAATGTAGAAGAAATGGTGTTGAAATATAAATCCGTCTTAACGCATGGGCCCACCCGGGCACAGCCCGGGGCTTCAAGAGAAGAGGAGGGCCCTACAAAAATGAGATTTGGTTGAAATTTTCTAGAATTTACTTGGTAGAGGGTCTCAGTAAAAACCACTTGACCCGGGGGCCCATGATGCTCTTAAGACGGCCCTGAGCACCAGAACTGGTTAATTTCCCCCCCCCTCTCCCCAAATAGTGGCCTAACCATTAATCATGGGCTGATGCATGGGAGTGAGTAGCCATATCCGGCTAATAGACGCGGGGTGTTTTGGTTAGCTGTCAAGTTTTTAAATTTACAAGAGGAATCGTGTCATCGAATTTTAGTGACTATGGTCGGCAAACTACTTTTTTACCACATCTTACTTTTTTGCATGTTTAGTTTAAACAGTTTTCATTCAGTAGGAATTGCGAAAGTGTTAGTGATATGCAGTTTGAGAAATATATATACAGGGTAGGCAAAAAGTCCGTAGAAACTGTAAAAATTCATAAAAACCGGAAAAATAACCGAAATAAAAAACGGTTTACAAGGTTAGCATCGCTAGGTCACTGGAATTTTTTTAAGACAGTAAAAAAAATAATAATAATCACTCAAAACAGCCGATAGATGGCACTGGTATGAGCGACTTCGGTGGAAATATGCAAATGAGACGGTTGTAAGAACTTGCGCTCCTGATCCACAACCAGTTCACCGTTGTAAACCGTGTATGTGGACCTCTCTGCCGTTGTTGGATTTGTGACTCGCCTGCAATGTGTTATCCCCTGCGGTGGTAGTCAATTGGAACACACATTGCTGTAATAAACGATTTGGAGGCATTCTGTTCGTGATATGCGTATCTTTTCGTTGACTTGTGTACGTCAGCGCCACCTATCGGCTGTTTTTGAGTTATTGTATTTTCCTGTCTTGAAAAAATTCCCGTGACTAGGAAATGCTAACCCTGCAAACCGCTTTTTATTTCGGTCATTTTTCCGGTTTTTATGAATTTTTAAAGTTTCTACGGACTTTTTACCCACCCTGTGCAAAAAAAATATTAGTCTGCTGAAGGACCACAGGTTGAGAATCTCTACAATAAAAGAAACCATTGAACATCAACGCAGATAACTTGTCCATTTTCATTTTTGCATCATTGATTCTTTGAGAAAATAACGAAAATCAACTATATATAATTATAGTTTTTTTGTTTTTTCTTAAAATTCTCAATAACTATTAATATAAATAGAAGCAGTTTTCGATTCTGAGACATATTGTGTAGTTTGGCGATTTTTAATTCATCACGAGACAGCCAATTATTGATCTACGTCACGACTGGCTATGACGTTGTTGCCACAAAATGGAATATATGTAACTGAACAGTTTCCTTCAAACAAGTCTTCAGTTTCAAACACTGACGTATAAGTAATAACATTATATAAAACAAAGTTTTAAATTTGTCACGCTTCCATTGTTTACCATATCCACATTCTTTTATAAATAAATAATTTTACCCTTATCTTGATTTCGAATCAGTCACTCAGAAGTTTCAGCAGAAACTGACATCCTGACATCCAAAATATAAATTTGAAACAAAAAAAAAAGCTTTTCTTAAAACCTATTTACATTTTTTAAATCAACCATGTAGTCTACTGTTTCCTGTAGTAAAATTATTTCTAACCGTAATCATCAGTTGAGTTAGTATCATACACATAACTGCTGACTGTAAAACTAACCAATCACAAATGACTTCTTATTTGTGTACCAATCTACGCTTTTTTTTGATTGATCGAAATTTCTTAGTATCGGTCGCGTTGGTATGAACGCAGTGTTTGTACGGTTATATATTCTCAAGGGCCATGTCTATTTGTTTGTAATCAGCAATGGCGCCGATTGGTACTGTAGGTTCGCTTTCCTGCATAACTCTTTCGAGGCGCGAAATAATTAAATGGATATTTCAACGGTTTTGTTGCTAGAACTCGAAAATTTGATGGATAAGCATTTGTGAATATGATACATGAAAACTCAACTGAGAGGATAGGAACTGAATCATATGTGTGTTCATGCCAGATATATTACATCCAAAGCTATGCTATTTAGTCCATATGTTTCGCACAGTTTTGTCATAATTTCTTCAGTTTTTTTCATGTGCATGTTTTCCACTCAAGGTAAAAAAGGTGAGAAATTTTTTAATTTTTTCTCTTATTGGTATTCAAATGGAATTTGCAGAATTATGTTATAAAAATTCTTTCTTTTATGTTTAAAATTTTTTATATTGATGAGAATTTAAAATAGATAAATAAAGTAAATTGTTCTTATAAAATATAGTAATACTTATTGTCATTTGTGGACAACCATTCAGTAGAATTTTATAAATTTAGTTGTCATTATAGATATAATTCTTCATACTGATTCTATGAATTTTATAAAAATATTTTTTTTTACACTTTTAGTTTTGTTTTTGCTTGAGTTTTTATTAATAAGTGTATATTATATCATTCATTGATGTCTCAAATGAATTAATTCATGCAACATTGTACCTATTCGTCATTATTTTACAAATTCAGTGGATTAGGGATAATTGTTTACCATATAATAGACAATTTTTATATTATGGATTATGACTGAACAATGGATAAAGAAGTACATTTAATAATGAATGTCTAGTTTTGTAATGACTATGTAGATGGCACCACAATCAAGCTTATTAATATTTTGCTGCATTAAAATAAATATATATACACAGTATATACTGAATATATAGAAATAACTCTAATACCTTACTAATTGATAAAAATTTAGGGGAAAAAAAGACACCTAAATATCAATGCTTGTGTATCCTAAATTTTTTTTTCATGTTATCATCTATTAAATTGACTGAATTAAAAAATTCAGAAGGCAAGTGTGTGTTAATTTTATAATTTAATAAATTTATACAATTTTTAAAACTGCTGTGTATTATGTTTGGAAAATAAAAGTCAGAATAATTCAGTGTTGTACTGGAGGCCTTCTTATGCATCAGAAGCATGGGTGGAGATACGAAGGGTGTGGAGGGCATTGTCCCCCCCCCCCCCCAGCGTCAAAGGTGAAGTCGACTGATCTAATGTATATATGCATATATGAATTGACATCATCGTGCCCCCCTCAGCATTAATGACTGTGCTCCCCCAGACTTCCAAGTCTATCTCCGCCTATGATCAGAAGCAACTGTAGGCCCATGCATTAAGAAGGCACTGAGGTTTATCAAATTAATTGTATTTTATTATACAGTTATGATGATAATAACTATCACTGCTTTCATCATTGCCGTGATTTGCTTCTATTTTTCTTCTTATTTGGTGGACATTAAAAGTAATAAACGTTATACAGAGTTATTGACTGTATTTAGGGTAATAATTGCTTTTTTTATTTTGTCTTTATCTCACAGTAAATTAGTTTTATTTCTTCCTTTTCCTAAGTTTTTTGCTCAACTGCCACAAACTAAACCAACTTCGCCTTTTCAATAACTTCAATTTTTTTTTTCTTTCAAAGCTAACATTTTCGCTCCACAGCAAAACAGGAAGTATCCAACATATTCTCTATTGAAAGGGATATAAGAGATAAAATATGGGTGTATTAGACACATTTATCTTTCTTCAAACCTTTTTTTGTAATGCAGCATCTTCCATGTGCAAAAGCAAAATTATTTTTTGAAATGATGCAAAGCTGAGCTAAGCTAATAAAATAATTTTAAAAAAAAGTGGTCCGCAAACATCATAGCAAGTGAGCAGTTGATAAGTATAAATAAATGTATAGCTTGTAATAAAAAATGCTTGTAATAGAAAAGTAAAAAAAAATGCTTTTAGTGAGTCATCATTTTAGGGCCTTGTAAAAAATGTTGCCAGAGAACTTGCAAATCTTAGGGCCACAACTGGTATCCCTGATAAGAAAAGTTTTAGATGAGTGCTACTCCTCAACTGTACACGCACCTTGTAAACGTTCCTCTGGGGAAATTTCAACTTGGTAAACCCTGTCTCAATTAATATTCTGTCAAATTTTTCTTATATGGCATGATACGAGATATGATCATTCTTAATCATTCATTTTATTTGCATGGTCAGTTGAGATTATTCTGTTTTTGTAAAAATTAACAATTAAATGAAACTATCGCTTTATCAACTCCCTCCACTATCCACTAATTATATAATGTATGTGAACATATTTTCATCAATATACTCAAGTTGAAAATACCCTGTGTTTTTCAAAGAAATAAAACACTTATTTGTCCTATATTTTAATTTTCAGAGAAAGAAGAAATTTGTAATCATCGATAAATAAAAAATCTATGTATGAATTCATTTAAGAAAAAAATGACAAGTGAACAAAATAATAATCTTAGTATTGGAAGAGTTTTAGAAGTTAAAAGTTATTGTAGTGGTAGAGTATCTGTTGAAAAAAGCAGCAAGCAAATTTTGTCAACTTCTTTACGATCATGGACTTAATATTGTGTCGAAATGCCAGTGGAATAAATTCAAACAAGTTCTCTGTTTTTTCTTCACTATCGCAAAGCTTTATTGTAATCCTGTAAAAAAACTTTCCTCCCTGTTTTTCCTATACTCCTGATAGTGAGTTTTTTTTACCCACATATAATGTATCTTTCTAGTATATACATGTAAGAGCGAAAGAGAAGAGAACGTGTAGGGTGAGGGTGAAAAGGGACTCTAAAAAACTCATCTACTTATCTACTATACTTTTTCCCTTTTATATATTTTTTCTCCATCTCCTTTTTTCTAACATGCGGTTAGGTTAGGATGAGGTTACCAGGTTTACTGCTGATTCTTCAAATAGGCACATTTCTTGCCAAATACTTGTACACGAAGTGGTTAAATTTCCTGACCATGACATGATTATCCATGTCAGTTAGTGCTGCCATCTATGTTTTAAGTTGAAAGCTCTCAAAGAAATATGTGACCTATAGTTTAAATGACAGTTCAAATAAGTTTGAAAAGAAGAGGGTTTTAGTTCGATTTTGTGTCCTAAATGCCTTATGTTATCTTAGAGGTGGTTTTGTTGGGAACATAACTGTGCATATATGACAGGTGGGTGTAATTGAAGTGTACAGTATTTGAAATTTTCAATGGGATGGATAAGTGGTTTTTCTTCGGTTTTCCAACTTCGTGGTGCAAATGAAAGCCAATCTCTCCATTAAAAGTTTCGCAAAAGACCCTACGAGGCACATACAACAAATATTCAATCATTATCCTTCCCTCACAATTTTAAATATAGATGGCGGCACTAACTTCACACACAACGTCAGATACTCAATTCTGGGGTTACCAGGTTCGAAAACTGAGAAGGAGGAGGATGCGGGCGCATCCTTAGTAACGTCAGTTTTCACAATACATGGTGCTACTATTCTGACCAGTAGGGTTACCAGCCGTCCTACTTTAGGAGAACATGTTCTTTTTTATGTCATTTTAAGCGTCCTCCTACGTCTCGGAAAATACGCCTTTTCGTCCTCCTTTTCAGGTTTCCGGAATTATTTTTCATTTTTTCTGGGTAAATTTTTTTTCTCCACTTTGAAACATTCATTGATATGAGTGTTTTTGTGTTTTTTTCCCACGCTTCACAAATAGTGAATGCGCAAATCACTTTAGTGGTTCTGTTTTATTGGTCGGAATAGTAACGCTATCTATTGGGAAAATTGGGATAAGTGACATCATAGGGATAAGTGACATCATAAGGATGTGTGCGCAGACGTCCTCCTTTCTTAGTCTTCGGAACACTCATATCAATGAAGAAATGCATGTTTCAACGTGGAGAAAAAAAAAATTTCAAAAAGAGGAAACTTTCCGGGACGTAGGAGGACGCTTGAAATTAAATCAAAAATGAGGACGGTTGGTAACTATTCAATGACTCAACTCACGCAGAAAATGAGGCACTGCAAACTTACCCCTGAAAAGAATTGAAACGGTAGTAAATTGCCCAATAGCGATAGACTGGAGTTGTGCTCTGATTAGAAGAGGTAGTAATGTTAATCCAGTTCGGATAGTTCCAAGTTGTGGTGTCACAGGGGTTATCTTTCTTACGGGGTTTTACATGGGCGGAGTATTTAATTTTTTGGTTGCTTCAGTTTCTCAATTATTTTTGCGGTTTTTTTTTCAATTTTTAATTTCTTCCTTGTATACTTGAACCTTCGAGCCGTCGAAGTTTAAACACTCAACATGAACAGGTGTACATGAAATGAATTTCTATCGATATAGGTGCATGATTTACGTTAATTGAATTTACGATTCAAAAGCGTTAAAGTTTTCTTTTTTTTAAAAGAAGTGATAAAATGAGCATTTTTACGAAAACGACAAGGGAACCAAATTAAATTTTTTCATAAGTTGTGTTTTTCTGACCGTATTTCATCGAAGAGAATACAGATCCTAAATATAAGGGATGTCGGTAACACTAATTCCTGCAAAAAAAAAGTTAAATAGTGGAAAAAATTGTCAATTATGGTTGGAATTACTAAAAAGTTGTCAATAGGTAGAAAACTACTGAAAGTCGCAGTAAATTAAATTATCCCCCCCCCCCCCGCCATAAAAAAGTTTCATCCATGCTTACAGATTCAATTAAGCTGGGGGGAGAAATGCGATAACTACTATATGAAAAAGTCGGGATGACCAAAAATACGGGAATGTCCCAGCATATGGCCACGCTAAGTAGTGTCATGTAAAAACGGGACGCATTGTGTGTGTGCCTCCAAATTTAGAGATCAGCACGGTTCGGAAAAGGTTGACAACCACTGGTGTGCCCACCCCTTTCAGTTTTTGGGCCTTTACAGGCTAGATAAAACTATCGAATGGCTGGATTGACCTGTGGGTCGGGATTTGTGCACCTCGGTTCAAACATAGAAATCAATTTCAGCCACCTCGTTGGGCAATTTGCCTATTGTGGCCTTTGTGTTTGTATTTGATATACACCTCTGGTCTTTCTCGGGCCGTCTATTATTGAATTGCTCTCTATGGACTGACTTTTTCAAAAACAACGGGGAACAGAAATCATCCATTATCTTTCCTTTTAATCACTCAATTGAGTACAGTATCACGGGAGAGTGACGCAAAAATGCACGCTTGCTTACTGGTAACAGTATTATATTTTGAGAGAGAGAGAGATCCTTAGTTACATTTTGTTTTCCAGTTGTAGTCTTGCCACCTCCACCATCGTTAAAGTAACTTCAATAATTGTTGTGGAAAGGATGGTACAGAATCCTCTTTAATTCATTATCAAAGACTGTGGTGGAATTGATTATTGTGAAATGTAACCGTGCATTTAATGTAAGTCTAGTGCATGGTATGTGTTCAGGCAATGCAAGAGCGTAGCGAGGGGGGGAGGACTTGGGAGTCTGGTCCCCCCCCCCCCCCCCACGAAATGTGAGAAAATGACCGAAAAATGGAAAAAAGATGACCAAATCTATTGTTCTATCACTTTGGTCCCCCCCGAACGAAATTTCTGGCGACGCCTCTGAGGCAATGGCATAGCCAAGTTTTGGTCAGGGGGAGCAAAGTTCGGCAAGGCGCCATTTTTTGTTCCTGCTTTAGGCGCAAACTAAAAATTATGCATTTATAGAAAAAACTTTAATTAATTATTTTTCAATTGATTAATTTATTTTAATTGCTTAATTAGTTTAAAAAATGTGAATTATGTTTTATTTTCTTATACAAACACCAAAAACACAACTGGGAACTCGCCCAAAAATGTGGTTGGAAAAAAATTTAGATTAAAATATAAAAAATTATATATATAATACATATATAGAGGTGAATATATATAAAATAAAAAATATATAATTTAAGATGTGAAAGTGCAGAAAAATCGTCATGATTCTATCCACACAATCGCTTTCATCATGTTGCACTCTTATCGTAAGCACCATAGGTGCCGGAACCTAGGGCTGAGGCTATTTGAGCCCCACAATAATTTCTGAAAAACAATGCAAAGCAACCTCCCTCTCCTACGTACGCGCTTGAGTCGCGTATATACTGGACGCCTCCTTTTGAGGCATCTGTAGCTATAATAGTAGAACAAGACCAGAATTTTTGTTCATGTTCATAAAATAGTTGCTTTGTGAGGAGATCATTTGATGATGTTTGAAATGGAGGAGAACTGGTTGTGAAATCAATATTGGTGATAAGCCAAGGAGGATTCGCAAAAAACAGAGGTTGAAGAGGAATAAGTAAATTGTTGTCCTTGATGAATTGAATAATAGAAGGATCCAAAATTTTAGTATGTAAGCCTTGACGGTCAAAACTGAAATTAGAACAGATATGTTTGAACACAGAGCTGTAATGGGAAGCTCTTGCTTTGATAATATGATTAGTAACATTTTTTAACAAAAACAGTGAAAATGGAGGTTTTCCACAGATGCTGAGTAACAGAGGAATCGGTGTTGAGATTGGAAGACCAGTAGCTATGCGAAGAGATTGGTGATAGATAGCAGAACACTTTTGAATATTTTTCTTGGAGCTATTATGCCACAAGAATGAACTGTAATTCATGAAGCTTGAAGTAATGTTAGAACAGATAGCCAAAAGTTTGTGCCCTTTAGCTCCACGAAGCCTACCTGCAATCAACTTCATGATATTACAAATGTTAATGGCTTTTTTAGAAATGTGATTGATCTGGGGGCTCCAACTCAGCTTTTGATCCCAAATAACTCCAAGAATCTTGATATTTTCCTCGTAATTTATCTGAGCACCGTTGATTTGGATATTTGGGAGAAAAGGAATATTTTTTTTCGTAAAAATGCTGTAACTGCATTTCTCAGTAGACAGAACAAATCCCCACTGATCCATCCAGTTTGAAACAAGGTTTAAGGCAGAATTCAATTCATCTGTAACAACATTCAAGTCTGATTTACTGATCCAAAGAAAAATGTCATCAGCATAAATGAAGGGATGAATGGAGTTGGGAAGGTGAGAAAGAATGTCGGCAATATAAATATTAAATAGCCATGGAGAAGTAACACATCCTTGAGGCAATCCCCTTTTTAAGTCAATCCAATCTGACTGATGGTTTCTCCAACTAATGATGCATCTTCTGTCCATCAAAAAATTCTCCATCCATTTAACGAAAGTACCATGAAACCCAAAAGATTTGAGCTTGTATAAAAGTGCAGAATAGATGACAGAGTCATAGGTGCCTTTAATATCAAGAGAAACCATGACGCCAAATTCTTTGAGCCTGAAAGTATTAGAAATAAAGCATTTTAAGTCATTAATAAGGTTTTGAGATCCAGAACGTGGTTTAAAGGCATAAATGTTCGCTGGGAAGAGTTTGTATTTTAATGAGATCCAATTGAGTCTGTACAGAATTATTCGTTCCAAAATCTTCAGTTTTACGTTTGTTAATGTCAGTGGACGATAAGACTTAGGACAACTTGGGTTTTTATTAGGTTTTAGTAAAAAAATTACTTTTCCATACTTCCAATCCACTGGAATAGTTCCAGAGAGCCAAATTTTGTTGTATTCAGCACACAAGAGATGAATTTGATTGTCAGGAATTAAAGAGTATGATTTAGCGTTGATACCATCAGGACCTGGCGATGTGTTTGGAGTACGACGAATTGCAGATTTGAGCTCTCCAATGGTAATCGGAACATTCATCAAACTAGAGAAGTCTTGATGGGGGCCACTGAAACAGTCAAAGACCTTGTGAGTGTAATTATTTATAAGAGCTGACTGGAGAAGATATAGCTGATCCATAGGGTCCACCACTTCTAAATTGTTGACCTGGAACACAAGATGACGATCCACTTGGAGTTTAGACTGGATGAGTTTGAGTTTTCTAAGAATTGTAAAAATCTTAGGATAAGTGGCATGAATAAAAATATTTTCTGACATAAATTCCCTTTTTCGGAGGTTGAGCTCCTTCTTGAATTTTGCATTATTTTTCTTAAAGATGATCCAACACGGAGGACAAGGGCATCTCAGATATTGTCTGAATGACCTTTTCTTGCAGATGAGCAATGATCTTAAGGATGAATCAAAATACTCATTATACTGGTGAGGATGTGATTGTACCTTTTTTGTAGCTGATATGCAGGATTTTTCTACATGATCAGAAAAGGAGCAAGTATTGTCAAATGATGTCAACTTTTCCTTGAAGAAATCCCAGTTTGTGATGGCTATTTTGCGAGAAAATTTATTTACCCGAAGATTGATGTCGAGACAAATAGGCAGATGATCACTGTCGTAAAGGGAGTCACTGCTGTACCAGTTAATTTTACCCATTAAGTTTGAAGAACAAAAACATAAATCTATTGTGTTAGACGAATTGCTTGAAAAATGAGTAGCACACTTGGGTTGGATCAGACAAACTGGGTTTTGTTGAAGCCACAAAAAAAGATTTCTGCCAGCTGTGTCTGTCCGAGGACTGTTCCAAGAAGAATGCAGGGGTGGGAACTCTGCGTCAATTGCGCCGCACTGCGCCAAAACTAATATCTTGCGCCATCCTGCTCCAATAGCGTATTTTCGCATTTTTCTGCGCCAAATAGCGAATTTCGCTTCAGTATGCCCGGAATTTCGGAAAGGATGCCAAAAGTTTTTTTGTTCCTGCTAGCCACGAAACGTTTCTTTACGAAAAGAGCGTGTTTTATTCCACTATACTTAAACTATCGGCCCCTGATCGGGCTTTCCATTGCGAAATCCCGATATTGCCCGTGATCGTGGAACTGAAGATGGTTTGCAGTGCCTTTCAGCTTTAAAGTGCAAATTCGAGTGTTTTCGTTTAAAAAAAAAGTCGTCACTGGAAGCAGCAGAAATTACTGTAGTCGATTGTCATTGTGTTAAATCCCGATGTTTCGTGAAAAAAATTGTCACTCCGGGAGTAAAAAGCG
Organism: Pholcus phalangioides; assembly: GCF_987345545.1. Taxonomy (NCBI): domain Eukaryota; kingdom Metazoa; phylum Arthropoda; class Arachnida; order Araneae; family Pholcidae; genus Pholcus; species Pholcus phalangioides. Next base: position 822,222 of record NW_028301619.1, read on the forward strand.
CATGTCCGCCGAATTACGAATGTTAGTTTAGAAACTTTGCCGAATAACGAGCGTTAAATCGCCAATCTCGCCAAATAACGAGTGTCAGATCGCCAATCTCGCCAGATAATGAGTGCTGAATCGCCAAACATCGAGTTGATACTTCCGAAATTTTCTCCCATTTTTCAACAATTTCTTTCCAAGTATAAAAAAATTAAAAACTTATAAACATTTTTTTAGCTCATTTGAAGTGCTGCTGTTCAAGGCAGCAAATAGTGCCCTCAGTAAGCAAAAATCATCCTAAATAGACGGGTGCAAAAAATTTTATGACAGCCTCTCTTTCAAACAAGGTGTCAAAAGACTAAAACACCAAAAACAAAAATCAAGCTGATGAAGAGATGTTTCATAGCAAAAGACAGTGCAGTTTTATTTTGAAAAGGGTTGAGGGTTAACGAAAATATTCTTGTTAATTTCACTGCTCCAATTTATAAATATCTGCTCCGAATCCCACATTTTGCTGCTCCAAAATTGCTCCAAATCCAGAATTTGCTGCTCCAAAACTGCTCCGAATCCTGAATTTTGCTGCTCCAAAGCTGCTCCGAAATGGACTTAGTCACTTCCCACCCCTGAGAATGGGACGAATTAAAATCACCAACAATGATGACTGGAGATGAGATTTTAGAAAGAATGGTATTCATGACTGTAGGGATTTCGGAAGTGTCAGCCAAATAGGTGTTTGCTATATGAATGTACTTGTTATGGAAATGAATCTTGATAATGATTACTTCAACGCCTTGAAGACAGAATTTATGAATAACGTGTGAAGGGTATGTAGAGCGAACAGCAGTGAGAACACCACCTCTGCCTGAGCTGTTGCCTCGGTCACATCTGTATATTATAAAGTTTGGTAAGTGGAAACGGTCATTACATGTAAGGAATGTCTCCTGGAGACAAAGAACATCATAATCTTTTTGAAAACGAAGAAGGTGTAATCTCTTGTTATTGATGCTGCGCAAGTTCCATTGAAGCACCTTCAATGATGTAAACATACAGAAAATTGAATAATCTTGACTAAAGTAGAAAGAACAAAATTTTGAAAACCATGAATAGCTTATTCAATGAAGTAAAATTGAAAATGAACATATCTGCAAATCTAGCAGTTGAACACAAAAACAGTACTGACTTGTACTGAAATAAGAGAGGGGAAAAAGAAAAAAAAAAGTTATCATTGATTATGATGGTTTGAACAGTTTCGCTTTGGTGTGACTGTAGAGGACTCTAGCAATGGCTGCTGCGCAGGAGTATCCTTTGAAGGAGGAACTTGTAATTTATTTTTCTTATGAGGCAGTTCACTGGTGAATGCGGATGTGATCAGCTCGCTGTTAAGTGCAGATGACAATAGTGGTACAGCTTCCTTGATGACTTGAGATATCAGATCTGGAACAATTGACTGAATAGCTTCAGTGATCAGTGCATGCATGGAGATTTTCACATCTTCAATTATTTTTTCATGCATTGATTCGATTTCTTTACGGACCAAATTTTGGATATCGATTTTTAAGTCTGTGATAGATGATGGCACACAATTTATACTTGCTCTGTCGGCAAAAGTTGGCGATTTATCTTGGAAGAATTTGCGAGCTTGATGAATTCGAATCCGCTTGATTGTTTTGTACTTGATTATTTCTGCCTCTTTAATAAATGTTGGGCACTTCTTGTCCATGGGATCATGACCTTGAGCACAGTTTATACATTTAGGAGCATTTGAACATGATTCTGTATCATGATGATCACCACAGGTCCTACAGATAGTGTTCGTAACTGGACAAAATTTAGTACGATGGGTAAATTTGAAGCAACGAGTGCATTGGCTTGGTTTTTCTATAAACTCTTGAGGATGGAAGATTTGGAACCATAATTTGAGATCAGCAGGAATGGAACTGCCCAAGATGGTAATTAACACAGTATTTGTGGGTATTTTATTTTTGTCCATCAGCTCTAAAGCCACATCACTCAGCTTTTCGGAACATGGAATATCTCTCAGAAGCAGTTTTGAAGATAATGTATCAGTAAGTAGAGTCGCTCTGACCCGAATATTTCCAATAGAGGACAGCGACAGGGCCTCCATTACAACTTCAGGTGATGCCGAAGTGAGAAGTAGGTCACCATTTCTTGCGAATCGGATTTCATCGATGAGTTTTGCATTCAGGAATTTTTGTTCAAGGCACATACGTAATTCCTTGGGCTTTGATTTTGGGATGGTCGTATCTCCAACAATCTTGACGGTGAACTGTAAGTTTGATCCAGATAGATTTTGAATAATGTCCTTGGGGCCGATGTCCGAAACCCAGAGATTATTTTCCGCCGATGTAGAAGGTAAGTCATTCAATGTCTCCATGGGAGAAAACATATTAGAGGATAGAGAATTCAATGATTGATGGTATTCATTGGGAGAGAACAATGCAGTATTAGAAGTATCTACACCTACGTCACTGAAGAAACACCCCAGATACTAACTAGTTGACCAAAAAGAGCAAAATAAATATTATATATACGTTTGAACACTGAAAAAAAATCGACAAAAGCGAAGAAATAAGCGAAACAGAGAAAAAAAAACCCCCTGAAAATTAAGCAAACAGGAAGAAAAAGCCGACCTCAAACGCGTGACGAAAAAGCCGCCATTTCCGCCATGTTTCTTCTTCTTATTCAATTTATAGTACACGAAACATCAAATGAACGCACACGTTGTGCGACTTTGATCAGAGCAAAATAATTTTAATATTGGGTTTCACGATCGCGTAAGAAATATGAAAATGCGCGCACACACACACACACACACACACAAAAAAGAAAAAACTGGTTTGCTTTTTATCGATTTCTCTTTTGCGCTTACCATTGTTATCCAGTTTCAAAAACGCTAAGTTATGTTTGGTGTACGTTCGGTGAATTGCGCAGAATTTTCAAGTGACGTCATCAATTTTTATATTTGACGCGTCAACACTTTTCCATATTGGTTTTTTACAAGGAATCACATGTGTAATTATTGGCGGTCTATAGTTACCACCCTGTTTATGCACTTATATCGTACATGTGCTTCCAAAACATTTCTCTATATAATTTCTAACAAATTAGTGGATGCCAGAAAGTTCTTTCTTATGTTATGCGTGACTATAACGTATCTATGATGTCATAGTTATGCTTGGTTTGTGTTCGAGAAGTTTTGTCACCTGTTTTTCTCATTAGAAGTAAAGCTGGCAGATGCCTTATGTTTCGTGTTATGCAAATACCAAGTATAGAAAGCCTGCCTGCTCTCTGCTGGAGAATTTTTCAAACGAAAGATCGGTTAGCATTCGTACCTTGAAGTTGGAAAACCGAGAAAAAACTCACTCCAGTCAACTACCACTGTGCCGCTGGTAGGGTTCAAACCTAGATCATCGCGATATGAGTCCATCACGATGTCCACACGGTCGCACAGTGGCTATCACATGCTACTAGATTGCAGACGCACAAGCAAAAGGTGCCGTGAATTCAAAAAGGTTTGGGAACCACTGCTTAGGAATTTTAAATGAATTGGTCTGTCCATAATTAAAACCCCTATTTTAAAGTAGCCTACAGGCGCAACCAGTCATCAAAAAATTGTGAAATTTTGTGAAGGACTTCATGAAGTGATGGAAATTTGTTTCATGGGGGAAAATTAGTTGCACATGCCACCACCAGAGGGCGTTTTATCAAGAAATGACACATTTAGGCAAACGTTTACAATTTTAACAATTGGAAAACACTTTTACAATTGTTACTGCAACAAAACATGTTCCACATGATGGCCATCATTTTCAGATACCATGTGAAATCGCAAGATTGCATGTTCCACAACTGACCGAAGTGTGTGCGGGGAAATTTTCAGCATGTGGCGTGAAATGCTGCTTTTAAGGTCAGGTAAAGGTCTTGGATTGTCACGACTTACCAGACGTTTCAAATGCCCCCAGCCAAAAATCGCATGGATCAAGGTCCGGGGATCGGGGAGGCCATAGATTAGGGAAGTGCCGGCTGATGAAACGTTCTTCTGTAAAATGCGTTTTAAGAACGTTCTAAACCAAGGGCGTAGCGAGGGAGGGGGGACTTGGGGGTCTGCCCCCCCCCCCGAAATGTGAGAAAATGACCGAAAAAAGGGGAAAAGATGGCCAAATCCATTGTTCTGTCAGTTTGCCCCCCCCCCAAAATGAAAGTGGTCCCCCCCCCGAACGAAATTTCTGGCTACGCCCCTGTTCTAAACACACACTGCAATGTAAGGAGGAGCTCCGTCTTGCATACAGATTGTGTCTTCAAGGAAGTGACGTGCTTGCAGAGCCAAAACAATTTCGTTCTGTAACAGCAATACATATCGTTTCCCGGTGATCGAACATGTCACTGGACATGTAGAACGTAACTCCTCGTAGAGGTAGGGACCGAGAATAAATGATGCAGTAAATCCACACCATACCGTCACTTTTGGTGAATGCAACGGAACCTCTTAGATAGCGTGTGGATTTTCTGGTTCCCAAATTCGGCAGTTGTGAGTATTGACTGTACCATCCGAGTGAAAATGCGCTTCGTCTGTCCAGAGGATATTCCAAGGCCATTCTGAATCGACCTCAACGCGAGCTAGAAACTGCAGTGAGAACCGGAGTCGAGCGTCACATAATCATGTGGAAGCAATTGCTACACAAGTGAAAGTTTGTACGGATAATATCGGAGGCTATTCAGCATGATCTTATGGACAATTGAAAGTGGCCTATCCAACACCAGTGCTACTGCAAGAATTTGAAGCTCTGTCATCTTCCACCTGAAGCGAAACCTCCTGTACAGCGTCTATAGAAACGGGTTTTCTTCCTCTTCCAGGACGAACAGCCAACAATCCTGTGGTTTCAAATTTCGTTATCATACTCCGAAGGTTTTTAACATTCACTGGACCTTTTCGAATCCTCTTTCAAGTGCGATATTTCCGTAGAGCAGTTACTGCAGAATTACTGTTTTAGTAAAACAATTTGACCAAGAAAGCGCTATCTCGTAAACTTACCGTCATTGTGAGCAGCAAACACGTTGAGAAACAAGACCTCCGCGAATGTTTCTAGGTTTTATAACAGCTGCGGCGTGACATCACATAAACTTACATGTTTACTACAGGTATTCAAAGTGAAACGCCCTCTGGTGGCGAAATGTGCAACTATTTCCCCCCAAAACAAATTCCTATCACTTCATGAAGTCTTCCACAAAATTTCACACTTTTCTGATGACTGGTTTCGCCTGTAGGCTACTTTAAAATAGGGTCATAATTATGGACGTCTTGTAGATAAGAAGAGGGTAGTTGGGAGAGAGATTAAGTATTGGAACCTGTGCACTAATCTTTTTACTTAATTTCCCATGTGTAAACAGTAATACTAGTTTTTGAGATTTATCTGTGCTAGTTCAAATATACGTCATTCAAATTTGTTGCAAGAAGCCTGTACGTAAAGGAATTAAACTGCTTTTAAGAGTGAAAATACGGTTACTACAATACACTGTTCATGCGTATATAGGTAGCTTTAGACAAGTAAGCCGTCATCTACTAATATCTTGTCCGTTTAGCTCGTAGTCTTTGGATTCAGGTGTGTGAAGACAAGTAGCGAATAATTCTTCATTTGCTTGCATTTTAATAGCAGAGGACTGGAATATCGTGAAATCAATATTGGCGATGCGCCAGAGACGTCCGGAAAATCATCCATCTTTTACGTTGACTTCTGTCTCTGGGGGATTTGACAAGCTCCTCACTTCAGAAGCTGTTTAAAATAAACGAAGTGGTTACACTAAAGATGGCAATTATGGAGGTTACGGTCTTGTGGGTTGCCTCGTATTATTATTATAATTCTCGCTCGGTGAATGGAAGCATGTATTCAACAGCTCTCTATGTTGAACAATTTTGATTGCAACATTGATACCATATCCTCTGACACTGAAAAATTTGAGGTTTGTTTTTGTTGATCGCGTTCCGATCATGAAGATAATGAAAAAATAATAGTAGCAATATATATATATATATATATATATATGTGTGTTTTTAATTATTTTTTGTGTGTGTGTGTGTGTGTGTGTTGTTAAATTGCACTATATCAAATCACTGTTTTCTTAATCACGTAATAGTCATATTTAATTTTCAAATGTAGTTTTAATACGTGTATAAATATTTTTTAGAAAAAATGAAATGCGTCAATGCTATGGATATTTCAATTTTTCAAATTTGTTCGGAAGTAGAGAGAGATGTATGCCTGTAATATATTGACAATATCTTATCCAACAAATAGTCATTTTATCTGGAAGAAATTATTTAGATGAACAAGAAAAGTGGTGACATATCACACACATCCTGTATTCATATCCAACCCAAAGTTATTCACTGTGTGTGCGTTACGTTTCCTGAAGCATAAGCTTGACAATCTCCAACAGCACATATCACCGTTGAATCTTCAAAAACTTCCATGCGAGAATGAGTTTTAATTTCTAGTCAGACGTCTTTGGACAGAAATCTCAGTTCCCCTCTTGCTATGTGTTTCAAAAATTTAAATTGTTTTTGTTTTCGTTTCAAATTTGTTTTTGAACTCGTATATTTTTATGTTTATTTTCAGATATTTTTCGAAACATGGAAAACCATCGCGTGACACAACCAGTACTACAGTCCATCTCAAAAGTTTAGATAATGCACTTTTTTTTAAAAAAACGAGAAAAAAATGCGGCGAGTAAAATCAGCTTTCAATAAAATAAAATCTTTCAATAGATAATGTCTGAAGCATTTCTACATTTAAGAAAAACAAAATTGCTACGAAAGAATATAATATTTATAATAGCGAAAATACAAAACAGCGGTCTCAAAAGTTTAGAGAAAATCCAAATTTATAAAAATTAGTCCTTTAATATCTGATGGGCTTTTCGTTTTCTCTAACCTTTTTACGATCAGGGACGTAATATTGCGTCGAAATGCCTGAGGAATAACTTCAATCAAACTTTCTGTTCCATCAACCTCTTTTTTACCTCAACGCGAAACTTATTGCAACCCTACAGAATAAAGTTGTGTGTTTCCTCCTCTCTATTCTCCTACCACCATCTTGATATCTCGACGAGATAACGATCAACTGATAACGAGCAAACTGAGATAATGGTGTGGTGGTTCTCCTCCGCTTTTTCCCCCCTCTAACCCCTTTTCCCACACACATGTATATTTAATATATCTTTCTTAGAACTCTCTTTCTCTTTACTAATATGTACTATACATAGAAGTGAGAAAGAGAACAAAAAAAACTACAAAACAAGTTTGTTGATGAGGGCGAAAAAAAAAGCAAGGCATTGTACTAATACTGTTATCCATATATGTATCTCTAACTGTTCTCCCCCACTCTTATATTTTTTTTTCTTTCTTTTTTCCCTTTCTTCACCATGGAACGACGCTTTCACATTTATCGCCTATACGTCTTATACAGATCATTCACATTTATCGCCAGTTTCTTGTACGGGAAGTGGTTAATTACCTCAAACACACGATCCTCTATCAGCCGTATTTACCACTCAGCGTGCTGAAACGCGGATCAGCCACACGAAATCGGTATTCTCGAAACAATACCAAGGGCGTATCAAGTGAAACTCGGTTCAGTTGGCGAGTATTTGGCGTATATTAGCTTGGCGAGAGCAAACTCGATGCTGATTGGAGGAAAGATGAAGTAGGGTATTTGGTCTTCTAATGAAGTAGAAAACTCGACTATAAGATTCTTGTGTTTACGTTTCAGCAAGCTTCGTTTTCTATATGCAAAAAATAATATGGTTACCTTCACCCATTTTTTAATGGCAATTCCACTTCATTCAAGTTAACTTTTTTCCCCACCATGAGATATCGATAATGATGGTTTTTCATTCACCGAATTGCTAACTCGCTAATTCAGATTAGATTATAGCAAATAATTTATGTCACGTGTATCGTATTTTCCCGCTTTTTAATCCGCAGATTCGAATTTTACTACTTTGATGGGCCTGGCGCATGGCGCTCTACAACACTGTCACTACTTTGAAAAAAAAACGCATTTTTTCCGCGTATACAAATTTCATTAATCATGAATGAAATTAAGAAAAAGTCATCACTCAGGTTTCTTTAGAAAAAATATCGATTTTTCTTCTCGCAACTATATATATACGAAATTTATATTTAAAAAATTATTTATTTAAAAAAATTATCTTTTGAAAAATTTCCAAATTTATCTGAATATTTTTGTAATTATGATTGTTTTGTACCTGATATCACAATTACATTGTGTTTATCATACTAATAAGATAAACACAATCTAATTAAAAGTTCAAATTCAGTAAATTTGATTTTTAAAAAAAATTCAATTAATTTTAGCGCTAATAGCAATTCTTATGATAGATGTTGAATCTTAAAGTAATTACTAAACATTGATAGTTATATTTACTATTATTAGCCGATTAAGAGTTAATATCCAAGACTTTACTTTTCTTTTTCTTAATTACATCTGTTGAAACAAACTTGCATGCAACTAACAGTAACCATTTAATCTTTTCTTAAGATATTTTTTTTATGCGATCCTACACACAAGATTCCCCCCCCCCCCATGTATAAAATGCTACACTCGAAGGTTTTCTTTTTGAGTGTGCACACTTATTAAGGAAAAAAAGTACGAAGGTACAAAAACTGATTCAACATGTGTGCTATGGGTTTTATGCAACGTGTATTTTTGGATTAGTTAAATGAGAAGTTAAATTCAGTTGAAAACAGTTAAAGTTAGAAGGACTTCATTGAGGCTGAGATTCTTAAAAAAATCATCTGTAAATAAAGTTTCAAATACATAACAGTCAGTACGAAAATTTTTTGGTTATGTGTAACTCTCATCGACCTTTCGTCTCATCTGGACTCAGATCCTGCATGCGTTTTTCGCGATTTTCACCCTCTCAACGTGGTTTGTGACACCAGGTTCCATTGCAATTTTTGTTCTTCTTGATGATTACTAACAACCTTCTGAGTTTGTCGGTCCATTAACAGAACACCCTGTATATAAATACATTATAGAAGATAGCGAAACTATTTCTGCATCGGGCAGCAAAATTATCTGGTCCGGCGGTTCTAATTCCAATTAGTTGAATACTCTTCATTTTAGAATAATGGCACTGTTGGAAGGGAAACCTTATATCGTTCGCAGGGTGCAACTAAATATTGAAGAGGAAAAGATGTACTTAAAAGACGCATCGCAGTACGTATACAAGTGTACACCAGTAGACTATCTTCCGTAAGTTTAAGGCAGAGTGCACACACTGGCATGATACTGCAAGCGATACAGCATACAACTCCACGCGGATTGATTAAAAAAAAACCCTGAAATTCAGTTTTTTTAACAAATCCGTGTCGAGTTGCAGGTTGCATCAGCGTAGAATGCGTCCAGGCCCGTAGCCAGAAATTTCGTTTGGAAAGGAACCACTTTCATTTCGGGGGGGGGGGGGAACCCCCAAGTCCCCCCTCGCTACGGCCTTGAATGCGCCTAACTTTGACAAGGAGCAACTTTCTGATCTTTAAAGAAAAACTGCGTATTATATCAATTTAGTAATATTTAATCAGTTTAAAATCTTGTATGTTGTATTATTTTACAAACATTATATTTTTACATTTGCACACAGATTGATGCCGAGCCGTTTGCCAGAAATTTCTTTCGGAAAGGGGTGATAACAGGTATTATGGGGGGGGGGGAGACAAACAGGGGTACAACCAGAGGAGGGCAGGGAGATCTGGTGTTTCGGCTGCTGGACCTGTAAGGGCACCAGGTTTGCTTTTTGTTCGTTAAAAATTACGAGAAGGGGGTGCCAAAATTTATCCTTGCCCTAGGCAAAAGATTCCATTTTTATTTCTGGTTGCGGCCTTGGGAACCAAAGTGATAGGACAATAGACTCAACCATGTTATTACTTCATCGCTTTGAGTGCCCTATTGGACCTATGCGTAAAGGCTGCTCTGGGCCGATTGCGGGTTCAAACTGCATGCTTGCTAACAATCTCTAAATTGTTTGCGGCATTGTTTTGCACTTTGCCAATCCCTCAGCTCTTGTAGCTTGCCATTAAATCCAGATGTTCTGATAAAAATGATGTCACCTTATAGGATTCTTTCCCGCTCATTTGATCATTTTTGTCGCACCACGGTCATTTTCTGTACCAGAGGGCTAATTAGACCGGGACCTACAATTTATTGCCGATTCCGAACGGCGGGCTTGTTTTTTATACTCATCGAGAGGTTGGTGCGCTAACCCCCTGCTGTAGCAATTTTTTGCTGCGGTCAAGTCGCCGTTTTTTGTTGTACCCCTATGCCAGGAAAGTTTTTCTGACGAGGACGAACTGGGTATCGAACTCACGACACCTCTAAACATCCTTTGGTACTTTAGGCGAGAATCTTATCGACCGGGCTACTGCGCCCCTGTTCGTAACATACTTTTTTATAGGTACTTTATTACTTTTTTATAAGTAAAAATACTTTTTTATAGGTGCTCGTAGCCCTTATAGCTTATATATCCTTATACATTAAGAATACTGATGCTGTGATGTTAAAGTTATGTCCGTTCAAGTTATGTTACCAAGATATGGCATATACAGTATAAAAGCACTGTTTTTGTTTCATTTGCCTGACTTCTCGACTTTGTTTAATTGTCTTCACAGGCATGCCACTAAACGATTACATACATCACTTTGAACCACTTTTCTATGATCACCATCATCTTCAAGAAGAACATCGTCGTTCTAAATTAAGCGATAATTTCTCTTTGAAGTTCACTGCTCACCAAAGGTAAGGTGTTTTTATTTATGTGAATAGAATTTTACATTTTTTGGATGAAACTGTAGTTTCTTTTTTAGCTGGCTAACTACGCGTGATCGGCTTTTACTCGAGTGCTGAGCTCTTGCGTAATGTGGACGAAATAGCAGGATCGAGAGCAGTTTGTGCGTTAGTGAAAAAGAAATAATAGCAAAAGCCAGAGAGGCGTGCATTCTGTCAAACGCGAATCTGGGGAATAAGAGTTCCGAACGTTACATATTTTGGCTGTTTCTGGGGTTCATATATCATGTCTAAGGACTGTAATAAATATGATAATAATAGTTTATTGAAAAAAAATAGGAGAAAAAAAAAACCATTGTACTGTATATATACGCGACAGTACGCACAACTTTTAATCGAACGATGGCGATATCTTGGGTTCTAAAAGTTGTAGAATGAAGCGGCTTTCACCAAAAATTACGTTTTGTGATTTTCTACCCGACTATGTGAAATTCGTTTTGATGAGGGATCATCTACATATTTATTATTGTTCAAACTTCAAAATCTTCAATGTAAACCCTTATTTTTTTTCCATCTTACCTGATTTATCGCAATGCATTTACCCTAAAAAATAAAATTTCATCGCTGTAAGTATAAAAACGAGAGATGTATGAGTGAAAATGTGTTTGTGGACACTCTAAACATTGAGAAACTGAATTTGAAGGTTGATTGCAGGGGGGGGGGGGGAAACACACACTAAACAAGTTTCGAACGATAAATAATCCATGTGCTACGCAAGTGTTTGGATTTATTGCTGTTAAAAAATAGTTTTTATTTTATAAAGGTGAAAAACAACAAACTTTTTTTTATTACTCTTCATTTTAGTGACTTTATATCAGTGATTGAACGAATATTTATACCATAATTATTTCAAACGATGTGTCACAAAGCAGTTGTTTGTGGCGACAATTTCATCAATTTAGAAAAAAAATATAAGAATTTTCCATCGAACATTGCACTATTTTATATTATAATTTTGTTTTATTTTGCAATTCCCCAATTTTTAATAATGCTTAAAAAAATACAGACGAAACGAAATGCTGTGGTTTTACCAGAGACCAGTGGCGGATCCAGGGAGGGGCGATCGCTCCCCCCAAGAGCCTTCAAGAAAACATAACTCGTTACCTCACTTTTTTTTTTATTAATCCTTAATTTTTTTAAATTTCATTTTTTCCTCGAATTTCCTTTTGCTAAAATTTGTACACGCGAAAAAGTTTAACCTTGAGCTTTCTTCTGCTGGTAAGGTCGAAAAAGTATAGAAGCCATAGGCGGCGGAGGGTCAGTTGTATATCCGCCAAGGTTCTATAGGGATTTCATGCGATTCAGCCGCACGTACTCACCCATACATACCCCTAGCGCCTAAGGGCACATGTGTAATTTTTTACGAGGAAGAGGGGCAAATGTACACCCTTCAGTTGTCTTAGTAACTCACAATAAAGCACAAGCCATCAAATGAGATGAATCATCGTTTTCTAGTTTTCTTTTTTACTTCAGTCCTGAAACACGCGAGCTTGAGGTGTACCAAAAAATGGCCGGATCTTCGAAAAAAGAGCTATTTTCAGAAAATTTTTAAGTTTTAAAATAGGTGGGCGCTAAGAAAATTAATTCTATTACTTTTGTAGCATATCTGGGGTTTTCTCAAGGAATGAAATTGCATTCGTTTGCGGACTCACTAATAATGACAATAACAGGGGGCCCCCCTCAGGGCGAGGCTAACAGGGGTCAGGACGATTCTCATCATTTTTTGATTTTTCACTCTACAAATTCACTATAGCAGGGCCTAAAAGTATGAAAAATCTTAGCAAAGCCCCCCCCCCCCCCCACAAAAAAATCTAGTTTAAAAGCCCTGCTGCAGAAGGTGAGCATTTGAACGTATCTGATAATATAGGCCTCGGCTCTCTAACAATTTAAAGCCTTTATAAATTTGAAATCTTTCCGGTGCGAATAAATCAGTGGCTGGATTAAACGTTGGCTGGAAATAAGTGAATCCCGATTATAACGCTTTTCCAAAAACCGTCATAAAAGACATTGTAAGCGGAAAAACGCTTTAAACAGGAAATATTAATGAGTATTATACCGAAAGATGGGACCACGAAAATGAATTGTGCTAAGTGGGAAAAGGTTCTAAGAGCAGTGCCGCAACCAGATGCTTGGTCAGCATCTTAGTACCCTTGTAATGTTAAAGGTAAAGGGTGTGTTATGCAGGTAAAGGTTGAAATTCACTCCCCCCACCCGGTCCAGCACCCGGGACACCAAACCCACCTCCTAAGTTTCGGCTCTGAGGAACGTTATAAGCGAAATCCACTAAATGAAATTGATTATGTGGTGTCGTATGTTCTGCGGGAATTAAATTTAACCAAGAGAAGAATCGTTTCAGACAAAAAACGTGAAAATTAATATTGTGCACTTGATAATCATAATAAATTATTAGTGAAAATCAATCCATTTTGCATGAAAATAATCTTGTTATTAATTTAACGTATTTGTGGTGGAAAAACATGTTTTTGAATAGGTTTTTGACAACCATAGTCTGCCCAAAATTGAAAGAGAAATTTATTATTTTAAATCGTGCAATTAAAATTTTATTAGGAAGTTTTTTACTCTTAAACTTTTCTTAATTATGCACACAAGTCAGTACCCACATATTTTATTGAAATATGCGTCAATTACTTCTTGTTATCGAAACGGTCTATACTTGTTTCTACTACCCCTGGCAGAAAGTGTTCGTTCACCCACGAAAACACTAGCAATGCTACGTTTAAAACGCAAAAAACAAAATTAAAATTTTTTTTTTTTCGAGTGAAAATTTTTGTTAAAATCAATCATCCTGAATTCGGAATAAATGACAAAAATTATCAATTTATTACAATTTGACCATGATAATCAATTTATAAACTTTTAACACGAGAAAAAATTTTTCGATCACTTCAGTTTTGAGGAAAAAAAAGTGATCAATTATGGGATCTAAAATAAGAAATTTAGTATTTCGTAATTGCATCTTTGGCCCTGATGACGGCTTTCATCCTTTGGGGCATAGAAGCAATAAGTTGTTCGCTGTACGACGGAGAAATTTCTTCTTAGCAGTCTCTAATTGCTTCCTTCAATTCCATGACGTTATTGGCATTTTGGAGTCTACCCTCTTCTTCAACTGGTACCAAACATTCTCGATCGTGTTACATCTGTTGGCAGGCCAGTCCGTCGTTGAAATATTAGCACTTTTTAAATACCTCTCAACGTTTTTACTGCGGTGGCAAGAGGCATTGCATCTTGTAATGTAAAGTCAGTCGAATCCCCAAACCAATTGTCAACACTGGGAATCAAAAAGTTTTCAAGACTGTCCATGTAGACTTCTGAGTAGACTGAACGCTTCACGATGCTCTGTTCCCCTAATCTGTCAACTGTCATGCAACTCCACATGGTAAACGAGTGACGAAATTTAGTTCTTTTATCAATGCGCTCATCTTTAAACTTTTCTCCCGTTTTTCTCCAGACGAATTTATTGTAGCTATCCTCAGTCCCCAAGCTCATTCTTGACTCATCACTGAAAATGACTATTCCAATCATTTATGCCGCAGTGGACGTGGTTTCTATTCCATAGCAACCGAGACCTCTTCTGCTGCTAAATTAAATGAGATTTAGGTGTTGATTTGCAGTACCTGAATCTGAATCTATTTCCTCGCAAACGATTGCTTACGGTACGGTTGCAGACACGGACGTTGCACTTTACCTACTCTGCAATCAGCTGTTTCGAGGTAACACGGTAATTTTCCTTGGCAATTGCGATCAGTTTTCTATCATCTCTCTTTGTGGTACTACGAGGGCAACCAGATTGAGGCAAAATTTTCTTCATCGCTAGTACTCCGATATTTCATCCAAAGGCAGCACACCGTACTTCTTTATATGCTTTTGATATATTCTGCTCTATTTTCATCTGCAAAGTTTTCATTTATTTGTACAATTGCACTTGATACTGTGTTAATATAATTTTTTTTTTTTATCTGGTAATATGCATCAGAATTCCTTACAATGTTTATAAATATAACATGTTATTCATTATACCCCTCAAACTTTTTTTTTCGTACGGCATTTTTTACGAGGGTAGCTGGCACATATGTTCAAATTTATTGTCAGAAAATTGTCAGCTAATTTTCATTAGTTGCAACATAAGTTGTTGCAAAGCAATTTTTTAAATAAGTGTGTTGCTCATTGAAAAAATATAATTTTTATAAATACAAATCTTAATTTAGTTTTAATTTTAACTACCTCCGATTTTTAATTAATTTTAATTTAATTAAAAATTAAATTTAATCTTAATTAATTTCGATATTTAATAATTTTAATTTTAAATTAATTTAAAGCTTTAAATAATTTTAGGTCTTAATTTTTTTTAATATTTTTATATTTTAACTACGTTTGGTGCCTGCGGACACTAGGTTGGGCCTCACCGATCGACATCTTCACTGTAAAAAATCGCCCCCCCCCCACCACATCACCCTGGATCCGCGCCTGGCAGAAACGGCTCTACCAATAGCCACTACCCTAAACTTGGTGCACACTAAGATGATTAACGCTATTGGGAGAACCGTTATTTATTAATTATTATCTCCATAAATATTAACATCAATCTAATTGTATGGTATTAATTTGTGAATTCTTTGCGCATTATTATATTTACCATTCCTCAGAAGTAACAAAAACTGAAATTCGAGGTTTCTTCTTTTTCTCAAAACAGCCATTTTGCTTTGGAAGCAAAACATTAATGGAGGTTTTTGAAAATTCAAATTTTCACACAATGAAATTTGATTAAACTTCTGACAACTTCCAGCACCAACCCTATTTATTTCAGCTCATGAATGTTGTCTAAGGCAGTGTTTCTCAACCGCCGGGCCGTGACATCATCATACCGGGCCACGACTGATCTGCCGTTTCATTTCCCCCTTTCATTTCCCATTAATCGTGTATTTGACCGGGCCTTCCACTTACAAAAATGAATGAAACCGGGCCGTGGGCTTCCAAAGTTTGGGAACCACTGGTCTAAGGAATAAAACGAATTTCTGAAATAGTGAAAATTGCAAAATTTTTCGTTGTTTCTTTGTTTACTCGAATACTTTAAAAGAAAAAGTTTGAAAAACTGGATGGGTGACTTATTTATCGTATCACCGTATACTTAAAACAATAATTGCCCATTTCAGTAAAGTTATGAGCTTCATATTTAAACATTTTCGCATAATTTTTCATGAGAAATTTTTCAATGAGTTTCAAATTTATATCTAGTATATGGTCTCTAAAAGTGGTCATTTTCATATAATCGCTCATATCTCGCGAAATAGAGGTCAGATTGGGATGAAAATTGATTCTGTTAGGTTTTCGACTATGCTGATTCGAATGAAGGAAAAATTAATGTATGCTTCTATTCATAAATTTTTAAAATGTTTTAATAATTCATAACTCATATTTTAAAAGAAGCCAAATTCCTCTTCTCTCTCTTCATCGGGAAGCTTTATAGTAACAATATTATATACAAAAGTTGTTTTTTCTTTGCCTCCTTTTTTTCTATACTCCTGTTAATGACATCTTTTCACACATATAATGTATCTTCCTACTACACTGGTGAAATAAATTAAGAGAATTTGCATATTTTATCGAATTTCATGAAAAGAACTGAACTGAATGCAAAACCACTGCTTCTATACAAAAATGCAAATCTTGTACGTCAAATACGTAAGCGTACACGTGTGTGTAGGCGGAGCCAGTAGAGAAACAGGCTTTATAAGCGCGCGGAAGTTAAGACGTATTTCGTTCGCTAGCACACCTCGGCGAATTTCTTGGTGTTATTTTGCAGCAATCGGTTAATTTCAAATTGTAACAGTAAAAATGAGTAACCACCAACGTTTAGATGATGGAATGAGGTGGCGAATTGTGGGGAGGCTAGAAGCAGGCCAATCTCAAGTCCAGATTTGTAGAGAGTTCAATTTAACGCCCAGCGTCGTGTGTAACTTATGGAAACAGTTCCAGGATACAGGATCCATCGAGAGAAAGCCTGGGCAAGGTCGTCCAAGAGCCATGACGGCCAGAGAAGATCGCCATTTGTCGATTATAGCGAGGCGTAACAGGAGTGCTACAGCTTCTCAGCTCTCTCGTGACTTGTATGCAGCCACAGGAACCCGTGTATCAAGGGTGACTGTTTCCAAAAGACTTCATGAGAGAGGGTTGTTTGCAAGAAGACCTGCGTTTGCGTCCCGCTCACTTCTACGGACAGGAGAATCCGTTTATCATGGTGCAGAGAGCATAGAGATTGGAGTATGGATCAATGGGCGACCGTTCTCTTCACTGATGAGTCCCGGTTCATCCTAAGCACCGATTCTCGCCGTACGTTCATATGGAGAGAACCAGGGACCCGCTACCTACCCTCCAATGTCCGCGAAATCGACCATTATGGCGGAGGAGGTTTAATGGTCTGGGCAGGCATCATGTTGGATGGTCGCACACCTCCATGTCTTTGAAAGAGGCACTGTCACTGGTGTGAGGTATAGGGATGAGGTCTTGGAGTCCTATGTTCGCCTTTTCAGGGATGCAGTTGGCCCTGAGTTCATTTTAATGGACGATAACGCGAGGCCACATAGAGCTCTTCTGCTCGACGATTTTCTAGAGAGTGAGGATATTCGCCGGATGGATTGCCCAGCCAGATCTCCAGACCTTAACCCTATAGAGCATGCCTGGGACGCTCTGGGGAGGGCAATTGCAATTCGCAACCCCCCTCCGGGAACCATCCAGGGAATGAAAACAGTGTTGCTGAACGAGTGAGACCAATTGCCACAGGAAATGATAAACTGCCTTATTTCAAGTATGAAATCACGCTGCGAGACCTGTATATCTGTAAGAGGGGACCATACCCCCTATTAACCCATTTTTTTGTTTATTCTGCTACCGCTGTTTCATACCTTCCGACTCCAATGAGTGTTACGCACGATCATGCGTGTGTATTATAATTATTGAATGGTTATTTGTTTTGTGTTGTATCAATGTATGTAGATATCAAATTTCATTAAAATCGGTACAGTAGTTCTAGAGATAATCGACCAAGTCTGCAAATTCTCTTAATTTCTTACACCAGTGTATATACGTGTAAGAGCGAAAGAGAACACTTAGGGTGAGGGTGAAAAAAAGGACAAAAACTCTCTTATCTATAACTTATCTATTATACTTTTCCCTTTTATATTTTTTCTTTCCTCCTTTCTTCCTTTTTCTAACGTGCGGTTAAGGATAAAGTTATCAGATTTATCGCCGATTCCTTAAATAGAGATAATCCAAATTTTTTGCCAAAAGCTTATACGTGAAGTGGTTAGGGCCGATGCCACATTAGCGTTAATTTGCACGTACGTGATTTACGCTTTAAGGGATGAAGAATAAACTGGAGTTGCTATACGATCGCAGACGGCAAAACTCGCTCAGCTCTCGACAGATGTGTAGTTTTTCCCTATTATGAAACCGGTTTTCCGTAAAAAACAGCTCTCGTCTAACTCTCCTTTCACACGCTACGGATTCGTTCGTACGGAGGATTGGACGGTAGCTTTCACACGATACGGACGAGTCGCCATCGTGCTGCCGTCCGCTGTCACTACAACACACGGCTGCCGTGTCGTTTCCAAGCACACAGTAGCCTACGTGACTGAATGCAAGCCTTCACACACTACGAACATTCTGCCGTAAGGAACTACTCTGTAATAAAGGGGTGATTCAAATGTTCCGCGGCATCGATGGGGGGGGGGGTTCCGATTTGTTGACTTTTCATGATAAGGGGGAGGAGGGGTTTAGATGATGTTTGTGTCATCAACCAAAAATCCTTTATAAAAATATGAAATATTCTTAATAGCATCTTACTCGGTGCGCCAAAAACGACAAAAACTTTTCAATGGTTTGGCGGGCACCCGAACATTCTCCCTATTGATAAGTCTCCTACAGAGCCACTTTAGTGATCTGTAAATGTTCCGCCGATCCTTCAAGTGATCTGGAAATATGTTCGGGCCGCTTAAGTGCTCTAAAACTGTGCCACGCATCACTCAAGTGCTCCGCAATCATGCCACGCATCACTTGAGTAATCTGGGAATGTTCCGCGGGTAACTTAAGTGATGTAGAACCGCACTGGGGGCCGCTTAAGTGCTCTAAAACTGTTCGACGTGTCACTCAAGGAATCTTTTAATGTGCCACGATTCGCTTAAGCGTTCTGGAACTGTGTCGCGAGTCAATTAAATTATCTGTGAATGTACTATACGGGCCGCTTAAATACTCTGGAATTGTGCCATGGGTCACTTAAGCGATCCGTAAATGTGCAGCTTAGTCAGGACAGTAGCCAGAAATTTCGTTCTGGGATGGGGACCAAAGTGATAGGACAATAGATTTGGCCATCTTTCCCCTTTTTTCAGGCATTTTCTCATTTCAGGGGGGGACCAGACCCCCCAAGTCCCCTCACTACGGCCTTGAGCTTAGTCATTTTTACAAAATTAGGTTTGAGGTTGCAGGCCACATCAGATAATCCCAAACCTCATTTGGTCCGCGGGCCAAGGGATTACCATATATGGCTTAGAGTATAGTTTCCCAAACTTTTTGTTCCATCGTCCCCTTCTGCAGAAATATTTTTCCCTCATCGCCCCCGACACAAGCAAACCCACAGGATTCTATGTTATCCTCGTAGCTGCTATCGCCCCCGGACCATTCCATCGCCCACTTTGGGAAACACTGGCTTAGAGGATGGGTCGCAATGAATTTCTTAAAAAGAAATTTTCAGTTCTTATCCTTCAAATCATTGAAATTAACAAATTGATTATAACATGTAAAGGTATTATCTTTCGAAATTTTTATTTTTTAAAAAATATTTTTGCATTAAAAAAATTAATTTTTGTTCACCTGTGGGAGCACGATTCCCCCGTCCACGTAATTCTCTAATCCCACCAATCTTCGTTAGGAGGTAGGGGGCAGAACTGACGAAATTTTGCTGACAAGAGTGGGGTTCAAAAGGGCTAAAAATTTGCTGACGTAATACTTAAACGGCCCCAAAGCAGAAAGCAATTATCTCCGTACGGAGGATCTTCCGTACAAACGAATCCGTAGCGTGTGAAAAGTGAAAGAAATTTCTCCGTGCGGCGCTCCTTTACACACGCTATGAATTCGGACGGCACGGAAATAATTGCTCTCTCATTTCACATGCTACGGATTCGTCCGTACAGAGGATTGGACGCACGGAGTTATAGCTTTCTGCTTTATTAGGGGCCGTTCAAGTATTACTTAAGCAAATTTTTAGCTATTTTTGACCCCCTCCCCGCTTGCCAGCAAAACTCTAACCCCCTTCCCCCCCCCCCCTTGTCAGCAAAATTTCGTCAGCACTGCCCAGGGGCGTAGCCAGAAATTTCGTTCGGGGGGGGGGGGGGACCAAAGTGACAGAACAATGGATTTGGCCATCTTTTTCCCTTTTTTCGGTCATTTTCTCACATTTCGGGGGGGGGGGGGACCAGACCCCCAAGTCCCCCCCCCCTTACGCCTTGGCACTGCCCCTCTACCTCCTAACGCATATTGGTGGGACCAGAAACGCACGAGGGAGGGGGCATACAATTTTTTTTTTAATTCAAAAAATATTTTAAAAAATTTCGAATGAAAATACCTTTATGTTATTATAATCAATTTCTGTTAATTTCAATGCTATTCGAAGGGTAAGAACTCAAAATTTCTCTTTAAGAAATTCATTGCGACCCACCCTTTAAGCCATATATGGTAAACCCTTCGCCCGTGGACCAAATGTGGCCCTGAAAGTTATCTGATGTGGCTTGCCCCCTTAAACCTAATTTTGTAAAAATGAACGAAGCGGCAAATTTACAAATCGCTTAAATGACCCTTGGCACAATTCCAGAACATTTAAGTGGCCCGTGGCACATTTTCAGATCATTGAAGTAGGCCTTAATGATCACTTTCACATTCAAAGATCACCTAAGTAACCCGTGACACAGTTACAGAACACTGAAACGATCCGTGGCACATTTATAGATCCCTTGAGTGACATGTGGCACATTTATAGATCCCTTGAGTGACATGTGGCACATTTATAGATCCCTTGAGTGACATGTGGCACAGTTCTAGAGCACTTAAGTGGCCCCCAGTGTTGTTCTACATCACTCAAATTACCCGCGGAACATTCCCAGATTACTTAAGTGATCCGTGGTATAATTACGGATCACTTGAGTGATGCGTGGCACAGTTCCAGAGAACTTAAGCGACCCGAAAACATTTCCAGAGCACTTGAAGGATCCGTGAAACATTTAGGGCCGTATTCACCGACATTGTTTGAACTGTAGTCACAATTTTTTGATAAGAGATCAATATAGATTGGTTAAAAACCTGAATTTAACCAATCCGTGGCGATCTCTTATCAAAAAATTGTGACTACAGTTTAAACCATGTCGGTGAATACGGCCCTTAGAGATCACTAAAGTAGCTCTGTAGGGTACTTGTCAATAGGGAGAATGTTAGTTTAGCCCAATAACTATCGAAAGTTTTTTCCGTTTTTGGCACACCGAATAAGATGGAATATTTCATATCTTCATAAAGGGTGGTTGATGACGTAAGCATCATCCAAACCCCCCTCCCCCTTGTCCATTAAAAGTCAGCAAACCGGTAACCCCCTCCCCCCCCCCCCATCGTTGTTGACGTAATACTTGAATGACCCCTTACAGAGTAGCGCCCGCACGACTGAACGTCCGTAGCATTTAGTCCTGTAAAGGCCACTGTGCTGTTGGAAACGGCACGGCAGCCGTAGAACCGGAAGTGCACCGCCATTCCGCGATTACACGATTTTTTTTTCAGTGCAGAGCCCTATTCAGCCAATCACGTTGCTTCTTGGTTTACGTTAATTCCCACTATCGTGATGTCGTACGATCTGTTGTGCTTTCGGTTAAGACGCCTTCATATACGAGCGGAACCATCAGGCATTCTGGTCCTCGCCGAAGGGTTGCTGCACGAAATCGTCGCTTCGGAAATGACCGCCAAACAGAGGGGGGAAAAAATCGGTCGGTAAATCTGGCATAGCAACCTAACAGAATTCCCCGCGCGCTAAAAATGCTTGGCAAATGCGTATGGAAAATTCAATTTGTGGGAGAAACGAGGAATTTCAAGGAAAGGATTTACTATGGGAAATAAACCACGTTTCACGAAATTATGATTAATCACGAAATTATTGGTAAACAACAGGTTGAATTCGTAACAGTTCGTGTGATGACGATCAAGTAATTAATCTTAAACACAAAAGTATATAGCAAAAAAAAAAAAATTCTTCACTTTTTTTCAGGTTTTTAGTGAAAATAAAATATTCCTATATATCCCTTACCCCGATCCTTAATTTCAGGATAAAAGTGGCATACAAAAATATATATAGTCAATTTAGATTACATTAAGAAAATTTCTTCTGGATATTAAATAATTGTGTGAAGTTAAGGATTTGATAAACTACTGCCTCTAGATATTGGAAATTTAGTAAAAAAAATTCTTAAATATTTTAGGAGCATTTATTTTATCAGAATTTTCTTCAGTAAATTACAAATTCTGAATAGCACACACAGGTTCAATAATGTAAATTGACGAGCTCAATGAGTGAATAAATTTATTTATTAAAAAAATATTCAAACATAATGTACATAACTGATGAAAGCAAGATTTTACAAATATCATTCACAATTTCACATATTTTTCTACACTATGTAATCAATTATTACGCTGCTTTAGAGTACCAGTAAACTTTGGGAATTACAAAAAAAAATATGCTTAAATAATAGAAATATAATTCTTTTCTTGAAACTGCGTGACCCAACAGCAATTAATCTGGAAAATATATATATATATATATTCAAAAGCAATACTTTAAGAGAGCCAAGATAAAAACTCTACTGAAAATTGAAAATTACAATTATGGCAAAAAAATAGTCTACGCGTACATGGTAAATACCCATATTTCGTTATCTGTGACCCTAGTAATAGGTCAATACAGGGGCGCAACAAAATACTTTGTCCCCCGGGCAAGCCAGAATTTTGGTACCCCCTTGCATGTAGAAACAGTTAAAGGGTGAATTCTGCACCCCTTCTGGTCCAGCGCCTGGGGCACCAGACCCACATGCCCCCCCCCCCCCCCAGTTGCAACCCTGGGCCAATAATAAGCCAATCTTAAAATTCTAATAAATGTATAAAAGCATCACAACATTAGGATAGATAATCACCAATAAAATACACACATTGATTCCTTTTAATAAATATATTTGTCTGTAGCTAGTATCCTCCGAACCAAGCTTTCTCTCCTCATCTAAAAAGTAAACAAATAAGCAATGACGAGTAAAAATGAAACTCAAACTTTTCTTAAAAATATAAAAGACACTGAGGCTCTATAACATTATTAGTGTAAGTGCATAATGTAATTTTTTCTGACACCACACAGTAATTCATTGTGTACAATAGATAGATGCCAATACGTATATAGCAAACTATTTTCAGAATTTTATCATTACTCATCCAATAATTTAAAAGAATAATATAGAAATTGCAGGTGACTAAAAGATAAAAAAGACAAATATTTAAGATACCAAAAAAAATACGAGAAAGACATATTTATGTAAAGATATTCAGATAAATTTCACTTAGTTTTAGAATCTTTCAAATTTCTCGTATTCAGAGGAATGAATGTGTGAAATGATGTTGGCAGAGTGATAAATAGTTACACCTGCGCACTCACTAAAGTGGGGGAGCCTATTTTATAACTTCAGTACCTAGATTGAGTATATATATATAGCTTAGTTACTATATAGCAGGTATTATATTTCTTAAGATAGATTCTTAATTATTGGGTCTAGTGAACTGTCTTTCATTATATATTGGTCATATCAACAAAATATGACAAATATAAAAAAAAAAAAGTTATCCATATATAAGTCTACCAAACAATCCAAAAACGAATTCTAAGGAACACCTCCTTCTTGGCTAATAAATGAAATATAGTCAGCAGTGAGGTTTGTTAAAAATTCATGATGGAAAAAAATTTAATTTAACCATGTTGAGGGACAGGGAAATCCAACAAGGCATTTTACCTGTTTCAGCAATTAACTTGCTATTTATGCTTCACACTCGTAACATGTCCCATATATGTACTTTGGTATTTAATTTCCGATTTGGACAAGCAAAAAGGATAAGTCCAGTGGCAAATTTCTGGTGCTCATTCACTAACAAAACAGTGTAGATTTGAACCTTCCGCTTACGAAATTGCCTAGATGTGTATTGAGTGAGCTGTGTAATATAGAGCTTTTCTATGAATTTGTGAAAAAGAGCTTGAGATGGACGATCTGACTTAAATCTGTAATCCCTATAAAACACTCCCTACTAATCCCTGCCATTCACAATACTTGTTCATGAGTCTTTTTCTTCATTTAGTTAAAGGAAAAAACAGTTACTTGTAGCAGGACTTGACAAATCCCACCAGGGCGATGAAATGCCATTACAGATTTGTAGTAATGTAAAGTAAATCATGTGATAAGTAAATTTGAGTCTTTTAATTTCAGCAGCATGTGTCTCTTAAAGTAGGAAAAAGATATAGAAAGTTGAAAAAAAAAAACATTATCATTTTATTTGAGATTAAGATCACCCTTGGCTCCTAAGAAGTTTGACTGGCATTAATTTTTTTCCCCTCTTGATTTGTCAAACCCTGACTTACATTTTTTTTGTTTGTTTACATTTTATATTTTGTATATCATTGAATCTATTGTGTACTTTTGTTTTACACATTACCAGTTTATTATTACTTCCATAATTTTTTTCATGCATTGGTATTTGTTTCTTGTTCAACGAAATTATCCTTTAATTAATCAAATTAGCAGTACATCTAAATGGTATGAACAGAGTTTTTGGAACATAACCAAGGCTGTGTGATGATAAAGGAAAAATATCAATGGAGATGTATTCCACATACTAGAAAGATAGGATGCAACAGTTCATATCTTTATCTTTAGTATATATTATCAGTGTGCTTACAATCTGGTCAATGAACTTAAAACCATTTTCATGAAATGGGGAAAATTCCACAGATGAATAAATAATTATAATAATACCACTTAAAACAATGGAGGCAGCACAAAATTTATATTGACGTGCAGTGTTTTGTGTGATTTGTTGTGAATTTGTGTATTGTGATAACGGACATCAGAAATAAGTGTATAGGTAGTGAATGAAAAAAAAAAATGATTTTCAAAAAGGTTTTTCTTGCTATCATTATAACGGGTTTCGCAATTGCATATCTATGCAATGGTGGTGGTGACAGTTGACAGGTGGTGGTGATATGGTGGTGACAGTTGACGAAACTTCGTCTACTGAAAATTATGCACACATTGTTGAGCTTAATACTCATTTAAAAAAGTAATTGTTACGCATCTTTTGTATCACACTTACCAGAAAATCTGTTCATGCCAATGTCAATGTAAAAAAATATTAACATTTATAATGCATTTTGACGGTTATAATGTCAATTTCTATTTTTTTATCTTTCTCATAGTAATTGCTAATTTGCCTCAAATATTACTCTCAGAACATGTTAAATAAATAACAGACTGCAAAATAAATTCAACTGAATTTTTACCTCATCAGTTTTTTAATCTATGGCTTTTTTTAATTTGCTGAGCATCAAGTGTTTGAAGCGGCAGGCTTTTCAAAGCATTAAAGGGATAAATAAAAGTAAGATAGCAATATTAAAAAACAGTACGTTATTGAACATTGAAGTTATTTTCATGTGTCTGTATGGTGTTGGGTCTGAGAAAAAAATTTCAACATTTCTTCTTCACAATACTTAAATGCGTTTTTCTCAAATTGATTACTGGCGAATGATTTGACATTGTTATGCAATTTTTCACACTTACTAAGCTATTATAGGGATATAGATAGAATTTTTGATATTCATTGAAAATTTTAAAAATGTTTAAATTTAAGAAAAATTATAAAAATGTCTAAAATTTAAAAAAAATAGAAATTTTAAATTCCAAATTTGAAAAAATTACTTTCCATCATACTTTCTTGAAACCCCAAAGAAATTGGAATGTATTATTCTTGAGAAAGAAGAAAAAACCAGTTTTTGCATGGGCAAAATTTAATCCATGAGGTATTTGTTTCAAAACTCATGCATGTAGTGCGAGTGAAAAAATTTAAAAACCTTTTTCCAAGCAAGATAATGATTTAAGCTGAACATGCAATTAATTTTAAAATAGTAAGATTAAAATAATTCTTTGTAATTAATTTGCAAAGTAGTCACTGCATGTGCCTTGCAGGAAAGAGAGAGTGCTCACCAGTCCAGTAACCTAAACTAATGATACCAATCACAATTTTGTAGTCTGTTAAAAGAATTATGGGGGACAGAAAATGAAATCAATTGAAATATGACGTCTATCACATTAATTTTTAATCCCATTAAATTTGATTTTCAGTGAAGATACAATTTTAGCTAATTACTCCCAATCTACAAGCGATAAGTCGCCAAACCGGCAGAGCTCACTACAGCAAGCAAGGATGATTGAAGAACCGATTTCCAACTGATTTGAAATCACCTTGTTCTCATAGTTGAAAATGCCAAAATTAAAACATTTCTATTTTCCACAGAAATATCACATGAAATTTTGCCTCAAAACATAACAAAATAAGTTAAAATTCACTATAACAGTAATTCGTCGTAGTAGCGATAAATCGCCAAACTAAGAGCCGAGAAAGCGAGCATTCCACGATAAATTCATAAATAATTTGATTTAAATTAGTTCTCTTGGTCAAAATTATGTACCTATGCATCTTTTCTCTTAAATCAAACGGAACAAAAAACCAGGAAAATGATTGAAAATCACCATACCGTTTATATCTAAACACAACACGTGAGCAATGGCGCCAAATATCGTCTGCTACCTCCAAACGATTTATTTTTTCATATAGTTCTCATTTAAAATCATTATCACAAATACGATTTTGAAAAAATAAAATTCACACAGAATAATTAAATTTAACTCACTTCACAGGCGAGCTCCGTTTCCTGGTATGAAATTGTCTCTCCTGGAGTTCACGATCCACTTCTCGCGTCGTTCTTTTTCCGCTGGAAATCTAAACATTCTAAAACCTTTTTTTGTCCGAATGGGAACACTTTGGAGCCAAACAACAAGGCATTTCTGAAGTTATTTCACGAAAAAAATAGATAAAAACAACTAAAAACACAATAAATTTAACTAATATATAGGAGCTTTGAAAGGACCCTACAATGCGATGATAGTAAGCAGTGCTACAAAAAGGACCAGAATGCCGCATGCGCGAGCCTGTGTATTAAGGAGTTCTACTTTCGGTCACTCTCTAGGCTTCGTTATTAATATTATATATAACTTCGATTAACACATGGCATGCCATAGAAGTATTGTTTACTTTAATTTGTGTAAGGGAAAAAAATTAAAATTCTGTGATTAATGTGGTAGTGAATGATGAAGGTACATTTCGAAAAAGGCAAAACTTTTACGCTTGTGTGCTTCACTAAAATTATATGCTTTTGATAATAAACAGTATTAGGCCCTATTTTGACAACGGAATTGGTGTAGGATGTGATATTGTAACAGACCGAGAGCCTGAAGTCTAACGTTCGAATCCAGCTTGCTGAGGAAATATTAATTTTTTTTTCACTCCTTCGTTCGAAAATTATTTATATCTTTTTATTTTTCTTTGCTACTACAATACAGTACATTTTGCAGACTCTTAAAATTTTAGTATATAATAAATCAATTAAATATTATAACAAAAACGTAGATAAAATTGAGACCAATAATACTGTTCTAAAAAAGTAATTACTTTCAGCATCTTTTCTCTCTCGAAGTTGTGATATTTAAATTAAATGTTTTAATATTTAAATAGCTGTGTTTACAATTATATTAACATGCACAATATATTTTTCACATTACAATTTATCTTAGTCGTTTATTCTTAGTCGATTTGCTATCGAAAAATGCATTGGTATATTGGAGAAATATTTTACTAAAATTTGGAAAGATTTTCTATCACATTTTCAGAAATTTGTGGAAGAAGAATTTAGGTTTTCAGAAATTTAAATTAAAAAATTAATCCACCTTTAATTGTTTGAATATTTCGGTTTGCTTTCAGTGTATAAATTTGTGGGTTTAAAAAATATAATTGTTTATATTGCATTCTCAAAAAAGCTGGATTGCACACTTTAAATGTCTCGGGGAAGAGCGGTGAAAATATCTATCTTTGCACCGCTGTTCGGCGATCAGATATGAAAATGAAGATATCGTAGAGTTACATGAATTATGGTAGAGGCTGAAGCAGCGTGATCGGCTGAGTGAAAAAAAATTATGAAAAAAATCGTTTAATCACGGGAGAGAGCGGTGCATTTGCGAAATATGCTTACCGCCAACTTCGGTGTACATCAGTGTTTCCCAAAGTGGGCAATATCACCCCCTGGGGGCGATGGAAAACTCCAGGGGGGTGGTAGATGCTTGGGGTTTAGTATAGGATCTTATGGGCTGACTTGAGGTGGGGGGGGGCGATGAGCAGAAAAAAAATTTGAAGAAGGGGCCAATTTAACGAAAAGTTTAGGAAGCTATGGTGTACATCGATGATCGCGCTATTCTGTAATCGGCGTAAGACTCTCCGATGCAATCTCATATCTAGTTTTTTTTTCTCATTCACAGGTTTTTTCATCTGCGTTTAAGAAGAGATAAGTCAGTATTTGCCGAAGATACAGAATTCTTAAGCACAACGAAAACTGTAAATTATGATACATCCCGAGCATTAACTGGACATCTTGATGGTAATGCAAAACTAAAAGGATTTGTTACACTGATGTAGAGGCGTACGCAGCGGTAATCATGTTCCTCCCGCCAAGCTGACCAAAAATCAGAAAAAAACATTATTTCGCTAAAAAAAATTAATATATCGAAAGAAAATACCTTTTAAATGTTATTTTAACCAATTTCTGTTAATTTAAATGCTTTTTAGGGGTGAGAACTAAACATTTCTCAGAAAGAAAATTTTTGTGCCCCTCCCCAAGCCTTTTGTGCCTTCTCCAAAGGTCGATCCTGCGTACGCCCCTGCACTGATGTAGGGTCATTTTAACAGTATTATGGGTCCCTGGCAAAGTGATGCTCTGGGGGGGGGCGCCCTGGAACATACGTTAAGACGGCCCTGCACTTACGCATATGAATTATATTTTGGTTTTAACAGTTGTTTACAATGTACACACACAATCAGGGCCGCAACTAGATGCTTGGTCTCGCGCCCGAGTTGGGTGGTGCATGCCCCCCCCCCCTCCCATCGCCAAAGGTGGAGTCGTCTGGTGCCTCCAAGACGTTCAAGTCTATCTCCACCTATGGGGTGGTGGTAAGATGCTCGTTTACCACCGTGAAGGTTGCCATCACGGTCCCGAGTTTTAAACCAGGGGAGAATATAGATAAGCTATTTTCCTACATAATGTGCTTGAGGTGAGACCACAGATAGATAGTGCCTTCCATGGGCTGAGATACGGGGGGCGTGGGGACACTGCCCCCCCCCCCCCAACGTCAAAGGTGGATTCAACTGATCTAATGTATATATGAATTGACATCATCGTGCCCACCCCAGCAATAATGATGTTGCCCCCCCCCCAGACTTCCAAGTCGATCTCCGCCTATTGTGCCTTCATTTCCAACTCCACTCATTAACGGCAGTAAATTGCAATATAGCGATATGGCCAGAGTTGGTGTTTGGTGAAGTAGTAGATGCTTGGTTAGCCGGGACAAGCAAGCATTTTGGTGCTCCCATTATAATGTTGAAGGAGAGGTTAAAGGGTGAAATTTTCGTCCCCTCTGGTCCGGTACCAGGGACACCAGACCCGCCTGCTCTCCCCTTAGTTGCGGCCCTGCACACAATCATGGTCCTTACATCCTGGAGCCGGGGCTAGGCTTAAATCGTTGACTGACGGGCCTCTCTAAAGTAAATTTATAATGTGAGAAGTGTGTGTGTGTGTGAAAAATAACAGGATTCATCTCTGGCCCCAGGGCTAGAGCACTATCATCCCCCCCCCCTCCAAGTGGGGCCATTGCATGAAAATTGTAAAATTCTCTAAAATTTTTGTGAGAATTTTATGTTAGTGCATAACGTTTTTTCTTTTTCAGGGGAAGAAGATTCATTTGTTGAAGCTGTTATAACATCTTCTGGTCTTCTGAATGGTTTAGTTAGAGTTGGACTAGAAGAATTCTACATAGAACCTGCAGTCAGTTACTTTGATCCCTCTCAATATTTTCATTCAGTGATATACAAACTATCAGATGTACATTTTCCTAAAGGAAATGTCACTTGCTTATCACATATTATCAAACCTTATGCACAAAGTCCTAAACCACTTCATGTGAAGAAGAAATCTAAAAGGCATTCATCGCGCGCTACCTGTAAATCAACACAAAAATGTTCCTTTTTGCGTCAACAGAAACACCATCTATCTAACAGAAATAATTCCCGTAAAAAATCCAGATCATTCAGAAGAGTACGCTCTACACTTATGAAAGAAACTGAAAGAGAGAAATTTGTTCACTTCATGCATAAAATACCACGCTCTGGACTTTTCATGGACTCTGAAAACTCTGCTGCCATGGTAAATTCAAAAGGCATGCATAATGTGCGTCATCACAGAGTGAAATCAAAAGCTTCTTTGGTTGATATTTCTGTAAATAAAAACTCTGTCCATAGTATCTCTCTTAAAAAGAGATTGGAAAATTCATTTTTATATTCTTTTCTATCAAATTTATCTGTTAATGTTATTCCTTTTAGTACTGGTTCAAACCAGCCAAGTGCGCTTCATTCTACTCAGCCAAATAGTGCCACATCTGTAACATTTCCAGTTGGTGTTCACGATACAAGAATCCATTTCAAGTATGATGCTACAAGCTCTGCAAGAGCATATGAATTCAAAGATAAATCTCAAGATATCTTTACTACAAAACTGACTGCTCCCAGTGATCATCTTACCTCACTTCTGGGGAGAATTTTCAAGTCTCATGATGAACATGTGAATAGCTTTAATTTTATTGAATTTTATTCAGGACAAAACCTAAAATCTAAAAAAATTAATTCAGATTATTTGGTGAATTCTTTGACTGATAGCATTTTACCTAGCCAGACATCTACAAACAACCCACCCACAAGTGGGTTGTTTTTGCCAAAAGCTGTTGATTCAAGTCGAAATTCTCAAAATCCAATAGTGTTTACTCCTAATTCAGTAACTGAAAACAACATTGTCCATGCTCCAGATGTAATTAAGAACCCACCATATTGGCGAGAATTGGATGCACTTCATTACACTGAAGATGGGAGGACAGGCAGCTCTGAACCATATGGTGTCAGATCTATTCAACGTACTCAGTGGACAGAGGAAAGAGGTCAAAGGCATGTTGCTGTTGACCGTCGAAAGAGCACTTGTCTTTTGTACCTTCAAGCTGACCATCTTTTTTATCAAAGAATGGGTAGTGAAGAAGCATGCATCGAAGCCATGACGAGACATGTCCAACGAGTCAATAGTATATATAGAATGACAGGTGATTTTTTTTTTCTCTTTTATGTTCTTACTGTGTTTTTAAATTTACACCTTCAAAGCACCATTTTTATTACAACGTCATTGCAGTAGTTATCAATTTTGTTACTTTTTTCATGTGATTTCACTTTTTCAAACAAGGTCATAATACAAGGATGACGTCACTCTCCACTACCATACGAATGTTTTTAACAACTGGCTGTTGCAAAGATATATTTCGGAAAGAGAGAAAATTCAACTGCCCCTGCGGGGAATCGAACCCACGTCCTTTCACTTTCCGGGTAAACGCCCTAGACCACTAGACTACAGAGGCACAGAATTTCTCAATCTTTCCTTGGAGCTCGTGTACACTGAAAGGGACCGTACATGGACGGCCGGACCAGACTCAGGCCAAGCTCACAACTGCTGACGTTGTGCAGTCTTGTGCAGTCGTCCGGAATGCGAGAGGACAGTAGTTCAATTCTCCGCAGAGGCATGCAGAATTTTTCTTTCGGACATTCATCCCACCTCGTATCTAGTCAGATACCTTGCACTCGGTCACTGGCGTACGCTGTGGGGGTGGGGTATTGAGCTAAGATTATAGTGTTCTTTTGGCAGTAGAAAACAAACAAATCCCTCTCTCTTGAGAAAATCCTGCGTACGCTACTGTACTCGACTGTACATTCAAATAAAACTGTATAGAGAAAATCGAAGCTATAGAAATTGATAAAGGGAGACTAGGTATAGCATTAATTTTTTGGTTAACTTGAATTGCTTCATAGAAAATATACACACATTTACGTCAAATTTTGATGGAATTGAAGCGTAAAACCAGCAAAATAGTAAGTATAGTCCAGAAGTGGATTAAGGTCGGTTGAGGCCTGGGACGCAGAAAAAAATATTGGGCCCATTAAATTTAAGAAAGTGTGATGTTCGGGTTTCTCGGGGCCCAGGACGTACACCCGCCGTTAAATCTGCCTCTGGCATAGTGACACGTGATTCTACTATTTACAGATTCTCACTTATACCACTTTTTTTATTCACATTTTGTATGGTTCCTATCATTGATGGAAACGTTTTTCCTCTTTGTTCGAAGTTCAAAATTACAATAATGAAGATAAAAATCAAATCGTATCGTAAGATGAAGTAAAATCGAAGCGAATTTACAACCCATCTCCCTCGAACCGTGCAAAGGTGTTGATGTCAGTAGTCTGTATTATGTATGTCTATCACTTGTCAGTTAACACAAAGTATCGTCGATGGGGCCGTAACTAAACATTTATTTCGGTCGAGGAACTAAATTGACAGTACAATAGACTTGACCGTCCAGATATACGGCATCAGTCATTTTCCAACATTTCGAGGAGGGCCACTTTCGCTACGGTCTTGATCGACGACCATAAATTTGCGATACTACTGAATGTACAAGTGGTTATGGCAAAAATTTTCAACTTTGTGAATTGCGAGAACCATTTATGCCCAACGTCGAATAGGAATATCTACTGTACGTGGCAACTGCGACGTACACTAAGAACTATTGTTGTAGCACCCTCCCCCCCCCCCCTGCTTACAGCAATCAGTGCTCCTGGAAATAGAACAGCAGCATAAATACGGCCCATATCAATTTAGTTTTGCGAATTTGAAAAAAATTCGAAATGAACCGATATAGAAGGCCCTGTACTACATTTAGCTCACCTCTGTTGTAGAGATCAGCCAATTAAAAGACCGGACATTCAAGGCTCGACT
The DNA here is from genome assembly GCF_987345545.1 of Pholcus phalangioides. Lineage (NCBI taxonomy): Eukaryota > Metazoa > Arthropoda > Arachnida > Araneae > Pholcidae > Pholcus > Pholcus phalangioides. The sequence continues at coordinate 855,399 of NW_028301619.1, forward strand.
TTCACATGATGGGGCCCAGGGCAAAGTAGGAATAAGGGGAGCCTCACCAACGAGGTCAAATTTGATATCTAAAGATGTTTAATTGGTAAATACAGTCGAACCCTGTTCATCCATCCAAAGAATTTTGGCACTGATGGTCGGAATAGCCCCCATTTCAGAGAAGCTCCATTATACATAAATTCACACATTTATTATGAACTACTGTATCTCAGTGTCTCATTAGTGTTAATCTGTAAATAAAATAACATTTTATACGCATTCAATTTTAAGATGAGAAAATTCGCGTAAAATTGTAAACACTGTACAATTACTTAAATATTTTTTGATAGAAACTTAACAGAGAAGCATACACTTACCTTTCAAGTTATTTTAATTCTGCATAAATTCGCGACGCATTTTGTAAGTAAAAAAACAAAATAAGCAGAGAGGGAAATGACGGCAACAATGCTTTTAGTCCACATTGGTTTTATAATCACAAATTTCTCGTTTTTCAGAAATTGAAAAGCAACTTCTTTCGACAGGATTTCAATAGAGCAAATCGAGGGAGATAATAGCACTCGAAATATAATGATCAGCGAGTAAAACATGCACTGTTGAAGAAAAACTGTTCTTGGCAACCTTGAACTAACTGGTGCAGTACGCTCATTGTATACTTTACCCTATCAATAAATCCGTTTCTTTGTAATATATATATATATATATATATACACACACACACTGTACTTCGCTTGTTTTGGTCCCTACACACGTTCAGGAATTCAATGTGCTTTCTAAGATTCCTGACCACACCATTCTTTATTCAAGTCATTTGCATTTCTTCAAGTCTATTGTTATGTTGACCAATAACACTGTGGGAACAAAATTTTTGTTGCATTTATACAAGCATCTGATCTTACCTAATTCGAGTATGCTGATTTCAAATCTGAATTTAGTTTTCCCTGTAAGCTGTAGATTTTTTTCAAAATAAAGCATTTTTTTAGTTTTTTTCTCAATTTATTTTTTCTGGCACTTTGCAGGCAAGAATTCGCGCTTATAACAGCTGCTGAAGAATCATATGGGATATGACAGGATCTGAAACTGCTCGGATCTTCATCTTCTTGTCATCTCTTCTTTGATAAATTCAAAACCTTCAGATAAGATTCGAAACTAAAATTCTCTCTCTCTCTAATCGCTTTACAATCTTTATTACATCTACTAGTAGCAATAATAACCAGTGCCGTCTTAACGCATGGGCCCACCTTGGGACCTCGAGAAAAGAAGAGGCCTCACAGAAGTGAAATGTGGTTGAAATTTTTGAGAATTTGCCTGGTAGGGCCTCAGAAAAATCACTTGGCCCGTGGGCCAATGATGCTCTTAAGACGGCCCTGATAATAACAACTGAGGGTACTCGCCTTGTTACCAAAAAGTTTTCACAAATCAAAATTTGAGGTCTTAAAATTTGCCTTCATATTGAATCTCACCGAAAAAACAGCGAATTGGCGATCACTTATCAGGAAAGTGATATTGAAAGTGCCCAAACCTCAGGTCGTCTCATCTAAGCAGGTGTTAAGCAGGGTTCAACCGTGCTTAAAACAAGTGCCTTGATGACTGCAGCTTTTCACATACACAAATGGCTTTTTAAGCAAAAAAATTTTACACCGCTAAAACTTTTTTTTTCAAAAGTGGGCAAAGTCACCGCAGTTGACGGTACTTCTATTTTGGATTTAACCTCTTTACGATCAGGGACATAATATTGCGTCCACAAACGCCAGTGGAATAAATTCAACACTCATCTATTTCTTTAACCTCTTTTATCCTGATCGCGAAGGGTTATTACTGTATAACCACATGAAACAGAAAATTGTGTCTTTTCCTCCCGGTTCTCTCACCCCCATCGTGGTATCTCAACGAGATAACGATCAACTGATAACGATATTGGCGGTTTCTCCTCAGCTTTTTCCCCTCCTACTTCTCACGGCACACACACACACTCCCTTCCCCATATAATGTAATCCTTCTACAGGCGTAGAAACTTTAAAATGAATAAAAACCGGAAAAATAACCAAAATAAAAAATGGTTTGCAGGGTTGGCATCGCTAGGTCACGAGAATTTTTTTAAGACAGGAAAAAAAAAACCCTCAAAAACAGCCGATAGGTGGCGCTGGTACGAGCGACTTCGGTGGAAATATGAAAATGAGACGGTTATAAGACCTTGCGCTCCTAACTTACAACCAGTCGACCGTTGTAAACCATGTATGTGGACCTGCTGCACTCTGTCGTTGCTGGATTTGTGACTCGCCTGCAATGTGTTATCCCCTGGGGTGGTGGTCATGTGGAACACATGCTGCTGTAATAAACAATTTGAAGGCATTCTGTTCGTTATTTGCGTACCTTTTCTTTAACTTGTGTACGTCAGCGCCACCTATCGAATGTTTTTCCCTGTCTTAAAAAAATTCCATTGACCTAGCGGTGCTAACTTTGCAAATCGTTTATTTCGATTATTTTTCCAGTTTTTATTCCTTTTTAAAGTTTCTACATACTTTTTGCCCACGCTGTATGTTCTATTATATAGTACACATAGAAGTGAGAACGAGAACAAGTAAAAAAAACTAAAAAACACGTTTGTACCTGGGGGCGAAAAAGAGAGGCACTATAATATATACAGGGTGATTATAAAAAAACTATCCCGACATATGAGCCCCTAACTATCATACCATTCACAGAAACTGAATGAAATTTTGGCATAAGGTATTTTGAGGTATGTGCTCAAGAATGATATGGAAAACAACAGTGTCACTCTAACAGTTACGGTTACAGTGAGAAAATTTCGAAAATATCAAATGGCAACACCAAGTTTTTTGTATTGGAATGTGATCTCCATTGTGAAAAACCCTAAATAGCTTTCGAACGGCAACTGTAGCATGAAAATCACCGGCGGTAGATAGGCTAAAAGTGAGGACAACCAATAAGGACAGAGAAGCAGCATAAAATAAAGCATGTTATTGTGTTTCACAAATTTTCCACATGACCTCCTTCACACACGATGACACTTTGCATGCGGCAGATGGTGGATAGCACTGCAGCACGTTCCATGGCAATAGGAATCTCTTGAATCGCAGTTCTGATGGCATCTTTCAAATCAGATGTAGTTTGCGGGCGATATTGATACACTTTGGATTTCAGATATCCCCACAGCCAGAAATCCATTGGTGTGAGATCAGGAGACCTTGGTGGCCACGGAAACGGGAAATGACGGGAGATAACTCTGTCACCAAACTGTTGACTTAAGGCCAGCTGCTATCTTCATCGTACCAGATAAGCAAAATCCAACCGTAATTGATAGTCTCCCGCTTCCAACATCTGGACACGCTGGAATCGATACGGAAACATGTTTAGAACAGAGCGCAGAATCTTGCGGACAGTTGAATTCGGCAGATTCAGAACACGTGAAACACCGCGTGCACTTGCGGGACGAACTGTGCTTATCGTCTGATGAACTTCTGCAACAGCTTCCACAGGAATGGAAGGTCGTCCAGACCGAGGTCGATCGCATGTGAAACCAGTTTCTTCAAATTTATGAATCAAGTCCCGTACAGCTTTGACAGTGCACGGGCCTCGCCGTAATCCATGGTTTCTGCGGTAAACACGCAATGTCTCTGCTGCGTTTTGTCCATTCAGGTAATAAATCTTTACGATTTCCCCACGTTCTTTCCCTGAAAGCGGCATCTTGTTTGGAATGGCAGAAAGCAACATACGTGGCTCGCATTTCGCAGTGCCTTTTCTTTCACCTAGCGTGACGACGTCAGTCATGACTGTGTCTTACGTAGAACTCGAAATTTGTATTTTCTTGGTTTCTTCTTCTCGTTTTGTGGGGGACTAATCAGGCTGGGATCTCAGCCGAAGAAACTGTGTGACGAATGAAACGAACATTAATGCTCTGGTGCACGGCAAAGTCCTTTTTACTTTTTCCTTGCCTGGCTCCGGGGATTTTCGTGCTACAGGTGCCATTCTAATGCTATTTAGTGTTTTTCAGTATGGAGATCGCATTCCAATACAAAAAACTTGGTGTTTTTTCATTAGGAAAGCAGAATGAAGAAGACATTTTCTGTTTTTCTTTTTGGTATATATATAGTAAGATACAAGAGAAATGTTGATGATAGAAAATGAAGAGGTAGTGAAAAAATATCTTTTGAATGAAAAAAAGTGCTAGTGATGCTATTTCACTCTCATAAAATTCAATTTTTTTGTTTCATAATTCTTTTTTGTGTATATATATATATACAGGGTGATTATAAAAAAACTATCCCGACATATGGGCCCCTAACTATCATACCATTCACAGAAACTGAATGAAATTTTGGCATAAGGTATTTTGAGGTATGCGCTCAAGAATGATATGGAAAACAACAGTGTCACTCTAACAGTGAGAAAATTTCGAAAATATCAAATGGCAACACCAAGTTTTTTGTATTGGAATGCGATCTCCATTGTGAAAAACCCTAAATAGCGTGTTCGAATGGCAACTGTAGCATGAAAATCACCGGCGGTAGATAGGCTAAAAGTGAGGACAACCAATAAGGACAGAGAAGCAGCATAAAATAAAGCATTTTAATGTGTTTCACAAATTTTCCACATGACCTTGTGGAGGACTAATCAGGCTGGGATCTCAGCCGAAGAAACGGTGTGACGAATGAAACAAACATTAATGCTCTGGTGCACGGCAAAGTCCTTTTTACTTTTTCCTTGCCTAGCTCCGGGGATTTTCATGCTACAGGTGCCATTCCAACGCTATTTAGTGTTTTTCAGTATGGAGATCGCATTCCAATACAAAAAACTTGGTGTTACCATTTGATATTTTCGAAATTTCCTCACTGTAACCGTAACTGTTTGAGTGACACTGTTGTTTTCCATATCACTCTTGAGCGCATACCTCAAAATACCTTATGCCAAATTTTCATTCAGTTTCTGTGAATGGTATGATAGTTAGGGGCCCATATGTCGGGATAGTTTTTTTATAATCACCCCGTATATACTTTCTTATCGAATTATCTCTGTACTTATTCCTTCCCCACCCTAATTTCTTTTTTCTTACCCTTTCTTTCTTTTTTTAACGTTGAACAAGACTACCACATTCATCGGCTATACGCAAGAGCGTACTTGGGGGCCTGGTCCCTCCCAAAATGTGAGAAAATGGCCGAAAAAGGGAAAAAGATGGCAAAATTTATTGTTCTATCACTTTGGTCCCCCCCCCCCAAACGAAATTTCTGGCTACGCTGGTCCAATACAGATCATTCAAATTTAACGCCAGCAGCTTGTACGGGAAGAGGATGATTCTCATGAGTTCCGAGGATCTTATTGAACATGTTTTGGTTGGAGACAACTTTTGTTCTAGTTACCATCGGGTTGTTACCTTTGTTTGTAGCTTCATCGCGGGTGAACCAATTACTAAAAGAATGGTTCCTTGTTTTCGAAAAACAACTTTGAGTTTTTGAGAGGAAGATTAGTGGTAATTTCCATGAATTATGAAAATATGTGATGGTAATTAAATCACCATTTGTTCATGGCTAATTATTTTTTTTCATTCGGCAAAGCAAATTGCTAAATTAAAAAAAATAACCCCTCCCGTATTTCACGCCAACCATGTGTATCGGTACATTTTTGAATTTTTTTTTTCTTTCGCTAAACAAAATTCGAGTGCCTCAAGAGTATTCATGCAAATTTTCAAGTCATTCTGACCAATGGTTCTTAATTTACATCGTTTGAAATCGCAACTTGAATTATAATCACCTTGTATAAGGTTCAGTTCCGAAGTCGAGACAAGTGACCGACCATTCTAGCTAGCCACTTAGCGAACCGTCTGGACTTCGGACATGGATCATAAGGATATTAATATACTGCACACCTGTTCCGATTCTGGAAATCGACTTCGCTACTGATCGATTAAAAACCTGTATTTCAAGTTCTTTAGTTTTCAGGTTTCGGAAGATATATATATATTTCTTGGAATTTCAGATTCCGACAATCGGTGGCGATCGGACGAATCAGAATAGGGAAACACACTTCATTTGCAATGCGTGTCGCCGCTTTGCGCGAGCCGGCTGTGAGAAGCAGAAAATTTAAGGTGAGGTTACAAATTCCACACGTGTCTAACTAGTAAATAATTTCCCAAACTTTTTGTTCCATCGCCCACTTCTTCAGAATTTTTTTCTCTCATCGCCCACAACTAAAGCGAACCCATAGGATCCAATGTTATACCAGTAGCTTCTATTGCCACCCCCCCCCCCCCGGACCATTCCATCACCCACCATGGGGCAATATTGCTCACTTTGGGAAACACTGAATTAGCAATATAGAAGATACAGCCAGAAACACATTCGCTCATGCTCGTTCTGACAATGTTCAACCTGCTCAAAACTGCGGCGAGGCACTCGTTAAGGCGCGTATACCCTAGCGCGACGATCTTGGAACGCATGACCCCCTGAAGCGGCTCAAGTCCGTTCGCGGGTACACAAACTTCCTTTATGTTCGTTGAAAAAACCAATTCCAGGTGGGTCCAGTGAAAACAGCTTAAGAATCGTTGAAACACTGTACAAATTACTGAACAACCAATTGCGAATGCTTTCATTGTGTAACGTATCCATGGGCCCCCGGCGTAAAAGTCTGAAGTCAGCATCGCAAAAATGTTTACTTGTTTTTCGTCGGCGGTCGTGTGGCAGCGATCGAGGCCTATTGTGATGTTGCCAGTATGCGATCATATGCAAATTGTTTTTTGTGACTTGTTGAATTTTTAGCGAGAGACCGGTTTAAGATGTATAAAAGCACGTCTCTCGTTCTCACTAATGGCATTCGTTCATTCAAGTATTCACTTCTTACTTGAGTAGCTAACTCTCGTTATTCTCGGCTTCGGTCGTGAAACTTCGAAAAAATGTTGTGATTTGTATTACTATTTATACCTGTATACCTTTCTTGTTCCCGGCGGGTCCGGTGAAGATATTGTTTTTTGAAAACTAAATAATTGCTTAGCGAATCTTGTAGTTCAACCCGTGACTGATTCATAGGCGGAGATAGACTTGGAAGTCTGGGGGGGGGGGCAAGATGATGATAATTCATATATACATTAGATCAGTCGACTCCACCTTTGCCCCCCCCCCCGTATCTCCGCCCATGGACTGGTTGCCCTCTCTAGTAGATGAAACCTTGATTGGTTCGATTCCTGATGAAACTTCTAGTGCAATGCTACAGAAACATCCAGTACCTCCGCTATCTTCGACGTTCAACTGGCTGGGCTCCGGTGAATTTTCATCAATGATTGCTGGCGACTTGCTTTGAATTTTGGGACTTCAGTCTTCAGTTGATTTCAACGAAGTGAATGGATTTACATCACTACCGTATCTAATGAACTTGCATCTCTTGGTCTGCGAGAACAAAGGTGATGTCCGGCTAAATGGACATGGACTTCTGTGGTGAGATCCACGCTTTTTTTATAACTAAAATTGATGTTTGAATAATTGACCTTAACGCAAAAAAAATTGTTTTAATTAACGAGTCTAACTAAATGCAAATTAACACTATTAATGCAATAAAGCCTCCTTGAAGTGATACAAAACAACTTGTCTGCTTTTAACTGGTTAATTCGAACCGGGCACGTAACCCCTTTAAGGGATGTTACAATTGTATGATCCGCGCGCTAATGTATACGTGACTTTACAATTGACATGCATCCATTTTGTGATTTGAAGGAATTTTCAATTCAGATCCATCCAACAGATTGATTACTAACTATAAATATAATATGTAGTGTATCTAGTGCGTCCCAGAAACAATCAATGCAGACAGATCCAGTGGTGCCAGTTAAAAAATGTTAGTAGTAAATGTTAATTTTCTAAATAGTAGTTATTTAGAAAAAGGCTGGCTTTAGTTATTCCGACGCCGACAAAACACCCAAAAAATATATTAATTAATAGTAAAACAAAACTGGATAATCGGGATGCTCAGACATATTTACAGAAAAAGTGTCCGAATAATGTGTAGAACCGGGTCGGCTCGTTCTTCAAATGGATTTTGTACCACCATTTTGTCATTGAATTAATTTTCAACGAATAAATTTGAAATCAGAAAAGAATTATTTTCGGAAGTCCTGATAAGAGAAAAAAATGTGTCCCTGTAGAATATTGGTCATATGGTCACCCTAATTTCTAACTACCAACATCCTTTCGCCAGCACCTTCTATAGTAGAGATCTAGCTATAGATGACTGCTCCGGCACGGTCCATCCCACGATCTTCACGAAAGAGCTTTTTAGTAGAAAGAGGATGGTTTTATGCTGTTTATTATAGGGTTACCCCCCCCCCCCCCGATACAAAAACTGAGAAAGGAGGACCCTTAGTGACGTCACTTATCCCAATTTTCATGATAGATGGCGCCACTATTCCGTTAAATATAAAACCGGTCACAACAATAATTTTTCAAACTCTAAAACAGAACTACTCAAAAAAGCAGAGGGCGCGGTAGCCCAGGTTGATAAGATAGCTCTCCCGAAGTACCAAAGGATGTTTAGAGGCGTCGCGAGTTCGATACGCGGTTCGTCCTTGGCAGAAACTTTCCTGACACGGGTACAACAGAAACGGTGATATGACCAGGGCCGTCTTAAAAGCATTGTGGGCCCCCGGGCCAAGTGATCTTTCTGAGGCCCTACCAGGCAAATTCTCAGAAATTTCAACCAGATCTCATTTTTGTGAGAGCCCTTTTCTCTTGAGGCCCCGGGCCGTGCCCTAAGACGGCACTGGATATGACCACAGAAACAGATTGTTGCCGCAGTGAGTCCCCCATCAAGGGGTTAGCGCACCAACTTCTCGATGAGTATAAAAAAAAACAAGCCTTCCGTTCAGATTCCGCAATAAATTGTAGGTCCCGGTCTAATTAGCCTTCGTGTGCAGAAAATGATTGTGGTGCGACAAAAATGATAAAAAAAAAAGCAGAAACAAAAAATTCTGAGAATATGTTTCAAAGTGGGTAAAAAGTTTCCCCAGAAAAAAAGAAAAATTATTCCGGAAACCTGAAAAGGAGGACAAAACATTAATTTTCCGAAACGTAAGGAGGATGGACAGTGGCGGTCTTAGGGCTGTGCAACCAGTGCAATTGCACAGGCCGCCAAATTATAGGGGGTGCCGAAAATAGTCAGAAAACTTAGATACACACATCAATAGAAAATAATCCTCAAGGCAATTTTAAAAAAAATTATTGTGCAAAATGCACATGAAAAATAAGTGATGAGAAAAAAATTCAAAGTTTGAGTTGATGAGCAGTGCACACATACAGTGCATACTATAAACCAATTTCCGTTAAGATAAGTATAGTGAACAATATTTTTTTTCTTATCCTCTTCCGGGCAGCTACTGGGCAGTTTGCTTTCTATTTTGTTGTCCAGTGGTGGAAGTAGTGATAGAAATAATAAAGAGAATTGAGAAAATCATCTCCCTCCATGGCCCCTTTTTTCTGCTAACAACAAAACCGAACACGCGCCCGGATAGTGCAAGGTTGATGGTTCGATTCCCTACAGAGGAATTGTGACTTTTCTTTCCAATCAATTATCTTCGCTTCGTATCCAGTCATTTGTACGTCGTAAGAAAGAGTGTTTCCCCTGTGTTGTGGGGTGTAAAAAAGAGGTTTTTTCTTTTGAAGTGATGACCAGAGAGGGCTGAGACGTCTGCTAGTAACCCCCCCCCCAATTCAAAACATGGAATCAAATCGCCATCACAGTGTATTTTCTAAAATATTGACGTAAAAAATGTCTGTTAAGGCCTAGAATTAAGCAAGGCCACAACTAGGAGTAGTACCGTCTTAACGCATGGACCTACCCGAGCACTGACAAAAATTAAAACTGGTTGGAAATTCTCAAGAGTTTGCGAGGTAGGGCCTCAGAAAAATCAGTTGCCCCCCCCCCCCAATGCTCTTAAGACGGCCCTGACTAGGAGGAACAAAAATTTACTCTGTCGCCAGGTTCTATTTTGTAGCCCTACTCCCAGTAATATTTAAAGCCGGATTTTCCTAGGAGTAAGTTTTCTGTGCCACGCTCTTTCCCTCTCTCATCAGTGTGACGCATCCTCCACTCACCAATAAGAAAAGCAGTACAACTGTTTTTCTACAGAGCGCAATACGGCTCACATGGCAGCGTTTTACATCTGGAGTAATTGGTGAACTGCTTCTGGAGGAGACAAATCTGCGTGCTCTACTCTTCATTTTTGTTGTATTTTCATCAAACCGGAGCATGTAGATGACAGAGTAGCTAATGCCACTATGAGCTGATGCACCACGCTAGGAAAACACAAACGCGTATCGTGATTATGAAACTAGTTTCGGCCGACACAAAATGATCCAGTTCAGTTCACGCGACTCAAAAAGCCTATTCATAGGAAAACCCGGCTTTTCGTAAAAAGGTATAAATTCAGTGTTCTTCGTGGTCAAGCGCCCAGGGTGCCAGTTTCCTGTGCTCACTCTTAGTTGCGGCTCTGTGCGTAAGGTGCAGCCACACTGGGCAGCAAATAAATGAATTTCCTTTTTTTTCACCCTTTCAAAAAACTAATGAGGACTTTTTGTTAAAAATCCAATTTGATTTTTTTTCAATGACTATTTTTGGAAACCAGATTCCATAAATTATAAACCCCCCAATTCTGTTTAGGAATTAAGGAAGATGGGGGGGGGGTGAAATATATATTGCTTCAAATCTTTTGCAACCTGGTGTGAAAACAGCTTTGCGGCTCTCTAAAACATGGTTTTAACTCCTCCCCCCCCCCAGTGCAATAATGTACAAAATGGAGATTTGGGGGCTACCCCCCTCCTGATATGAATTTTTGCAGTAAAAAACGTAACCCCCTCCTGAGAAAATCCGGTGTACTTTACTTCCCCACTGTCCATGAACGCATTGGTGTGCACTGGGCTTACATTGGCACCCAGGAATGATTATCAAACCACTATTTCATGGTCTAAAAAAAAAGACCATTTGTCAATAAATTTGGAATTATTAGTCCAATTATTTTGATTAGTGCCCACTGAAAAAATTTACACGTGTGCTCTCGGCACTTAAATATTGGTGGCCTTTTACCCAGACCAGCAACTAGATGCTCTTTCAGCCGGGCAAGCAGGCATTGTGCCTCTCTCATGTAATTTTAAAAGAATTAAGCTTCTCCCTGGTCTGGCGCGTGGGACACGAGGTCCACCTGCACCCTTCTCTTTACTTGGCGGGGGGGGGGGGTCCGTTAAAACCTTGGCCAGAGGACTCTATGTCTGAATTGAAGAGGTCTTGGGAAAAATTAAGTTATTGCTTTGTGAAAAAGTTGAAGTCACAAAATGTGATCAAATACAAATGCAATGCCACAACAGGCAAAATGCCCAACGAGGTGGCTGAGAAAAAGATGCCCATAACAAAAAATGTGGATGTCATAATTCAATAATACAGCAACCCAATTGAAAACAATCACAAAAATTATAAACAATATATACACATAAAATATTATACAATGCCCCCCATAAAGAATATTATACAATGCCCATAAAGAATATTATACAATGCCCATAAAGAATATTATACAATGCCCATAAAGAATATTATACAATGCCCATAAAGAATATTATACAATGCCCATAAAGAATATTATACAATGCCCATAAAGAATATTATACAATGCCCATAAAGAATATTATACAATACCCATAAAGAATATTATGGTTGTCTTATTCTAAGTATGGATAGCTTCTCGATTTACCCCAATATGTTTATTGTATTTCTTTTTAAACCTGTCAATTGTGTTACAATTTACTATCTTCAAGGGTAAGCTATTCCATTTAAAGTGTTCCATCGAAGTGTTATCCTGTTCTTGCGGCCCAAAAATTTAGCTGCCATACCCACCTAAGTCAGGCTCTGCTTTACTTTTATTTCACTAGAATATATGTTTCCAAACTATGCTCCGCTGTATTATTTTGAGCCTTGGTAAGCTACTGGGGGAGGGACATGATGTCTTTTTTTTATAAAACGTGGGCATCAGTATTCCAGAGAGATCTTCACATTCCGTCCAGGGAATCTGTTGGTAAACATCCATGCCCAAACTGGGATTTGAACCCAAACCTGTACAGTCAGAAGCTAGCTCCCTAACCACTGGACTGCCAGGCAGCGCCAGATAGTTTTATTCAATTGGATGACAGTTTAATAAAGCGTTTGAATGTTTTCCCTGTGTAATGCCTTTTGTTTGGGATAAAATTAATCAAACTGAAATATAGCTGTTAACTTATGTTGTGATTCAAGGCAAAACATTTCCATACTTTTCATGCATAAAAGCAGGAGCGCTGGAAGTTAAAAGTGATTTTTGTTGCTTGAAGCAGATTTCAGCCGCCAGGGGCAAACATTATTTTGCCGCCCCACACAACTTTGAAATTCGATAATTCTGTAACGGTATTCTTTGTTCCCACCTAAAACTGCCAACCCCTAAATTTTGCCGCCCGGGGCAGTTGCTCCTCCCCTAGTTCCAGCCCTGGCTGGAAGTGTGAGGTGTTTTTTTTTTTTTTTGCAAAAAAAAAAGTAATATTTATTTGTTTATTTTTTCCCCCACAATTTCTTTTTACGAAGAGAGTTGAGACTGGTGTTTTGGTTGAGACACCTTCTTTTTCCCCGTTCCTACAATCTGGCCCTTTCTTGCACAGCCCAATCTTTATTCTAGACTAGCTTGGCTTGTGTTATACAGAGGCGTCCTGCACATAGGACACCGCGAACAAAAACACTTTGGGAACTAGTGCAATTTTTATGACCGTATTTTAGGAAATGTAGCAACACTTGTGAAGAGAACATCTGAAAGAAATTCAGGATTTTTCAAGAGCAGATTGGGTGGTCTTTTATTGCCATTAGAAGGAGATAACCATCAGCAGGGCCAGACTTAGGGGGGTGCGAAAGGTGCGGTCGCACCGGGCCGCAAAATTTCAAGGGCTGCAATTCTTCCGGAAGAAACCCTTTTCTTTCTCAGCAGATGTTTTGGAAATTTTTGATTAAAAATTAATTTTCCCCCTATCAAATTATTACAGGGTTCCCAGCAACCTGGAAAGTCAGGGAAAATATGAAATATTTGTCAAAAGTCAGGGAAAATTCTAAATACTTGGGAAAGTCAGGGAAAATTTGAATGGGAAAAAAATCAGAGGATAAATCTACATTCAAATGGTTTACCTTCACTTTTTTCTATGGAAGATTATTTTCAGATCCCCAGGGAGAGGGAAAAAAATCCTTATCAGCATTTTCCTCCAGATCCCCTACTGAGAGAAATGTCTTATCAGTTGAAGAGTGGGATTTTACAATGTTGGCCAAGAAACAATCTGCCCTCTGAGTAAATAGATGAAGGGATCTAAAGTGGAGAGACCCTCCTTTTTCCATTGTTGAAAGCAAAGCCAATATACCAGCGCTTAACTTCTTTTCTATTTCTTCTGAAAAAACATTTTATTTTCTTGTTTTTTTTTTCCTGCCTGTGGGTAGAGAACCTTTAGGCGCATTTCACACTGAGCGGACGTGGGTCCAGATCCCAGATCCGCATGCCCTTTCACACAAGCACTAAAGTTCTAAAAAACCTTTAGTTTGAAATTTGTGCATAAAAACTTTTTTTCCCCAATTTTTGTAATTATTTTTCCCCTTCACCCCTAATTCAGTGCTCATAGGCAGCCTAGAGCTATTCTTTGGTTTAATCTAGAGCCCCATAGAATAATCTTAATAGTTTAATCTTAACATAAAGATGCCTTTTCAGTTTGATCGTCACAATTAGTCAATGGGAGAACATATCTCAAAATATTTTCAAAAGGTTTTGAAAAAAAATCTAAGATCTGTCTTTTTAGAAAATATGAAAAAAAATTCCAAAAACACATCCAATGATATTCCAAAAAAAAAAAAAAATCAGGAGATATCAAAGACTTTTCAAGTAGAAAAAGGGGGAGGGGTGGAGACTTTCAAAATGTCTGTGCTTAGAAATATTCACATCACAATTCTGTGTTAAGCCTGGATTACACTATAAAAGTTCTTTTACAAATGCAACCAATAAGCTGATCGGTTGCATTTTCTCGATTGTTACCAATAAATTTATTGGTTGCTTTGTTTCAAGTTTTATAAAATAACTTTCATAAAACTTTTAGAGTGAAATCCCATCCTTAGTCACATTTTTTTTCAAGTTTATAGACTCAATATCATGTAATGTATATATGTAGGTATTGGGGGTGGGACACACACACCAAAAACTATTCAAGTGCTTAGGGCTTTCAAACGTGTTAATCCAGCCCTGAGTGAACGCCGTACATGGATAACGTTGTTTAATAAAAGTATTTAGTTTCAAAAATAAAAAATAAATAAATATTTAAAACAATTTTAAATATTTATATTTTTAAAATATTTTAAAATTATAATATAGTATTATAATATTTTTAAAATAATTTTAAAAATTTAAAAAGAAAAAATTAAAAATTTGTAATTAAATTTAAAAGTTATTAAAGTATTCAGTTAATTATATTCGTAATGAATTACAGAACGGCTTATAATTTTGGTCCCGTCAGTGTTCGTTGTTGGCAGGTTTTATTATATAAAATTGTAAAGTATGGACAAAAGGCAGTTAAAGTTGCTATATCTCCTTTATCTCAGAAGGAAATGGAGGGATAGACATATATATGGGTACATCCTATTGATGCACAGGGACCTTCATATGGTGTTTTTATATTTATGTCAAATAATTAAAAAATTCCTTGCAAAATCATCTTGAAAAAGTAGCCAAAGATGTGGACTAATTTGCCCACATCCGCGTCGTGTGAATAGCTCCAAATAACCGAATGTACGATACTTGTATGTGCGGATGTGGAGCCCGCACGTAGGTATTGACACATGCGGATGCCATCCGAACCCACATGAACACTTCAAAGGTACGGGTACATTCCACATCGTCCGAAATGCTCTGTATATACCAATTGTTAAAATTTCTTCCGGATCTGCATCCACATCTGCTCCGTGTGAAAGGGCCCTTAACCTTTATATGTTGAAGAATGATTTGAATTCAGTTATCTCTGTGAAATTTCCAAGGAAGCTAGTGTTGTGTACAAGATCATATACACCGTTTGATTTTGTAAGGAGTGGTGGCGGCGGCAAAATATTAGCATCTGTCTGTAATGTGCTTTTCAATGGTGTATTACCGTGAAATGATATACAGTCGCCCCACCCCGTATTCGCGGTTCCCGTATTTGTGGTTTGTTTCCTTTTATTGGATTTTTTCCTCAGCAATCGTCATTTACATGTTTTGTTTACAAAATTTGAGTTGTGCCTGTTTAGGATGGCTCATTTGTCTAGTGCTACTGATAATGCTCCGAAAATACAAAAAAAAAAAAAAAAATTATATATATTGACTATGCTTGGCGAAAGTAAGTCAGTTGCTGCTGTGGCTCACCACCAGATGATTTTCATGATATAGATCCCCTCTATATTACGTTCTTCACATGTAGAAAAATTGGTAGAGGAAGTCTTGTCAACATACTCCAACATACTTGATGATATGAAGAAGAAACGGCAAACAGAAATTACAATGTTCTTTCAGAAAACATCACCAACAATCAATCACTGCACCCTCGTTTATATTTCCTTATAATTTTGCGTTACCCTGCTCTTCTCATGATGTTCAATAAACAAGATAAACAAAAAATCTATGGTTTCAGTTATTTGCAATTTCCCATATTTTCCCCACTTCCAGAATGTAACCCCCACAAATACGGGGTAGGGGGTCGACTATAATTTATAGCATAGTTTCCTAATCTTTTTTGGCCCATCACCACCCTTCAGAAATTTTTTTCACCCATCGCAATCTAACCCATACGATCCTATATTATACCTGTAGCTTCTACCGCCCCCTGGAACATTCCATCGCCCCCAAGGGGGCGTTAATGCCCACGTTGGGAATCACTGATTTAGTGATATTGGATGGTTTAGAATTATATATGCGCGTGACAGTGTACGTGCATTTGGTCAGGGAAATTTTTGAATTTGGTCAGGGAGAGTCAGGGAAGTCAGTTAGAAGCCCTATAATATCATTTTTAGTGTTATTAGGTATGGCATTAGCTTATTTCAAACAGGAAAAGAGTGTATGCAAGTTGTCACATTCTTTACCCCTGAAAAAAGTCTGGCCTTTCTTTTTTCTGCTATTAAAAATATAACAGGGCTACGCCAAGGGAAAAAAACATGCTAAGGACATCAAACGAAAGGGACACCACAAAAGAAATCTAGTAATTTTTTCCCAATGACAACCTCCCCTCTCATTGGAGTTACCATCTGGTCTGAAGGTACCAAGAGTGCTCACAATGCGTAGTTTCATCCGGTGGTGCTTCCATTAGCCATAGTAGGCTGTGACATGGATATCTCTAGATGACGACTGCCTCAGAATGAGGCAACTTCGACTGGCCTTCGGAGTGTTAATTACATACCTTCCTGGGAACTGTCATGTTTTCCTAGGTTGCAAGGCCATAGTGTGCCTTTCCAGGGCAGACTTTTCTTTGGAGTCCTTCCTGAAAGGGTTTCTATTAATCAAAATAAATGTAAATTTTTGGGAGTCCCCCCCCCCCCATTCGGCTCGGGGGCCCTGGAACAGTGCCCCAGTTGCCCCAGCCTAGTTACTGCCCCGCTAGGGAGGCTTGAAAGCTTCTTTGAAATTTCCTAATGCCACCATCTGAGAATACAGTAATTCTCTCATATATCCCGGAAGACGGATATACAATGTATGAATTTTAAATTGTGACAATTTTTAGAACTGAGCTTTCAAAAAAAAAGGTAAGACGTCTCTTCCTCTGATTTTTTTTTCCTCAACCTAATTACTCATTTAGTACAGTACCGACATTAGAGATATTTTGTTTCATGAACAGGGAGTCCATGCATAAAAACATTTAAGAGCACAATAAAAATTTAGGATGTAGGCGACGTTGCTTGTAGCCCCGATAGTTCAGTCTCTGATAAGAAAATGTATTTGCCAACTATTAAATAAATTATATCTGAGGTTTAGACTGATTGCAGTAGCGTTGCTAATATTCAACAACTTATACAAGGGTATCTTTTTGAATTTCAAGTTTGAATATTCAAATATTGAGATTGCAATCTTGGATATTATTTGTGGCAAAAAACTTTTGGTTTTAAACAAGTAATAACATCGGCGTGCTCACATATAATGAATCCCACTTGAAGCGTTTTTCGAAAACTCATCTTAAAAAACGTTGTAGGCGGGAAAACACATTAAACGAGAAATTTCAAGTGTTAGTAAAAGTTAGAATTATGAAAATAAGTCGTACGCAGCGAGAACTTTCCAAGTGGGAACGTTAAACGGAATACACTTTATTTTTGTGAATCCCAGTACTCGATTCCTTTACTACTATTATTTATATTAGTTGCGCAAAAACAAAAATAAGATTCGAAAAATGATCAAAGTTATTGCACTGTAACATATCTTTGATAAAGATGATGAAACACTTTAAAAATATGTCAGAGATGCATGTCTGTTCAATATGATTCGAACCACGATGAAGTGTAAGCAGGTGGACGACGCTAATTATTATAAGTCATTTATAAATTTTGTCAAATTAATTAAAACGCAATTTCCTCTCAATATACCATGTTTGATTACGATCTCAACTATCAACGCGTTCCTGAAACAGTGGAAAAATAAGCGTAATAAAATGAGTTCTTCCTGAACAATTTTTCCCCCTTTCAAGATTTAAAAGGGGAAATTTTATTTTATTTTCGGAAGTCTAAAAAATTACAAGTTGGGGAGCGACTGCATAAATTTTTTTGGAGGGGCCACAAAATTTTTTTGCACCGGGCCGCGAAATTCCTGAGTCCGGCCCTGACCATCAGTTTAGAGAAAAATAATACAATTATGTTGGTTGAGTCACACAAGAAGACAGGAATCAAAAGCGATTGCAGTGTCCTGTTTTTTCTAACTTTCAAGTGGGGTTGGACTGTTCAAATGCGAGAGAGAAAAAAGAGAAAAAAATTGTGTAGGGTATTGATGAGAGACTAATTTCATTAAGGTCCCTACACATGCTCAGTTATACTTGCATAAGCATAACTGCTCGGGTATAACTGAACGGTTCTGTACATCCACACTACTCAGTTATACCTGTGCAGGCAAAGTCTCTAGACCCACTTCTAGGTGATCTGTGGGGATATTTTCATTCTTCTATCGCTTTCTTCGCATCTGTCAATCAATTCAGATTTTTTCAGCGATCGCTTCAAAGTTCAAAATTTTCTAACATGATTTCCACAAATGATGCTTTGGATGAAGTTCAGAGTCATAACTAGACCTGGGCAACCAGGGCACTGACCCAGGGTCTCTAACGAAATGGGCTAATCACAAAAAGTACACTTATTTTGTAGAAATGAATTACCTTTTGGGTTAGATAATACAATTGAACGACCGACGTAGTTGAATCCAAAATTGCAAAAGAACCATGGCTATACGCGTTTTGGAACTATATGAAGTTCCTTCATCAGTAGCAGAAACAAAGAAAAAAGAAAAATATCAAAAAAACTTTTTATAGCGGGAGTTACTCGCTGTGTTGTAGACAAAAGAGTCGAATTCAAAATGTGTAAAAATAAAAAAAAACTATACAAATATATTTTGTATAATTTTTTCCTGTTTAAGGAGGGGCAAGAAAATATCTGCACCTGAGAAGGTGGGCTACGGCCCTGGTATAGTTGGATTGGTTACGGCAGTAAAAGTTATTAATTCCAAAAAAAAAGACTGGTAATGTGGTGAAAAGTTTGGATGAGGAAAAGGCAATAATTTTCGCTCTCTAAATCTCACTTAAAGGAATTGAAATTTACACAGAAAAACTGACATAATTTTCTCAGAGTGGATGAAGATGCCTATTCAAGGCTGTCTCTCGATTGCTCTTCTACTCGTGTTTTTTATGTGTATTGTTGAAAGTACATTCCAGATTCCGAGAATAATCGGGATAAGTAACCTTTTTTAAAATGAAAAAGGCTTTGTAGATTCGTATCCGTGATTATCAGAACATTGATAGAGAGGGAGAAAGAAAAGATCAGATATATATATATAAGTGCATACTCCTATAGTTATATAAAACCATTTCTGAATTCTTCACACATATTGTAAATAACACTCCCCAGTACTAAGTAGCCCCAATAATATACTAACTAGTACTAAAACTCTTCAGTTAAATAGATACCGGATTCTTTTATTCATTTACTTATCCATTAAGCCTATACAACACGTATTGACAAAATAAATGAAATTTTCTCATCAGTTGGTTTGAGAGTTTTTTTTGTTTGTTTCAGCAGATAGGTATTCTTTACTTATTATTATCAGAACATTTTGTTTTATATTTTAGTGCGCTGGTTCAAAGTATTTTTTTGTTTGGCCTTGAAATTATAATTCATAAAATAAATCAGAGGTTCTTATTTATTCAGTATATAGGCTATGCAAAAACAATGAGTTAATCAGGGCCGAAACTAGTGAGGGTTGGGGGGGGGGGCAACTGCCCTGTCTGACAAAATTTAGGGCGGGCAGCAATTTTAGATAGGAACAAAGAACACCGTTATAAAATTATTGAATTTCAAAGTTGGGGGGCAGCAAAAATCCTAGTTATGGCCCTGGAGTGAATTATTTTTCACGTCCTAGTTCATGGAGCCATTGGTTAAGAAACCTTCTACAAATAATAAACAATTAGTTGTGTGTGTCATAATCAAGGGCGTAGCCAGGGGGGGGGACTTGGGGGTCTGGTCCCCCCACCCCGAAATGTGAGAAAATGACCGAAAAAAGGGAAAAAGATGGACAAATCCATTGTTCTGTCACTTTGGTCCCCCCCCCCCGAAATGAAAGTGGTCCCCCCCCCCATGAACGAAATTTCTGGCTACGCCCCTGGTCATAATAGACTGATTTCAGAAAAAAAATTGCTAATTTGAACAATGGTTGAAGTATTTCTAAAATTTTATTTCGATTTCTTTATTCGATATGAAATTGTAAAAAAATAAATATTGTGAAAATTTATGTCATTATAAAAAAAATTTCTAATTTAAAGGCAATCTATCTCCAAAACAAATTACTCAGTTACCATTGTTCAGCTTCGTTATCAGTAATAAAGAAGCGCAGAATATATATATATAAGAAAGGGGGAAAAAACCTGCGCAGTTATACCTGATGGCTCCACACGCCGTCAGTTAACCTGCACAGGCTACCTGAAGGGAATGGTTTTTCTATTCGGTATAACTGTACAGTTATGCCTGCGCAGGTATAACTGAGCGTGTGTAGCCATCGGGTATAACTGCGCAGGTTAATTTCGATATTTTGCGGCAGCCCTGCTTTGGAGTAGTCAGCCAATGGATGACCTTTCAAGCTGGGGGGTCGTAATCAATGCAGTAAAAATTCAGAAAGAATTAGGATTGCTTGACAAAAAAGATATGCCAACTGCTTTTCAGGAAGGGCAAAAAAGCTTAATATGAGCTTGATGGAGATGAAAATCTGGTGATTTTAGTGAAATTTCACTTTTATTTTTTGTTACACAGTATTAGTTTGCCGTTGTGGTGGTCGAGTGGTTATAGTGCCGGACTCGTGATGCGAGGATCCGGGTTCGAACCCCACAGTGGTGGTCGGCTGAAGTTGGTTTTCTGTGGTTCCCAACTTCAAGGCGCAAATGCGAGCCGATCTCCCCGTTAAAAAGTCTCGCCACAGAGAGCAACAGTCCTACAACGCTAAATCATTCAACCATAACACTTCACTCATAGTTAGAAAAACTGGGGGCAGATGACAGTACTACACATAACAAGCATTACACAGAAACAAACTTTACGTCAGGTTGCACTACACGTACACGCACATTCCCGCATGTACCGGCTCGTTGGGGGGTTCCGCGGGGGGGGGGGGGGTGCATGTGTGCTGTAGCAGTAGTAGGTAGGGCCTCCAAAAAATGGCTCGGGGACCCATGATGTTCTTAAGTCAGCCACGTCGTTGGGCAATTTGCCTGTTGTGGCGTTGTATTTGTATTTGTAAGTTGTAAAATTTTTTCAGCATCTTAAAGTGAGTTGTTTCTTTCTCCTTGATGTGAATCTTGAATAAGAATTGACTAAAAAAATAGTATTTTTCTGCATATATATATAATCCTCAGATATGAATTTCGCTATTTTCAGAGAAAAAAGAAGCAGTGTATAACCCCCATGAGAAAATTTCATGCATTAATAATGAAATAATTTTAAGGAATGGGGGTGTGTGTGTTTGCTACGTTTTTATTGTTGATTTTTGTATTTACATCTATATCCTTCAAGAAATATTTTAAAAATTGTTCGTTATAAATAAATTTTTTCAAAGCAATTATAACTAATCAAACCTCTGAGAAAAAAAAAAGCTTTAGACAACTTTACTAACTTTGCCAACTTTTCTAATTCGGAGTAATTATCAAAGTAATTATTACTTCTCTAATATAGTCAACTAGGAAAAAAGAGAAAAGTAGGCGCAAAATAAAATCTGAGGGTTGATGGAGAGGTCCCCCAAGCGTCCGATAATATGGGAATATAAATCAGTCCCACATTTTAGGGAATAGTAGTGACTAGCAATAAACAGTAAATTGCTCCCTCCGACACATCACCCTGGATCAGCACCCAAGGTGGGGAGCGTCCACTACTAGTTTTGCACAGGGCGCCACTTGGTCTAAGATCGGCCCTTAGGATGGGTGAAATGACATCAAAAAGGAGGATGGTTGGTAACCCTAGTTTATTATGCTTCTTCTGGCTGCGTGAAAAAAGTGCCGGGGATACTGATGCTGCCATCTAGCTTCTATCTGTTTCAAATTTATTCTATCTTTTAAATTTTAAATCTATTCCATCTTATAAATTAGAATTTGATTAAAAAATTATGTAATTATCTTATATACCTTAAGAATATAATACATACCCTAGAATATAATACATCTTTTGAATTAGAATTTTTTTTGAAAGAGGATGAGTTTTCACATTTTGCAAAAAACGATTTCCTAGGACAACTGCTTAACCTAAATCATGATTGTAAATGTTGTTAAAATATCGGTTAAGCTCCCTGTACAAATTACCTGTTCCTCCTAACCAGATCATGGCCTGCCGCTCTGTGTCAATGAAGAGATTATAGCAGGGTGGTCAAAGAAAACGTGGGCCCAGTGGCGTATTTACAGGGGGGGGGGGTAAGCGTAGGGTTACCAATCCGTCCTCCTTTAAGACTACATGTCCTCTTTTTTGATGTCATTTCAAGCGTCTTCCTACGTTTCAGAAAATTCACCCTTTTGTCCTCCTTTTCCAGTTTCTGAAACTTTTTTCTGTGGATTTTTTTTTTCTCCACTTTGAAACATATATTTCTTCATTGATATGAGTGTTTTGTGGGGTTTTTCCCTCCACACACATCGACCAATAGCCATCAAAATTTTCAGAATTTTTTCTGTTTCTGCTTTTTTAGTGGTTCTATTTTAAGAGTTGGAGAGAAATTATTGTTGTGGCTGGTTTTATTTGTCGGAATAGTAGCACCATTTATTGGTAAAATTGAGATAAGTGACGTCACTAAGGGTGCATGTGCAGGCATCCTCCTTTTCTGGTAACAATTGCTTAGCAGGCTATAGCACAGGGCTGCCAATTTGAGGAATAAATAGCCAAGAAAATTGGTAGAATGGGAGAAGAGTGGCAAAATTTATATAATCTTCAATAAATCCGCCTCTGTCCAGACAGCTAGGGCCTGGGTCAGTGAGTGATTAAAAAAAGGGCCTAGAGAGTTTGCAAGCATGCGAGTGGGCAAAAGAGTGAATTAGAGCATGAGCAAAATGGTTTCTTTTATAGCTCAACATGCCTTGTTTGGACTAATCCCAGATCTTCTCTTTAAGCCCAATAGAAATTGGGTGGGGCTATCTTGACCCAATAAGTGTACAATGGTGGAATTCAAAACCAAACTGCTGCTGAGTTTAAAGCAACTGTAAAGAGGGGTCCTTGTGTTCCTTTTGTCCAAAATGTTTATCAAATCTTGTTCTGTCCATGGAAAAGAGGGCATTTGAAGTGATCTGATGCTAAGGTAACCAGAGGCGTCAAAATGAAGGAAACATTGGCGATTTTCAGCCCCCCCCCTTATTCACAGGAAGCAGAATGGTGTTTTGCATTGTATATTCATGAATTATTGGGGGGCTCAGCCCCTCACTAAATTAATTGGGGGAGCTGAAATAGCCTCAGCCCCCAGGTTGGGATTTATGGAAAATATGTGAAATGTTTTTAAGTGTGATCTAGGAATTGAGAAAAACGTTTTCTTGATCTGTGCCTACACAATTTTGGCACACTTATTTTTCATATTTTGTACACCTTGTATATATTTATATACCTTTTCAAAATTTTATACTATGCATATGCAGCCATGTATGTGTTTGACTAAATCTTGATTTTTTTTCTGCATTATCTAATTTTTATTTATTGCAATTTTCTTACTGCGCTTAAACTTTTGAAAAAGACTGCATTTGTTCATATAAGTTTTATTTAAAGTGTTATTAAGATATTTAAAAAACTATCTCTCTTTACTACAGATTTTGATCAAGATGGAAGACCAGATAACATTTCATTCCTGATTAAACGCATTAAAGTACACACTACTCCTGATGATGCTGATTATCGTTTTGTTGGAAGTTATGGTGTTGAAAAGTTCTTAGAGTTATTTTCTGAAGATGACTATGATGCTTTCTGCCTTGCTTACATGTTCACTTATAGAGATTTTGAAGGTGGTACATTAGGCTTGGCTTGGACCGGAGATCTTAAAAATGCTGGTGGAGTCTGTGAAAAAAATGGGGTACTTTTTATTTTTTGATTTTGATACTAAATCATACATGCATGAATATACATACATACATTAATCTGGAATTTGTGCTAAATGCAGTTTCAGTATCCGAATTGTATCATTAATGAAAATAAAAATTCTTGTAGCATTTGTTTTCTTCAGAGCAGAACAGATCCCTCTGCTCTGAGACACTATTGCTATCTGTCCAGGATCTGTAAATAAAACAATGATTTTAGCCATTGCCTTTCACAGTTCAAAGAATCCCAATTGTGGACCATGTCAGAAACAACTCCAACCAGTGACCCGATTGGGCTGTTTGTTTTCTCATAGACTGTATTAGATGATACTTGTATTGAAAAATTTTATGGCACCCAGGAGATCATTTACTTTGGTAAGAACTTCAGTTATTAGAAGCATCAAGCAGCTGTGAGCACTTGTTATTTTTCATTGAAATTCAATAGACAAGAAAGTATAAAAAAGGATGAAAGTGGAGTATAGCATGATTTTGTGCTAACATTTCTCATATGGATTTAGCACAGATGATTACACACACATCAAATGCCCCTGTGAATTATTATATACATCTAGTCATCATTTTTAGATGCACAAGTAATTTCAAAGAGGAAATTTTTCAACTAAAGTGATTTCTGTCTAGGTAGACTTCTTTTATTTTTCATAGAAAATAACATTGTCACTGTATATAAAATAATAATGCAAGACAGGTTTGAAAAATTGGCACAGATAAATCTATACAGTTCTACAAAACCTTCTCTATGTGGGAAAGGTTTGTTCATTATATGGGTGTCATATTTTCTCTTAAAGGAGCAGAAGTCATACAGAGTCAAATGATGGCGAAAAATTCTAAAGGAGTTTTAAACGGAATTCTACAAAATATGAATAGCATTATGATCATAGGCAGAGATAGACTTGGAAGTCTGGGAGGCACGATGATGATATCAATTCATTTATACATATATGCATTAGATCAGTCGACTTCGCCTTTCACGCTGGGGGGGGGAGAGGGGTGCCCCGCACCCCCTCCCCCATATCTCCGACCATGATTATGATAAAGAATGACACACTGCTTCATTTTTCAGGCCCACAGGCTAGATCCCTGTCATCCTCTCCCTTGATTCATTTTATCTCGTCTTGATGATTATGGAAATTCTTGCCAAAATAAAATTTCTTGGTCTTGCTGTTATCTTGAGTTACAAAACTTTTCTAGTGGCCTATGTATATAAAAAATAATGATATATTAACTCATTTTATATTTCATATTTTCATTCCAAATTTGATGGCCCAAGCTGGTTTCTGAAAAAAAACAAAAAAACAGAAAATAAGTTACTGCTACCAAATTGTGCTTATTCTAAAAAAAGAAAATCTGAAATAAATACAGCATGTATATACATATATAGTGTAGGTATGTAAACACACATTTGTGTAAATAAATGCACAATTTAGTAAGTCCATATGTAAAAATATGTATAGGCTGCTTCTTACACTGGTTTCCATTAGGGCTGGTCTGATTAATTGATTATTTTTTTATCATGGTTAAAAATTTTAGTTGTCAACCAACTTGATCAATTCAGTTATAATTTTCTAAAATTTGACAAAATCTTGGCATTTAAAAATTTTCAAATTAACTTAATTCAGTTGACTATATTTTTTAAATTGCGTTCCTCAGCATTTGTGCTGAGTGAATTCATAAAAATGGGAAATTTTATGCACAATTTATATTGAAATGAAGAAATCATGATTTCAAAATATTTATAAATAAACTTTTTTTGGCAGAAAAAATTATAAGTTTGAAAAAATAGACTAATGATACATGTAGCATCTGATGATTCGACCAAGAAAAAGCAAAATGCATGGAACATTTTTTTTTCAGTGTACTTACATATAGATAACAAACTTAACACAAACAATTATGAGTCAGTAAGCAGGATCAAAGAACGGTTTTGTAGGATATAGTGTATAAACAAGTGCATGTGCTCACACATATTACCCAAACCCTTTTCATTGTATTTTTCAGTAATGAATGCTGGTAGCTAAATTCTCATGTTTTTATGTGCCTTTTAATCATGCCCTCACATCCTAGAGCAGGGCCCGTAGGTTGATATCTTCTGCGGTCCCCACCACAGACCAAAAGTTTTTCAATTCTAGAAACACTAGCTACCTCTAGTATCATTTAAACATTTTCCAGATATGGGGTGACTTGCATTCAGATTTTAGACATTTTTTGCAGTATCTATCTCCCTTATGAATTAACATTTTTTACTAAAAGTTGTTTCACTAGAGAAAAACGAAGTTTTTAGTTTGTTTTTGCTAGGATAATTGTTTTGCAACTTATAATAGAGAAAAATGAATTCTGAGGTGGTAATACAAAATTAATAATAGTTAATATTATATTAGGAAGTATCTTATTTCTTTTCAAGCAATGCTAAAGAAAATTAATTAATTTTTCAACGAATATTTTCCATTATTTTTCTAAATGGTTTTTTTTTGCACGTATTACTGTGTTGCAGCAATATTTTCCTCGAATTCGCAGGAATTTTTCTCGGGATTTCGGGAAATCATAAAAAATTCCCAAGAACGGGCAGGTGGGAATTCCCTCCTGAAAACCCTAGCCTGAAAGCTCATGTTGCTTTTTTAATGGCCCTGCATCTAGGCTGAATGAATGAACGCCAAACTTATCCTGTTGCCGAGATCTCTTCCAGCCCATTTTCGTAGCAGAGTCTGGAATCTAGGCTGCATTGCAGACCATTTCATAAAAAATTAAAACTGGTTAGCTACTGATTAAAAAGAAATTCGATAAGCATGTTGGGGTAAATTGAGAAGCTATCCATACTTAGAATAAGACAACCATAAGTATTCTTTATGGGCAATGTATAATATTGCATGTATATATACTGTTTCTAGTTTTTGTAATTGAATTTTTATTAGGGTTGTTGTAATTTTGAAGTATGACATCCATATTTGCATGGGCATATGGGCAACTTTTTCTCAGCCACCTCGTTGGGCATTTTGCCTGTTGTGGTGTTGTATTTGTACTTTGAAGTAAGGACTTCCAAAAGTATGGCGAAAATTTTTTATGGTGTAACCATTGACAAAAAAAATAGGCCATAGCTCATGAGTTAACATTTTTTTTCTTTAGCGTGTTTAAAAAAAAGGCTTGCTACATCAAGTAAGGCTTTTGATCAAACTTCTGTTCAGCCAAAACATTTCATTAGCGCAGCAGTATGAGAGCTTCATATTTTTTGTCTTGAAACAGCAGAACAACTTTAGGCATCATGCCATAGTGCATGCCACTGCACCCAGAGATGCCGACAGGAAAAATATTGTGGGGGGGGGGGGCTGAAAGTTGCTGGTCATCCCGTATATGCAGGACTTGAGCATGTATGTAGGAGAGGTAAGGTGCATTGCATCGTTTTTTCCGAAATTATTTTGGGCTCAAATGGCTTCAGCCCCTAGGTTCCAGCACCTATGACTGTGCCTATAGATTAGAGGATCTTGTGTTGAACATGTTTCATGTTTCAAAATAGCAGTACCCCTAGTGGCTTCTGATATATGCTGATACAAAAAATTATTGAGCACCAACTTAAAGTCTCTTTCATATTGATATCTAGCTGAAAGTTTCCCCCAATCAATATCCGGGTAATTGAAATCCTCTAAAATGACAACCCTCTTATACTTACACATGTAGGAAGTTTCATCTTGAAGTTTGATGATGTAGTTTGGATCCCTATTCAGTGGATTGTAACAAACCCCTACAATAAGTTTATGACGTCTTTTGTTTTCAAGCTCAACCCATATAGTTTCAATATCACTTCTCTGCATGTTACAATCTCTAACCTTCAAACATGATTTCATGTATATCAAGACTCTACCCCCTTTTCTATCAGATCTATTTCTTAAAAACGTATCGTATCCAGACATGTGTGAGAAAGATTCATCCCCATCGTTTGTCCAAGATTCATTCTCCATCATTTGCCCAAGATTCATTCTCCATCATTTGCTCAAGATTCTGTAATGACTACAAAATCTAGGCCCTCCACAGCTATCATAATTTCTAAAAAATCTTTCTTATTATCCAAGCTCCTGGCATTTATTAGCACACATTTTAATTTGCCCTGTGATTTAGTGTCAATTGAGAAGCTATCCAAGTCAGAGGTAGGTGATTCCCTGTATACTGTTATTATTATCATTAACTAATCCGCATTCCATCTACGTGGTCTGGGAGTAAAAAACCTGACCTGAGCTTACCGTAAACCTCCCAGACCCCTCCTGTTCAGAATCCCATCCCAACGATTCTACCTATTAGTAAATGCGAGAAGCTCCAAGAACGTGACCCCAATTGAGGATCAAATGTCCTTTAAACCTAAATTGAATAGGTGGATCCTACTCCTATCCTATACCCCCTACTACCCCTTGACAATACTGGAATCACTGCCACATCTGAACCCCACTCCCGAGCGTATAATAGTAAGTCCCGGTACTCTGACAGAGACTCACTAATATTCGCTCATACCTGATTCGTTCCCACCCACAGGATTACCCACAAAGGCAACTTTCGGCAATGAAAAACGTCTCCAACGTTGATCATCTTCCCCCCCCCCCCGAGGAAGATAACAGCGCTCGAAACCCTAAAAACCCCTACACACTCTGTTCCCAGTTCCCTAACCATAGAATCGCAGATGATTAAACCCCTACCACTATTCCCCCACCTCAACCATGACCACCCATTCGCCTTCTAAACTGCTCTAGATCGGGGAGATTGCTACTTCCACAACAGGTGGCTCCATTATATCCGGGCCCTCTGAAACCCTAGCTCTCTCCCGTAATGCTCTGATCTCGAGTTCCAACCTTGTCCTATCCAAACACCCCTTACACTTGAAACTATCAGCTGCTATCCCCCTAGACCAGGAATACCTTCTGTCGCAAGCTCTATACAACACTAATCAAGGTCGAGGCATACAAACACTATTGCAGAAAACTAGGTAATGAGACTGAAAAAATAGGAGTATGAGAAATGTTAACAGGAAATTAAAATAACCTAAAATAGATTATAAAGCAAAATATATGTTAAAAAGAATACAACACACCCCTATGATGTTATTATGAATAAAATAGTATCATAGGCACTGAAATCTGAGGGATCACAGGCTATTTAAACCCTCCTAATAAATTTTGTAAGCTACCTCTCTCTCTCTCACACACAATAATTCATGTATAATATAAATGCACTACTCTTTCTTATGGGCCAGAGTCCTGTAATATATGCAGGATGGGTGGGAACTTTTAGCGCCCCCCTCAAATGCTTTCTTTATGTCAGTGCCTATATGACTTATGTGACCCTGATATCTGTTAATATTGTAGAAAGGGCATAAAAAAACTTTCGATTTCCAGTTACTTCTCTGGTCGTGATTCTCCAGACTTGACCCAAATTAAGAAGATTTGTACCCGACCCTATCAACATTTCTTTTTCTATACACCTTACACCCCACACTTCCAGCAGCTATTGACTGCAGTCTTATTAAATATGGATAAATGTGTCAATTTTCTAGCATCTTATTGTTGTTACTTGCAAGACCATCTTGTTGCAGACCAGACTTCACAAAACCATATTTTGGATATAAGCTTCAAGTCAAATTCATGTGGCTTAACTGTGTATATGCTATATTAATCACGGAATGATCAACATAACCCAGCGGTTCTCAACCTTTTTCACTCGCGGAGCCCTATCCAGTATAATTTCTATGGAGGAGTCCTGTTTGAATCGAAGAGTCCTTTTTTGTACATAATTTTTATGGCAAAAAACCTTGTAGGCCTCTTTTATTAATTTATCTATCAAATTTACTAATTTATATTATTTTCCTTGTGTCGTCGCGGAGCCCCTGGAAGGTGCACACGGAGCCCTTGAAGCTCCGCGGAGCACCGGTTGAGAACCCCTGACATAGCCTATCATTTGTATCATCTAAATTGTAGAAACAAGTGCAGCATCAGAAAACCAAAAACAATAATTTATTTTTTAATTAGTTAATAAAAGACTGATTTTAACCTAATATCTAAAAAATTAAGTTTCTTCTATAATATAGTAAAACTTCAGATTACAAGTAGCTCGGTTTATGAATGTTTTGCAAAACAAACAAAAATTTTAGAATTTTTTAGCAGATTTTGACTTCATAAAGGAGGTGTTTCTTGCAACACAAGTAGTAGGTGTACCAGAGACTCTTAGATAAGCTCTAGTCTCTGTGAAGCTTTGTGTATTCGCCATGTCTGCCAAGCATTGCATGATCACAACTAAGAAGGTGGTGGTTTGCTTTCTCCCACTGTGGGTAAGATTATCTTGATGAGTTAAAAGACCAGACTGAAGACCACTGACTATGGGAGTGGCATTCATAGTACATACTCATGGAAGACTGTCTCACCTTTCTTGTGTGGTGTTAATGCAAACAAATTCAAAGGTGAAATCCTTCACTGTTCTGTATCATTTTGGAAATACTTGAGCCTTTAATATGAAATGAATAAAAAAATACAATAATTTTTAAAATAAATCACCAGCACTTTATCCTTGAAAAAAGTTATAGCTGGTGTGAAGGAGACAGTTTTGGAACCAATCTTGGTTCCAAAAACAAATGTTTTTCAGATTACAAGCACATTCAGGGAACAAATTATACTTGTAAACCAAATTTATATTGTATAACTATATATATATATACACACACATATACGGGGTGATTATAAAAAAACTATCCCGACATATGGGCCCCTAACTATCATACCATTCACAGAAACTGAATGAAATTTTGGCATAAGTTATTTTGAGGTATGCACTCAAGAATGATATGGAAAACAACAGTGTCACTCTAACAGTGAGAAAATTTCGAAAATATCAAATGGCAACACCAAGTTTTTTGTATTGGAATGCGATCTCCATACTGAAAAACACTAAATAGCGTTGGAATGGCACCTGTAGCACGAAAATCCCCGGAGCCAGGCAAGGAAAAAGTAAAAAGGACTTTGCCGTGCACCAGAGCATTAATGTTCGTTTCATTCGTCACACCGTTTCTTCGGCTGAGATCCCAGCGTGATTAGTCCTCCACAAGGTCATGTGGAAAATTTGTGAAACACAATAAAATGCTTTATTTTATGCTGCTTCTCTGTCCTTATTGGTTGTCCTCACTTTTAGCCTATCTACCACCGGTGATTTTCATGCTACAGTTGCCGTTCGAACGCTATTTAGGGTTTTTCACAATGGAGATCGCATTCCAATACAAAAAACTTGGTGTTGCCATTTGATATTTTCGAAATTTTCTCACTGTAACCGTAACTGTTAGAGTGACACTGTTGTTTTCCATATCATTCTTGAGCGCATACCTCAAAATACCTTATGCCAAAATTTCATTCAGTTTCTGTGAATGGTATGATAGTTAGGGGCCCATATGTCGGGATAGTTTTTTTATAATCACCCTGTATTTACTAACATGTTATGCTTTACAGTTATTATCACTTTTTCTTTGAGAATGTTTTATGTAACTTTCAAGATTAAAGTTCTTTTTATTCAATAATTCAAGTATAAGACTGGCATTTTTGTTGCATTATGTTTCTTCTTTTGAATTTAATTTCATTTTGTTATCTTTTGTTATTTCTTTTTTGTTCAGATTATTTTCATTTTCGATTTTTGTTTTTTTTCCTCTGTAGATCCTAAAAATTCTGTGAATCCTAAGCACATAGTTCGAATAGTGATTATAAAAGGAAATCATTTGTGAACCCCTGAATACATAAGATTCAGTTCTAATCAGAAAACAAAACTGTAAGTTGGTTTTTTTTTCCTTCTCTGTTTTGCAATGTGCTATTGCTAAACAATTTGTTTTAATATTTCACAGCATTATCGAGGGAGCTTAAAGAGCTTGAACACTGGAATTATCACATTGCTGAATTATGGCAAACATGTTCCTCCTGTAGTTTCTCATGTTACTTTAGCACATGAAATTGGACATAATTTTGGATCTCCGGTAAGAGTTTTAAAATAAATATAATTCATTTGACTATGTGAACTTATGAAGAAATTTCATTCATACGCAGGATTTTTTCGTGGGGGACAGGGGAGATTATATATTTTGTCCAAAGAGAGGTTTTTACCAAAAAATAACACTGCAATTTCTGTTAAAGGGTGTGGTGTGGAGTGTTAAACCCAAAACCCCTCCCTTGCTTTGCCAATAATACTAAATATCCAAAGTATTAGCCTGAGATATCATATATGTCATAAAAATTTTATCTTTTTTGTTAAAATGACATGAAGCAGAGAGAAAAACTTGTACCTTTAAATTGTGTCGTAAGTATAAAGGTACTTAAGTCACATGATTATTTAGTCATAACATGATATACTGTAATTTCATGCAATAAATCTATCGAAAATTTTGTCTTATCGAAATGACATATTCATGGTACACACTCATGAAAGACTATATCACCTTTCTTGTGTGGTGTTAATGCAAACAGAAATTCAAAGGTGAAACCCTTCACTGTTCCGTATCATTTTGGAAATACTTGAGCCTTTGATACAAAATGAGTAAAAATACAATAATTTAAAATAAATCACCCAGCACTTTATCCTTGAAAAAAAGTTATAGCTGGTGTGAGGGAGACAGTTTTGGAACCAATCATTTGTGTTCCCATTATTTCTTATGACAAAGAAAAATGACATATTAAGAAGTTCTGGTTTGAACTTTCATAAAGTTTCCTTCAACAATTCTTCCAAACAAAATTTTTTTGTGTGATCATTTTACTAAAAAACTCGCATTTTGTGGCTGAAAAGTATCTGTCATTGATTTATCACGGATTTAAGTATTTATTAGTTTTTAATGAATTCCAAAATATTAATGTTTATCATATCTATTCAACTTACCTGTAAATTATTCAAATTATGTCTTTTTATTGTGCTACATTTATTTTTTTTGCACATTAGGGCTAATTAGAATTAGACCAGAAAAACAGTTCATTACTGATCCTGAACAGCAACATTTTGTGAAGTTCCTTTTCTTTAATATTTCTTGCCAAAAAGTTGGTGCACTAACCACTCTGTATTATGGGCTTCCTTTAGTAGCAATGTGCTTTTGCGGTCATCTTGGCACCATTTCTGTTGTACTTCTGTGTCAGGACAAAAGCTGAGGAGTACCAAGCTCATAATACCTCTCAACATAAATTATTTGACATTACAAAACATATAGAAAAAAAACTTGTGGTTGTAAATAGTCCTAACTGATTTCATCTGGAATCAGAGCTGTAACCAAGTTTCAGGTTTATTTTTGTCAGGGAGGGGACAAACATAATTTTGCCTCCTCCTCTGCTGTTGAAGTGATGATTTTATATTATTTTGGTTTTTATTTTCAGTTATTTTGGTATTTTTGTTTCCCCTAAAATTGGCAACTTGGAGCAAGTACTCCTCCCTAGCCTCATAGTTCTGGCCCTTCCTGGGGAGATTGGCCTTTTTTTCACGTTTTGAATTGATGAAAAAATGATTTGGTATTCAGCAGTTTTCTTCTTGAAAATGTTGGAAGGCACATGTATGGTTTTACTTTCTTTTTCTCAAAAACATGTTGTTGAACTAATTGAGAATCCATGATGGACTGCTCTGGTGGTTCCTGCATTGAAATTGAACAAAAAAGTTCGATTATGTGGTGATTATAAAATAACTCCCAATAATGCCATGATCCTTTTTCCATATCCTATTACGGCAGTCCTAGTCATCACTCATAAAGATACCTTCATTGCAGTTCGGAGTGAACGTAGCCCCGGGTCTGTTTAAGAGCATCATTGAGCAATTGCTTGTAGATTTAGAAGGGGTTGTGCCGTATTTCAATGATGTGCTTATGCAACGATGAATGTTGCATTCCCGGATTCATATCGGATCCAGATTGCAAGACAGCAAAATGAAAACATAAGCCATTTCTAACAAAAGTTATTTATTTTTTCCACTATTAACAATTAAATACTTTTAACATTAACAATTAAGTTCACCGGTTCGCTTAACAATATGAATCATTTTTCCCATCTAAATATTTTATGAATAAAAGTTTTTATTACAATAAAATTTTCTAATTTCACCAAAAAAGTTCAGCTCAATATAAAGTTGAGCATTTCAGTCCTCCTTTGATCAACGTGAAATCATCTGCTTTCCTCAGCAGGGCTGGACTTAAAGGGGTGCGAAAGGTGTGGTCGCACCGGGCCACAATTCTTCCAAAAGAAACACTCTTCTTTCTCAACAGATGTTTTGGAAATTTTTTGATTAAAATTTAAGTTTTTTCCCATTAAACTATTATTGATTGTGGAAGGAGACTTTCAGTTTAAAAGCCCTTATAATATCATTTTTAGTGTTATTAGGTATGGCATTAGCTTATTTCAAAGAGGAAAGAGTGTATGCAGGTGGGGTCACATTCTTTACCACCGAAAATGTCAGGCCTTTCTTTTTCCCATTAAAGAATAATAGGGCTATATTACAAACCAAGAAGAAAAAAATGTTTAGGGCACCAAACGAAAAGGGACATCACAAAAGAAATCTAGTAATTTTTTTCCCTTGAAAACCGTCCCTTTCGTTTAAGTTACCATCTGGTCTGGTGCGAGATATCAATACTGTGCACAAGGTGATCCAGCGGTGCTTCTACTATTGATAGTAGCCTGTAGCATAGACATCTCTAGATGATGACTGCCCCGGAGCGAGACAACTTCCACTGCCGTTCAGAGTGTTAATTGCATGCCTTCCTGGGAACCTCTGAACTGTCCCGATGTTTCGCTAGGGAGGCTTGAGAACTTCTTTGAAATTTTCAAACACCACTATCTAAATCATTTTGTCATATATTCCGGAAGATAGATATACAATGTATAAATTCTAAATTTTGGCAATTTTCACTACTGAACTTCCAAAAAAAAGGTAAGACGGCTTCTTAATCTTTTTTTTTCTCCTCAATCTGATTACGCATTCAGTACAGTACAGACAATAGAGATATTTTGTTTCATGAACAGAGAGTTCATTCATCATCGAATGCATAAAAACATTTAAGAGCACAAAGATCTGAAAATTTAGAATGTAGGCTACGTTGCTTGGTAGTTCATGCTCTGATAAGACAATGTGTTTGCCTACTATCATATAAATTATAGCTAAGGTTTAGGCTGATTGCAGCTAGTGTTGTTAATATTCCACAACCTATATACCAGGGCATCTTTTAAATTTTGAATCTGAATATTCAAATATTAGATTGCAATCTTGGATTTTATTTTTGGCAAGAAACTCTTAGTTTTAAACAAGTATTAACATTGAAGAGCTCACATACAAGGAGTCTTACTTATAGCGTTTTCCAAAAACTGGTCATAAAACACGTTGTAGGCAGAAAAAGGCTTCAAACTGGAAATTTCTATAAGTATTAGCAAAAGTTAGAATAATGAAAATAAGTCATACTAAAACGAAACGAGAAAACTTTCTAAGTGGGAACATTGAGCGGAATATACTGTAGTAATTTTAAATTAATCTACATTTTCAAATACAGTTCTGAGTGTTTCAGAATTTTTATTTTTGGGAATCCCAGTATTTGATTCGGGAGCGACTGCATAAAATCTTTTTGGAAGTTGCGCAAAAATTTTTTTCCACTGGGCCACAAAATTCCTAAGCCCGGCCCTGTTCCTCAGTTATAGACGAGAAGCTACATCATAGATGAATCGACTAAGTTCCCAGAGTGGTTATCCAATGGCAGTTTTGGCAAACTGTGTCTGTAATGTACCGGATTACATCCCGGATTTTATTTTTATCTTTCCCAACATAAAGTTAGCTTTTGCGAATGACAACAATGAAACAAACAATATTTTTTCCACTAATATTATTTATTAACATTAAAGTTTTTTACACTTCTTAAAGCTTTAACCAGTTAAAAGGATTAAACATAAACATAAATATTAAAACACAAATATTAAACATAAATTTTTTAGAGTAGCTTTTGTAAATATTGTACATCAAAATAGATTTAGTCTCAACGATCTGTTAGACGGAGTTCATTGCACCTACGCATCAGCTTCTCTAACTGCGTGGATGTCACCGGCCAGTATCCCAAGTAGTTGAGTCTCGAGACGATGTCTGCTCACCGTGATGGAGGTTCTATGACGGCATTAGTCCTGCTCCGCTGTCCCCGTCGAGGTCTCCCTTCTCCATGTGAGGCACACTAGACCAGGTTTCGATGAAGAGTTGAGGTCCTGAAGAGAAAGCTAATTCGCCATCTCTCTCTTCCCACGGCTGTTAGGAACAAGAGCCCTAGGTCCTTGCATTCAACCTAGTTAGACACTAGAACATAACGACGTATAACATATTTTAACACTAGAACATAATGACGTACTCTACACTGAGACGCCTTGTTAAGTGTTGAACTTTTAATGTACACTGCTGGCCACCCAAATTGCAACACCAAGAAAGACAAGAGATATCGCAACAATATTTATTTTGTAGATAACATGTTGACCAAGCATCAAATGATTAAATTTATAGACTTCTGTGAAGTGTGGTTCCTGCCAAAATCAGTAGCCAGAGTAGCCGCCATTGTTGGAGATCACCGCTGCCACACGCCTCAGCATTGATTCAAAGAGACTTTGGATGTGTTCTTGGGGTACAGCAGACCAAGCAGCTTTCACGCGTTGCCAAAGTTTATCTGGTGTGGCAGCTGGGGATGTAATCTGGGTCAATTGTTGAGCAACCATGGACCACATGTTTTCTATCGGCGAAAGATCCGGAGAGCGAGCTGGCCAGGGAAGCAATTCAATCTGGCGATTGACGAAGAACCTTTGGACAATGCGTGCCACGTGTGGTCGCACATTATCCTGTTGAAATATGGCTGTGGGCAAGCCCTGAAGGTAAGGAAGGACAACTGGCTCCAACACCTCAGAGATGTAGCGCTGGCTTTTTAAAGTACCAGCAATGCGTACTAGAGGAGTGCGAGAGTGATATCCAATACCGCCCCATACCATAATACCCGGTGCAGGACCAGTGTGGTGGTGCATAACGCAGCTGTTCAGCATCCTCTCTCCACGGTGTCTCCAGACTCGAATCCGACCATTGTGGTGTTGCAGACAGAAGCGTAACTCGTCAGTAAAGACAATTTCATTCCATTGTGCCGTCCACATCCTTCTTTCATCGCACCATTGGCGGCAGAGACGTCTGTGGTTCTGCGTCAAGGGTAGATGAAGCAATGGACGTCTTGCAGACAGACCACTCTGCTGTAAACGGTGTCGAATGGTACACGCAGACACTGGATGATGCGGTACAGACTGAATGTGCTATGCTATGGTTCGTGATGTGGCTGAGCGATCCGTCACTGCCATACGCCTGTCATCACGTGAAGTGGTGCACTGAGGTGGATGCGATCGAACACGTCGGTCCGTCGTACCCTCCTGCATCCAACGATCACATATCCGCATTACAGTTGTTTGGTTTCGTCCAACACGACTACCGATTCCCCTGAAAGATAATCCACAATCTCGGTAGGCCACTATCCTTCCTCTGTCGAACTCGGATACTTGATCAAAAGATGATCGCTGTTTTCTACGAGGCATAATTGATCGTTTTTTTGAAAAAACCACAAGAAAAACACAATTGCCGTACTTCAAATCGTCGAAATCTCCAATCCTTAAATAGCGCTTTGAAGTGGCGCCACAGGCGCGCGTGATGTGCGTCTGCGCTGAAATTCTAATCATTTGCATATCTCGCCTCCGCTAATACATGTTGTGAATTTCATATTATTTGCATGCTTCCTTCAGGGTGTTGCATTTACGGTGGCCAGCAGTGTATTTTTAGATCTGCCTTTTTCTCTGCAAAGTGGTGGATTTTAAGGAAAAACCTCTGTATTCCAAGAACCAATCAGACAGCAGAATCAATAGCCTGTAAAAACCTAACACGCTGAACAATAAAACTCATTTACATATCATACGGAATAAAACACTATTTTCAACTTTTGACATTTTTTTTTTTTTCAAACCGAGCTTTTTACTACCTAGTGAGTTGTGCCGGAAGTGTAAGTGCGTGTACCTAACAGTCTGAGCTCGTATCTAGTGTTGTGTATGATTTTTCAGTGCTGCCATCTATATCTCAGAAGTGAAGTGAGTGATGTGTAGTGACTGAATATTTGTACTGTTTGTAGGACTGTTGCTCTCTGTGGCGAGACTTTTTAACGGGGAGATCGGCTCGCATTTGCGCCTCGAAGTTGGGAACCACAGAAAACCAACTTCAGCCGACCACCACTGTGGTGACGGTAGGGCTCGAACCCGGGTCCCCGCGATGCGAGTCCGTCACTATGACCACTCGACCACCACAGCGGCAACTTTTGACATATGGAAGTTGGCAACATTGAAGACCTGGCCAGGGTCCGCAACAATAGGCCTATTCTCATGAAATTATTGACCGTGAAGTGGTCCATGGCCCACAGACGGCATGAAAGTGAAAACATTGCACATTTTTCTTGTATAATATATTGCAAAATATTTATCACAATTTGATATTGCACGTTAACATTTATTTTTTGAGTTAGACGATGACTCTGCTGGATTCCCACCAACGATCCACGGGACCCTAAGATTGGGAGAGGAAGGTAATACGACAAGCTCCGGCATCCATCACACAGGTGTAAACAGAATTTATGTGGGACATCTGTAGCCCGACCTCTGGTCCCGTTCTCGCCCGACAGCCAAGAGACCCCACCCCCTGACTGCCAGACTTGGCGAACATAACTGGCCCGAGTCGGAATGCCAGCGGGTACCTCGGGTGGTTTCTGGTAACTGAGAGGTCCCTGGGGGCCTAAACTAGAATTAAATTGAAATGAAGGAATTTGTGAAGGATCCCAGGTCGTCATGTTACATGTCACCTCCAAGCCTTAGTGCATTGTCGTAGAGGATCGCCCAATATTCAGTCATCATCGGATGCTCTCAATCACCATGACTCGACATTGTATCAACTTTTAAATCAACAACAACCACCATATTCAAAGGACCCTATTGTCCTCAATGAGATCGCCCCACTTGGTCTGCAACAGAGCTCAAAGTAAACATTATTTTGTAAAGTACCAGTCGATAAAAGTACCTCTTCACAATTAATTAGCAAATTCACTTCATGTTAGCTTCTGTCAGAATGAGCAGATCGCAATTGACTTGAAAAAGGTATTTATACATTAAGGAACCGTTATTTTTCACAGCATAACCAGATTACCTGTACCTTATGTCTCAGGATACAAAAAGTACATCACAGCCTAAATATCAGCAAAATTTACATATTTCAAATTGAAACAATCAGCACTCCAAAATGACAACAAAAAAACTGAGATGAGTTGGTCACGATCGACCTCCTGGAAAACAAAAAGGTAAATATTTATACATATTCTGACAGGTAAAACAAAATATTTAACCCAAACCACTGATCAGATCGAATCAAAAGTGGACTTTTGTGCAGGGGGGTCTAACGATATGGATCAGGATGTTTCGACGCAGCTCATTGGACCCGAGACACTTGGACTCATACCATTTGGACGCGAGGATGTTTGGATGCCAGACAATTGGCCGGATCATTAAATATTTTTTATTCATTTCATGTGTTCTTTAATAATAAATTTATGAATACTAAAATATAATTGTAATTAATGACATCCTTTTTATTTCATGTTTACTCTAAATATATGAATAATAAAATGACAAAATTATGAGTAAAATAAAATATTTCATATATCACACGATCATTACACATCACATTTGAAAGGCATAGCGAGGGGGGACTTGGGGGTCTGCCCCCCCCCCCGAAATGTGAGAAAATGACCTAGAAAAGGGAAAAAGATGGCCAAATCTATTGTTCTATTACTTTGAACCCCCCCCCACATGAAAGTGGTCCCCCCATACGAAATTTCTGGCTACGACCCTGTTACATTTACATATCAACAACAATTTCATATCACATGATCAATATTACAAATCACAATAATAATACCATTAAGTTATAGCATAAAGTTGTGAGCTATACTTCGTAAGTACTCTATTATCCCTCGATCACTGAAGCTCATCACGATACTGAAAACTCTGTGATGAGTTTTTTGATATTTGTTCCATTTCTTCGGTGGTATGGCACTGCTCAGAAACTCTTCGTAATGCTGATCAGTCAATTTCTGCACAGTCCGGAGGCTGTCTATGAATTTCCACAAAGTTGGGTGGTCAACACCAAATTTGGCTTGCAAGCATAGATGAGCTGCTTCTGCGTAATTATTTGTGCCGGCTTTGTCATTCAGAGTGCCCATATAGCAGAACCAAATTGCTGGCTCAAACAGTAGCTGACTACGGCGATTGTTTCGACAGAATCTTCTGATGTGTCTTCAAAGTAATTTAATACTGGTATTAAACTATCATCAATAGTTGGCACATTGTTAGCTTCATTCACTCCTCATAAAACGTTGATTGCATCCTCCATATTGGCCATAGGAACAAAAGCCAAAGCAGGAGCAGTGGTTCGAATCTGACTTTGAAGTTCTTGAGTATCGATAGCTTTTTGTTTTAAAGTTGTTATTATACGAGCAACCTCAACACCTGCAGCATTGCCCTCATGTTCTGTTTGGAAACTATCTGTAAAAAATTATTATCTGTATCGGTGTACATTATCCCTCAGCACTTGTTGTCATTACAAAGCCTTCTTGAACATCGCCATGCTTTCTTACTAGTTTCGTTAGCAGCATATCTATCAAACCAATAAAGCTGACCATCATGTGCAAAGATTTCTTTGTTGCGTTTCGATAGTATTGCTTCAGCCATGTTGAAATAAACAATGGAAACACATGTTACAATGACTGACGCTTGTAGTGAAATAAGTGCTTCACCCTTTCTCCTTGCGTTGAAACAGTGCGCGGACTGCTAGTGTTGAAACAGTGGCGTCCAAACGCCATGCATCCAAGTGTCTCGCGTCCAATGAGCTGTGTCCATGGCCCCCACATCCTGAAGCAGGGCCCCTAGGCTGGGACCTTTTATGGAATGACATTTATGTTACATTTTTAGACACGTTACTTGCCAGTATATGATATAAATTCAGTATACACCGTTGTGAGCTCGCTCTTATCTTGTTACGTTTTCCATGCACTAACATGTAATCGTTCAGTTATTAAAACTTATATATTCACTTTCTCCTGCCTGTGCATTCTTGGCCACATCTCAACGCATGTGTTCTCACCATATCTATGTTCATTAACACAGATAGGATGTACAATTGCCACTGATTGTATACTTATAAATAGTTCTCTGTGATAAATAAAAAAGCAATCTGTAAAATACGTATTTACTGGAACAAGTATTGCCTAATAATGCCACCAACCTCATGTCACCTGTTGTCTCTGAGCAGTGAAATTAGGGTGAAAGCATTCACTACCGCAGATTCGACATTCAACAGTTACGACTTTTTATGATATATATATGTGGCTATTGAGAAAATAGGAACAATGACAGGAGCAGTTAGGTGATGTGTGTGTAGATAGTTGCACATAATATGTAAATTACTAGCTGAATTAATATTGTTGCACAAAATTATCAGTGCTTTTAGGGTGTAGCATTTATGAGAAAACTTTTTAATTTCGTCTATTTTTTTAACTTAAAAACACTAGAATTTATTTTACTTCATATGCTGAACATTTTTTCAAAAAAAATATTTCAATCACATTAATTCACTTCACTCAGTGACTAACCTAACTGCATGAATAATAAATATAGGTATTTATTTGTTTTCAGAATGAAGTTTTTAATATCATAAATTTTTTTCAGCATGACCCAGAAGATGATCAGCACTGTACACCAGGTGGAGAAAATGGAAATTACATCATGTTTGCTAGAGCTACTTCTGGTGATAAGAGAAATAACAATCGATTTTCACCTTGTAGTCTTAAGAGCATAAATGCTGTTTTGAACACCAAAGCTCGTAGTGTTAAAGGTTGTTTCACAGGTATTAATTTTTTTTTACTTAAAAACTTTTGCATGACTGAATGAAAAGAGAATGGGAAAAAGAATTCTGAATGAACAGGGTTGCAACTAGGTACTTGGTCAGCCAGGAAAAGCTCTCATTTTGGCTCACCTGTGTAATGTTGAAGGAAGTGGCTAAAAGGTGGATTGGGTTCAGCACTTCGAACACGAGACTTGCATGCTTCCCCTTACTTGCAGCCCTGCATACTAAATACAGGTGGTACTTACGTTAATATGCATCAACTCTAAATTAGGTCACACCTTCAACACCCATCACGTACAGGAGAAACTAATAAGTGGCTGAGTTTAAGTGATATTTCCACATGACTTCTTCCCAACTTAAAATTGGGAATTATGCATAATCACTGGTAAAAGTGATAAATTTAAGAAAATTTATCAAACTTACAGATACAATTGATAATTAAGTATAATAAATGATAATTAGGCATCTCTTACAGATTTATGGTATTTATTGTAAAATATATAATGCAAGAAAAAAAAATCCAAAATCTATAGCCAGAGAATCTGTCTGCTGATGTGAGGGGAAAAAAGCAAGAACAAGATGATGGTGTGCGAAGATAAATCTCAACCTTGATAGGATGGCAATATAGTATGTCAGTATGGCAACTGAAAGAAAGAATAAATACTTCACCATACCACTAAAATTTATACACATAAGAATCATTACTATAAAACTTTTTTGTGCTAATAACTCATATTTTACATGTAATACTTTATATTTATTAATAATACATGTATTTTAGAACTTCTTGATGCGGTTTGTGGAAATGAAGTTGTTGAGGGTACAGAAGAATGTGATTGTGGATGGGAAGAAGACTGTCACGAACCTTGTTGTTTTCCAATGAGGGTTAACCCACCACAAGACCAACCACCATGTCGACTTAGACCTGCTGCATTTTGCAGGTCTGTAATTAGTTTATATTGTCTCATACCATAGCTAAGATTATGCATTTAAGTATTGTGAAAATGTCTTTTATGAATTAGAAAAGACTCTGGAATGATTCAAATTATTTCATTTAAATGGGTTAGGAAAGCTCTGGTAATAGTGTGGCCACCATAACTTTTATTAATTTTTTTAAAGGTTACATTGGTATTACACTATAAAAGTTTTATAAAAATTCTTTTTTAAAACTTGACAAATGCAACCAATAAGCTTATCGGTTACATTCAAGCAAATGCAACCAATAAGCTTAATAAGTTGCATTTATCGTTTGATAAAACTTTTATAGTGTAATACCGGCCTTAGCTAAAATTGATCATTAAATACATAATATAAAACTTCAATCTTTTATCCACATACTGCTTGGAAGCCTGTGTGGGGTAGTATAAAAACTATTATATTTTTTGGTAACAATGCAAATCATGCTAACTTATCCTCTCTAAAAAGTGGAGGGTAGTATCAGACAGTAAAAATACCTTAATCGAGGCCTGTGTGGGGTAGTATAAAAACTATTATATTTTTTGGTAACAATGCAAATCATGCTAACTTATCCTCTCTAAAAAGTGGAGGGTAGTATCAGACAGTAAAAATACCTTAATCGAGTTTTTGATTATCCTTATCGACCATGATACACTTCTGATGGTGCACCCTTTAAAATTCTACTCATTCTTTGCAGACCTGACACTGCATCAAATATAATGACTGTCAAAATATTTTCCACAGATGATCCATTTGGTAACTAAAGCAGATCTTTTATTGCAGTCGTCCAGACTTCCAGATTTTTTTCCTTGCTAGTACTAGTTCAAAAACCAATATTTTCAGTTTTCACGCTTGTTGGTCAGTATCATAGAAATTCAGTAGAACACAAAACACCCATAATTCTGACAACACAAATACTTTAGTGCCATACTCAGAACACGTATTCCAACATCTACTAATTCATTAGAAATTCTGCAGAAGAATGTGTAGAAAAGGTGCATGTGTGGTTAAGTAGTAGTAGTATCAGAGGAATGTTTATGCGGTGCATTTAACTGTTTAGTAGTAGTAATGTTAACTTCATCTGCAATTTATGTTCTTTCTTGAATTTCTTTAGTTTTCAAACCTTCCTCCCTTCTTATAATCATTGACTTCTTAATCATTATTTTTTTCCCTTCTATTTTAGCCTTCCCTACCAAATCTAAAAATATCACTTCAACCTTCTAATTTCACTAACTATGGTTAGCTATTCCAATACTATTCGATTTGAATTTCTCCACTATCACCTGAATGACGTGCAACATTGGAATGGATACTAGACAGAGAACAATGGAAAAAATGGCATTACAGTTGAACTTGGTTAATTTGAATCTTAAAGGGTCATAAAAAGTTTG
Source organism: Pholcus phalangioides (assembly GCF_987345545.1). Lineage (NCBI taxonomy): Eukaryota > Metazoa > Arthropoda > Arachnida > Araneae > Pholcidae > Pholcus > Pholcus phalangioides. The sequence goes on from NW_028301619.1 coordinate 899,542, forward strand.
AATTATTCGAAATTCAAATTATTCAATTCATCAATATGGAATGAATATACTTTGATAAAAAATTAAACTCTTAATAATTATGAAAAATGTATTGAATGCTATCTATTGCTTAATATATTTAACCATGCTAATTTCTTTTTGTTACAACTAGTGTTTGTATAAAATGTAAACAATCACAAAAATTATTATATTTGTAAGTTTGTAATTTTATTTGTGCTCCTAAACTTCACACAAAATCTTTAAGTTGATTTCAGCTTGGCAAACACTGGTTATACATGACTAGACAAGACAGCTTTAGACAAGCTTAGTCATTTTTGTTCACCTGGATTTATATGGCTCAATGTGCACCAGTCAGTCAAATAATTTGAGATGTTGCATAATATAAATCAATGTGGACATAAAAACGAAGAATTAATTCGTGTTGTGCATGAAAATCCCAAGCTAGGCAAGGAAAAAGTAAAAAGGACTTTGCCGTGCACCAGAGCATTAATGTTCGTTTCATTCATCACACCGTTTCTTCGGCTGAGATCCCAGCCTGATTAGTCCTCCACAAGGTCATGTGGAAAATTTGTGAAACACATTAAAATGCTTTATTTTATGCTGCTTCTCTGTCCTTATTGGTTGTCCTCACTTTTAGCCTATCTACCGCCGGTGATTTTCATGCTACAGTTGCCATTCGAACACGCTATTTAGGGTTTTTCACAATGGAGATCGCATTCCAATACAAAAAACTTGGTGTTGCCATTTGATATTTTCGAAATTTTCTCACTGTAACCGTAACTGTTAGAGTGACACTGTTGTTTTCCATATCATTCTTGAGCGCATACCTCAAAATACCTTATGCCAAAATTTCATTCAGTTTCTGTGAATGGTATGATAGTTAGGGGCCCATATGTCGGGATAGTTTTTTTATAATCACCCTGTATATATATATATACACAAAAAAGAATTATGAAAGAAAAAAATTGAATTTTATGAGAGTGAAATAGCATCACTAGCACTTTTTTTCATTCGAAAGATATTTTTTCACTACCTCTTCATTTTCTATCATCAACATTTCTCTTGTATCTTACTATATATATATATATATACCAAATAGAAAAACAGAAAATGTCTTCTTCATTCTGCTTTCCTAATGAAAAAAAGTAAGCTATAAATATCTAAATATAGCTACTCATTTTTGATATATTCATACATTTTGTATTGTGAGAGTTTTCTTTGCTGATAATTTGTGCAGAATCGCCACGAGTCAATCTTGGATTTAATTTGCAATTCTCTGTAATACTTGTATTCAATACGGCGTAAGACACATTTTTTTATACAATACATCAATAAGTTAAAAAAAAATTAAGCCATTGCTCATTTCAGAAATCAAAGTAAAAAGAAAAAGAGGGAAAATTGCATTTTAATTTCATTTTGGGTGCGAAACCACATGAAGTTGACTCTTACATCCTGACCCTAAGAGAGTGACACTAGTTAAATTGTGTTTTCACAGCAATCTTTATGCTGTCTTGTCTTAAGCCAGGTTTTCCTAGGAGTATTGTTTTTTTAACCGCATTAACAGAATAGGACCATTTTGCATCTGCAGAAACTTGCAACTTTATCACACTATGTGTTTGTGTTTTCCTAGCGTGGCACATCAGCTTTTGTCGTCTGCATGTTCCAGTCTGAAGGAAAAGAAAGGAGAACAACAAAAATGAGAGAAAGAAGAGAAAACTGGCAAAACACTTAGCACATGACGCATTTGACTCTTCCAGAATCAGTCGGCCAATCATGCTCAATGTAAAGTGCTGCGTGAGAAGTATTGCGCTTTGTAGGAAAACAGTCATACTGCTTTTCTTATTGGTGGGTAGATGGCATGTTGTGCTGGCGGATTCATGTTGCATGTGGTACAGAAAAGCTGCTTCTAAGAAAACCTGACTTCAAGGCCAAAACACACTATACTGACCTGACAGTGTCAGTGTAGTGTGTTTCATCCTTTACTTGCTTTTCAGGTGTGAAACAAACATGTCAGGTTAACAGTTTATATTTTACATTTGTAGTTCAAAATATTTGAATGTTGGAGGTAATTGGCACTATGGGCCAAACAGTGCAATTTTAAAGCACGGGGCCCCTCCTGAGCATGGTCTGAGGGTCTCCAGAGGAAAAGGAGCCTCACAGAAATCTGGTTGAAATTTTCGGGAGTGAGCAAGTAAGTTTGCCAAGTAGGGCCCATGACACTCAAAACACGGTTCTGGTGCCAAAAGGGAAATTTTACAAGAGAGCCACTTAACCTTTTTTTTTTAGCATGGCTTTATATAGAGCTCACTTGTTTTATAAAGTGAATATCTCTGTTATTTATTGAAATAGGACTTGGTGTCCAATAACTATGTGAAGTGTCTCAGGCCACATTTGGCCACGTGTCATGGGTTGAGCATGCAGGGCCACAACTAGCAGGCGGGTCTGGTGTCTGTTGGTCACTGCACTAAAAGTGGCACCAAATCCACCCTCTAACTACTCTTCCTACACTACACAGAGGCAAAAAAATTTGTGCTTTGTCTTAGCTGATAAAGTATCTAGTTGCAGCCCTGTGAGCATGTATGGTCTAGTTGATCGCAGGTGGCAATAAAGATCTGTTTTGGGTTGCTGGTATATGGTTCATATCAGTTTTTCTCACCAAGTCGTTTCTGTTGTGTTCTACTGCAGCACTGCAATCCTAAATTTTAGCATAGCAAAATAGCACTGCAGATCGATTGGCTGCAACTGGATGCTTGATCAGCCGGGGTAAGCATGCATTTTTGCACCCCCCCCCCCCCGTAATTTGAAAGATAGCTTAAATGGTGAAATTTGCACCCCCTCTGGTCCGGCACCTGGGGCACCAGATCCACCTGAACCTCTCTGTCAATTAATCAATTATTATAATATTAGAGTATCAATATAATCATATGTTCTAATATAATCTATTATATAATTACAGTATATCAATCATTTACAGAACAGATTATCGTTTTCATGTTATGATATTGCAAATTTTAGTTTTTTTATTTTCCAAAATAAAATGGCCATTCCCAATAATGGCCACATTTTCAGTCTCATTAATGGTCATTGTTGAGAGGTTTTACTGTACCACTTTTCAATAGAACAGTGTCTTTTCTTTGTTATTTTCATAGGCAGCGATAGACTTGAAAGTCTGGTCTGGGGAGCATGATGATGATTGCTGGGGTGGAGCATGATGATTCGGAGGAGGGCGGCAATATTTGTATAGCTCACAGGCAGCAAAAACATAAATACAGTCCTAATGGTAGCATCGGATCTGTGAGATCTATGACCAAAATTCAACATTTAATCAGAAATGCATATCCTATTGTTTGGGGAATAGTGATAAAATACCAGATGTATTAATAATAATGTAAAACTCCCCCAACTACTAATATACAGGGTTTTTATAATTAAAGTTCCACTTTGCCATAAAAGAAAAACTGCTGGACAAAATGTTATCAATCTTGCAAATAGTTTACGGGAGGTTATGGGATTCAATTTTCTGCAAAAAATGTTCAAAAACTCACCACCAGCAGGGAATGACGCTGTATGCAACATTGTTAAATGAAATAAGATATAAAATGTTTTTAATTGTTTCTAAAACATGTTCAATGAGGTTAAATTTTATAGCTGAAAAATGAAATGACATGTAAAGTGCATTTGCATAATTCTAATTTACATTCCTCCTGCCGTAAGCCATGTAGCCACTGCGATTTTGCATAATCCCACAAACAGTTTTGTTTTACAAACGCTTAAAAACATTTTAAACCAATGTGTTCACGTCTTATTTTGTTTAACAATAGTGCATACAGTGCCATTCCCTGCTGGTGGTGAGTTTTGAATTATTTTTTTTGCAGAAAATTGAATCCCATGACTTCTTGTAAACTATTACTAAGTTTGATAACATTTTGTCCAGTAGTTTTACTTTTATGTCCATTTCAAAGTGGAACTTTAATTATAAAGACCCTGTACTTGTATCGAATCCTGTTTTTTTCACCTGTAGAACTGGTGGAGACTCCACCCTCCCTAAACTTTGGAGCAATCATACAAAAATTTGAGCGTGGATCTCTCAGATCCAGTGCCACCATTGGAGTGTTAAACATTCTGTTCGTGGGAAAATTGCTTCAGGTAAACTCTCACAAACATACTTCCTTAGTAGAAGTATTTGCATCTGCCATTGGCAGGTGCTAATGAAATCATCCAAGATCTTGTAAAATACATGTTGCAGCGGGAAAACAAAAGCCAGCAAGTGAAATTAGTAACAAAATATTTTCTTGGAACCAAAACAAAAGAAAGCTCCAATTAAGTAATTGGAGCTCCCCATTTTTTTTATTGTACATTGGATCGCACTTATAACATTTTTCAAATAACCATCTTGAAAAAACATTGTAAGTGGGAAGTGCTTTAAACAGGAAATAACAATGAGTAATAATCAAAGCTGGGACTGCAAAAATAAGTTGTACCAAGTGGGAAAACGTTCTAAGTGGGATCCATTAGTTTTTTTTTAGGTTTAAATGTAGGATACATGTTATATATTCTGGAAGAGATCAGTATACCAGAGAATAAGGGAAAAGATGACTAAAAGTTAGCTAGGAATTCTGAGAATAGAGACATTTTGCAAATGATATACTTTATATCTAAATGAAACTTTGAATTATCCAAAACATTAAGAAAAAGTTGAATTGAACAAATAATTTCAATGTTAAATTAAATAGAAAACTTAAGGGAAATTTCTGATATTCGAATTATCAAAAAATTTTGATTAACCAAGTTCAAAATAGCCAAGTTCGCCTGTATATGAATGCAACATAACAACTATATTAAAATATCCATGGTGGTAACTGTAGACAAGTACCACAAACTAAATAATATGTAGCTAAATACAACTAACTAATTGTACCATGTGCTTCCTTGTCAATTTGGTATTTTTTACTCATCTGTTGTTGATTTCACAAGGATATTATTGTAATTGCATTGTATATTTTAAGTTTATTTTTGTGTTTGATTTTTTGTATTTTATTTTTATTTATTTGTATAATTGTTGTATTTTCTATTATACCTATTACTTAAGTTATAATTGGGTTTTAATATGTTACTTGTGTGTTTTATAAATAAATAAATAAATTTTTCATTTTATAACTAGAAAAGTCTGTGAGTGTATCATTTACAAGTCAAGGAGTGGCTGTATATGGATTGTTAAAATGAAACACAGTCAAAGCTGACAACTCAACTTTTTATGAATAAAAATTTAATGTGGTATGACCAATAAGTAGCAGCAATGAATGGTTTTTATTTTAACTGACAGCATTGGTCAGTTTGAGTTCTACTTAAAAGAGGAGAATGTTTAAAAAAAGGTTTTGACAACTGGCTGATGCAAAGATGAATACAGGAAAGAAAGTCAACTATCTTTGCAGAGAATCTAACCTCCATCCTCTCACAATCTGGGCAACTGCGCTAAGCCAATATGATACAGAAGCAATGAACCCATCTTTCCTTACAGCAGTGGTTCTCAAACTTTCGTCACTTCTGGTTCCTTTGCCTTAGTCAATGTTCACCCACAACTCTTCAAAATAGTCAAACAAAGGACTCTTCAAAGCACCTAAATACGCACACATTCATAGCCCCCACAATGGTGGGACTAACAGGGCAATTATCTTTTCTTTTTCTTTTTTTTTTTCATGCTATAAATTCACTATAGAAGGGCCAGCAAAAGGTCCCAGGCTGGCATCCTGGTTCAGAATGTGAGGGTCATGCACACACCAATATTCCAGCTCACTGCAGCACCCCTGACAAAGGTTTGTGACATGCACTGTGAGAACCACTGCCTTATATCCTATATATGATAAACGGGACCATAAAATGGTCAGTGAGACCTAATGCAGTTAATACAGAATGTTTATGCAGGGAAGGTCTTTAAGTGAAATATTTTATCATTTACAAACACTAACTACTGTACTTTGGTAACAAAGTACTGCTTTAAAATAATGTGATGAGTTTTAAGACAGTTGGTTTTGTTAATATCAATGAATACCAACATCAAAGCAGATAAGTTTTCCATTTTTGTGATGCAGAATGCCTCTATTCTGGACTTCTTTTACTGGTTTGAAATGATGGTACCAGATTTCATCATTGGTCACAAACTAATACTTTTGGATCAAAGAAATAATTTTGTTTCGTGCATTGAAGTTAGATTTTTTCCATTTTTCTAAAACTTATAAATTCCTCATAAACAAATTTTATTTATCTTTCCAATTTTAGTCCTAGCCAAGGTCCATGCTGTTCTCATGATTGCAGACTGAAGTATGGAGCAATATGTAGAGAAGATAATGGCTGTAGAAGTGCAAGCTATTGTGAATATCCTTTGTAATTTATTGAAATAGTTTGATTTCTTATATGAAGGTAAAACATGTATTTCAAAAAATCAGTAAAAAAATTCACAGTCATTCTTCATTCACGCCCATCTGATAATTATTATAAACATAAAGATCATTTAAAAAATTTTTTAATGCCCCTCAAAGTAGGAAAAACCACATATTGACTTCAGCCAACTACATCTGTGTAGACACTAAAGCTTTGCAATAAGAGAAAATCATGGTAACCACAAAATAAATTTGTATAATATTTAACCTTGTAAAATCTCAAATACAATCAAAGCTTGTTTTTATGAACTCATCAGGCCCGTCATTTAGGGAGGTCGGGGCATATGTCCTTTGCCCCCCCCCCCCCCAATCCAGGAAAAAGTTGAAATGACAGGCCTGGAACTCGTACAGACTTCTCTTTTGATTCCTAAAATCAAAAGTTCATAAATCCGGAAGATGTTAAGAATAATGGTATGCAGTTATCTCTTTCTTATACAACCTCTCATTTATACACTTCTCTCAGTAGTAAGATAATTTTCTGCGTTTCTGGCCAAAGAGACAGGAATACAAACACAAGGCTGCAACACGCGAAATGTCTGATGATATGGCTAAGAAAAAGATGCCTATAACAAATATGAATGTCATATATTTCTGAAATACATCAACCCAATTGAAAATGCAATTATACAAACTAAAGACACTATAAAATATAATCAATTATAATATAATACTGGACTTGATAAAATATAATACAATGGCCATAAAAAAATATTTATGGTCGCCTTATCTACGTATGGATAGCAGTATAATGCTATTTTATTTATATGACTTTTTCATTTATGCAACTCATTTTGTGACGTACCTCTGAGTTATAAGTCAGAGAAAGTTTTGATTTTTTGCTTTTTCTTTCCCAAAAAAAGATTTTTTAAAGAGTTCATAATCAATGCTCCTCAAAGTGGGTAATATAGCCCCCAGGGGCAATAGAATGGTCTGGGGCAGTAGAAGCTATAGGTTTAGTATTGGATCCCATGGGTTGGTTTGAGTTGGGGCATAGGAAAAAAATTTTGAAGAAGGGCAATGAGACAAAAAGTTTGGAAACCATGGTCTAAATAGATTATAAATGATATACAGAGGGCATAGGAACTTTGAACCCTTTATTATGGAATAGCTCGTGAACCATTGGTCCTAAAAGAATATTTACAATTGAAAAAGTATCTAAATAATGCGTAGACCTCAGAAACATTATTCATATTTCAATGGACTGTATAGTTATTAAAATTAAAAATTAACTTTTTATTTGGTCACTGTCTTAAAACATAATTGGAAAGTTATTGCCCTGTCACTTCTGAGCCCAATAAAATAAATTCCATATTTTTAAGTGCAATAGTTACTGAGATATTTGAATTCAAAAATCACTGAAAAGAAAGAGCAGCATATGAAATGCAAAATTATCTTGTCCATTAGTTTATGTAATTCTTTCCTCTTTTTTCAGAGATTTTAAAATTTAAATATCTTAGCAAATTTTTTTCGTTTGGCTCAGGGGAGACAGGACAACTTTCTCATTGGGTTTTTTAGAATAAGATAACAATAGGTCCTGGAACCTAAATGCTGAGGCCAGTTGAGCCTCTCCCGAATAATTTCTGAAAAAACAATGAGATGCATCCTCCATCTCTTGCATATGTGCTTGAGTCCTATATATACAGGACCACTAGCAACTTTCAGCCTCCAATGTTTTCTTCATATCAGCACCTATGAGGGGACCAAATTAAAAATACATTTTTAAATATTTTTATTCAACTGTATATGTAACCCCTTGCAATATGAATGACGTTTCTGAGGTCTACACATTTTATTTAGATACTGTTTCAATTGGAAGTATGCTTTTAGGATCACGCCCCCCCCCCCCCAAGGGTGGAACTGACAAGGGGCTTCAGACCTGGGACCCAGGACGATTGTCATATTTTTGTCTTTTCATGCTATAAATTAACTAGAGAGGCTGGTGAAAAGTCTGGCCTGGGAGCCCACCAAAAGTCCCAGTCTAGGATCAACAGTTCAAGAGTTGTGCCTGGATAAAGGGACTTTCTTATGCACCCTGTATATATATAATATGATATATATGTATGTACATATATAATATATTACCAACTTTTATATGTAACTAAATTTATTATATTTGTGTCAAAGAGTGTATTCTCTTCTTTCCTTGGACTATATTCCTGTTTATGACTGACTGGCTATCAATCAGAATGGGTTTCCTATGGAGGTTCTTTTGCACTCCTTACACCTCATGGTGGAATTGTAGTGCCCATCATCACCTTGTCTAGTGGCTTATCAGCATCAATAAACCATACGCCTTCACAGGTTCTACAGATTTCCACTGAAGGGGTTAGTTGAATTGATGTGATGAAAGAATGGCAATAGGAATAAGAACTCGCAATCAATAGCAAGTGTTTTAGAAAGGTGGCACAGGTTTTAGAAGGTAGCATTAACTTTGCTACATTTCCATATCTAAAATGGGTAAATGAAAACAGTTATCAATTTCATTAAAAATGAGCAAACTAAAGTTTGATGATAGCTGAAACATTGTGACAAATGCACATGACAACGATGATAAGATCAATGTGGAGGATAATTAAAAGTTAAAAATTCAGACATTTGTGAAAGCTTTAGAAGCACTAGAAACTCTTCTTAATTTTTGTACAACCAACTCCCAATCACACAAACAAAAAGGTGGTTTTCCAGTATAGAAAGAAACAAACAAATTCAGTGTTTTTTTTTAAGTTACTTCACATGATTTTGATGAAGAAATATTATTACCCTATAACTTAAGAATAAAACCAATTTTTTTTACTCTAATGTACTTTGATTTGTCACTTATAGATATTTTTCAAGTGCATATTTCTTGGTTTTTCACTGATGCACCTATCTCACTTATGTGTCTTTTTTTCTTGTTTCCTTATATGGATGCATAAGTGAGAGATCACAGAATTACAAGGAGATGTTTTTCTCAGCCTACAACACATCTAGGAAATAGACTTTTCAGATATTATGTTGAGGCAACTTTTGGAAAGAAACGTTGTCTTCTCCAAGAATTGAACCTGCATCCTCTTGCAAACAAATAACTTTTCTTTCAAAATTTGCCCCAACATAATATCCAGGAATTCTCATTCCTAAATAGTGTATTGTTTGGGACAAGAGGACTATTTGATAAAAACATTTTGGTTTACAAATTGGAGACTAATAAAATCAAGCATAGACTGTACTGATAGATTGACTATTATCTAATTTTTAAGTAATTTCATATTTTCACTTCATTTCTTCATTGTCTGTTTTATAAAATAGACTAATGCTAAGCAGAATCTGCCAAAATAAATTTTATGTTTGGAAAACCTGAACCTCAAGTACATTAAAGTTTCAATGATTTGAATGTCAAAAATTCTAGGTTTCTATTAGTCTGAGGTGCTGGAAGTTTTTGAAATTTCTTCTAATATAACCTGTCACTTTTGTTTTTTTGCAAAGAACACATTTTGTTTCCTTTTTTCTAAAAGAATGTGAGTATAATTTCAGTTTTTGAAGGAGATTTGACAGGGACTAAAGGGGTCCTAGTCTGGGATTTTTGGTGGAGCCCCAAGCCACAATTTTTTGCAGCCCTTTCTACAGTAAATTTATAGCTTAAAAAGAAACAAAAAATGATTACTTTCATATCAAGCACTAAAAAGGCCATGGGTCTTGGCAGCCCTGTTCAGTAAAGCTAGAGCCACACCCATGTCAAGCCTGGCGCAATAGTCATTCACAAATATTTGCCTTTCCCTCAAGGTTCGCCATGGAATTAGAGATATATAAGGGCTTACCAAAGCCCATCAAGGCCTGAATTTTGGACATTGGACAGGTCTTCTGGGCTGGTCAGTCCAGGAACTGGCGAACTTCAGGCTTTGGCAATCAAATGCAAATGCAAGGGCCCCAACAGACAAAATGTCCAACGAAGTGGCTGAAAAAAGATGCCCATAACAAATATGGATGTCATATTTCTAAAATACAGCAACCCAATTAAAAATGCAATTATAAAAACTAAAAATTATATATGCATGATAAAATATACAATGCACATAAAACATATTTATGGTTGTCTCATTCTAAGTATGAGTAATTAACAATCCTATTAGAGAAAAATTACCTGCGACACCACAACCTAGAATTGTCCTTTAGTAACACATATATTTCCCACAAAATCAATATAATGCCCCCACTTCTGAAAGTTGTCTTCTATTGTTTTTCAGATAACAGTAGTTTACAGTGTTCCCTGAGGTGGTCTTGGACCTAATCACCTTAGATTATCGAGACTCTACTTACACCGTGGAACCATGGGAACACCAAGTATTTTGCCCGCTAATGGAGAGTATCTCTTAATTGGTTGCAAAATGCATTGAAGCGTTATTCCACAAGATTTAAAAGGTGTCTAATATAGGAGAGGATTCTACCATGTCATGTACAACTTTTTGTTAACATTTTTATCAAAAATGTGCAATACAATTAATAATTTTTAAAATAAATAGCCCAAATCATTTTCAATATATTTATGCTCTTGTCTGACTTTCAGTTTTGTTTTCTTTGTTAACTTTCAGTCCTGTCTGACTTTCAGTATAAAAATAAAGAGAGCAAAAAAAATTAACAAAAGTAAAATTGTTTCATCAATCAGGGAGTAAATTCAAAATGTAAAATATGTATACAGTAGGGCTTGATGAATCTCAGGCACTAGGTTGCCATGATGACTAAAAAATTTGGTGTTGGCACCTGGCATTTTTTCTATGTGTTATCCAATAAATTGGAGTCTGATGATGGATCAAAATGTTCAGAATTTATGTTACTTGCCGAAAGGAGTCTATGGAAAATTAAAAAGTAATTTTTGACCATTTTCTCAAAAGTAAATGCTTGATTCTAAAAGAAATTTTGCCGGTCCCTAATTTTTTTTTATTTGTCATGCCCTGGTATACAGGTATGAACTTGAATAGGACTTTGGATGTTCACCAGTGATAATTAATTGTTCATTTGATGGTGATGATATATGATATGCAGCATATTCTATTTTATACATTTATGTTTTACACATTTTTATGAAGTGAATTTTACTATCTTTATTTAAATTCAGTGTATTTTTTTTAACAATAACTACTGGGCAAGGTCCTCAGTGCCCTCCTTCTACAAATAAACCCAACAAAACGGTATGCAGTGAAGAATTTGTGTGCTACAATGGGGTAATTCAATTTAATATTATATTGAACTTGAATTTTATGTATAATTGAGTACGAGGTAAATGTCTTTATTTTCTAAATATATTATGTGTGCAACTCAATCTAATTAACCTATCTTACTCTCAGCCCCCCTAGCTTGACCAATGATAGCATCCACACAAATCCATGTCAGATTATCTTTCTGCTGTCCAGGCATATCAAAGTACCATCCAAGACCGTAACTAGGCCAGGGCAACAGGGGCACTTGCCCTGGGCCCCGAGCCAAATGGGGGCCCACAAAAGTTTACATTTTTTTTGCATAATAATAACCCTTTCAAGAGGGGATCCCTAAGGAAAAGTCTGCCCTTGGACCCCGACAAGGCACACTATGGCCCTGGTACCAGCAATATTTGAGGAACTGACTATTTTTCCCTTTTCAGTTGCAAAAAAATATCATTGAAGTTTAGAAAATGGCTTATTCGGCTTTGAGTGTGGAATGCTGTTCCCTACCTCGCTTGGAAAAACTGTTCCAGAAGGGAAATTTTGCTTTTAGTGATAGACAATGTCTGGGACAGTCAAAGAAATGGAATATGAGAAACAAGAAACAACTTCTGGAAGAGGTTCCAGTATAGGATCTCCTCAGTGAATCTGTTCCATACAGTCAGAGCATTAACACAGGAATAAAAGTGTTACTATCTACCAATATGAAATACTAAAGTCTGTAGATATGGTTCAGGTCATTTTATAAGAAATTCAAACTAAAATCTTGGCTAAAGCGAATGTCTTTCCTGTGTACACCAGTGGAAGAGGTCACTTTGAAGAAAGAGCATTCAACTGTGTTATAATCATTGCCAGAAAAACAGAAAAGGTCACATAGCCCAACGAGTGAACATTTTTTGCTGTTTACTGGTGGGCCAAAAACCCCACCAGATCAACATGCTAAAAAAGAAAAGGCTTGATATGGAAGAGTTGATCAACTTTGCCAAAGAATATTAAAAAGACACCAACGAATAAGGCAAATACTCAAAAATACTATGTAGTATAGGATTTTTTTATTTTTGTGTATTTGCCTTGTTCGTTGGTGTCTTCTTTAAAAAAAAGGCTTGATATGTTTAATTGTTACTAAATGTATCTGAAATAATGACCTAAACATTTTCAGACCATTTGATACAGTTTGACTCAGAGTTCAAAAATATTTTGTGAGAAAATGGATTGGCATGTGGAAGAGAAGGGAGTAAACACAAAACACAAACAATGCAACTATAATGTGTGTTGATTTAATATCAACTAACATCCAGTCAGATATTAGTAAAATAATCAATATACAGTAGCTTACTGTTATTACATTTACTCATTCTGTTTATTCTCATAGGAGTGTACTGGTTCAATCTGTATGGCATATGGATTAGAGTCTTGCCAGTGCATCAGAACAATACATGATCCTTTTATTCGTTCCTGTGAACTTTGTTGCAAACTTCCAGAAGATGAATCAAGTTGCAAGTATGCATAACAATTACACATTTCTCCTACAGTTTCAGATGATGTGCTTAATTTGCCCCAAAAAATATACTTGAATTGTATTTAAAATTTTTTAAAGTTGTGTAATACTGGTTGAAAAAATATTTTTTTCAAGGTTGAAGATGTGACCTGTTGGAAAATATTAGAAAATTTTCCAAGTAGTGATGTCATATTTTTGTCACGCGTGCCATATTTTACTTTTGCCCTCTTTTTTCCTACTTATTGATACACTGGGACTCTGGCATATTGTGAAGGCACCATCTATTGGTGGTCATCTCAGGTTTGAAAGGGAAAGCTTTCTTCTTTGCCAATCTCTGAGATCAAACCTTCACCACTTCCGCCCAAATTTGATGTACTGATGAAGATTTTACTGTTGCAAGATATGTGCCAGCTTCTTATAATCCCTTGAGATGGCGCACTTAAATTGTCCTGCACTTTTCATAGGCCTTTTCCTCAATATTTTGTAAAATCATGTTGTATGTATGAAATAGAATATCTTTGTTATATCTTTTGCACTCTACCTGTTGTTTTTAGTATGAGAATTTGACTTGCTTTACTCATTGAAATTTATTCATAGCCATAGTTTTAAAATGTTTAAAACAACATAGCTCCATTAAAAAAAGTTCTTAACATTACAGTGTGCTAATTAGCTATTTGATTTAAAATATGTGCATTCTGGCTCTCTAGTTTTTCATTGTTTTTGTTAGAACTGTTTCTCATTTTATATCAATGTTCTTAGCAATTTTAATGATTTTCAATTTATAAATTTAATATAAGGTATTTGTTTCTTTAGATTTATTTCAAATACAGTAGAACCTCTCTAATCCAGAAGGATATACCATCCAGGGCACTGCTGACGAGAATTTTTATTCTCAACCAGAGACTTTGACATTTTTTCTTTACCCAAATTAAGAGTTTCAACCGTTTTCTATCTTTTTTGTTCTACATTTTTCCAGTGTATTGTTGGTGTCCACTGCCTGGACTTCTGAGAAAGTGAAACAATGATAGCGCCTGTGTGTCTCAATGAATGTGATTAGTCAGAAATGTCAGCTTTGGTCAAAAAACTTTTCTTTCTTTATTTCATTTCTCTGTGTTGCACTATTAACCTTGGTGTTTTAGAACTTGTCCAGCACTCTATTATTTTCTGGGATTATCTAAGTGAATTTACAAACATGTTGAAAACATCAAATGATGTAACAAGTATAAACTGCTAATGGCAACATAATGCCAGAATCACCAAGGTCCAGAGGAATCCAGATTAGAGAGGTTCTATTATATCTTAAAGTAGGTCATATCTTCAACCACAAAAAATAATTTTTAAACTTGTATTATACCTAAATTGTATGAATATCTCATATTTTTTGTTTTTAAATTGACTATCTTTTTAGAACAGAGTACAGTATTACCTTTTTCTCACTTTTTTAGTTTTTATTTGGATGGTGACTTGATGATATCGTAAAAAAAAAAAAAAACGGTTTAAAAAAAGAGATGAAAATGTTCTTTATATTCTTTAAATTTATTATATGAATATGAGTGTCTGACATATTGCAAAAAAGGAGTGTACTGTGTGCAAGGAAATTGCGATAATATTGTCGCTTTATAAACATGGGTGGAGGTACAGGGGCATTGGAAGGGAGGGCAATGCCCACCATCCATCAATGATGGAGCCAACTGATCTAATGATGTATAATAGATGTGTATATATATGAATTGGCATTATCATCATCATCACATGGCCCCCCCCCCCACCCCAGCTTTTACTATTGTGCCCTCCTTGGCGTTTCATGTCTATCTTAGGTTCAGAAATAATATTATGCTCATTATGATTTGATATCTGTTGAACAGGGTTTGCGCTGCCTGTTGCACCAAATCGCGACAAAATATTTCATTTGGTGAATTGATGAATTCACCAAAAGAAATGAAAAGATTGAATTCGTCAAATCGTGCCATTCAGCTTCTTGATGGTCAAATTGACCATTTGATGCATGTTCAAAAGTCCAGAAGAGAAATTTTTTGTTGACCAATTGCGAACAATGTTCAGCGACTTTTGAGATTTTCTCAGAGGAGGGTGGGAGTTGACAGAGGCGACTAACTTTGTCTAGAACCGCACCCCCAAGAGCCACATCCAAAAACCATCTATTTTTTTAACCCTTTACTCGACAATAGTGAGGACGCATAAAAATTTGGTTCACGCCTCCTATGGGATGTATTCTTTTCTATAGTTCCAAGAAGAAACCTCCCCAACTTCTTTTTTCCCATGTTTCTCCATGTTCGCGCAACCTTGAAAACCACTTTCACTACTTTGAAATACAGATGAAGCATTTCACTGTATTGTATAGATATAGTCTGAGGGGGGGTTGTAGAATAAGATGACAAGGTATCCAGATGCATCTCTGAATGAGGGACTGTATAACAAATTTTCCAATTTCTGAGAGTTTTTTCCCTGTGGGTTGCATACCGGAAATTACATTACTTTTGCTGCTATCTACCTACATTCAAAGATAGTCTATGTGGCGTAAATTTGCTTCATTCCTACAAGATTAGAAATGCATATTTTTTCAAAAGTCGTATATGTTTGGAATGCCCATTCAAATTGTAAAAACATTTCAGATCGTTGTTGAGGGGGACCAAATCTGTGTAAAAACTCTACTTTGAGTATCCACAGTTTTGTCTTCTAGTTACTATGCGGTCATCACCGTGTCCACATCATGAAAATCAAAGATGTGTATGCAGAATCATTCTTTGGAGGGACACAAGGATTTCTTCCACAGAAATTTTAGCTCCATTTACATGTGTAATAAAATATCCTGGGAAGTTCCCAGTAACAAGGATTTTCACTACAACCCATTTGCATGCCATTTAGTTTATGCCTGTATTCCCCCTTCTTTTTGGAAGTTGTCACTGGTGATGTGGGTGGTTGGCTCAAGATGGCCAGCGATAAAAGCTAACAGCAATTTTTGCAGCACAAAGAAGAGAGGAGGAAGAGAAGAAAGGATTATATTGGAGAGGAGATCGAAGTCGCCCACTATTATTCCACAACAAAGATGGGACTCTTTTGATGGATCTTCGTCCCATTTTTTTCCCTCCCATGAGGAAAAAAAATTGCAGTGCAGGTAATAATCACCAAAGCTACTCCCCAGTCTTACACATGCAAACGGGGCTTTTGGGTCACTAACTCTCAAAAAGAATTTCAAATTAATAAGATTGTATAAGAATGTATTTTTTTCAATATATTAATTTTCTACAAAAATGTTTAAAATATTTTAATTTTTGATCTTTATGGGGGGCACTGGCCCTGTACCGCCCCCTCAGATTTCGCTTCAGATGGAAATCCGGATTTGGAACTTGTGATTCCACAGTGGTAATCGGCTGAAAATATGATTTTCTAAGGTCTTCCAATTTTGGCTATCCCTTCAAAAAAAACCTCTGGTTGCCACGACAATCACACAGACCTACAACACACAAATATGCACACATTAAATTTCAAATCCACACATATATTTTTTACCAATTTGTCGGATAGGTGGCTCCACCCACTGAACACAAAACACACCAAATGCTGGGCATACATACATAAGCACACTGTTAAGTTTCACCAACACAAATCTGACATAACTCCCATATTCAGGTGTGAAAATATGTGGCAGTTAATGATGATAGATCAGAGTGGTGGACCATCAGGGAGAGAAAAGACAATCATTCTGCCAGAATATTGCTTCACAATTATTTATATGATTAGGGAAAATCAGAAGATAAACTTCAGAATGCGCTAAGTTTTTCCAAATTGGAAAATCAATCAGAAAAGAATTTAGATTCACTTTATTAGTAAATATATAAGTGTGCCAAATTTAATTATATTTGTTTTAGATTTGTTACATGTGTTAAATTCCATGTTAAATTCTCATTGTTTATGGGTTTCTTTGCAAGCTTTTTATACTAGTAGACAATGAAAGTAAAAGAACCTAGTTATAAGCTGGTAAATTAACTTTTTTTTCAATGATCCTTTGGTTTGAACATCTTTTTATAAACAAATTATTTGATTTACAGGGACAGCACTGAATGATTGGGAGGGGGGAGACCATGTACTTTAATTTTTTTTTTCGAAAGGGACCCACTTTCACTCTTGAAGGATCCAGATTTTGCTAATAATCCGGGACCCTGGTAAATCAGAGTGCAGTGGCATCTCTGCCTCAGTATCATGAACCTCGTTAAAACACCATAGTGGAACAGAATGGATGTATAAAATACAAATAGCAGTATTTCTGTTAATAGTCCCAACAGGTAACAATTCAATTTCGAAAATGCTTTTGAATTGTGGGCAGCAAAAAAATGTCGGTGAATTCTTGAGAATTAAAATATTTTTTGTACTGGAATTTACGTTTTTATATTAAACAATTTTTATTTGTCCATGATTTGCATTTAAATTTATTTTTCCATTTTGAACTTGATATAAATTGTTTTGGAATCCACATTTTATGATGCATTAATTTGGCTAAGGTTCTCTCTCATTTGGCTACAACTTTTTCCATCTAATTATCCAAATTGCTACAGTTGATAAAAAGTCAGGGGGAACCTTGCTGTAGAATGAAGAAGTTCAGAGATATATAGACATTCGTTTGTATTATTTATTGCAAATAAATTTGTTTACAAGGTTTGTTCAAAAAGTACCCGACCATAATTTTTCGTGCATAAACCAGTGAATCTAGGGAGGGGTGGTTTGATGCATGTATGTAGCAATTCTAGTGCGCATGCTTGTTTTCTTTTCCTGCAGAGGCAGCCAGTCTCCGACAGAGTGCTGATGAATGAGGAAGTATAAGTGAGTCCCATCACATTTTCGTTTTGACAAAATGGCAGGAAAAACTTGAACAATGCTACTGCATTATAAATTTTGTGCTTATCTTGGCGATTCCTGAGTGGGAACAATCTGCGAGATTTAAAAGACTTTCTGAGATGAAGAAATGGGCACCACACTGATATATAAGGGATATATTCACCTAAAAGATGGCCGAACATTGTTGGAGACCTAAGAACATTCTGGTTGGCCCACAATATCCAGAAATGAGATCGTTATTAACCAAGTGAAGGTGATGCAGGGGATCATCAAATCACCATCAGAGAACTTGCAGAAAAAGGCAAGCATTAGCATCGGATTTGTTCCTTCTATTTTGACCGACGATTTGGTCTTCAAGAGATGCAATGTCAGTCATGTTGACCATCTTCTATGACTCCAGTGGCATGGTTCATCACAAGTACACACTGCACAACCATCACCAAGTAGTACTATCAGGAGGTTCTGAATCACAATTGGCAGATTCGTAATGATTAATCCAGTAGCGTGACTAGCAGCTTCTGCAGGCTCAATTCAAGCGTGCACATTAGGATTGCTTACATATGTGCACCCCACCATTCCCCCTAGTTTCATTGGTTTACACATGAAAAATTATGGTCAGACACTTTTTAAATAAACCACATCTATATGTTTTCAAATTTATTAATAGCGTAAGCAGTAGTAATATAGTGACTGTAAATAACATTTATGTTTTCTGTGGAAACATATCTAGATTAGTATAAAAGTACCTGGGTTCTTGAAAATTTGGGTTTCAGAAACCAATGCTTATTTTACTTGGATAACAGGGGGTTTGTATTTCCAATCAAAATCTTTTGTTAAATTATTTACAAAAATATTTTATGCCCAAATTGTTCACAAAAAATTACAAAAAATAAGAAAAATGTGGTGTAAATGCTTATTATTCTAAAATAAACAACATAGCTTTGGCATTTGTAACTCAAAGTATATATAAGAGTTAACAACTTTTTCAGATCATCTTTTGAATGGAACATAGCTCCATATGATGTGCCCGATCTTTACGCTAAACCTGGAGCACCTTGCGATAACTATAATGGCTATTGTGATATATATCAGTCATGTCGAGAGGTAAATACTTTTTTTAATTTCAGAAGTTTCATTTCTTATTTTGGCTATTTTTCTATTATTATGTATTCTATATACCTGAACATTAGCCATACAAGCCTCAGAATTTTCTTCCCTCAAATATAAATTTCTGTGACAGAATTTATTTTAGCTATTCAAAACGAGTTTTAAGTTGCTGAAACTAATCTTGTTGATGGTAATAAACAAGAAAAAGGAAATAATGTGCAACCAAATACATCAAAACAAAAGCTTCAATAATGCATGTACTGTATATAAGTTGCATCATAGAAGATGACAGTTTTCGTATCAGAAAATATCATTCTTACAATTTTTCACTCATTTGGGCACATGTGATGTTATTCTCCGATAATAAATCAGTAATAGGTTGATTGATGTTTATGTCAATTCCATGGGCTAGCGGTTTGTTATGATTCATATAAGCATCATAATATTTTTAAAATCCTGGCCGAGCCCCAAAATTTTTATATGCAACTTTCCATTTGCATACCCAGATTACTTTTAGTGTTTCCCAACATTAATTCAAATGGATGACAACAATGAAAGACAAGGTTTTTCCCACTTAAATCATTTATTAACAATACTTTATAATGTTTTTAGAATTAACAAAGTAACAAACAAATTTTTCCTTAAAGCGTTAACATTAGAAAATATCACAATGTTAGTGAAACGTTCTCATCCGAGTCTGTCTGACAGGGTACCCTTTAAAACTTTGTTATCAGAGTTCTCACATCTTCTACAATGGAAGAACAGTCCAAGAATCCGGATCACCTCCCGATGGCACAAGTTCAGCAAGAATGTACACTAGCGAGTCCAGGAAAGACTCAGATAGGTCCCGAAGTTGGTCAACAATATTCCATCCTTGATGAGAGGGTGTCCCCTTGCATTTTCACATGCAGACGACCGAACGATTGAAGAGATAACCAACAGGAGGTGAAGCAGTGTTACTCCAATGGCGTCACAGCTAGAAACTGGATCATCAACTCATGACAAAAGAAGAGCAACCCTTATCACGGAGCGAAGCCAGACGATACGCCTCAGCAATCAACTAAGATGGAAACGAACTAATAAATAGCAACAATCAACTAAATGCAGAAATCAAAATGGTGTCGATACTTAGTACACTGCTTGTATATATGGAGAAACTCTTTGTTCATATTATAGATGACAAATCAACACTGAGAATTGACGTTACTGAAATTAACATAAAACTTTTAACAAACAATATCTCATTTGCATATTTATACGGAATAAAATACTATTAAGTAACTTTGACATATAGAAATTGACAACAGTCAGAATGCAAACATAACTACCGATCGGTCGCATACAATCTCGCGGATAGATCCTAAAATAAAGGTAAGACAAAATTTATAAAAATGACTAGAATAAGGACTATTTCCGCAGTTGCCTAATGGTAATGTTACAGATACAGTTGAAAAAGAAAATTGCAACTTTAAGTATTAAAAAAATAAAATAGTATGTCACAAACCATAGGTGCCAGAACCTAGGGCCATGGAGGCAATGCTCCCCTCCAGCATTAAATGTAAAGCTGACTGATCTAAAGTATTTCCGTATATATGAATTGACACCATCATCGTGCCCCCCAGGCTTTCAAGTCTATCTCCACTTGTGCTAGAGGCTGAGCCATTTGAGCCCCTCAATAAATTTTGTAAGGGGGCTGAGCCCCCAATAATTTCTAAAAACAATGCAATGCACCTTCCCTCTCCTTTGTACGCTCTTGAGTCCTGTATATATGGGACGACCAGCAACTTTCAGCCTCCCAATGGTTTCTTCATGTCTGCGCCTCTGTCACAAACTTTAAATCACACATTTTATGTACCAAGTTCGGTTTTATAATTTTGCAGACTTTAACTATGAATACTGCTTAAGAAAAATATAGAGGCATTATATTTATTATGTTTTATTTCTTCTCAATCAAGATTGATCCCTCTGGTCCACTAGCAACACTTCGAAAGCTTCTACTTACTCCTGAGGGTGCTGTAATTTTGAAACGTTGGTTTGCAGAAAGATGGTGGAGTGTTCTTCTTCTCTTTTCTGCTATTTCACTGACTGCGGTATTAAATACATATAGATTTTCTTATGATAAAACTCCAATACAGTAAAACTTTGCTATATTGATATCCAATATATAGAAACAATAACAAATCATTTAATAATTTGGAAAGTCATGCAACATGTGTTAAGTATATTTTTATAATGAATATAACAATGGGATCGCTATAATTAATAGACATTCCCAATCAACCACTAGGATGAAAAAAGTATATATAAACAATATAAATATTCCAAATAAAAATTTTATGCTTAAAGTGTGTGTATAAACATAATTCAATAAATAGCATAATTGGACAGTTAAATATGGGTAGTATTTCATCCATGCTTATGATACTTCTATCAGTTAATTTTTGCTGTTCAATTACTTTTTTGCTTCCATTCCAAAAAAATAACCTTTTCTTTTCTGTCCAGTTTGCAAGTGAAGCTTGCCCAGTAGTGTTCTTACCCAAACTGACAGTTTTTTCACTTCATGAATCCGTAATATCAGTGACATCATTCTTTTAAATCTATCAGTCTGCTGAGTAATAAATTGGACTTGAAGATAAATGTAGATCATAGACACAGGAAAACTTTTATCTTTGTTCCTTGATCCACTTTTGTAAATTATCTTCAAGACTACTGTTTTTCATTACTAGCTCTTTTTAGCTTCAGTATATTTTTTTAAATTTCTTTTTCATTTCTCCATTTTCAAACATAGCATTCATCAACATTTCCCAGGCAGCAGCTTTGCATATAACCAACTTTCTATCTGTGCCGTCTAAACACATGGGCCCACTCGGGCACCTCAAGAAAAGAGGGCCTCACAAAAATCATTTGGTCCAGGGGCCTACAATGTTCTTAAGATAGCCCTGCTTCCTGTGTTTTTTCACATGCCATCAGTTATATCAGTATTCTTCAACCTTTTTACAGCTGTGGACTGATAGAAATAGTTGAGACCAAGGAAATGCAGAAATAAAATAAATAAATCTTTCTTAATTCTTTTGATTTGCCTTATGCTCCTCAATCAGTTAAATTATGAAATCTACTTGATTTTGCTCATTGCAACATTACATTGATTTTTATTTGTATATACTTATTTGAAAATCATACAACGTGTATTTCATATAATTGCACTCCTTGCTGTTGCCAGAGATACTACAAATTATGCAAAAGTTTTGTTTTGACATTTGATTTTTCTTTTTGAAACCCCCTCCCCATTTTCGTAAACCTGTGTGTGTGTGTGTGTCTTTCTAATATTTCATTTTTCCGTTTTAGTTTGTTGATGTTGTTTACTAATAAGCAACTGTGTTCCTTATTATTCATTATAAATTTGCAATGTATCATCCAGTATGGGTCTCTAGACCCCTTGGCTGATTTTTTTGTTTCTTGTATTTATGTAAAAAAAAAAATTAAAACAATAAAATATATCTTACAATAAAAAAAAAATCACTAACCTGGTGATTGTTAAAGGCAAATAAACACCAATATAGGGAGGTACCTCGGTAAAAGTTTGTTATAACTGGAGCTCACAATCGCAGGGAAAAATTATCATTGTAACAGTTTACTAATTACAAGTGAATTTAAAATGAAAAAAAAAAAAATTTTTATACAGGCCCCCCCCCATCCCCTAACTTCTATTTAAAAAAGTTGTTGATCTGTTTCTCCTGAGGCAGACAAATTCCAAGTTTCTAAGTGCAATATTCACCGAGATATTTGGTTTTTGGCCCTGTCAGGTGATAGATTAAAGCAAATGCCTGCTCTAGCTGCACTATAATCATCTTACGGATCCCTTCATTCCAATATTAACAAATGAACTGCACTCTACTCATGAACTTGATTTTTGTGCTTGCAGTAGTTGATTCTCTAAAACATTTTTACTTGGAATTTTGTATTCTCAAAACCATTCAGCCAACTGACCTAAAAATTGAAATTCTCACTGCGCACCATGGCTTTATGGACTTTTAACTTCTTTCTAGTAATTGGAAGGGTTTTCTTAGCATGATTTGCCCAGCCGTTCATTAACAGTCAGGTCAAATAAGTCACGGCCGTGTAAAATGCCCATAATTTATTAGTCACTGGAAATGAAAAAAATGAGTTGAAAATGAAATCTTTAAAATAATTTTTCTTTACAGTGTCTTCCATCCTTTGTTAAAAGTACCTTGGAATAACATTAATGAGTAGAATGTGTGATAAGTGACATTAATCAGTCCTGATTAAGAGATAGAAAAGTTAAAATGAGCTTTTTCCAGAATTTTAAGAATTTACAGCGAATGACATTCTAATTTTTTACTAGCTATAAAAAATTTTTTTTGTATCTTTGACATTAGCTCCTTGACAATCACTTGCAAACCACTCATTATAGCGAGATTCTAGTTATAAGCCGTACTCATTATATCAGACTTTTATTGTACTTTACAAGAATCAAAGTTGACATCAGACAGGATAGTCACTATTCAAGCAAGAGCTCCACTCACACTGTAAAAAATTAGGCTAATATTAGAAATATGGACAGCAATGAAAAAATTCATCTTGTGAATTTCACTGTCCATACTGTCCATCCTACAACAGGGCTAGTACTACAGATTGAGCTATGCACGAATGGGGCAGTTGCAGGGTAGTAGGGTCAGCTGTCTCCTTCATGAAATAGGATGTGCAATGCTACAATACAAATTTTTTAAGTCGCCCTCTTACTACAACAACTTGTTCATCGAGGCCCCAAAAACTTGTGAAAATGCCAACACATTTGCATTTCCTCTGAAAAAGCAAAAAAAAAAAAAAACTTCTCTTGGCCAAAATCTCTCCCTCTTTTCAACCTACCACAAAAGGAAAAAGAATATTTTAGCACCCTACTACTTATTTGTTTGGACCTCCATAGCCAATTTCAATTTTTTTTTTTGGTGATAACGACCACTTTGAGAACCACTGCTTTAGGGGAATAGTTGTGATTCCTAATGAGCAGAGAAACACATTCTCATTTTTCTTCAGATTCTTTTTCTGAATAGCTTTCCCCGTACTCATAGTGTAGCTGCAGATGCACAGTATACCAAATGTTGAAACATATTTCATTTTCAAAGCAATTATATCAATAATGCCCTAACATTTGAGTAGGCAATAATTAGGTTGATAATATGTATTTGTCTTTGCTGTTATTCAGTGAAGAAATGAGTAACAACAGAAAAATTTAATAAAAATGTCTTGTTTGAATTAGCTGCAAGGCTACAAGGCTAATTAATCGTCAAGACATAAATTCACTTTTAAAACTGTATAAGCCATGGCTTTGTGTGTGAAGTTATGGTACTTTCATTAGTCTATCTGTAGTCAAAAAAATTACTAGTCAAAAAGTCTTTGATTGTTACTTTTTTGCTTCTTTTTTTTCTATAAGTTCTACCTGTTTACTATCAATACATGCATGCTATATTTCATAGAAATCTATTTGAATGGGAAGAAATCCCTTCAAAAATTTAAAAACCAGTGTTGCTACAAAAAAAATAAAAAATAAATTCTAACAGAAAAGGATATAAATAGTAAAAAAAGAAATTCTTTATAAAAACAGTGTTTACTGTATATAGAAAATGAAAAACAAATTTCACTCATTATATTTGATGGTTCATTATAAGACAGGTTTGTTATAGTGGAATTTCACTGTATAATAAAACTAGTGTAGCTCATCTCTCATTGCACATTAATTTAATTTTTTTTATTCTCCTTTTTCAAGGTTATTACTGTACGGCTTATCATTCATGGTCAAACAAAGAATTTTTTATCCACCATTTTGCCCCACCAAAATGATTTCAATTTCTGCCATAATAGATCAAGTTCTCACTCACAAGCCACTTATATGGTCACAGCCTCTTCTCGAACAACAAATTCTTTAGCACGACCCCGTATCAGCTCTGCTCCAGAAAATGGCTGGGTATAGAATGAATATGACTCTGAACTTACAAAATCAAGCAATTCATAATTTTTAACAGCACAAAAAAACTGTAAAAGTTAAAATGCTCAGAGTAGCTTCAAGAATAATGATGAGAATGGAAACAGATATTTTATAAGGATATTGTAATCGTTTCTATTACTTTTATCTCATACGGATGTGGCTTGCATGAACTAAATTGTATTATATACACATTGAAGCAACAAGCAGTAAAAAATATTGATTTCCTCAAATCAAGGGAAATCAGTTACCAGTTTTACTAATGAAGTCTTATGATGTAAATATGCAAGGTTCAAAATAAAGTCTGTACCTATTTCCCTTAATTTTGACCAAAAACATTGGATCTATCTGTAATATAGAGCGGGCAAGCCTGATCTGATAAAAAAAAAAAAAGTTCTATTGCCCTCAGTAGTAAATAGGGAATTAGCAAATCTATTTCAACGTAGAAAAGCAAAATAGGAAAAATATATGAATTACGAACTTGTAGAGCATTGTTGATTTATGCATTACTGACACCAAGAACAAGAAGGAATGCACAATAATAACCAAGAAGAGTCATGGGAAGATGAATGGTTATAGGTAGGCTATATTTAGTGAACACAATTTGCTGATGTACGAACAACATAAAACTTCACTAGTCTTTTGAAAATATGCCAATTCTGGAGGGGAAAGACTTTTCCATTTTACAGTATGTCACTGTTCCCATTCCTATCGAGCGAGATGGATGGGTTTCAATTACTTTAACTTTTTATTATTTAGTTACTATCTGCTTATTTTATATTTTTAGTACCTTTCTTTTATGTTATTGATTATAATAATTTTTGTGGCAATTAAATGCATTTGTAACCATTTCTCAAGACTAATATGTTATAATTGTCCTTTATTGTTTCGTGGTGTCCATTCTACCTAATTTGACAATGCTCTACAACTCTAAATATTTTAATTTTTTTTCTCTTTATTTTTTATCAAGTTAGATTTGCTAAATCCTTCTATCTCAATGTCGGGCAACAACTGACATTCAGGGGGCAATGCAATTGCTTTAGAAAGTCAGGGATGTCCACTTTACAATATAAACCTAATATTTATAGTTGGAAACCACCCTTTCAGCTGAAATAGACCCAGACTTTATTTAGAAACCTGTGTATGCATACATTCTTTTGAAACAGGATGTTTTCTAATAAAATGGAAATTTCCCTTCCTATTTTCATTTTATTGAGCATTGTAAATTTGATTATGTTTAGTTGTATTAGTTTTATCAGCGTACAGATACATTGTTTTTTTATGATTTTTTTCCTTAATAACAATTCCTCTTTCCCAAATTGTACTAACCAGTGATTTTTTATTTTGTGGAGAAAAAAAAGAATCACTATTTTATTCTCAGGAGAAAGCTTTTACAACTAAAACTGACCATGCAGATATATTTCTCTTCAGCTGAACCGCTGTATTTGATGTTTTAAAAATTTATCATCACTTTTTAAAGCATATTGTAACACATTGGTATGTTTTAAAATTGGAATTTTGTGTCTGTGTGAATTTGAAAGATGCATATTATACACTATATATTACCTATTTTGATCAATTATAACTCATTCACCCAGTTCTTTTGCTGTATTATATAAAAGAGGTAGCCAAACTGTGACACGCATGTCACTTCTGAAACAGGTGAGTTTTCTTCAAAAATTAAAGAAATGCTGTTCAGTTTTCCTATCAAAGAAATTCTCTACAATTTTTGAATGATCAATTTCTTTTTCTTATGAATAGTTTGTTTGTCCAACATTTATTTTGTATGGTAAGACCTTCTTAACAATAATTAAGTCATAACTTCTGATTCACTCTTTTTTCATCTTGCATGATGGAAAAAAAAGTGATGCACTAGGTCACATCATATATTCATGTATTATTGCTCCCCCTCCAGGGCCGTATTAAGACGTTTGAATGCCCTAAGCCAGTATTTCTCAAATTGTACATCGCCTACCTTTGTCAGGGCATCATGGCGAGCTGGAGACATTGATTTGTGCACCTATTAATGCTTTGAAGTGGGTCTTTTATAGGTGAAAATATCTAACAAACTATTATGGAGAGATGCAGACGAACCACAAATTTTGGGTAA
This sequence comes from Pholcus phalangioides, assembly GCF_987345545.1. Lineage (NCBI taxonomy): Eukaryota > Metazoa > Arthropoda > Arachnida > Araneae > Pholcidae > Pholcus > Pholcus phalangioides. The sequence goes on from NW_028301619.1 coordinate 926,714, forward strand.
GAGAGCGGTAGGTGATTCAAGTTTGTGTGTGTGTGTGAGAACCACTACCCTAAGCTCTCAAAATGATGTTGGTGCCCCTAGAGGCAGCTCTTTGCCATGCAACCCATGCAGCCACACAGGACTTTGCTCTAGAAGGGGTACCAAATCCGAGTTTAAAAGGCAAAAAAAGCTTTGTTGACCAAAAGAAAAACATGGTTGTGGGGAAGGGCACCAAAAATAGGTCCCACATGGTAGAGATTTTTTCTCAAGCTCCTCCGCCATAAGTATATTTTATTCAATATTGAATCTAACAATGAAGAAAAACATAGAATTAAATTTCAGAAAAATATAATTTGATATTTTTTTGTGGTGCTTTTCTTCCTCTGGATGCTCTAAGCACATGCTTATTTTACTCAATGGTTAATACTGCCCTGGCCCCCTCCTACAAAGTTCATTGAAGGTCCCCAGGTTCCATCACCTATGCTTAATATATTATGTACATAGGATGAACACATCTATTGACAGGTATACATCATTTAGCATTTACATTATGGTAACTTAATTTATGATTTAAAAATAGAATAGTGTTTTCTTAAAAGAGTGGCAAAATAAAAAATATTTTTGGGCACTGTTGCCTAGGTCAATAAGATACTCGCCTAAAGTACCATAGGATGTTTAGAGGTGTCGCAAGTTTGATACCCGGTTCGTTCTTGTCAGAAAACTTTCCTGACACAGGGGTACAACAGAAACAGCGACATGACCACACAAAAAATTGCTACCGCAGGGAGTCCCCCATCGAGGAGTTAGCGCACCAACCACTCGACGAGTATAAAAAGCAAGCTTGCTGTTTGGAATTGCAATAAATTGTAGGTTCCGGTCTAATTAGCCCTCGTGTGCAGAAAATGACAGTGGTGACAAAAATGATCAATAAATATTTTTACTACAAAAACGCAACAGTTGAATTATATGACATGAATGTCGCTTTCCACTTGTTAATATTTGAATTAATTTTGAATTATATTTTAAAAAAATTCTGTCCTGTAAGAATGAGACATGGTCTTTGTATTAAAATTTAGAGTGGTGCACGCACTCATCATGATGATAGCACAGCTTGGAAAAAGGTAGGCCATCTTCTGTATATACAATATGTATTATACACAGGGTGTGCTGTTAGTCCTAATTTTACCTTTATTTCATCAACCGTTTGTTATAGAGGTGTGGTTCTAATTTGAAAAATTCTCAAAATGCGTGTTTAAGAACCAGTTTCAAGAGTGAAAATACAGTGTGTCACAAAATAAAAAAATTTAAATTTTTATACGGTCTCCCTGTCCTCTAATTTCCAATTAGAAAGTTATTACCCTGTCTCTCTTGAGGAAAACAAAAAAATCCATGTTTCTCTAAGTGTGATATTTGCCGAGATATTTGAATGCAAACATCGTAGAAAAATTGGGAAAGAACAGAATAAATGAGGGAAAAAGTCTGTTAATTTTAGTCTCTTTCCCAATTTTTCAATTGAAATATCTCAGCAGATATCACACTTAGAAACAGGGATTTTTTTTGTTGGCCTCAGGAGAGACAGGGAAACGACTTTCTTATTGAAAGTTAGAAGACAGAGGGACCGTATAAAAAATTTAGATTTTTTATTTTATGACACTATTTTCATTTTCAAAACTGATACAGGGTGATTTCTGAACACATTTTGAGCATTTGTTTTAAAACTAGAACCTCTCTATGATGAATGGTTGGTGAGATTAAGGCCGACTTAGGACTCACAGGACACCCTATACATACAGATTTGTTTATGCAATAGTATCATCTGTTATATACAATAGATACATTTTCAAAATGTATATAGGAAGTGCAGGTGCCATGAAATAGCAGGGACTAGGCTGGATTAATATATTTGAAAGCCTTTCACTTGAGTGATATCCCCTCGACTCATTCAGATAAATACTATTTGATATTTTTTGTGGTGCCCCTTTTGTCGTGATGCCCTAAGTATGTGCTTATTTTGTTTAATGGTTAATCTGGCCCTGGTTGTGTAGTATGGAATATATATATATTTATGTATATATATATAACAGATTTATTCCGCTTTCAAATATGGCTGTCAAGTGGAACAGTGATAAACTACTTTGAAATGCTTTCATGATGCTCTACAGTCAGTGTTGCGTGTGCTTGGTTGTCACCATTATTACTCCTATTATAAAAGAAGATTTGTTTTCTATTTCCAGAAATCTATTCGTGCAAGATTCAAAAAATCCTTACCAATTATTTGGAAAGGAAGCACAATGTATATCGTAAGAGTTGCATTTCATATTCTGCTGTTCTCATTTTTAGCTAGTGTATAATTCAGCTAGCTAATTTAGCTAGCATATAATTCAGAGACATCAGTTTTATAAAGATAAGACAGATTATATTGTATTTTTGTTTATATATTTACAATTATACAGTATATGTTAAATAGTTGAACAACTCATTGTGAAAAAGTCATAGTTATATACAGAATTCATATAATTCAATTACTTATTCTGAAGATCAGAAGATATTTTCTTAACCACTTTATGATCAAGGATGTAATATTGCGTCCAAGGCCTGTAAAATAAATTCAAACAACTTCTCTATGTTTTCTTCCCTCTCTCCTTACCATCGCAAAGCTTTGTTATGACCCTATATATTTTTCCCTCTTGGTTTTTTCTGTATCCTCAGTGATTTTTTTCCACGTATGTATCTCTGCTACAGTAGAACCTCTCGATAATGGACACACACGGGACTAAAAATTTTGTCCGCGAATGGGGAGGTAGATATACAGTGGAACCTCGTTTATAAGGTTTTCACATTTATACAACATTTGGCTTCGGCTGCAATTAGTTCCTATATATTTTAGTGTTAAAATGTTCGTGACTGTGTGTGTGTAAATGATACACCAGTGATTATGCGTATTCGTCAGTCATGTCGATAAAGAAAGTTTGATTAAATTTCACATTATTTATCACTTTTAATGGCTATTATGCATAATTCCTAAATGAAGTTGGAAAGTTTGATAAATATGGAAAAACTTATAGCCTTTCTTCTCTTCATTAAACCAGTTAATTATTTTTACCCGTACACAATACATGCAAAAATTTTGTATTAAAAATTAAATTTAATTAAAATAAGTGTGAAGAAGATAGAAACGTTCATTACAACATTATCAGTGTTAGAATGTTGGTTTCTGTCACACGTATCAACAAACAAAACTAACACATTACCATTCAAATTCACCATCCTGGACCATAGTTATGTTCAGTTAATCAAGTAATTACTTGATGATTTATCATATTTACCAACACGACCTTGGGATTAAACATAATCTTAGTTGAATATGGTAAATTATCGGTTTATGATTAAAAAAAATTAATGAATAAAAGTTTTGAAAAAATAGACTTTGTGCCTGATTTTACTGTCCACTATCGAGAGTGTCCGCTAACAGGGAGTGGAATACATTAAAGCCCTATTTTATGGGACCGGAGATCAGAAAAGTGTCTGTTATGGGAGGTGTTCATTAGGGGAGGTTCCACTGTATATGTATGTATATATATATATATATATGAGTGAAAAAGAACAGATAGGGTGAGGGAGAAAAGAGAAATCTACTTTATACTTACTCTTTTATCTAATCTATTATGCTGATTTACTCTCTTTCACATTTTTTCTTCTTTTTCTCTTCTACTTTTTCTAACGTGTGTGGTTAGGTTATGACAAGGTTACCATATTTATCGCTGATTTGTCAAATACAAATCATCCAAATTTTTGGCAATCACTTGTAAGTGAAGGGGTTAAAGATGGTGTGTCAGGTTACATGAAATACTTTAACCCTCTAAGCAGCACATCAGAAATCATCCTCCTTCAAAATGGCATATCTTTTTTAATGAAGTAGGCTTTCTTATGATTTTCAGTAGATGCGAACTAAGAGGGGTATAAAGAAAATCACCCCCATTAACCACTTTATGATCAAGGACATAATATTGCATCCAAATTGTTGCGGAATAAACTCAAACAAGCTCTCTCTGTTTTTGTTCCTCTCTGATCATCATGCGTCTTTGTTGTAACCCTACGAAGTTGTTCTTTTTACTTTCCTTTTATTTTTCTATGCAATTATTAGTTATTCCCCCCCTCCCCACATATGATGGATCCTTCTACTAATATACAGATACAAGGAAACAGGTAGGGTGAGGGTGAAACGAGAAATCTACTTCATATACCTACTCTTTTTTATCTGTATCCTCTCTCTCTCTTATCTGTACTTATTTATTAAACTGCTTCCTTTCATTTGTTTTTTTCTTCCTTTTCTCTTACTTTTTACATTTTTACCCCCCTTTTCCTAACATGCTTTTAGGTTAGGACAAGGTTACCATGTTTATTGCCCATTGGTCAAATAAAGATCTTCAGAATTTCTTGTCAATACTTTGTAAGCAAAGGGGTTAAGATATAAACTTTACAAACTATCTGGGCTTGTCAATACTAAAATAAGAGGTTTTAAGGAGGCGAGATATCTTGTCAATGCTGCATAAAGGGTTAAGTATAATCTGAGTTAGGTTTTGTGGCCATCTATTGGACAACATAAAGACAATGTAAAATATCTCTTTAAACCAGGAAGTTTTTGGAAGGTTAAAAAAGAGAGAGCAGGAAATGATGTGTGAATAAAGAGGAAGTGTAAAGAGGCGCTGACGTGAAGAAAACATTGGAGGGGCTGAAAATTGATGGTCATCCCATATATATGGGACTCAAGCACGTATACAGGAGGAGAAAGGTGCATTGAATTGTTTTTTCGGAAATTGGGGAGGCTCAAATGGCCTCAGCCCCTAGGTTCTGGTGCCTATGTGTGTGTGTCCTGTTCTCTGTGGGTCCACCTTGACTGTTCTGGGACAGAGAAGGAAGACTGCATCTGCGATTTTTGTGAATAAACTATGACACCTATTAAAACAAACTATAAAATTTAATTTTTTTTATTATCATAAGCTCATTAAATCTTATTTTCGATCCATCTTAGTTTTCTTGATTTTGAGCTTCCTATATTCCATATTACCCAACTATTTTATATTCACTTCCAACAGATATTTTTTCTTAATTTTTAATAAAAAAGAATTTTTATTAACTTTTTAGAAACAAATATTAATCACAAATAGTTTAAGTTTGTATTTATGTGGGTTTTTGTTTTTAATCCATTCATTATTTAGTAACATTCACTAGTGTAAATGGTATTCCATAATACCTGCACTTCCTATATTTACTGCAGTTTTTTTGGAATAAGCTGCACAGTTCCAGAAAAGCATTGAAAAAAAGTTGTTCAGCACAAATCGCCACATCACATCCTTCCTTATATTCACTATCAAATTTCACTAATAACAAACATAGGGAGAGGATATCAGTTTTCAATCCCTGTAATTCGAACATACCATTTACATGTTATCCACTATTGTAATCTGTAATTGTTTTAAGCCTTAGATAAAGAGAGGTTGCACTACATACAAGGCCTTTCTAGCTTTATCCACAAATCCATACTTTGGAAGCAGAAGCTGACCCATTTAGCCTATTGCCTAGGGTTGAAGTCTTTCCATCTGAGTCAAATTAATGTTTTTCTTCTCATAAAAATCTGATTATTCATCTGAAAGTCTACATTTTACCCTTTGTCATAGTTGTGGGCTTATGACTTACTAACCGATATGGCGACTCAGGTGGGCATATTACCACACTCTTAGAACCAATAGTAATCATAATTGATGAGCTGAGATTATTCATCCTATATCTGGGACAAAATAAACTACCCCGTGTACACAACTTTACTATATAAAGAAATGTTCATTTCAAATATGGCAAGCACAAAGCATCAATGATGTTGAGTATCCCTAATAAATTTTATGAAAATTTGCATGGTCAAAATAAATTTTCTTTCATATTTTAATCTTGAGATTTTTGGATTGGTATTTTTATTTCAATCCATTAGTTTAATTATTGCATGTTTCAAATTTGCTGTTTTGGTGACCAGCTGGTTTTTTTTGTCACTAATATTGATAAATTGATATTACTTGATAATATCTAAAGCCAGTGTGTGTGTGTTCTCCCCAGAACAACTGAGTGGACCACCTAACTGAATAATTAAAGAGATGAATTGCAATGTCTGCACATTCTCACGCCCCACAAGCTCCTACCTGGCTATTTCTTCCCACCAGCCACCTTAAAAAATTCTGGGGAGAACTCTGTAAAGTTATAATAATATGAAAATAGCAAGATTTAGGGAGTTCTTTTTGCAATCAATGTGAATGATTAGCTCATCACACACAGCTATCATCCAACCATATATTCAAAATCATTTACATGAGAAATTATCAGATCAAAATGAAAAAAAAAAGTTAAGCTACATAATTATTATCTTGTTACGTGTTCTGTTAAGCCATCTCTTATAAGATGGAACACATGAAAGTTGCATGTTGTTATGTCAGAGATAACTATGGAATAAGTGTTATTGTTAAAATTTTATGAATATCATTTGTGATGCTTTATGGATTCTTAAAAACATAAAACTATTATTTGAGCTGCTAATAGTTTTAAAAAGTAGTATTGGACGATTTTATGCTCATTAAAAACATCTGTCACCTGTATTTCCAATATAAAATGGAATTTGTTTAATTCTCGGTACTGTATACTGTTTTTGTTTGTGTGTATAAAACCGTCCAATTGTCTACCTATACTTATGTTTTATGTAATCACTTATACACTGTTTTTGCAGAGATTGCTTGTTCCATCTAAAAAAACTATTGTGAGAGTATATATAATATACTGATACTCTGAAAATAAACTGTGATACATTAAACTAATCTTAATGATATTGATACTTATTAGTTTGGTTCATTTTATAATGTCATTTTTCATTACTTTTCTTACATTATTTCATGTTGGAAAATAAATATGAAGATATGTTATGAACAGATGCATGCACACAAAAAATGATGTTTTTCACAATCAGAGGACATAAGTGAGCCCTCACGAAAATATGACCTGGTTGAAATTTTCGAGAATAAGCATGTAAATTTGCCTGGTGGGGCCTCAGAAAAATCACATGGCCCGGGGGGCCCATGGTGCTCTTAAGATGGCCCTGCCAAAAGATATATTTGACCTAAAAATTGTAAAGAAATGGTACTGGCAATAAAATGATTGGGACTATTCATTGTTCTAAGTGAAGTGAAATACTTTATCTCTCTCGCCAATAATTTCAAAAAATCAAGAAAAGAGACTCTTCTCCGGATATTATGTCAAGGTGAACAAAGGAAAGCTTCTTGTCTCCACCAGGAATCAAACTTTTCTCTTGCATTCTGAGTACACTACCTATGTACCACGACACAATCCTGCTTTCCTCATTTCAAGAACAGTAGCATGAGGCACTGATGCATAGAATTTGCAGTCTCTTTTAACCCATTAAAGACAACTTTGATTTTTAGATAGAAAAGAAACACTGAGTGGAACCACTCCCACCATTAATTGGCAAAGAAAAAAATTAAAATTTTGAATGGCAAATTTTCTTACCAACCGTCATCAGTGGGTCAACTTCAGCAAATAGACCTTAACACTAGAAAGACTGATCCAGAGAGTATACCTAGAAAGATGGGATGGGGTCAAAATGACCCCTCCATAGTTTTTTTGCAATTTTCGTATACCTTAATGTTTCAAATCACGGTATATCATTTTTAAAACATAAGAGTTATAACAAAAAACAAAGGGTGAAACAACTGACCTGTTAATATATTTGGCTTTTATCTAGCACTCAAAGCATTCTGTACAAATCAGCTCTCTCGATGCACATTTGCTGCACACTGGTTTTTGCAGTTCCTTCTAACTTGGCACTTCTGTCGTTTTTTGTCTCTATCAATAGGTGTTTTGCATATTATCACATTTTGAATTGTAGTTTTCAAGTTGAAATACTCAGCACAGAGTTCTTCACATAACTGCAATATGTAAGTTCTCAGAGTGATTTTTTTCCCTGTCACTTGTTTGTACAAAATCAAAGCATTTATCGCAGACATATCCAAAATGTTAGAAAATACATGCATTGGACTGCGACGGCTTCCAGTTTTGGTCATGTATAATCGCACCATTTGATCCACGATGCCGATTCCATATTTAGTTTCGTTATAATAGGCAACTGTTTCTGGGGTCTTTTTTTCGTTTTTGTTGAAAGTTACATCAGTATGAAGTGAACTCAGAATTAGAACATTTTTATTCTTTTTTTCCCAATAGGATGTCAGCGTGATATAAGTTCCAGTTCTGAATATAATTGACGAGAATAGATCTTGTTTTCCTGTTTTTGCAGTTGCACATAATCTTAGTGATGTAAAATAATTATCTGTTGCACCATATATACTTCTTGCGTACATAATGGATATCGTTGCATCCAGTTCAGGCAAAGAAACTGACCAAGAAGTTTCATTTAGATGACTATGAGCTTCAGCTTCTGCACATTTCTGTATATGACGCATCATTTTATTGCTGAAAATAAGGCGCTATGAACTGAGAACACTTTCATTTACGTTTTTTGATGCATAAAATGTGGGGCCTTGATTTTCTCTCAATATATTTTGAGATCCTCAATGTCCTAAAGTTGAGGAAGGTTCTATGATTTTCCATATGCTCCCATCTGCTGCAGTTTCTTCACCAGCTATAGATGGAGTACTATTGGGCTCTGGGATAGACATCATCTGACTCTTAGATCGTTTCTATGGCTTCAACAAGGTATCATTTCTCACAATTTTACGTTTCTTATTTCTCAATGGCATTCTATTTTGTACCAACTGATGCCCCGTTGGAGAAATAATTTTATTTCAATTTAAATCTTCGTCATCAGAACCTCTACTTGCTTCTCCACAGTTCGGCATAGGGTAGATCTTATGCACTTTCATCATTACTGTTTCCAGAGTTTCTCTTATCTAATCTTTGCAACTCCTGGAGTATTTCTTTTTTAGGAAAAATAAGTTTTCTTGCTATTTCTAAACTATTTGAAATGATCACATACACTCAAAATTTCTACGTCCCAGGACAAACAATTTATCGGATAATATGCAAAGAATGCTTGACAAACACCAAAAATTACACACCTGTTGACGGACACTTGCAGATAAGAATGAGGGGAAAAGAAAGGTCACACGGAAAGTTAAATGCAAAAGACTTTCAGAAGGATTACAACCTACTTAGAAATCAATTGTGACGATGACAGTAGTATTTACCACATAATGTGCTAGGATATAAGGAAGGGTCACAATGACCCCCTTCCATCTCTCTAGGTATATCTGCTCGTATCTTTGTTGTTAAAAAAGATAACAAAAAAATCTTTGGTATACAATAAGAACATGCTAATTCAGGAAAAAGTAAGAAATTCCAGGTGGTTTGGTTTATTTTTAGCAGAGATATGTAAGCTTAAACAGCGTGCAGGGTCATAGAGACCCCTGTCCGTTTTTTTTAGTGTTAAGTGGTGACAGTAGAGAGATGATTTTCCCAGCCTGTAATAATACCTGGTCCTCTTGTGTGTGTGCAGGGTTTCCTGCGAAAAATCTGCTTGGTAATTTTTCTGATCAAAAATCCAGAAGAATGAAATATAATTCAAAATCTTAACCTTCTAAACTTTTCCCTGACCTTTATCAAAATCATAGATATAATATAACATTAGCATGCAGGGTTGCTTTATGTGTCCTGCACCTGACCGCATGACAAGTGCATACTTTTACAAGTGGAAAGAAATTCCTTGTTATTCCAATGAGTAGTACCCATGTGAACGGCATGAGTATTTGAAAAATAACTCTCCTTATTCCAAAATCCTGCAGTGCTTTAGGTTGCAATGAAACTTTTATTAAATTTTCAAGTGGTTTTTAAAATTTTCCTGATCTACATTATCACTGCCACATTTGAAATTGTGAAACCTTCCCAAATCGCCACGTATTTTAAGAATTTTTTCTGATTGCAAGCAGACAACTGATTCTCCCCCATCAAGAACATTTACTCCGCCCATTGCTTTTATTTCTCTCACTGTAATACAAAAATACCTGCCATGATGTGTGTGGGGCTTTCTAGGAAGAGAAACATTTCTTTTTTTGGGGGAAAAAGATCTTTCTTGCATTATTCATACTGAGCGTATATTTCTCTTTTTCTTGGTCCTTCTCTCCACTGGCAGTTGATTGGTTGGAGGGGGATGGAAAATATTTTTTTTATTGCAGAAACAGCTTCATTGCATTCAGGGCCGGTTTTAGATCTAGTGGCGCCCTGTGCAAAAACAGTAGTCAGCGCCTCCCCTCCTCAGGTGCGAATCCAGAGTGATGTGTCGGAGGAGGCGATTTTTGCTAGTCATTACTGCCCGTAAAAAATACGGGACAAATTCATCCTCCCATATTATCAGGCTCTTGGTGGAGCAAAGCTGCATTAAGAGCAGTGGTGTCTGAAGTATTTTTGACCAGTGGGTGCTCAAAACCAAAAAACCCCCCAAAAACAAAAAACACCATTACAAAATTATGGAATTTTAAAGTTGTGGGGGTGGCAAATATCCTAGTTACGGTCCTGCTTTGAATAGTGATTAAAAAATTGAAATACATATAGGAAATCGTCTGGGGAAAATGACTTTCACATGAAATATAGAATTCTTTGCATTTTACATAACCTTTTCTCGTCAATCTTCATTGGATTCAGCTTACGCACTGCTTATTTTTCAAATAATAGGATTAATAATGAAAATTAGAATACACAAACTCACCCTGATGTACCGTATATACTCGTGTATAAGCAGAGTTTTTTTCTGGAAAAATTTGTTCCTCAAGTAGGGGGGTCGGCTTATACTCGGGTCAGTTTTTGATGAAAAAATATTGACCCCCAATTCAGTAGTCATTTTTGTAGCAGAGTTCGACAAAAACGGGATTATTGTTCAAACCCCACAGAGAGAGAGAGAGAGAATGTCAACCGAGGCAAAGAAATCGAAAACATCATTGGCTTTGATACCAGGTGGGCTAACGGCGATTGTACAGCTTTTAGATGTGAGCTTCTACAAGCCTCTCAAAGACTATTTAAGGAATTTGTGGATCAAATGTATGAGTTCCGATAATAAAGAAACTACAAAAAGTGGTGCCTTGAAGAAACCTGCCATTGGCCTAGTGTGCCAATGGGTACATGAGGCGTGGAATTCTGGTTCCGCCGAAATTATGATCCGATCCTTCAAAAAGTGTTGCATCAGCAATGGGATGGACGGAACTGAAGATGATTATCCTCTTCGAAAGTGACAATGGCGATGACAGCCCAGATGAGGATAAAAACGAAGATGCTGCACCACCTATGATGATCTGATGGATTACGATGAGCTTGAAGACTCAGAAAAAACTGATTAGAAAGTTTGAATCGTTTTCTATTGTAAATTTCCGCAAGCTATTCATTTTGCATGAAAATATAAAAAACTTTTCTCTGAAATGCGCGGATTTTTTGGTGGTCGGCTTATACACGGGTTTTCAATTTATTGTGGTTTTGGTGGTCCTGAAGTGGGGGGGTCGGCTTATACACGAGTATATACGGTATTTTCATCGAAGAAAAACTTTTCTTACACACTCGAGCACAACAGTTTCAACTGTAAATCTATCGATTCAAGTCCGGTAATTAAGAGAAATAACACTACTCTGCCGTTAAGTTTCGAAACAAGATCCTATGAGAAAGTTTCTGTACGAAAAATCTACAAAGATATCGCTGATAACAGTTTCGTTTAACATCGAATTATATATATGAATCTTACCACTATCTAGTGAATTCGCCTGTTGGAAAATCCAAATACGAAATGCCTAGATCTTCGATAAAGTAATTATGTTTGTACTTCATCTTCACTGTTCACACCAATGGTTCTCAAAGTGTGTGTCGTGGCAGGGCCGGGCTTAGGAATTTCGCGGCCCGGTGCAAAGAAAATAAAAATTAAAAAAATATATATAATTACTCCCCGATTTACGAACTTCCCGAGTTGTGAACCGAAGTATTTTGGCCAAGTCTTGGTTTTACAGCATGCAACGAAAATTGTACAGACAGTGTGATGGAGATCAAAATCAGGATGTTGAAGGGAAAACAATGTTGACAAAGACTTTTTTATCATCATATTCATCTTCATTGTGTATTGGAAGCAGGGCCGCAAATGCGGGGGGCGGGGGGTAGGCGGATGTGGTGTTTTACATAGGCGGAGGAGGGGTTTTACTGTATATACTAATAAAAATATTCATGTAATGAAATTTAATTTTTTGTAACAATATTTGCCGTTTGAAATTAATTCAGAGTTGAAGAAAGACAGCCTACAAGTTGACCCATTATTGATGCTTTTACGATTCGTGACCAAATCGCACAAATATTTTTATATATGATGACTGGAATCATCATAATTAATTTAAATAACATATATTAAAAAACTATTTAAATAACATATTTTTGATGTTTAAAAAATTGGCCATGAATTTAGCACGTTTTTCTTTGTAATTAAGGTGAATTTCCAATTAATTAAATTTTCCAATTAATGGAAATTAAGCATAATAATTGTAACTTTGGGAAACCCCATATGACCAAAAAAAAAGGCAAGGTAATCCTATTTAAAAAAAAAATATATTTCTTTTGATGGTCAGGTAAAAAAAATTCAGATAGGAAATCGGAATGAAATTTCTGAAAATTTCATGTTTTAAAAACTGTAAAAAATCAAAATTTAAAAAACATTATGATACTCATTAGACCTTTTGGTTCCCAAAAATGTTCATTTGGGGTAATTCAAGTATTACGTCAGCATCGAGGGGGGAGGGGGTTTCAGATTTGCGGACATTTCATGACAAAGGGGCGAGGGGGGGTTTGAAGGTTGCTTACGTGATCAACCACACCTTTTTTTGATCTGAGCTGAGATCTTTGTCCTGATCCCACCTTCCTCTACACCTGTTATGTGTGTGTGTGTGTATCATATGCATTACTTTATTTCCAGTATGGACTTCGAGACGACAGCTTGTATTGCTTACCTAATAGTGAGAAATCGGAGAAATGAGCGACGCCGACGCTTTCATAGGTACTGGGTTCATCCTTTAACCAGCCAACGTTTCACGAAAAGTTATTTCTATAAACTTTATTCCGATATGCGTGACTCAAATTTATTGAAGAAATTGAAGAAAAATCTCTATTGCAAAGAATTACTCAAATTTGCCGCCCCTCTGAACTTGCTACCCCGGCCCGCTTAACACCCTGTACATACGGCATCAGGGCCGCAACTAGAGAGGAGCAGGTTAGGGTCGTCTTAAGAGTATTATGGGCCCCCCGGGCCAAGTGGTTTTTAGGTGGCCCTACATGGTAAATCCTTGAAAATTTCAATCGGATCTCATTTTAACGTTTTAGCAAAAAACCAATTAGTTACCTCATCCAAAAAAGTACAAATTGCCAGGAGGCCCAACTATTTCTAATAAATTTATGAAAAATTATCAGAAATAAAAATAATTAGACATCTGAAGGAATAAATTTTTATACTTGCAATTTTTCCGTATCAAACTTTTGAAACATTTATTAAAAGCCCAAGTATGAACCGGAGAGGAAATATGTCCCTAAGAGCTGCATTCCGTGTGTTTTGCTTTCATTATTCTGTCTTTTTGGTATTTATTTTTGTATCGTATATGAATGTGGCTGTCTATCTGTTGTTTTTGCAATTAAAAAAAACCATCTAGGCCAACGGTTCTCAACCGGTGCTCCGTGTGAACTCCCAAGGGCTCCGCGGCCCTCGAGGAAAATAAAAAAAGAACCAGTAAATTTGAAAAAAATAATTATTAATATTTTTGAATAAAAATAAATCAGTAACTTTGATGAATAAATAAAAAATAGGCCTACGGGGCTCTGCCATAGAAATTATATACTGGAAAGGGCTCCGTGGGTCAAAAAAGATTGAGAACCGCTGATCTAGACAAAACGTTGTATGCGGGTAATATCGAAGAGTGCACTAAGACAATTTTCACACCTACCGTTCTTTTCAAGCAGTTTTTGATTTACAAAGCCGCAACTAGAGAGAGCGGGTCCACTGTATCGAGTGCTGAACTAGAAGGGGCGCCGAATTGCCCCTTTAACACCACTCCTTCTAACCTTTCCTTACACGGGGACGCCAAAAGCTTGCTAGCTCCAGCTAAAAAAGTATCCAGCTGCGGCCCTGTATGTACCTTAAACCTTGCAACATACATACTGATGTACAGGGCCACAACGACATGCGTGGTCAGCCGGGGCAAGCACGCATTTTGGCGCCCCCTTTTAATATTGAAGGAGAGATGAAAGGTTAACATTTGCGCTCCTGTCTGGCTCGGAGTTCGGGGCATCAGTCAGTGCCGTCTTAACGCATGGGCCCACCCGAGCACGGCCCGGGTGCCTCAAGAGAACTAACATTTTTGGGAACTAAAAGGTCTAATGAGTATCATAATGTTTTTTAAAATTTGATTTTTTAGTTTTTAAAACATGAAATTTTCAGAAATTTCATTCCGATTTCCTATCTGAATTTTTTTTTCCTGACCATCAAAAGAAATATATTTTTTTTTAAATAGGAGAAAATAATTTTTTCCTTGACCTTTTTTTTAGTCATATGGGGTTTCCCAAAATTACAATTATTATGCTTAATTTCCATTAATTAGAAATTTAGTTAATTGGAAATTCACTTTAATTACGAAGAAAAACGTGCTAAATTCATGGCCAATTTTTTTAAACTTCAAAAATATGTTATTTAAATAGTTTTTTAATATATGTTACTTAAATAGTTTTTAATATATGTTACTTAAATAGTTTTTAATATATGTTACTTAAATAGTTTTTAATATATGTTATTTAAATTAATTATGATGATTCCAGTCATCATGTATGAAAAAATTTGTGCGATTTGGTCACGAATCGTAAAAGCATCAATAATGGGTCAACTTGTAGGCTGTCTTTCTTCAACTCTGAATTAATTTGAAATGGCAAATATTGTTACAGAAAATTAAATTTCATTACATGAATATTTTTATTAGTATATACAGTAAAACCCCTCCTTTTTGTGAACACGGACAGGACAAAAAAATTAAATCCATGTAAAATGGGTGACCGTTAAAAAGAGGTTTGAAATTCATACTTTTATATACTATACAACTGTAAATTATTATTTGTCCGTAACAGAGGGAGTATCCGTTAAGATGGGGTTTTACTGCAATGCAGCTTATGAGCACGAATTTGCATGCTAACTGGAGCCAACTTCAGCTTGGCGAAAATAATTTAGCCAATCCCGAGATGTCACGTGACATTAAAAAATAAAAAACCCCGGTTGCTAACAGCAGTGTGTGTTTCACGCGAAATTCCACGGTTGCTGATAAGATCAACCGCACCAGCCGAACCGTAGTGTGCCGGCAGCCTAAGTTTCAGGAGGGGGAAAAAAATCATGCTTCCCATTTCAGAAGAAAAGGATTTCTTTTACGAAAATTGCAGCCCCCTAAATTTTGCGGCCAGGTGCGACCGCACCTTTCGCAACTGCCTAGGTCTGGTCTGCCTCAACAAAATGGAAAGTGAAAAAACAAATTTGCTATACATTAATTTAACGAAATTTGTTTTACATAAACAAATTTAGATATCAGTGGTTCTAAAAAGTGCACGTTGCGGTTCCTAGTGGGTGTCACTGTGACTTTGGGTTTGGGATCTACCCCCCCCCCCCATGCGTACGCACATGTCTGCCGGTATCAGTGATAAACAAGGGGACAAATTTTCCTTAAAATATCTTTGCAGGCATTAATTTATTCGATTCAAACGTATGTCTGGATCACCCCATCAATGCAGAATTTCATTTATTGTAAAATACTTTTACCCTGAGATAAAGGAAGTACGCCTGCGTGCAGGGTCGCAACTTTTTCACCCGGGGCAAGCCAGAATTTTAGTTCCCCTTGCATGTAGAGGAAGCAGTTAAAGAATGAATTCGGCGCCCCTCCTGGTTTAGCACCCGGGGCACCAGTTCCGCCTGCTCCCCCCTAGTTGCAGCCCTGCCTGCGTGGACAGAATCGTTAAAAAAGCGGATGTGGGCTCCAAAAATACCCATCGTAGGTGCCTGAAAAGGTGTGTCACAAATAACCACTGCATAAGTAGAACAACAGGACAGAACAAGACGTATAAGATGAAGAAAAAAATATTTTTCATTTTTTGTTTACTGCAAAACACTGGGTGCTCAAGCAGCAGCAGCAGCCCCCGGTTCTGACGCCACACCAAAACACATGCATCATCTGCATCCCTTAGGAAAAATAGGGAAAAGGGACACAAGCAGAAATGTGAGAAAGCGGGGGGAAGGGGTGTGGAGGAGCACTACAAGTAAAATGTTTGCTGTATCGGCGCCTAAAGGCTCTATCAATTGTGATGGCAACGGGGATTCCAGCAAGATTCAAGACTCATAGAGAGGAAACAGACAGTTTTTCCTTTAATTTTTTTTTTGTGTTCGATATTTACGGGGGGAAAAAAATCAGAAATCTACTATATAGGGGATTTTTATTCCTGAATCAATTCTGTGGGTGCTCGAGCACCCACAGCACCCCCGGCTCCGACGCCACTGATTAAGAGTGCCTTAACCTTTCAAGCAGCTTCGTGGTGGGGTGATCGTCCCCATCGCCCCCGCACCTGTCCCCTCCCTCCTGGTTGGATAAGGGATGAAGAATTCTGAAAAGCCTTCTTCCTAGAATGGGATTACTGTTATTTAACTTGTAAACAAGCATAAAAACCAACTTGTTTGATTTAAATCTTTAATTAAGAGATTTAAAAACAAAACAAAAAATCTCACATTTTTACGCAGGATACTCATCACAAACATGGGCGGAGATACGGCCCCCTCCCCCCAGCGTCAAAGGTGAAGTTCTATCTTCATACTATGATACTATCTTCATACTTATTTTAATAGAATTTTTGTGATAAAATACGTGTAGTTCACGCATCACGTATGGGCTAAACTGATAATAAAAGTGGTTAAATTAAAGTAGATATTTCCGTATATGATTTCTGAAAAATAATTATTTTCAGTTAACTGCGTGTACACTGTGTGTAACTGCGTGTTAACTGCGTTTTGTTCATGTTTTTATTTCACGTGTAAGACAAAAACCTACATACAAGCTCACGTGGAACATGTACAGTGAAGAATCGACGGTTCGACGAATTGATTCTGCGCTGTAAAATATAAATTGACGTCACGACGAATTGACACGGCGGCAAACTTGTACAGCTACGAATTGGAGCTGCGATGAATTTGTACCGCGACAAATTGAGGCGCGACGAGTTGAGCGCGGCAAGTTGAGTGCGACAAATTGACCGGCTACGATGATTTCTATATTTACAAAGCTTATAACTTCATTTGAAATTCTCTTCCAGACCCAATACTAAGAAACGGAAGGGGCAGGAAACAGCCCAGAAACACACATTTCACTACTACTACTCAGGCCTGCTGTAACTAGGATGAGGTAACTTGGGCAGTGCCTCCCATATCCTGGGGAAGGGTCCGTAGGCTGAGATCTTTGGCGGGCACGCAAGCCAGACTTTTAATGGGCCCTTCTATAGTAAATTTATAGCATGAAAAAGCAAAAAAATAATGGTATTTGCCCCGGGGTTAGAGCCCTGTCAACCCCACCCTTGTGGGGCCATGCCCTGCTCCCCCGAGTCGAACGGGAGGGCCCTTATAACTCCTACTTTTTCTGAGAATAACAATTTCAAGGGGACAAGAAAAGTCTGCCCCGAGAAAGCACAATACTGTCATGAGGGAAAGGGGTTGTTTTTTCTCTTTTTAGATTATTTTTTTAACCTCAGGGACTTAAATTTCAATTCGATAATGCACAATTCTTGAAGTATGGGCTGAACATCATTGAGGTTAAGAAAACTGCACGTTCGTGCATACAGGGTCTAAAAGGATTATTCAAAATCGCCGGTAAAAGTGACAAATCCTGCGAAATTTATCAAACTTACCGAGACGATTATTGATTATGCATTACCGATATGCTTTACGGATTCAACGCATTTACCGTAACATACATTTAATTCTATATTTCTTCAGCTTCAAAAAACCTCATTTCAAATATACGAAGGCACATACAGGGGCGGTCTTAGGGCGCCAAATGAGAAGGAGCGCCGAAATGCGTTAAATATACATTACTAGACAAATATCTTTAAGATACGTATTCAAAATAAAAAAAATAACTAAAATATACATGGAAAATGACCAAGATGAGAATTTTTTTTTCAAAAAAAAACCAAAGGTTTGAGTATATAATATTACGGTTAATTTTTCGAAAAGAAAATAATCGATGGGCAGTGCACCTATACACTTACAGTACATAATAGCGATTTTGGTCAGATAAAGAATACTCTCTTTCGAGTTCTTTTCGTTTACCCCTGCAGGAGATTTTTGGGGGGGGGGAAGAAGCGATTTCTCTGTTGTGCAGTAAAAAATAAAAATAATGGAGGAATCGTCCTCGGTCACCCAATTTTTCTACTAACGAGAGCAAAAGTATTTTCCTGTGTTGTGGGGAGTATTATAGGAATTGAAGGTGTCTTCTGATGTGGGAAAGATTTTGAGCCAGAGGCCTTTCATGCCTCTTTTTTCCCGACTTGTATTACTTTTATTAAAAACGCAGAATCGAATCGCCAATACAGTACAATATTTCGAAACATTTAGGGAAAAAAATGAATGAATTCAAACCTATGATCAGCTGACCATTTTAAATAGGGATCCTGCACTTGGGCCTCGTTCCTACCTGTTACACCACACCAGGAGAAACAAAAATGTTCTCACACGAGAAAACCCATGTACTTTAGCGCCCTCAATCACTGGCCAGTGTCCCCGACTTGTCAGACTTTCCTATTATTTCAACCAGGGGCAGCTCGGTGGCACTGGGTGTGCTCTAGAAGGGTGTCAAATCCGAAGTGAAAGGGCAAAGAAAAATTTGGAATTTGGAATTTGGAAAAATTATTTGTACCCGCTGTAGGAGGGGCGCCAAATCTGAGGTAGACAGGGCGAAAAAAAAGTTAGGGGAAATGATTTCTGCCCCCTCTAGTAGGGGGTGCCAAATCCGGCATAAAAGGGTGAAAGAAATTATAGAAAATTATTTCTGCTCGCTTTAGGAGGGTCGTTATATCCGAAGTGGAAACGCAAAAAAAAAAATTAAAAAACTTATTTGTGCACTTTCTAGGAGGGGCGTTAAGTTCGAGGTAAAAGGGCAAAAAAATGGGTAAATGATTTCTGCCCGCTCTAGGAGGAGCACCAAATCCAAGGTAAAAGGCCAAAAGAAATTCGACGTATGTTATATGACATAAAATATCGCTGTTCCTTAGAACGCATCAAAACGAAGAGAATTAAAACAAAAGTTTTTTAATTGGGGAGGTCAGGAGGCCAAAAATAGGTCCCACTCGGGTAGAGATTTTGTCTCGGGTCGCCCCTGAGTGCAACATGTGTGTATGGAAAATTTTAACAAACCGTACATATACACAAATGAACATCTTTTTGGAGTTTCATAGATCTTGTTCCAGATTCCGGGTGAGTAACGGTAAAGCCTCCCATGAGGCTCCTATAGTTCGTTTCAGGTTAACTTTGCAGTGAAAGGGAAGCTACGAGGGAACCGCATCACACGTTGCTATGACAACGAAAGCCTTTCAACCAATGTATCGATGCGCAGTCGCGGTAAGGTATAGCTGATTCTCGCCAATCTCGCTGAGAAAAATCTTTTTTTTACGCGTAATGGTGATCTTTTTTTTTTCTATTTTAAAATTCTTAAACGAATAAAGATCGATTCAGAACACTATTTTTTCAGTATTCATTTTCAATCATTCAAAAAATTGAAATATTCTGCATAAATGATCATCGTAAGCCTCCGATATATGGGAACTGTATTTTGCGGCGAAGGAATACACTCTCTACCTTTCTCTGCACTGCAAAGTTAACCTGAAACGGACTATAGACAGTATATTTGTCTAGGAGGTAAGTTGTGGCAACAACGGGACTCTAAAAAGACAATTTCCTTTCAAGAAACTAATGAGGAACGTATGTTGGAAATTCAATTTGATTTTTTTTCCCATCCGACTTTTAAGAAGGGCCGAAAACCTCAATATAAATTCGATCGAAATGAAATTCTATAAGATTTTTAAGAATTTTAATCATCTTAAAGAAAGTCATTTCGAAGGTAAGTCATTTCCTCGACGTTAATCTTGAAAAAGAATCAAACAAAACCTATTGAATTTTGCTGCTTATAATCCGCAAACTCCTCTAGTTTGAGGAAAAAAGGCACCATGTATAGTCCTTAGCGGTATATAGCCCACATGAGAGAGAAAATTTCATTTATCACTATGAAATCGCTCCCAAGGAGGAGGGGGTGTTGTGTAACACGGTTTTGTAGAGAAAATGTCAATTTTTTGTACTGGCATCTACCCAATCTGAAAAATCTACCAATGTTTATGTTAATAAATTTTTAATGTAATTATAACTAATGAAACATCTCTCGGAAAACAAATAAAGCCGTCTCGGTAAGTTTGATAAATTTCGTAACATTTATCACTTTTACCGGCGATTATGCATAACCCTTTTAGACCCTGTATGCACAAACCGTAGCCGGTCAATTTGTCGCACTCAACATGTCGCGCCGCAATTTGTCGCGGTACAAATTCGTCGCAGTGCCAATTCGTCGCGGTACAAGTTTGTCGCAGTGTCAATTCGTCGCGATACAAATTTGTCGCAGAGTCAATTCGTCGCAATACAAATTTGTCGCGGTAAAAATTCGTCGCAACACAAATTTGTCGCGGTACAAATTCATCGCAGCTCCAATTCGTAGCTGTACAAGTTTGCCGCCGTGTCAATTCGTCGTGACGTCAATTTATATTTTACAGCGCAGATTCAATTCGTCGAACCGTCGATTCTTCACTGTACATGTTCCACGCGAGCTTGTATGTAGGTTTTTGTCTTACACGTGAAATAAAAACATGAACAAAAGTGTACACGCAGTTAACTGAAAATAATTATTTTTTGTCAATGCGGAAAGGTCATCGAAATTAAAATTACAATATCAATTATATTTGAAAATTCAGTTATATAAAAATTTGAAATGTTAAATAATTGATTTTTGCTGTGATAAAATTTCAATATCATGTGGAAAAATTTCGGTTTGTAAGATATTCCCCAAATTACAGTGAGCCTATCTTTAACATCGAGGAGAAAGAAAGTTTCCTTTATTTCTCCTCTAAGATCTTTAACGGTAAATTTCTATCTGCCCCATGGGCTCGAGAGTTTCTCCCCACCCCCCTTCGAGAGTCACCAACATTTATTATTATAGTATCTCCATAAGAACCTGAAATATTTATTTAATTAATAATTCAATTAAATTAATATTTAATTTTCACCGTATAAGCCGCACTTCCCGCTTTTGTTGGGATTTCTATTTCTCACAACGAAGGGAGTTGGGCGCAGATCAAGCGTGGAAATGTACAGTGCTTATGAATGACGATTCGATGAAGTTTTCATAATGCCCACAGGATGAGCACCGACAAAGGCAATGTAATCACCAATAAGAAAAATGACTATGGGTCAGTCGCATAGATATAATATAACCATTAATCTTATGTTTATAATCAGTAGCATATCTTTGGCTGGCTTGTTTGAATATTTTATATACATAGTTTTCATTAGCGTCTAAGTTAGCGGTACAAGGTTGGTGTGCTTGGTCTGCATATTTCTGTTGGCAAAAACATGGAATATTGAAAAACCGAACGTGAAAATGATATGTTGGTTTGCGTGTGTGTTTAAAAGTTTTCTCCCATAATTCGTGTCCCGAAATTAGAAAAAATTTTAATGCAATTGAAAAAATGAATTAGCCTATTATTAATTTTCTTTATTTGAGTTTTTTTTGTTGTATCATAAAATAGAGATACAGATTATACGGATGACAAAAAATAATGTAGTACTTTTTAAATTAAATTGTTTGAATTGAATTTAAATTGCAATAAATTGAAATCTTCTACGTATCTTTAAAAAAAGAAAAAAATTATGGATGGCACTTCAAAATACCATCGCTTATTATTCTATAAATCATCATCGGGTTTTTACTGCGATATTCATGATATATAAGTGTTTAAATAAAATGATACTCAAAGCACTGAAAACAAATGAAAGTTTAGATATTGTGGAGTGTTTTTATATGTACGATACGAATTGTTTTTAAAATTAAAATTATCCTAATAAATGTAGGCTATAATCAGAGGCGGATTTTTAGTTTTCCCACCTGTGGGCTATTCAAACCTTGCCTCCCTTCTTCCTTTCTAATTCATGTTCTTGATCACCAATGATTCAATTTTGGTTACGCCCTTTCACTTGAACTTGTCATCTTCCAAAGTTTCCATCCATCTTGTCCGCCCCGACAAGACTTTCACGGGCCCCTTTATGATGAATTTATAGCGTGAAAAAGCAAAAAAATCGTGAAAATAGTCCCGGGCCCCGGGGCTGGAGCTTTGTCAGCCCACCCCTTGTGGGAGCCATGGTCCTGCCCCTTCCCAGGGCCGTAGCGTGCTTTCCCGGGGCAGTCTTTTCTTGGAGTCTTCTTGAAATGGTTATGCTCAGAAAAAGGAGTTACAAGCGCCCCCCCCACCCCCATTCGGCTCGTTGCACCGCCCAAGTTGTAGGGCCCGGTGCTTTAGCTGGTGTTTGCCTGCCCCTTCTTTTCTTAGTACTGGGTCAGAAAGGGAAAATTTCAAATGAAGTTCGTGAGTTTTATAAATATGAAAGAAAAAATCATACGGAAATATCACTGCAATTTAACCACTTATTATCATCTTAGCCTGTACGTGATGCGTGGACTACACGAATTTTACCATAAAACTCAATTAAAATAAGTATGAAAAAGATAGATCCTGTGATGAGTATCCTGCATAAATGTGTGACGTTTTGCTTTTTTGATGTTTTTAAATCTCTTAATTAAATCAAACAAGTTGGGTTTTTATGCTTGTTTACAAGTTAAATAGCAGTAACCCCATTCTAGAAGTTTTTCCCGACTTCGTCCCTCAATATCCAACCAAGAGGTGTAGGGGTGGGCAACGATTACCACACCAAGAGTTTGATAATATGGTAGAATGAATCTGTCCTGTATTTTACGGGACAGTAATGACTAGCAAAAAATGCCTTCTCTGACCAACACCACACTAGAAATTTTAGTGTGGTGTTGCTCTGACACACCACTCTGGATTCGCGCCTGGAGGAGGGGGGGGGGCGGGCGCTGACTACTGTTTTTGCATCCGGTGCCACTAGGTCTAAGACCGGCCCTGGACACATCCGAAATTTCTCTTATTTGAAGTGAATTTGCCGCCGCCCCCTCTTTGTTTTGGATATGTGAGGTATTACTTTATTAGTAAAGATTACCACAGATGCAAACTACCGAAGTTTGCATGCCCACCCCCTTCCATGCCATTACTGTAATAAATCAGAAACAAACAAAAGACAAAAAAGTGGTACTGTATATAGTTGGGCCTAAATTTTACTTTTCTGTCTTGTATTCGTATCCTATTCCGATCCATAATGATTGCCATATAACGGGTGGGGTGCTCTACCTCTGGCCCGTAGGCGTCTACACATCGATGAAAAACACTTTTTACTTTAATTTACTTTAACGAGCACTAGCTCAAACTTTTTTCAATTTATCGATGTATCGTATAAAAAATATGAGTCTTACGCCCTAATTGAATACAAGTATTACAGAGGATTCAAAATTACCTAAGACTGAATTTTGGCGATTTTCATAAATTATCATAAAGAAAACTCTCACAAAATACAAAACGTATGAACTTATCAGAAATGAGTAGCTATATTTGATATTTACTTACTTTGTTTTCGTCAGGAAAGTGTAAAAGTTCCACATCGCCCCCTTCTTCAGAATTTTTTTTTCTCATCGCCCCCAACACAAGTGAACCCATAGGACCCTGTGTTAAACCAGTGTCTTTCATCGCCTCTCTGGACCATTCCATCGCCCGCTAGGGGCGATATTGCCCACTTTGGGAAACACTGATGTAAAATGAAGAGGAGTTTTTTTTCCGTTTTGTTGGTAATCCTGCGTTTTTAACCAAATGTAGTTTTGTGTGATACTGTATACTGTATTCATAAAAATGGGGGTTCTGCCAAGCTCCACATTTGTTCCTTTTCTTTTTCTTTGTTTTTAGAAATTCGTTTCATGAGTAAAACTGTCCTTATAGGGCCAGTAAACGGAATCGCTTGACCCCGCCTACCATTCTGTATTATGATTTGTTTATATTCCAGTTAATGACTGCAACAGATGTTGTTCTGGATTGACCAGCTTCATCTCAATTCGGTTTCCAAACAAGTTTAAAAAAATCGTATTGTAATCGAATTCATCCATTTGATTTACATACACATAGCACTGTTTCTATCCCCCCCCCCCCCACCAGATGGTCAACCATAGCCCAAAGACTTACCCAAGTCCCGACCGGCGCCAATAAAAGCATCTTTGTTGCAGAAGATTATTTCTCATATGGCAGGCGTCGTTAAAATTAGAGTATATTTTTTCCCCTCGTATTCAGAAAACCAGCTTGTAGAATGTTCTGTCTTTTTACTTTCAAAGACAGCCGAAATTGAGCTATTGAAATGTTCTTTGTGGTCAGCTGGGAGAAACGCGGTGAATAACACTGTAAATAAGAAGGTTAGACAATCATATTTTTTTACTTCAACGGCAGTCTGTGTGGGAAAAAACAAAAACAAAAAATAAATAAAAATAAACAATATGGTTTAATATTATACATGTATATTATTTACGATAGAAATGGCACTTGGCACTTCCACACGTTTACGAAACGTGAGTTTAAAAAAAAATTATTTTCTCTCCTCCCTTTCTATACCCCAAAATTTGCCACCCTGGGCTATAGCCCGCTTAGCCCCCCTGTAAATACACTACTGATTATCAACGCATAGTACAATATGTTAATAACTTCGCGTCCTTATTCTATAGAACTTGGCTTACTCTTAAATTTGTCATTTTTGTATTGATTTAGTATTTATCAAATTGGTTGGGAATAATAATGATTTGTTTTATTAATGCGTGGGTCTCACCCGGACACAGCCCGAAGACCTCGTGAGAAGTATATCGGTTTACAATTTGTGAGAGTTTAGTGTGAAAATCAGTAGGCAGGAATTTTTACCTTTTTGAGCCTGTCCCTCAGAAAAATCAGTTTGTCAAAGGGCCCCCATGATACTGTTAAATAACTTTATAAAAATTGTACGATACCTCATTCCAAAAACTCAGCATTAACGTGATCTCTAGTTTGCAATATTATAGTTTTTCTGTATTTATGCCATCCTTTTGATAAATATCTTCAACTATACAATGAATCGAAAATTTTAGGATTTTTTGCCGGATGCTTAATGCTGGAAAAAAATTTTACATAAAAAGTCAACTTTTTGTGGTGCCCCTTTTCTCTTGATACCCTAACCACGTGCTTATTTTGCTTAATGGTTAATCCGGCCCTGTGACAGGCCTACAACGATACAATTATTCAATCATTACACTTCACTCATAGTTAGAAAAGGTAACGGCAGATGGCAGCACTACGCATAACAAGCATTGCACAGAAACAGACTTCACGTTAGATAGGGCTACCTAGTTCGCAAACTGAAAAAGGAGGACGCCTGTGCACGCACCCTTAGTAACGTCACTTATCTCAATTTGTCCAATAGATGGCATCACTATTCTGACCAATAAAACTGGCGACAACAATAATTTTTCCCATCTCTAAAACAGAACCGCTAAAAAATGCAGAAACAGAAAAAATTCTAAGAATTTCTATGGCTATTGGTGAATGCGTGTTGGGAAAAACACCAAAACACTCATATCAATGATGAAATACCGGCCGTATTCACCGGAGAGAAAACTACAATCGCAGGTTAAAGGATTAGCGATCGACACGGATTGGTTAAAATCCTCAATTTAACCATCCGTTTCGATTTTCAATCCTTTCACCTGCGATTGCAGTTTAAACTGTGTCGGTGAATACGGCCGTAAATGTTTCGCACAGTGAGGAAAAAAAATTTCCCCAGAAAAAAAAAATAATTCCGGGAATCAGAAAAGGGCGAATTTTCCGAAACGTAGGAGGACGCTTGAAATGACATAAAAAAGGAGGACAAGTCCTCCGATGGCTTGGGAATATAAGCTGGATGGGTTAGATTCTAACCGGACAGTGGGAAAAATAAGCTGACCATATTTGCTCGAGAAAAATACTCGAAATTGGGCTTCAAAATACTGGATACTTCCAATTATTGCCAAAATGATGCTAAAAGTAAGTAAAGTCACCAACTCATACTAAAATCACAGAAAATTCGCCAATGGCGGGAAATGAAGTTCCACTTCAAATTGCAGTGAATTAAAAAAAAAAGAAGGCAAATGTGTAAGATGAATATTCTCGTTTGTGGTTGTAATTATCGTAAGGCAATTTCTGACTTGGAAAGATAATTGCAATCGTTGATTTGAAGAATAAAGAGTCAAGTTGGCTTCGTTGGAAATGCGTGAAAAACCGGAAAATTTTTTGTTAAAAAGTCGGGGTAACGAAAAAAACAAAAAAACGGGATTGTCCCAAAGAATATGGGACGTATGGTCATTTTATCGATTTGTTTGATGCTTTTGTTAATCATTTTCGGTCGTAGTGACATCTATAAGCGCTTTGTGCTTTTGTGATTTCTTAGAAATCACATATTTGTATAAAAGAGTTGGCTACATTAATGTGAGGCCTTGCCTTGCATATCTAAGAAAACAGCAGTGCGAGGAAACTGAAAAATAGTTATTACAACGTGAATGAGTGCATTGCTAACTTGTACTATTTATTGTTTTTTTATTGTTCATTGCGAACCTAAAGCTTCTTCCTTTTGTCAACCAATTGATATACTTTTTATGATCATTTATTGAGATTCGAGTAATTTGTCGAAAACCCCTAGGCTTTGAAGATGGCTAAAACCTATGATTATCTCTTTAAATTATTGTTAATCGGTGATTCAGGCGTTGGCAAAACTTGTATCCTCTTCCGATTCTCCGAAGATATGTTCAACTCGACTTTCATTTCCACCATAGGTAAATATAGTTTGAACCTATATATTCACGTTAATACATTTCCATCCCCGTGATACTGTAATCTCTAGAACTGTCAAATCAGGGCGTGTGTTCCTTGCTATTACTATGAGTATTTTAGTCCGTAGTTTTCTGATAACAAACACAAAATATACGAATTATTGAAAGAAAGTAATGTAACTTGGGCATCTGTTTTATATATTTTCATGGTTGTGGCCATTGATTTTTCACTGATTTTGATCTATTTAATATTTCACAATATTGACAGTTTTTATTTCTGATGAGAATGCTGATGGGTAAGCATCAACTCTATATTTATTTTTACCAGGGTGTTTTTATGCCAACTTATGTAAAAACCAGCGAGAAAAACAGCTTTTCGATAAATTGGAATTCAAATGATATGATAAAACTTAGATCCTTATATACGATAGTGTTTTGGAGCATTGAGTTTCGTTTTCAAAAGATAAAAAATAAATAAAATGGTTTCTGATGGAAGGTACCAAAGATCTGGCTTTCACAATGGATGCCAGCTATAGATGAATGTAAAGCTAGGGTCATCTAAAAAATTAAAACCACCAGTATATTTAGACTTATACAAAGGAAGTTTTACCAAAACATATGTGAAATATTTAGTTAACAATGGGAAATCAACACCAACTCTTCCTCTATGGAATCAATTTGCAATACGTCACAGATTCATAAACCAATCAGAATTTACACAGATGAAGGAAACAACCAAGTGCTCGTGGTGTCTTTTTCAATCTTTAGTTGGCATCCATCGTGATAGCTGGATTTTTGGTCCTTTCCATCCAGGACCATTTTATTTTTATCCTTTTCAGAATGGAACCCATAGTGTTGAAATGTACCAAAATGATCATAAGGATCTAGGTTTTATCTTATTTCGATTTTTAATTTCTTGAAAAAATACTGTTCTCACTAGTTTTTATTCATCTTGTGGCCAAGTATTTGCTCTCTCCGTGTAATCTAACTTAAGTTATTAGAAAATTGGCTCATTGTATTTCTTTCAAATGAGTGCTTGTCATGATTTCTATAAACTAGCGTAGCGTTTCTCAATCTTTTGGAACCGAAGGACCAATAGAATGTCTAAAACAATTTGACGGACCATTTGTTTCCAATATTATGAGACATTCCTTTAATTTTGGGGTAGTTCTGATTTTTTTTATGCAATAAAAATATAATTTGTAATATTTACTAAAATCATGTGAATACTGTTTTTTATAATATACAAATTATACTATGATAATTATGACAATAAATGTTCATATCGCATATTCTTCAGGTTCAATGTTTTTTTTTTTTTTTCAATTTTTCATTGATTTTAATAACAATTGGTGATTGTGCCTACTTCTGGCAATATTTTTTATGACAATTGGCGATGTCCTGTATTTTACGCTTTTGAGATCCCAGTTTAATGTATTTTTCTCAATGAAATATGGTCATCTGATCATTTGAATGTTTTTCCTGTGAAAAATATCCAAAAATATTCTTTGTTTTTTCTACGATTTGTAGCAGTCCTTCATTTTCCCCACCCTACAGCAATTTCAGCAGCAATTAGCAAATTGTATTTTAGGCGATAAATTGAATTTTTTTACTAAATTTGTGCTACTCCGTATTTATCGTATCTTTAAGGATTGCAATTCCTGACATTATAAAAGTATAATTTTTATTTGAACCCATATGGAAAAAAAACTAACATAACTATAAAGGTTGAATAATTTTTTATTCGGTTAGGTTGGCATTATACTAAAAGCTTTAGAAAAGTTCTTTTATAAAACTTTTATAGTGTAATCCCGGCTAGAATTAAGTTTTATTAGAATTAATTTTATCAAGTCTACTTGTGGACCACAGGTTGAGATACACTGAACTAGCGAATAAAAATGAATAGTTCTGTAATCTCTATATAAGGTAGGATGTATGTTTTTGTTGCTAAATTTGTGCGAAAGTAGCTAGCTATATGTAGCCAACACAGTCATTGATCTCTTGGAGCAACACTCTTCTTAAAGGCTAGAACTCTGATCAGAAGTGAATCACTGACTAGTAAAGTTCATTCCGAACATGAATGCAATATGCCCCCTCTTTGCACTATGAGAGATAAAATGGTAGAGCACATCCTCCTGAATTGCTGCACCAGCAAATATATTTTAATGAACCACTAAAGGCAGACGAGCGTGTTACTTAGGTGGTCTTCCCATGCTCAGATCATCTGAAATGGAAAAACTACAATCTGAATGACACACGAACAGTGCTGTTTCAGTGACACAGCAAAAGAAACCACCCATGAACAGAAGTAGCCAGTTCTATGGTACTAGTCGTTATAAAGGCATTCTTATCCATTCATGGGTGGGACTAAAATATAGGGGTTTTAAGGGTGTGAATAGTATATAAAATCGGGTCTGGTGATAAAAAAAAGTCACCACACAGTGGTATATCATGTATTGGGAATTTACCAAAATGAAAGAAAGCAACACTGTTAAAGAGTTATGTTGAGTGCAATCAAAATTTATATATTTTTTGTTTGGATGAATAAAGCATTTTAGCCATTTTGCTTCTCACATATGTATTTGCATCACTGAGCAACCAAGAGAAATTTTCAGACTTGATCTGAATAGAGATGTGAGGTAAGAATATTCTCCTGGATGTAAAAATTGGAGAATAATCGAGAATATTCATTTTTCTTTTAAATAATTTAAATTTTTTTACTAATTTTGTTTATATTGTGAAATATAAATCAGTTTTCATTGCCTAAAACATTTACAACAAAACAATTTTTGGTATAATCATCCCCAATGACAACTTTTAGTTCGAGGTCATGAGAGGTTTTAAAAGTTTGGTTATAAAGATTTTATTAACCATGAGATTAAAACCTTAAAAAATAATTTTAACATTGGATAAATTTTCAGAAATATGTTTAACACAAAGGAAATCAAACCAAAGGTGATTGATAAAGGAAGCTATTCTTATACAATCACCTTCATTCTAAGATACAGAACTGTTGTTTTCTTCAATGCACATACACTTAAATTCTGTATCACTCACATTTCTTTAAAAGTTGTGGAATTCAGCCCTGTTGATTTAATTTTCTTGCTTTCAAACTTTAATATTGTGGTCTATAAACTTCAATATACCCATCTTCTTGACGGGAAGAGAGAGAGGGACATTCTCCATAGAATATTCTCTCAAAGGACTACTATTATAAATTATATACTAGAGAATATTCTTATAAAAAATGAGAATGATATAATTTTTATATAATAATTAAGTTATTTATTGAGATTTTTTATTATAATACATGTTATTACATATATTCTTGATAATACTCTCTGGAAAGATTTCGGTAACTGAAGAATATTCTCATCGAGGTGAATATTCTCTGGAAGGACTATTATTAATAACTTCAGAATAATTATTATTTTGTGTAAGAATATTCCCCAGTAATTTATGAAAGTAGTCCTTCCAGAGAATATTCTCAAGGATATTATATGTAACTATATTATAAGTAACAGGAGAATATTCTCAACAAGAACTTATAAGAATATTCTCAAGTAATTTTATAATAGTAGTCCTACCAGAGAATATTCTCCAAAAGATTATTCTCGAGAATTTTACATCTCTACTGAAGATAATTTCTTGGTTATTGTTTAATGCAGACATCTGAACTCATTTGTAATATTTCCTCGTTGTTTATACTTCTTTCGAACAGATGCAGTGTAACCTTTTTTGTTGGTGAGAAGAAAAGTTTCCCAACATTATGTTAAAATCCAAAGCCTCAGTTGAGATTTATTTATACAAGATATTGTTTGATATTGGACAAAAAACTAGTGATAGTGGGGAGGATTCGACAATAGAGCTTGGGAGTTTGTTTCATTCACCAATGGTATGAGGTATTAATTCAGTCAGTGGAAGCAAAAATAGGGTTTTTTATTTGAACAGTCGAGTCTTCTAGAGATGTAGGATGGTTTGGCTAAGATACCTGAAGTATCTATGTTGAATTGACCACGGGAAATTTTATATAACAATGTTGATAGAGAAATGAGATGAGTAGAGAGGGAGGAGATTAATTTTGGACACGGAAACAAAAGATGACCAGCAGTCGTGAGCAAATCGGGTGGATTGATTCTAGTTTGTCTATATTACTGGAGGTGTAGGGGTCCCAGATTTCAGCAGCGTAGGAAATAACGAGGGAGATGTAAGTTTGGTAACAGAGTAGTCTGATATCCCGAGTGGAGTGTTTAAGGTTGCGGGGGGAAGGAAGAAAAGTTTATTTAGACACTTCTGGTAAACATAGTTAACAAGTTTGTGCCAACGTAGGTTTGCTGAGATTATGACACCCAGGTATTTGATTTGAGAAACTTGGGATAACATTGATAACGTTAAACTATTGATGGAGTACGAGTAATCAAGAGGAAGTAATTTACTGGTATAAGTAACTTTCATGTGAACCGTTTTTGAGATATTGATTGGCATTTGCCATAAAGAACACCAGTCGCGATGGAAACCAGGTTATGTTGGAGAAGTTCTTGATCAGATTCATGGTGAATGATATGGTAAATTACACAGTCATCAGCAAATAATCTAGTGGTGCAGTTGAGGGATTTTGGGAGGTCATTGATGTAAATTAAGAAACGTAATGGGGGAGAGGACCGATCCTTGGGGGTCCCAGACTTTATGGGGGGGGGCGGATGGGAAGTTATGATCATTAAAATGGACGAACTGTTTGATGTTTTAGGAAAGCCTCCACCCAATTAAGTACTTGTGCATTGAGGCCAAGGTATGAGAGTTTGAGGAGAAGTTTATCATGGGGAACTTTATAAAAGGCTTTAGAGAAATCTAGGAAAACAATATCAGTGTGTAGGTTTTATCAATGGTTTCCGAGAGGTCGTGGATGAAGAGGGCCAATTGAGAGGTAGTAGAGAGATTGTCTAAAGCCGTGTTGTGTGTGGTTGGAGGGAAAAAAAGAGTCTAAAAAAAGGAGTCTAAGTGGATACAGATTTCTTTGGCTACAATATGTTCGAAGATTTTACAGCAGGAAGAGGTGATTGCTATTGGCCTAAAGTTAAGGGGTTTGGAAAGTGGACCTGATTTGTGGATAGGAATAATTTTATTGATTTTCCGGTCATTGGGGAGGATAGCAGTATTTAGGGAAACATTGAACACACACATAGGATTAAAAGATAGCCGGAGACTTAATCAGCACAGAATTTAAGAATGGAATTTGGGATGACATCGGGACCAACAGAATAGGGTTTGTTTTTCCAATAATTATTAATGATACCCTGTTTGGAGAAAGATATTGGGGGCGAGTTGTGGATAGAATCAAAAAAAGAGTATTGGGAAGGGGTCTATTGAGGAAATCCGAACAGAATACTAAATTGATTTTTTCAGCCATCTCTGAAGGAGAAGATGTATGTTTATTTGAACTTCTGAGGGAAGTGGGACCAACAGACTTAAGTGTCTAAGGTAACTCCAGAATTTTGTTGGATTAGTTTTTAAGTAATGGGGTATATATAGAGAATGAGAGGTATTTGGTCTTTTGGGCGTAAATGAGATTTCTGAGATTAAATATGAAAATGTCTTCGTTCGTTAGAAAAGTTCTAATAACTTAAAAATCCTTCTATAGCATGGTTTTTAAATTATCCGTATTTAACATCCCTCACACTACAAAGAAAATAATTATAGGATTGTTACTTGGTTCATAAACCCCAATGTCAGAGAAAAAAAAGATTCACTTCCCTCTGGTCACCAAAAAAATCACTAAAAGAATTATTCACCAAAAAAAGATCACAGATGGAGAATATAAAAGCTGCATCTTTTTCACCTCTTTTCCTGTTCCTAAGGTGACCCATAAGATTCTGAACTTTACCGTAGCTTCTACTGTTCTTTTGGTCAGCTACAGCACTCTCAAGCGATAATATCCCCTATCCTGGGAAACACTGTTTTAATATAATAAGTAATAGAAGTGTTTGGCCGAATAACTGTGTTGCATTTGTGCAAATCAGTTTTTTCACTAAATAATGTTCCATAGGCCTATAGCTTCTGTTAAATGTTCACTCACAAGCGATTGGAAAGAAATTTGTATGATCTCTGCTTGGCGAATTTGCAATAAATACGATACAAGTTTCGATAACCTTGTTCTAAGGTAATGGCATGTTAGAAAAAGGAAGGGAAAAAGTAGAAAACTAAGAAAAAAGACAGATGAAAGGAAAAAAGTATATTACCATATTCTTTTATGGGTCATTCCTAAAAAAGTGTACAAACTGTTTCCGAGACTTCATAATTTTTTTTACAAAATTTCAGAGCACTCTGGTAGTAATTTTAATTTTTTTCTAGTTCTTCATTTGATTCTCTCATATATGGTACGCCTACTTCTGAATTTGTTTCAGATGGTATCGGATTTTTTTTAAAAATTGTTTGTAGTAAAACCTCAAAATCTGGCTGTTCCAGCTTCAAAAAAGTGTTAAAGAGCTTGGTGGAAATCAGGAATGTTTTTCAAAAAACTTGGAATCATGTTTTATATATGTGCCATAGATGAATAAAACTGGCAATAAAATTTTGAAATTTTATTTTCCTATGGAAAAACCTTTTTTTTTCATGTCCCGAAACGTTCCCGTTTTAAAATGCCCACTCTGTTACGGTCATTTAGGAAATACATTTTTATACCAGATTAAATCTGATAACACTTTTGTGCTCATTGAAAGGTTTACTTTTAATGCTTGATCAATAATTTTGGATTTGACTTTTGCAAAATGACTTAATATTCACGTTATGTCTTTAGTACCAGATTTTTCTTTGTCAGATGTCCACTCTGTTAATGTCATTATCATAAATAAATACAATTTTTTTTCATCTATATCAACATCTAGTGCTAGTACATGGAGGTATTCTTCAAAATATAATAAAAGTTTTCATCAATCATTCAAATTTATAATGAAAAATAATAATTTAGGCTAATTTGTCCACTCTGTTACGTGTCCATTCTGTTACATCTTCCAAAACTAAAGCAACGCAACAGAATGGAAACCATGATTCAAAGTAAAGTTTTCTTAGTTAAAAGGTTTTGAAGAGTTAAGTTAAATTTATTAAGTTATCTATTCAATTTAAACCCTTTTCTACATTCTTCATCATATTGTTATTTTTAAAGTTAAATACGAAAGTAAAGTAGTACAGATCATTATATAAAATCACTGCCAGGCACAAATCCAGGGAGTTGTGTCATAAGGGGCATTTTAGTATTAGCATAGATCGTTATATGACAGTACATTCTATATTTTATTGGACAAGAACCCCATTATCTTCCATTATCATCTTTTTGTTTCCAGGCTCTTATACCCCCCCCCCCCCCAAGTCCATTCTGGATCACTAATGTGAGAGCCATAAATGCGAGTGACTGGCTCACACTAATGTGAGTCATTATACCTACATCAAATTACTACTCAATTTCAACAAAAACTTTGAAACAAAAGAGAAATCATGCTGATATAATATACAACTGAGCAAGTCCAGTGCCCAGATTTTAATAATTTTTCTAGAACAAAATTCAAACTACGAGGGGAGACATTTTTCAAAGGTTACAGAGGAGTCTCTGGTTCATCTATCACATATTGTGTATAATTTTTGAGAAAATAAAAGTGTATTTCTGCGTGACCTATTTATATAGAATATTTGAGATATCTTTCTCATAGTTAAGCATTTCTGTGCTCTCTGTTACAATGGTGTTCACTTTGTTACGGGAAGCATTTTTTTGCAGTTCACAGGCAAAAAATTTAGGAACATTTCAAACTAAGATGTTAAATTATAAATTACCAACCCATTGTCTGTCAGAAATAAAAAGTTTTGATTTTGAGTAGCTAAATGTATATAAAAAATGAACTTTCCTGTGTGTTATTTTGAAAAAATCATGAAAAACTATCAGAACAACAGAAAATCAATTTTTTTTAAAACTTTTTTTTTTTTTCCAGCATATGTATAAGAAATAAGCTGATTTCATTATTGTAAGAGAAAACCCCAGAAATAATATTTTTTACAGTGATATTTGTTTTCATAACAGAGTAGACAAAATCCATGACTGAGTCATAAAACCCAAAAAATAAAATATTACAAAATAAAAGTGAAAAATATTTATAAAATATTAAACTTCTAGTCATTGGCTATAATTTGAGATTAATTTTATTTTAAAAATTCAACTTTGATTTTTCATTTCAAAAATGTGGAATGTACACTTTTTTTGGGAATGATCCTTATTTCACAGATAAGAGATAGTAGGTATGAAGTATATTTCTCTTTTCACCCTCACCTACCAGTTTTCTTTCCCCCTCTTATTTGCATGTTTATAGTACAACCTATTTCACCTTAGAATA
The DNA here is from genome assembly GCF_987345545.1 of Pholcus phalangioides. NCBI lineage: Eukaryota > Metazoa > Arthropoda > Arachnida > Araneae > Pholcidae > Pholcus > Pholcus phalangioides. The sequence continues at coordinate 962,193 of NW_028301619.1, forward strand.
GAAATTTTTTCCTCCTCATCACGGAGATGAAAACTTTTTTTATAAGGTTGTGCAACAAAGTTTTGTGGTGATGAGGCGAGGAAAGAAAACAGATTTGTTTGGATTTATTCCACTGGCGTTTACGTCCTTGATCGTAAAGTGGTTAAAAAGCTGCAATCATGTGTTCTATAATGGAACAACAGTCTATATTGTCATTCCACCGCCTTGGTTACCTTTCCAGACGAAATAACGGTCCATGTTAGTTTTAGACAAAAAAATTTCCCCTTTTTTCAGTGGTAATTTTCGTTGTCCCTCTAAAGTTTAAAAAAACAATATAGACCATTGTTCGGTAGAACACTTCAATTAATATTAGAAATGGATACAAAATAGTAGTTTTTATCCAATTTAATTGAATTTTCAATTTCCTCCATATGCAGCATAGATGTATGCACAAGGGGATATTTGGATTAAACTTTGCTGTTGAGCTGAAATTATGACATTTTTACAGTAAAAAACTGAAACCTTCCCTTGGGAAGAAAAAGTTGACCCCCCCCCCCCCATTCCCCGGGAAAATTCTGCATACACTACTGATGTGTAGTAAGAGTTTTAATAAAAATTTCTACAGGTGAATTTTCTCATTTGTTAAATTTTTATTTTTGTATTTGAAAGTTCAATTGTTTTTCCCTACTTTGAATATTTAGAAGAAAGTCAAGGGTTCTGCAAAAGGTGTATAAGGTTATTTAAGACAAAGATTATTTTTTATTACATACTAGGAAGCATAAAGAAAAGTCATTTTACGCAAAGTCGAGTTTGCAAAGTGATTTATTGGTGTGAGATGAGCTATTGTTTGGCATTGGTAACACATTATCCTCAACCTGAGAGAAACAATGGTTGAGGATAATGATGTAAAATTTACTGCTTTGGTTCTGTTTTGTTTTAAAAAAGAATCATTAAAAATTATATTGTTTGCAGAGCATATTATTGGTCCCGTTCAAAAAGGCAACTCAAAATTCTATTTTTTCAGATATATGTATTTTAATTGATTCACTTTGCACTTGATGTGAATCATGGAAAGCAAAAGTGCAAGAGTTGGGAGTTGTTGTTTTGCAATATGTTGAGGCATCTTCCCACTGTTCTCATGGTGTGCATAACTCAAATTTAATTTTACGAGTTGTTGCTTTTTTTTTTTAACTGGGCTGTCTATATATTCATCGGGTAAATAATTTAAGACTTTTTCTCTGTTATGCAGTGTGTTACAACATAATTTTTTATAGATTCATTTGGGGCTGAGTTGGTAAATTTTATTTTTGTTATTCTAATGAGTTTCTTAAAAAGAGATTGTATTGAAAAAAATAACCCTGTATAAAAAATGGATGCATGGTCTTTTGGAAAGCTTGATAAATCGAGAAAAAAATCTAGGTGCCAAACAAAAAATATTTTGTGAGCCAAGGGTATTTGGCTGAGCTAGTGAAAATTAAGGCGCCTATACCTATTAAGTAGTTGCCATGATGACCTGGCACCTGAAATTTGTCAAACTGTCTTTTGTATGAAAATATATAGAGTGGCACATCATAGAATAGGTAATAAAGATTCACAGAGCTTGACAAATAAAAAAAAAAAAATTGTGTGCCAAACAAATACCAGAGAAGCATATTTAGTTTTCTGAAAAAAATAATCCAAAAGAGTGTTTTCTTTGACTTGTCCAGGACTTTGTATTTACTTATTAAAATGGGTTATATATATATACTTGGTTCTTTTATTTATATATGTATAGTTAATATTGATTTTTGTTTCAGGCATTGATTTCAAAATCAAAACGATTGAATTAGATGGAAAGAAAATCAAGCTTCAAATATGGTGTGTTAAAATTTTTTGTAATTTACAATTCTGTTATCTACTGATGATGTCTGCTGTAGTTTCAGGCAGAAAGCCTGGTTTTTCTCATTTATAAACTATGCTTGAATTATTAAGAAAATCAATGTTGCCAGAGATGCCACTGGCCAGCACCTCCTAGAGATAGAAGGCTTCTGCAGTCTGCTTGTGACGTCAGTAAGTAGTCCATTTTCCCTCAGAATATTCAGGGGAAAAAATTCCCTGCTCGTGCTAGTATCATCAATGTGAGGAAAAGAAATGATCGGGCTCAGAATTGGTGATTTCTATTCCCACATATCCAATCACTATGCAGTATTTGTGAGCCAATCAGGAAGATTCTGCATTAAAATAAGAAATGAAATAGGATGCTGTGTTTCAAAATGTGGCACATTTGCTAGGCAGTCTGAATGACTTTTATGGCAAACACTGCAGAGGCCTTTTATCTCTAGGAGGTGCTACACTGACACACTCTATAGCACATCAAATACCCTGAATTTTGGAAAACTACACAAAAATTTTGTCTATGCCTCTGTAGGACAGGGCTGGACAAATCGCTAAACAAATCTAGACACCAGAACAATTTTTAGGTGCCAAAAATTTTTCCCCCCAAGAAAAAGGTTCAAAATAATGCTGCTTTAGAATTTTTCAGGGTAGTGACTCTTTCATGTTGGTAGATATGCTGCTATTCAAAACATTTTGGACTGCTCTTGGCCGGCAGTTTAGTAACTACATGAAGAAAAGTTTAGGCACCAATATCAATTTCTTAGTCGCCATGGTGGCCTGGTGCCTGGGATTTGTCCAGCCCTCCTGTAGGATGCATTATTTCCAAGAGAAGAAAAAAGTATATATAAAGGAAAACCTCCATACAACTTTTTCCCCTACCATAATTGTGTTTCTTGACCTTGGAAAGTAGTTTTACTACTTACAGAAGTACAAAAGAATTACTGTACTGTATAATCTGTGGACTATCATATAATAGCCTGATGAAATATTTAGTTAATAGCCTGCATAAGGGTGGGGCTGGCCAACACCATCTATAGCAGAAGGCTTCACCGTGAAGCTTGTGACATCACTGAAGAAGATTGTATCACCTATAGCTATTTGATATATTACAAAAAAGGGTAAAGACGACACATGCATCAGCCTGCTATATCCAATGGCTATAGATGAGATAACTTTCTTCAGTGACGTCACAAACTTTGTGCTGAGGCCTTCTGCTATAGATGATTTTCGGCTGGCAGGGCTCCAGCGGGGCCCGAAATGATTCTTATCATTCTTGGTTTTTTACACTACATGCTGTCCTAAATTGTTTGAGCAGCGAATATTTCTGTAACCGTTTACTTTACAAGCATACTTTCAATTACAAAAAATTTTCAAATGGCTGCAGGTGCTTAAAATCTGAATTTATTTTAGGGGTCGTACACATAAGACAATAAAGGAATTAACTTTTTATACAGTCCCAGTGTGGTCAAAAACCTAATTAGAGAGGAGTTGTCCTGTCTCCCTGATGCCAACAAAAACATTCCATATTTATAAGTGAAATATTTACTGAGATATTCGAAAAATGGAGGAAATTTGGGAAAAAATATTAAATGCAGAAAAACTGTTTTACCCTCATTTAATGCTGTTTATTTTCAAACTTTCCTCCATTTTTTTAATTTGAATATCTCAGTGAACATAGCACTTGAAAACTTGTAGGTTTTTTCTCATCAGGTGAGACAGGGCAAAAATTTTCTAATTGGGTTTTTGAGCACACTGGGACTGAAGAAAATAAAAAATTAACTTTTTATAATGTGTGACACCCCTGAAATATATTTTCAGATTTTAAGTAACTGCACGCCATTTGAAAACTTTTCGTAATTGAGAGCATGTTTCTAAAGTCAACGGTTACAGAGATATCCGCTGTGCAAACAATTTGGGACAGCCTGTGTAGAGAGGGGGTTCATAAAAAAATTTAACCAGAGGTCCTGGCAAACATCCCAACCTAGGGTCCCTGTTATACTGTTTAGCATCAAAAGATACATGCTCGTTAGCCAATTCATATTGCTTTTGTCTGTGCTGTTTTGTAAGGGGAAGATTTGTATATTTTGGTTTCGCACTCTAGATTTTTTTTTCACATTAGGCACAGTTTGACATGTGTATGATTGACTGTGTATGACATTGACTGTGTATGACAGTTTGACATGTGTAAGTTTAATTCCTTCTGAATTGCATCAAAGATTTTTTTTTCACCTAAAATCTGTGAATAATTCTATTTTTCTGATGAATGGTAAGAGAAAGAAGCCTTCTTGTGCAAGCTTTCAGTCCATAATTCAGACCCATTTATGATACTGTAAAATCAACAGTCTTAGTCTTTTAATTCTTGCCATTTCGTAACCAGGCATAACGTTTTCTTTGAGAGCAAGCTTTTTGTTCCCTTCAGTATCAAATAAATATGTTGTCTTCGGCATCTTCACACTTTCAGAAAAAAAATTGATTTCACTTTGCATGGCTGATCAAAACAATCTAGACCAGTTCTCAACCTTTTTGGAACCGTGGGCTGGTGAATCAAATTGCTGTGAGTTTACGGCCCGGTCTGGAATAGCTTACTTGTTCAAAAGTTAATAATTAATAAACAACCAATTACATTTCAATTGCGAGCTGATTAATTAATTAAAAACCCATTTAATCAATTAATTAATTAAACCCTTTAATTGATTAATTAATTTAAACTTTTAATTAGTTAAAACCTGTTTATAATGAATTGAATTCATTATTTTCTTGCGGAGTGATGCAACATTTTTTTTACAGTAATGTATTAATAACGTGCAGAAGTCAAAACATAAACGAAGCGTTTCATCAGCAACTGCAGTAAACATCATCATTGCTTAATCGCCGGAACCTGGCTACTGAGGCTGTTTGAGCGCCCCCAATATATTTGAGGAGGTGGCTGAGCCACCAATAATCAATATACAATGCAACTCTCCACTCACTCTCCTGCATAAGGGCTTGAGCCCGTATATACGGGACAAATGGCAACCTTCAGCCCCCTCAACGTTTTCTTCATTTCGGCGCCTCTACCTCATTAAAAAATTCAATTGATCACAAATCAATCGAGGCGTCTTAATGTTCGACGTCTAATTTCGCATAGTGTGTAAAAATATGAAGTTTTCATTCATAGTGGGCAATGGAATTTTTTTGAGCTAACATCAATGCAGCACTTTTTTAATAACTTAATTAGTGTAAAATATATTTTACAATCGAACTTTGTATTTAATCTTAGCTAGAAAGAAGGTAATGATATAAAAAAATTGTCTATATTGTAACTCACCATAAAAGTCCGCTGAAAAGCAGAAAATTGTTCATTTTTGGGCGAAGCACTTTCGGTATATTCAGGATAGATGCTTATGTTAAATTGTGTAACTTGATAAATTACAAAACTTTGATCGCGATTTTTCTACTCTAAAACTTAAACTTTTCTCTTTTTTAACAAATATTGAGATTTGTGAACCTATCCACACTGGAAAAGAAATCGAAATGAAAACTCTCGCAACATAATTCACTGCGTTTTTGCAAAGAAAACAATATTCGAGTTATCACCAGTAGTTATGTGCACCTTGATGACCGATTCAAAAACACACTATTTTCTGTATACAGATGGTGCTTCACTGATTAGTGTCAGAGATTTGCCACGCATATGTAAAATACTTCGTTCTTTTCTGAGAACACATACTAAATCGTAAAGGGGTTTTTACCACTGGCCATAAATAAACAGGTCCAATTGTCGATGGTGGTTTTATATTGCCCGGAAATTTTCCTAATCACTCACAATTATTCCCCTTTGAAGTTATGCAGCTTGGCGAGCAGCACAGATGTTTTTTCAGTCTCCAAGGAACGTGGGATGCCGAGTTTTCTCATGGCATTATTGTTTGTCTTCAGGACATTTTCTGTGGTGCCAACAATGGCAAACCATAGACACGCAAACGACAGGGTCATCTGGTTGTCAACAAAGAGAGCCCTGAAGCAGTAGGATATTTTCGGGGAAAAGGGACGGAGAGTATGGAAAAACATTCCCCACCCCTGCTGTGTTGTTTGGGTCTCATGAAGACGGATACTCAAAAATACGAAAAGAAAAAAAATACAATTAAAAATACTAGTTTCGAGGGGAGGGAAGGACCAGAGACATGTTTCTTTCCTTTGGGCCTTGCAACAAAACGAAGGATTTCCAGGAGATAAGGGGAAGAGGAATCCTCCAAATTCTTATAATTTACAATTGCGGCTGGAAGCCTTTGATCTGGAACTCTAGGAGGGTTTTTCATCTTCCTTTGTATGATTTTTAGACTGAAAACTAAAATAATATGTACCATAATAGTGAAATAAACCAATTAGTTATTCGTGAAAATACAATATTTTGAAAATTGAAAGAGTAATGAAAATATTCTCACGGCCCGGTACTGTGCCGTATTGGCTGTTGGTGAACAGTCTAGAACAGTGTTTCTCAACCGCGGGCCACGGCCTGGTATCGGAGAAACACTGGTCTAGACTGTTCACCAACATGAGAAAATGCAAATTTCTTTCTTCAACGTCAGAAAACATGCATATCCTTATACTTTTTTCCAGGTTTTGACTTGCTGTAATTTCAACAATTTTTTTCTGGAAAAAGTGCAGCACCCACTAAAATTATTTTTAGTGGAAAATGTTTAGTTTCACATTTGTAGTTATCACTCTAAAATTTTCATGCACAATTTTTCAAGATATAGCAGTTTTTCCATTGTCCTTAAACCTCCACCACCTTAATAAGAGATAGTTATCTTAACATATAACCTTATGATATAGAAACAATTTATACAGATTAATTTTGATGGAGCAGGACACTTCTCTGGATACCACATTTCCTATATTCAGATTAATATTTTATCATATTTTTTTTACTTTTTCAAATGTGAAAATGAGTCCTATTTTGGGAGCTAAAATAAAACTCCTCTATATTTATCCTGATTAAGATGAAACTTTCAGGTACTAGCTGAACATATTGTTAATAGCAATTACTAGAAGAAGAAAAAAAAAAAGTCAAAACCGAATGGGGTGATTCTCAGATCCCATTAATAAGTTTAGCTACAGGCAATACCAAGGAAAAACAATAGCCAGTTTCAAGTCAAAACAATTATTTTACTCTAAGTTACAATATCAATTTACATTTAAGAATTGAATAAACAAGTTGATTCAGATTTGCTATTAGAGTATGTTAACCATGTTCTCGTGGAAATTAAGAGTGATCTCACCCAATTACGTCGAAGAAAGTTCACTAGTTTCAGCAAGACATCGCAATTTCTTTGTGGGATCTGACGACAATCAAGCATTGTAAACACTCACTGGAGACTAGAGTTTGTTCCAGACTCTGCCACGCAGCTGAGCTGGAAGAGATCTCGGCAACGGGATAAGTCCAGTGGCAAAGTTCTGGCGTACATTCATTGGAGACTAGAGTTTCCTGTCATCGAGGAATGATTGGTTCAGCAACGTGTTAAAGAAGCCCGACCCTTGTGGGGGGGGGGGGGGCATGATCATCACTTTTTATTTGCAAATTATTGCACTTATTTATAAGGAAAATTGAAGAAAATAATAAAAATGAAAGGGGTGGGAGATTAGTCATTCCCACCATAGTGAAATTTGACCATTTATAAACGTTATAAATATGATTTTATAATGGTATTTTTGTTTTCCCATCTAAAATTAGCTGCCTCCTGAATTTTATCTCCCCGGCTGGTTGTGCTGGTTGTCCCACTTGCCCCCTCTGGTTCCAGCCCTGCTTCCAAGACAATGTGAATTGCTGTGGAATACTGATTGGGAGTCATAGTCCTATTAACACGTTCACTATCATTTTATTACAAAATATCCTGTGGCGACTTTCATCGATTACGGCATGCAGTTTGGGAATCGCTGCTATAGTATTTTGAATACAGACCAAGTGCATTGAAAGTAATTAGTTTTCATACAAGGTGAATAACTGGCGAGCATTAAATTTTAACCATAGAGCAAAGTATCAGAAGATGAAACACCGAAAACATTTTTTTTTAAATAATTATTATATATGCAGATCAACAATGATTTTTTTATCATACGAATGTTTAGTTTTCAGCTTTGGTGGGAAATCAAGGAATTATGAGAACCATTATTCTGTCATAATTATTTATCATGAAATTTGCTCAGAATTGGATATACGAACCTTCATGTACTTTTTATAATTCCACTAGCAAATAAAGTGCATTATTTATTGGAATCACAAATATTGTCACTCGCCTTTTTTTCAGCACTTATCAGGGGCTTCAAAAATATCTGCAGGGCCTGAATCAACATCCATATCCTCTACCTCAGAGAAGACTATGACCCAATATGAGAAAATTATTGCTTCATTTTCAAATAAAGTAGTCCATTCCTACAATTTCAAAATATAATTTATGCAACATGAATGACGGCCATTATTATTTTTTCCAAGCATTCACTGTGTATGGGTTAGACTGTGGATCGGCTACTAATTCACCAAATACGGTGGTTGAGATTCAGCCACCAAAACTGGTTTTGAAGTGACCTTTGCTGTAACCTGCTATCATAGTTTAAACCCTGTCGATGCATGCAGCCCTTAAAGATCATAGAACGACATGACGAAACACACTAGATCATTTCCAATGATCTCACTTGTAGATGGCCATGTGATATCAGTTCTCAAGAGAACTACGGTTGAACAACTTCCATGACATAATCACAGCGTTGATTTACTAAATCATTTCATAGACCATCTGAAAATCAGCTAGAACTAGTTCATTTATTGAAATATAATTGACCTAATGTAAGTATTCCAAGATGTTGAGATGGTGTAGTAATATCATTTGTGATGATTCAAATTATTCTCTTATGGGGGCTGATTATAGAGAAAGGGTTGAAAAATAGAACCCCAAACAGTTAGTCCATATATTAGGAGTAAGTGAAACGGAGCAATAAAGAGTTAGTGAAAAAAAGATTGATTCAAGTAAGGTTTGAGGTAGTAAAATTTATAAATTGCTAGCTGTAGTCTTTTTTGCAAATACTTGACATGAGAGAGAGAGAGAGATTCTTCCATTTAAGATTGTGATCAATGTATACGCCTAGGTATTTAATTGTAGTAACTTATTAAAGACATTAAGAATTACGATCAGAACTAATAGTACCATTGTGATTATGGAAAATTGAATTAGGGTAAAAATGAATGTTAGTTTTTGCGAAGGGAAATTTATAAACTTAGCTTTTGATGTGTTTATCTGTTGGTCGTTAGAAACAAACCACTTTCGAATTCTAATTAAATCAGTATTAATTAGGTTCATTGATACAATATATTTCTTTACATGTTATTTCTTCATAGAAAAATATACATGATATATATATAATTATTAATAATTCAATGACACTCACGCAACCGGGTCTTCTGGGGAAATGAACTAGTGTTAATTGAGTAGAGGGTTAGCAATGGTGACATGGCATGGCAACAATGGAACATGGCCCAAGGGGCGATATGTTACAATGCATTGCGGCCTTTATGGGCATCTCCAACCTTTGTCAGGGGTATCACTGTGAGCTGGAGATAGATTTGTGTGGCAGTTTATGCTTTGACATTTTTATATGGGAAAATATCTGCCAAACTATTCTAAAGATCCACAGATGAACCATGTGTTAGGCAAGGGAACCGCAGGTGACTAAAGTGTTTGAGAACAACTGGAATACAGTGAAAAGCTTGTGATGTAGGCTGATGCAAGAACAAATATCAAGCGTAAATATTGGACACAATGAAAAATAAATGTGAATAGGAAAAGGAATATTTATGTGAAATCTGTCCTCCAAAAGGGCCCCTGGACCACAACCTGCAGCCAGAGCCCTAAGTCAAGATCTTTGAGTCCAGGCCAGATTTTTCACGGGCACCCTTATGGCAAATTTATAGTGTTAAAGAAAAATTAAGAATTATCTCAGGCTCCCCATGCTGGAGCCCAGTCAGCACCCCCACTGTGCTTCCCTGCATGAGTGAATGAAGTATTGGTTTTTGGAATGTGGAAAATCGACTCTGTTTGTGCTCTCACATGATGGTTTTGGCTCTTGTATAAGCAGTGATTCCTTTAATTAATTTTATATGCTTGTCACTGTCTAGTGATACGCATCAATTCCGACGCCAAACTGCTGATTTTGACGCTCAGTGTGATCGTTGAACCAATGAAACAAACTGCTTCATCACTCGCACCTTGCTCCATTCAACTATGTTCTAGACTCTTTTGTTCTTTTTTGAGCCTACTATTGCTATGCGTCACAGCAGAACACAATCTTATTGTTTTCAGCATGCGCTGGCGCACCAGCAGAGCTTGTTTCGGAAAGTTTTCTCATAGGTGGTGTGTAACATTACCATTTAGGCCCCTGCGGAAATGGTCCTTATTTCTAGTCATTTTTATGGATTTTATATTGTCTCACCTTTTATTCCCGGCATTGATCACCAAGATCACCTGTCACCCTCAATGTTTACTCCTTCTATGTTGCCAACTTTCATATATCAAAAGTGAAATAGTGTTTTTATTCCGTGTGGATATGCAAATGAGTTTTACTGTTCAGTATGCTGAGTTTTTACAGGCTATTGATTCTGTTGTCTGATTGATTCTTGGAACGGGAAGTTCCCCCTTAAAGGCCACCAGTGTGCTGAGAACTACTGAGATCTAGACACATACATAAAAGCATTTAACAAGGCATCTCACCCCGAGCAGAGTACGTCACTATGTTCTGGTGAACCGACAGTCTATTCAAGTTGGATGCAGCGACCTAGGGCCTCTGGGTGAGAATGTCTGATGCGTGGATATAACGAACTCCGACTAACTGACTCAGATTGGTGATATAATGACAATTTAACCTGCAATATTTACTAAAGTTAAAAACTCTAAAAAATTGTTGCATTTATGTTTTAATCCTTTTTAACTGGTTAAAGTTTTAAATTATGTAAAAAAAAACTCTAATGTTGTAATAAATCTTATTAGTGGAAAGAAAACTGTTTCATTGTTGTCATTCGCAAATGCTAATTCTATGTTGGGAAAAGATAAAATAGAATCCGGGATGTGTAACGACGGCCGGTACATTACAGTGAAGAAACTCAGGTATGACGAAAGCATTGGTGGGGGTTTAGGGTTGGCAGATGTCAGTATGTAAAAGGACTTGCAAGTGCATATACTAGGATGGATTGCATTGAATATTCATGAATTACTGAGGGCTTAGGTGACCTTGCAAAGTTGCTTGGGTGCGGGGGATATTTAGGGGGGGGTGATCCGCCTTCCCTGTTCATTAAAAACATTGTATTATTGGCTAAAAGGGATAAAGATCAGATAGTTGTGTACAGGCATAAGCGTGTAGTGTTCGGAGTCAATTGCAGTCCTTTATTATTAGCTGCTACACTGAATCATCATCTTGATAAGGCTCCTGATGGCCTATCCACTACAGCTAGAACTCAGAAAGAATCTTTTACGTAGACAGCTGTGTGTGCAGCCTGAACTCAGTTGATGAAGCGAATAAGTTTATAATAGAATCGCAACTTTTTCTTTTATCCGCAAAATTCAATCTAAGAGACTGGAGGTCCAATCATTCTCTTGGTATTATCACTACATCACATAGTACGGATCCCGTTCCAGTTCTTGGCCTGAACTGGGATTCAGAGAATGACCTACTTTCCTGCAGAGTCGAGCTGCCGGAAGAAGAGAAAATTGTAGCTACAAAACGAGTTTTGCTTTCATTGGCAAATAGGGTATTCGATCCCATTGGATTTACTTCACCGGTCACTTTGCTTCCTAAGTTAATTTTACAAGAGTGCTGGAAGCTAGAGTTGAAGTGGGATGAAAATTTACCCGACCATTTGGCCAAACAATTTTGGAAATGGGTAAAAGGCATACGATTGATTCCTACTATTAGTATACCTACTATTAGTACGAGATGGGTGAATCTAGGTCGATTTACTGATAAGGAAGTCAGTATTCACATATTTTGTGACGCAAGCAAATATGCTTATTCTACTTGCATTTTTTTGAGAATCGAAACAACTGACTGTGTTTCAGTGAATTTCGTTCAATCACGTACCAGAGTTGCTCCGTTGAAGAGCATAACAATTCCTGGCTTAGAACTTTTTGCATGTTGTATTGGGGCGAGATTAGGCAGCACCGTTATTTCTGACATGGACATACCGGAACTGAAGGTTTATTATTGGAGTGACTCGACCACTGCTTTAAGTTGGATCCAAAGAGATGTACACTGGGGTGTATTCGTTTATAATCGTGTACTTGAAATAAGAAAGTTGACTCATATAAACGAATGGAGGCATATCACTGGAAAACAAAATCCTGCTGACCTTCCCTCAAGAGGTTGTTCGGTTGAACATTTATTGAATCTAAGCTGGTGGGAGGGACCAGCATGGTTGAGTGAGCCCGAGTCTACTTGGCAACGGGTTGCCGAATTGCCAGATGAAGAAGTTGTCAATTCTGAAAAGCGAAAAGGTGTATTGATTGCACATAATGAAAGTTCGAAACCAGATAACTGGTATTACAGGTATTTTTCATCGTACGAATGCTGGCTTGGATCCTAAGGTTCACCAGTAATTTGAAAAAATTGGATGTTTCGAAAGAGTTGGACATCAACTGGTTTTGAAATACAGCGCGCAGAAAGAATGCTTGTTATACTGATTCAGAAGGAAGCATTCAAGGGTTTCGATGATGAAAAAATATGTGTATTGAGGCCAGTCGTTGATGAATTTGGTATAATCAGAATAAAAACGCCAGTTATGTACAGAAAAGACACAAAAAATTTCAGATATCCAGTCCTTCTGCCTTCGGATCATCCAGTTGTACATACCCTGATTTCGTGGAAACATAAGGAACTTCTACATGCCGGAGTTTCTCTCTTGATGAGCAGTTTACGTGAAGAATATTGGATCATAAAAGCAAAGAAAACGGTTTGGTTTGTTGTTCAACGTTGTGTGACATGTAAGAGGTTCAATGCACGTAAAGTAGAGTCTGTTCCTATATCCTTGCCGGAAAACAGAGTGCAAGACGCAGCAGTATTTCAGATAGTGGGAGTTGATCTGGCCGGTCCATTGTATCTGAAAGAGGGCCAGAAATCATGGATCGTGTTATATACATGTGCAGTGTACCGAGCTGTACACTTAGAGCTTGTGATATCACTATCAACTGAAGCCTTTCTCCAAAGCTTGCGACGTTTCATTGCTAGGAGGGAAAGACCATCCACAATCTATTCGGACAATGGAACAAATATCGTTGGAGCGAATAAGGCATTCTCAAGCATTAACTGGGATGAGATCTCTGCTGCAGTGGCTATTCAAAGGATTAGTTGGAAATTTAATCCTCCTCCTGCTGCTTGGTGGGGAGGATGGTGGGAGCGGTTGATCCAAATGGTAAAACGCATCCTAAGAAGAGTATTAGGACGAGCATCTCTAATACTCTACTCCTACGAAGAGCTGATCACAGCACTCTGTGATTGTGAGTCTGTTGTCAATGACAGACCTCTTACGTATGTGACAGAAGATGTTGAAGATCTGGCACCGTTGACACCATCGATGTTCCTGATGGAGATACGATCATCAAGCGTTGCAGACCTGGATGCTGTGAATACCAAAGAGTTGAATAAAAGAGCCTTATACCGACAGAAGTTGCGAGATTTGCTAAGACAAAGATTTCGTTCAGAATATCTGGGACAGTTGCGTCAACAAACGTTCCGTAGAGAAAAAGTCAAGTCTCTCTCTGTTGGTGATGTTGTTCTCGTAGAAAGTGACAGAAAACGTTCATACTGGTCCTTGGCTCGTGTGATAGATCTGATTCCAGGGAAAGATGGTCACACTAGACTTGTTCGAGTGAAAACGGACACTGGTGAACTTCTGAGACCGATTCAGAGGATTTACCATATGGAGATCGAACATAAACTGGAAGAATAATCTCCCCCGGATCCAGTTTTGCGAACAAAAAGCGGAACAAAAGTGACTGTTCCTGAACGTTTGAGTTATAGTTAAATTTTATTGCGTACTTTGTGATGATTTTTTTTAATGATTTTGATATTTTAATATGCTATTCGGAATTTTTAATATTTTTTTGAGAGTTTGTCATTATGCTTCGAGTAAACTCTTTATCATTTATTTTGGTAAGTATTGTGATATATCTGAATATTTTTGTGAAAATTTTATGCAATTAGTATATTGTTTATTTTGATCTGAGAATATTGAGTTTAATTGGCATAAACTCAAGGTGGGAGGATGTTGCGAATCAGTGTATGTGCGTGGGAGGAGAGAAGATGTTTTTCTCATATATTTTGTGGTGTCAGACCCAGACGTTTTGACCCAGACGATTGTGACGTCATTAACGAAACCCCTCTCCCTCTGTGTTTTGTTTTTGCTTTTTTCTCTCTCTCTGTCTGTAGTGTACAAGATATAGTTGAAACGATGCTTTCGGCTTGAATTGAAGCAGTCTCTTTTGAATGTGCTAGAGAATTTGTACAGTATGTATCATGTGTATTAAATAATATTTTAATCCGGTTCATCCTTCGTGTCAAAAGACAACTGCGTTTGTTTCTCGGGTAGAGATGCACAGTTGAAAGAAATTTCGAATGAACCTTTCATAACACTTGGTGAAGCTCAACATTCATTACTACTGGAAGGCTTCAGGCCAATGTTGGCATGTCTGCATATAATCGGAGCTCATCGCATTGAGCAATGTTTGTCTGTTCTATTGATGTCTGATGTTAAAAGAAAACATTTGTTATATGTTTAAGGCTCTGACTTGCATCTATGTATCTATAAATATGACTCGTATACAGGGCCGCAACTAAATGCTTTGTCACCTGAGGCAAGCATGCATTTTGGCACCCCTGTGTAATGTATAAAGAACAGTTAAAGGGGGAATTCGATGTTCGCTCTAGTACAGAGCCTGGGGCAACAGCCTCACTCCCCCATATACAATGAATAAATGAAAGCCAGGACTGAACTACCACTGAACTTATCCTGCTGCAGAGATCTTTCAGCCCAGCTTCGTGGTAGAGTGTGGAACAAAGTATGTTTATCCAGTGTTGTCTGAATTTTTTTTAGTGCTGCCATCTATATTTCAAATTGTAAGTGAAGTAAATATTTTTACTGTTTTAGGCAGGTTTTTGACGCATGGTAATTTTTGACGGTTTTAACTGTCACATTAAAAACCTTTCGTCAGAAACCTGAAATATTGTTTTTTAATATAAAAATTCCCAATGAAAATACACACATTCATTGCATGTTTAAGTCACTATGTTATACAGAGAATAAATACACAGTAAAACCTCTTAACCCTCTGAGGATCAGAGAAGATTCACAAAATGGTTTGAAAAAAAACACTTCACCTTCAACAAAATGTTTTCAAAAGTGGCCAGCTAGAAAATGTTTTTCCCCCTTCTGCTCCGCAGGACATCGGGCAAGGTGTGGTAGGGATTTGACTGAAGTGGCATTTGTGTAACACCCACTTAATGCCTCTATTCTTTAGGCTGAACAATAGTGCACCTCTTGATTTTTGTCGAACCTGCTCAATCGTACTGATGGAGTAGAGAGTTATTTACTTGTTCACGGTTTAACTATTCAGAAATATAGATATGGGAAATATGCTGAAAAATTTGTATTTTAGGTGTTCTGCATATGAGATAATTTATAATTTATCTGTTAAAAAAATAAAGGAAGAAAAGTGTGTATAGATCTTGAACGTATAATTTATGCTTGATTTTTTTTTTTTTTTTTTTTTTAGATCATCAATCTATTTTATGGGTTCTTATCGCATCAGCTTCAGAAATAGGTCGTACAAATCCATCTAAATTATAAATATACCTTATATATGCTGTTCCACTAATTTCACAAATAATGAAAATCAAACATTTTGTTTGTATAGGTGTGTACAAACTTTTTTTATAGGCGTTTGTATTTAATAGGTGCTTTCAGATTCAAAATGTAAGGCTTCTAAAGTTGATCATTCTGTTGGATTTGTGTTACGGCTAAAAAAAGTAAAAAAACTCCAATTTAATTTAATGCTATGTCATTTCCGTTTTCAAGACTCGAATTTTTTAGATTGGCGTTTCTCAACCTTTCTGAACCCAAGGACCACTGGAATGTCTCATACAATTTTTTGGACCGCTTGTGTCCCCTATCACGGTACATTCTTGTAATTTTTGTTCCGACTATTTTTTTTTTTTTTCAACGAGGCTTTATTTAAATTTGTAAATTTACTGAAGTCGTGAATGCACAGACACGCATTCATGTTGCAAGGGGTACTATAGTTATTAAAATATAAAATTTAACTTTCTATATGGACATACTATGCCCAAAAACCCAACTGGAAAGTTGTTGCCCTGACTCTCCCTATGATGTCAAAAAATTCCACGTTTCTAAGTGGAATATTCACTGAGATATTCGAATTTGAAAAATGGGGGGAATGTTGGGGGGAAAATAGCATTGGTTGTGGGTAAACTGTTTTACCACGTGGAAACGTAGAATTTGTTTTTGTTGGCTGCAGTAGAGAGACAGACAGATGGCACAACTTTTTAATTTGATTTTCCGGCACAGGGTGTCCGTATAAAAATTAATGTTTTATTTTAGTAACTAACAACCCTTTGAAACATGAATGATGTATCTGAATAATGCTCGCTATTTGGATACTTTTCTAATTAGGAGTATGCCTCTAGTGACAACGTTCGCCAGTAAAATGCAGTGTGTACCGTTACCTGTGCTCCCCGTATATATTTTATGGTAAATGCGAAAAATTCGGTTATTATGCATAATTCCAGACCATTTGTTAAATTTTCTGAATTAACCGCATTTACCGGTGATAGACAAATACCGCTGTTCAAGATAAAGAGTCAAAAAGTCAGACTCTTTGTCTTGAACAGCGAGTAACTCCAGCTATATAGATTATTTTGTCTTTCCACTATTTGTCTTTGCTACTGAAGAAGGAACTTCATACAGTTCCGAAACGCATCTAGCTGTTGTTCTCTTTTAATTTTTGGTATGCTCACGTTGTTTTCCCTAGTATATTGTCTCACCCAAAAGGTAATTCCAACATTCTAACGATAGATAACATTACAAGATTGATGATAATTTATGTTTTTATCATTGTAACATTATTTTAATTTAATTTAATTCCTCCCATCATGTACGAGAAAAACTGATAAGTGGTTGAATTTGGGGATATTTCTGCATGATTTGTTCCATATTTATGTTACTTATCAACTACATTCGGGAATTATGCGTAATCACTGATAAAAGTGATAAATGTAGGAAAATTAATCTACTTTATACCGACGCGATTGGTGATTACGCATAATAACTGGCGATTATGGCTATTCACCGATTTTTCATATTTATTGCAACATATACACATGAGTTCATACCATTTGCACGAAATGAATTTTGATAGCTTTTCAATGAAGTATTTTCTCTAACATACAGATGTGGGGTAAACGAAGTGCTTGAAAATTATAATGAATATATACAGGAGTGGGAACTCTGTGCCAATTGCGCCGCACTGTGCCAAAATTACCATCTTTCGCCATACTGCTCTAATAGGGTATTTTTCTGTGCCAAATAGCGGATTTTGCTTCAGTATGCCCGGAATTTTGGAAAGGACGTCAAAAAATTTTTGTTCCTGCTTGCCGCGAAACGATTCTTTCCGAGAAGAGCACATTTTATTCCACTGTACTTCAACTATCGGGCTTTCCATCGTGAAACCCCCAATAATCCGTGATCGGGCAACTGAAGATGGTTTGCAATAGTCTTTCAGCTTTAAAGCGCAAATGCGAGTCAGTTTCCGTTTTCTAATTACTCAGTCGAATTATTACTCAGTAATTAACAGAAATTACTGCAGTCGATCGTCATTGCGTCAAATCCCGATGTTTCATGAAAAATTGTATTCCGGGAGTAAAAAGGGCATGTCCGCCGAATTATGATTGCTAATTTAGAAACTCTGCAGAATAACGAGCGTTAAATCGCCAATCGCGCCAAATAATGAGTGCTGAATCACCAACTATCATGTTGATTCTTCCGAAATTCTCTCCTATTTTGCAACAATTTCTTTCTGAGTATAAAAAAATTTAAAACTTGATATAGAAAATTTATAATATCTACATAAAGATTATAGAAAATTTTTACCCCATTTTTGAAGGGCTGCTGTTCCAGACAGAAAATAGTGCCCCCGGCAAAAATCATCTTAAATAGACTGGTGCGAAAAATTTTATGACAGCCGCCCTTTCAAACAAGGTATGAAAAGCCTGAAACACTAAAAACAAAATACAAGCCGATGAAAAGATGTTTGATAACAAAAGACAGTGCAGTTGTTTTTATTTTGGAAAGGGGTGAGGACTAACGAAAATGTGTTGTTAATTTCGCTGTTCCAATTTATAAATATCTGCTCCGAATCCTATATTTTGCTGCTCCAAAACTGCTCCGAATCCTATATTTTGCTGCTCCAAAACTGCTCCGAATCCTATATTTTGCTGCTCCAAAACTGCTCCGAATCCTATATTGTGCTTCTCCAAAACTGCTCCGAATCCTATATTTTGCTTCTCCAAAACTGCTCCGAATCCTATATTTTGCTTCTCCAAAACTGCTCAGAATCCTCAATTTGCTGCTCAAAAACTGCTCCAAATCCTGAATTTTGCTGCTCCAAAATAGACTTAGTCACTTCCCACCCCTGATATATAAGAAAGACACCTGAAGTAGCAATTATTAAATTTGTGAATTGAACCGATAGTAGAAAAATAAAGGAAAGGAATGAGAAAAAGTCCCCATAAAAATACAGTAGGCTACAAAAATTCAGTAAAATGTTCCGCATTGCAAGGCATTGAAAACTAGCAAGGCACATTTGCAATATTAATAATATTCTCTCATATTTCTCGAGGATTTCTTGCATTAAGTTTGCACCAGTCCATATTACATCATTCATGTCTTCCTCTTCTGACTCAGAAATGGATGATTTAGATGATTAATTTTTTCTGAGCTTGATAAAATCTCTTCTGTCACTCACTTTTTTTACTTTGTTTTAATATTGTCGCAAGTGAAAATGAAGGTGATGAAGCAGTCAATTGATAAACTGAATAACTGTTTTTGAAATCGTTTCTTACTAGGAAAGAAACAATTTTAGCATACAATAAAGGAGGGAAAAAAAAAGAATTCCGACTCTTACTGTGGAAGAGGATTATTAGAGGGGAAAGGAAAATCTTTATCTCTTTCACTTGCTGGTACTGATGTTACGTTTCTTTCAAACTTGCTAGTACAATGAATAGGAATGTATTTTGTACAGGTAATACGGGGTATTTATCTGTATTTGAACAATGGTCTACCTATCTCAACGCAAAGCTAATAAAGCTGAATAAATTCCTAAAAATTATGTTGAGCAGCCCCCCCCCCATGAACTTCCGTATCTCTGCTCATGACTATGTGCAAGATGCAGGGTGTCCGCAAGAGAGGGGATTCGCACTGTATTTCATTCATACGCGGATGCAGGCGCTTCGAACGAGGGGGGGGCAGATTTCCCTCCTTCACTCTCCGACTATGATAATACAGATTTATTTTTGGGGAAAAGGAGGGCGAAAGGGGCAGGGAGGCTGGGGCCCGTGCACCCCCTCCCCAAGCCCATTAAAAATTAGGGGAAAAAATTATACAGTGAAACTCCTCTAAGACGATAGGTTGGCCGCTGATCGCATACAGAGGTGGCCGCGAAATAGGGGTTATTTTTGTATTATGTCTATGGAGCCTATTTTCCGTTCTGAGAAAAACTTGCCGCAAAGGTAAGTTGGCCACCTATGAAAGTTTCACTAGATTTATGTAAAAAAAATTTAAATATCAAAAGAAAATACTCTTTATATGTTACATTTACCAATTTCTGTTAATATAAATGCTTTTTGAAGGGTGTAGTAACTCAGAATTTCTCCGGAAGAAAATTTTTGTGGCCCTTCCCCCCGAAGTCTTTCATGCCTCTCCCAAAAGTTGATCCTGCATACGTCACTCGGTAGAGGCGACCAGTCCCCTCTGTTTCCACTCATGATTTTATTGCTCTGCTATAGGTATTTCATTTTCAATTGCAACACACAATTATTGAAAGGTTGCATAAAATTTCTATGATAAACACAACGTTTAATAAAAATTGGCGACATTGATAAATTGACAGAATGAAATATGCTACAGTCTATCAAGGCCTTTTACAAGAAAATCTGTTTCCCTTTGTTGACGGGAATTATCTGATATCCAAGAATGCTTCTATTTCACTGCTGAGTTGCTAATACCTCCCCAACCCAAAGTATCTTCGTGATAATTCTCGAAAAAAACCGATGTCAAACAACATTCAATTGTTCATTTGTGTTCTTCTATGTATGAGTATTTGTGTTATCAATGTGTAGGAAGTTACATGTGCCCTACAACTCTTCTTTTCCTGTGTCCTTTTATTTTAGAGATCTTCAAGTGAGGGGCAATCTAAAGATTAAAAATGGAGAAAGGAAAGGGGCGTATGACATGGCAGTATTAGTGTCCGGTGCAATACAAAAGATATGGGGGAAGGAACTGGTTTTCTTCGACGCAGATGCGCGTTCCCGGCACTTTCGAAACCATTTTTGGTGAACGAATATGTGAGTTGCTGCCCCTTTTGGTACACTAGAGTTTTGACTCACATGTGCGTCGCGGCCCCTCAGCTGGTTAAGTCATCACCTCGTTGTCAAAAAAGTATTACGTCTTAAGCGGAGTGCCGTCAGTTTTAATGTGCAATCTTGTAAAAATTGTATACATTTAAAGTAATAGGGCATTTATTGAATTATGAATCAAAATAACAATATTAATACAATTTATAGATAGCAAAAGAAAAATAATAGTAACTTTTTACCTTTTCTGATCTCTTATTACTTAATTTATTGTGGTAAAATGTACTGGTACATTTTGATTTATGCTAGTGATTTTTAATTTAGACTAACAGAGCAACTGTTCGAATAGGTAGCCTTTCTTCATAACAGAACTTTCTATTGCACATCAATTTTAAATATGCATCAAATTTAATTTTAGTGTTTTAATTCTTCATCAGTAGTTCATGATAAAACTACAAGGTAATCTCAAACACTTTTGACTTGAGGTGGGAGGCCAAGGGCAGGGAAAAGTTAACAGAGGACCTCAACTTGGGAAAGAATGTCTGATTTTTTTCAACACAGATAGTTTGTTTAAATTTTAAACTCTAAATTAGTAGAGCCCATGCAGAAATGAGATCTAGCTCGAACAGCCCCTAACACTTCAAAAAACCTTAGTCGGCAGATGAACTTCCCCAACATAACTTTCGCTACTTAAACTGTTCCGTTTGGGTATATAGGATTTTATGGCGACTTTTAAGCATATGGCAATACTGTTAATAAGCTCTTTTTTTAATGGGAGCCATAAAAATAGTCAGTTCCTCTTTCTCAAACTTTTTCATAGTGACGAGTAAACGAGGGTTTAATAACATTGTTGTCTATGAAAGCTGGAAGAGCCTGAAGAAAAATGGCGACTTAATCGGAGTGACAACTTATTAGAGTGACGACTTAACAAGGTTTTACTGTACTTAATATGATTGTAAAATAATTTCCTGCTCTCTATAGAATTATTTTGGACAATATATGTGTATTTCTTTATATAAAATATACAATTTCAATAGAGCATAATATAAAAGCTGAAGAAACTATGGAAGTATTTGATATTCTCTAATTTAACATGATTCTCGACCTTCCAAAATTTCTACTGCTTATATACATGCATGTGCATTGATATAAACCATCTGCTGCACTTTTTTATAACAGATAGTTGTTTTAAAACATTCTTTTTATGCCATATATGTAATGTTGTGTGTGATTTCTGTTATTATAAAATAATCTAGATAATCACTGATACTTAAAACGATATCCTTATTGTGCATAACATTAGAATATAGCTAGCAATAAAAATATTAAATTGTAGGACTAAAATATATTTTAATTTAGCAGTGCTGATTGCATATGATGCTCAAGAAAAGCTCGTATAACTTATTTATTATAACTTATTACAAAACTAAGAATGATGACATCGACAATTAAGATTTATGATATTAGGAATAAGCAGCTCTATTCAGCTCTATTTCACTTATTAAATTGAATGCAGGTAATCAATAGATAGAATGTACCATACAATTATAGGCCTATATTATCTGTTCTAGACTGTCGAGAAATTCAAAATTGTAAACTGATTAATATTTTTTTTTGATTATTGTAATAAGTTTGTGTTTTAAAATAAATCGTAATATACAAAAAAGTAAGTTTTTCATCATGTTATCAACCTATTGTGTTTGAAATATTATTCAAAACATTCAGCTTTTGATGGTTTAAACCAGTTTTTGATGCTTGTCATATCAAAAACCCAACGCTGGATTGAACCAAAGGAATATAGTAAACTGATATAGAACCCAAGTATATGGAACATGGCAAGTAATTATTAAAGAGATTTTGTATGTGATGAAAGAAAAACCTAGAAAAGAAATACAGTAAAGCCTCATTAACTCATCATTTTTCTTTGATTTCATCTAGCTTTCATAGATAACCATGTTATTAAACCAGGGTTGGCAGGTTTTTGACGCATGGCAGTTTTTTATGGTTTAAACTGTGACATCAAAAACCTCAAATATTGCTTTTCAATACAAAAATTTTCATTGGAAAAACATGTTAATTACAAGATTCATCGAAAGACTGGTTATTTGTGGAGATTTAGATTACAAGGAAGAAAATTCATCACTGCCCCCACGGGGACTCGAACCCCGGTCTCTTGCTTGCCGGACGAGTGCTCTACCATCTAAGCTATGAAAGCAGATAGAATGTATCTATATATATATATATATATATATCCGCTCCAAGGTTGAAACATTTTATCTGCTTTCATAGCTTAGATGGTAGAGCACTCGTCCGGCAAGCGAGAGACCGGGGTTCGAGTCCCCGTGGGGGGCAGTGATGAATTTTCTTCCTTGTAATCTAAATCTCCACAAATAACCAGTCTTTCGATGAATCTTGTATTGACAAGTGGAGAGGACGTTTCTATATACATGTTAATTGCATGTATTGTTTAAAATGACTTATACAAAGAATAAATACTTAATATGAATTCAAAATAATTTTCTACTCTCTATCAAATTATTTTGCACAATATATGTATTGTTTTCTTATAAAATATACAATTTGAATAGAGCATAGTATAAAAGCTGAAGGAAAAACTATCGCACTATACTATTTGATATTCTTCAATTCCGGATGATTCTGGACCTTCAAAAATTTCTTCAATTGCTTATATATGTGTATTGATATAAACCACATGCTGTACTCTTTTCATAACAAATAGGTGTTAAAAAATACCATATATGTAATATTGATTTATGTTATATTAAATTACCTAGATAATCACTGATACTTGAAAGAATATCCTTATTGTGCATAACATTAGAATATATATCTAGCAATCAAAATACTAAATTGTAGTAATAAAATGACTTTTAATTTGGAGTGTTGGCTTGTATATGTGGTGCTTAAGAAACTCCTGCAACTTATTCTTACTTTTGCACTAAGAATAAGTTTTACTATCATATGGTATATTTATTGGCATTTATACAATGCCAATTTGAAGTGTTTTTCCAATTGAAGCTGTATTTAAATGTGCAAAACAATGATTTGGGTATATCAAGTCCTGCCAGCTCTGCTTTGATTGAAAATACTCTTAACTCTGAATTTATGCAACCTAAGCTAAGAAATTTTTAGGTGAGAATAAATTAGTTTAATTATAGTGTACTGACAGATGCTGCGTGAGAATTTTTATATGGAATAAAATCTTGGGCAGATATGAAAATTTAAAATATTGAAAAATATGTATTTTATGCACAGTAATTATAATTCAAAATATAATACACTTTAATCTACCTGAATGTGTTTTTTTATTTAATATATCTATCGGGTTAAAAAAAAACTATTTGATAACATTGACAATAAGTTTTTCACTGTTTCAATACTGTGTTTCTAAGGTCCTAACCCTGATCCCTTATCACACGTTTTGAATAAACAGCTCTCTTTGACTTAGTAAATTGAACAAAGATAATCAATAGAGTTTAGATAAAATTAACTATAAAATTATGTATTTGTTCTAGATTCTTTGTCCTAAATTTTTTCTTTGTCGAAAAATTAAAAATCGTAAATTATAATTGGTATTCTGTTTTAATTATTGTAATAAATTAGTGTTTAAAAATAAAGCATTGTAATATGTAAAAAGGTAAGTTCTTCATGTTATATACCTATTGTGTTCAAAACATTATCCAAAAGCCTTCATTTAGGTGTTTGACAGTTTAAACCAGTTTTTTATGCTTATGTCAAAAACCCAACCCTGTATTAAACCCTCCTTTACTTGTCGCAGACCTGCCAACTCTCCGGATTTAGGCGGGAGACTCCGGATTTTTCATCCTTCCTCCCGCTCTTCGGATTTTTAAAAATTTTTCCAGATTTTCGCAGAAAATTAGATTTTTGCGAGCTTTCATGTTGTCGTGACGCCAATGAAAGTAGTCGTCGTTAGGGAAAACACCCATCGAGAGAGAGAGAGAGAGGACAGCCGTGGTCATTTCCATCGAGCAGCCGTATGAAAAAGTCTTGGTGACTGCATTTAAGCAACTGGCAAAGACTTTAAGTAGCGTTTATCTGCAATAATTTATCAGGGGCATGACTTTGGTTGCCAAAATTCCTGTATAATCATTATTGTATTCCATTAACAGCCATGCGGTAAACACAAGTTTTTTCATCAGCAGTTTTGTATTTTGAAGTTTTTTAATTGTTTCCTCCGATTAAATATGTGTTCAGAAAGAAAATATAAAACTTTAAGCTATATACAGCTAAATATAAAGCTTTTGAGAGTTCATATACTCAAGATTATCAATCACTGATAGCATCCATGAAAGGAAACTTAAGTTTTATGAGCAGT
The DNA here is from genome assembly GCF_987345545.1 of Pholcus phalangioides. Taxonomy (NCBI): domain Eukaryota; kingdom Metazoa; phylum Arthropoda; class Arachnida; order Araneae; family Pholcidae; genus Pholcus; species Pholcus phalangioides. Next base: position 987,064 of record NW_028301619.1, read on the forward strand.
ATACGTAAATGTGATTTCTCTATTCTGCATGGAAAGACTGACATGAAATTATATTCTGCTCGGGGGGGGGGGCAATGGAACTTTTTCTTCATTTTAAAAAAATGTTTTCGAAAAATATTTTTTTGTGATTTTTTTGATCGAGTCTATGAGTGTCGGGGGGGGGGGGGGGGGTGCCCCCCTTCAGAAGAATCTCTGGATTTCTGAATTCCAAAAGTTGGCACGTCTGTTGTCGCTAATTTCAGTTGTCACTAGGAAAAGTTTGAGTCAGAAACAGGTTATTTCTATGGCTCCCTTTAAAGAAAGGGCTTGATAACAACATTGCCATATGTTCAAAAGTGACCGTAAAAACCATATGTACCAAAACGGAACAGCTCTAGTTAATAAAGTTATATGGACAAAGTTCATTTGCTGACTAAAAAAATCAAAGCTCTAGAAACTTTAGGGATTGTTCAAACTGGACTCTATTTCTGCATTTGCCCTATTAATTTTAGGCTTCAGATTAAATCAAAATATTTTTGTTGAAAAACCAGACATTTTTTCAAAAGGTGAAGCCTTTTAGTGTCTGCTTTGCCCTGTGTAGTACCCCCTCAAGTCAAAATTGGGCAGTGTGTTCGAGTTTATCTTATATTTGTATCATGAATTGCTGATAAGTGTATCAGTGTATTTTACCATATAAGTAAAATACTAAAAGCTCAAAAAAGGTAAAAAAATTTTTTTTGTAAATATTGTAATCTTAATTCATATTTTAGTAAATGTTATATTTTTCACAATATTGCACATTAAAACTGATGACACTTTGCTTAAATAGTCATTATTTCTTGATAACGCGAGTGAAAACTTATTGAGGTCTTACTGTATCTAAGCTTTTTAGTTACATGTGCACCATGGGTTTTCTATTTCAAATCTGAATTAACATGAATCCCATTGTATTCCCACGAGACTTTATCTAAAGTAGGGCAGAGTTACGACTTGGGGCAACCGTGCTGAGTGTGATTTATGCTGAACTATTTAAATGTGTTGCATCTCTAATACCAGAAGTCAAGAGATTTGGTATTTCATTTGACCATATGAATCATAATTTTATTTATGTACACACTTGTGCCAAATAGAACTTGATTTTTTTTCTTTGCTACAGCAAACACAAAATACATTTAAAAGACAAAACAGAAACCACATACAGACCTGCCAACTCTCCCGATTTAGGAGGGAGACTCCGGATTTTTTCAGAAAATTAGATTTTACGCGAGCTTTCGCGTTGCCATGGCGTCAATGATTACTGTCATCGTTAGAGAAAACACAAATAGAGGACAGCCGTGGTCATTTCCATTGAGCAGCCTCAAAAAAGTCTCTGTGACCGCATTTAAGCAACTGGCAAAGACGCAACTTTGTTTACGTACGTTTCTCGGCACTCATTTATCAGGGGCATGACATTCGTTGCCGAAATTCCTGTATAATCCTTATTATATTCCGTTAACAGCTGTGCGGTAAACATGTTTTTTTTTGTCGGCAGCGTTGTAATTTGAGTTTTTTTAATTGTTTCTTCCGATTAAACGTGTTCAGAAAGAAAATATAAAACTTTAAGCTATAATAAAGCTAAAATATAAAGCTTATAAGAGTTTATATACCCAAGATAGAATCACTGATAGCATCCACGAAAGGAATGATTTCTCTATTCTGTGCGGAAAGACTGACATGGAATTATATTCTGCTCAGGGGCAATGCAGAACTTGCCTTGGGGGGGGGGTGTAACTTTTTCTTAATTGATTAAAAAAAAAAATTTGAATTTTTTTTTTGATCGAGTCTGCGAATGCCGGGGGGGGGGGGGGTCCCGCTCGGGAGAATCTCCGGATTTCTGGATTTCAAAAGTTGGCACGTCTGCACATAGAAAAGGCAAGACATGAACACATATATAACCACATTGGGCCCTAAGGCAGCCCATGAATTAAATTATATTTTATGTAAGCACTTTTTAAATGATCTGCCTGGTGGTTACCTAAAAGTAACAATTGATGTCGACCTGAGAAATATTTTAAAACTATTCTAAAACATCGAATTCTGTTGATTAATATGTGCTATATACTGGTCATGTATACAAACGACCATCTGACAGGTGGCTATTATGTATATGAATATGTTCAATTCAAAAGAACTGATGGGCATCGGCAGTGTTTCGAACCTGTGAGTGCTCTCTCATCTTGAGCTTTATATACAGGAAATTTCAATTTCTGAATAAATTCTGGAGACGTTAAGACCCATGTCACCAATTACCATGGGTGTTCAAGCACCCGCAGTTACCCCCGGCTTTAACACCACAGAGGATTGGGTTCTAATTCTCATTTGTAATAGGCTTTACTAGATCTCGTTTGAATAAACCACTGTGAGCTCCAAATGACTGTGGTGTTGCAAAAATGAACAAATTACAAATAGATACAGTTGAACATCATTAAATGGAGTTGCTTAACACATTTTACTGCTTTATGTGAAATATGTATTGGGTCTCACATTAAAGTGAAATTTAAAAAATATCTGACAACAAAAAATTTGGTCTAAGTGAAGTAATTTCCTTAGTCCCTTTTTCTTTCTGTGAAAAGATTTAACTCTGATAGAGAAATTTTCTTTCTGTTTATGCTGTAAGACAGTGCTTCCCATGGGTGGAGATACATGGGAGCATGAAGGGGTTGCAGCTCCCTCCCCAGCATCAAAGATTTGTAAGGTTGATAAAAATATATGTCTGTGCTCCAAAGCAGAATATTTTGGATTGTTCTGCAACAAGCCCTCGGCTGATTAGAAAATTTTTCATAATAGTGATTCTTCACTATACTTGTCTTTAAATTCTTCCAGATTGTTCTGTGACGTACTTTGCAGATTTTGGCATATTCTACTTTGGGGTCTGTATAAATGTATCGACTTCATTCTCCACTGAAAGTTGCAAAAGATTAAAATTGATTTCTTATCAAATGTTTTTATTTTGTAGATTCACTTGCATTCCTCCCATTTCATTAAGACCCCCCTATTTCATTAACAAAACCCCAGGGGGGGGGGTCGCTATTCTGCGCTTAGGAACTACTCGTATAAGAAAATAGCCCAGTGCGTTCATTTTGTCGAATGAAAAAAGATCACTAAAAAGTACCAGAAAAGTTGCAGAATTTCACTTTTGGTGTATGGTAGACATCCTGTTAAGACCTATTGTATGATGCACAAAACAATGTATTCACACCAATGGAAGTCTCAGGCCCTCCGCTAGCAAAACAAGGTTTTTATATTTAATTTGACATATTTAATACAAATATTATTACTAATCAGCCGTGGTCATCAATCACATAACCAATCATAATCATTTTGAGGCCTAACCCTAGACAATGGTGGTAACAGGTATGTTACACAATGGCAAATCAATGATAATCCAGCCATATCGCAGTGGTTTGTTATTTAGTAAAAACCCCTTTGGAAGAAAAGAAAAAGATGATCCCCCATAAAATCCTTCATGCGTTACTGCCCTACCTTTACCCTAGTCACTGATGGATTAAAGGAGGGTGCGACTTCCCCACAGAGAGCAAAAACAAAATTCTCTGGGATATAGTACAATAAACCCCCTCCCCAGTATTTGTTGCATCTTCCAACCAACTGCTTCCACCCATAAAATTGCATTAATCTGTCACTGCTTCCTGTGCTTTGGTACACTGTTTGGGAAACTACTATGGTATAAGTGTTTTAACAAACTCGCGTGAAGGTGTGGATCTAATCCCCTCCTTCTCCCCAAGCGAAATACGATAGTTCATGAAATTTTCAGAACTTTATATGATAATATTGCATTCAGTCAATCTGTTCAAAATTACCTATACCAATGCTCTTGATTAAATACATTCAAGAAAACTTCCACTGAAAAACAGGAACTAAAAAAAAGCCACGATGAGAAAAAACTGTGACTATCGTGGAAAATACGGGGCAAAATGCTGGACATATGACCATCTTTTTCAGAGTGTCTAATTTTTAGCAATTTGTAAAATCACCCCCTCTCCCCAACCGCAAGCTCTAGATCCACCCATGCTACGTGTACATGTGTTGAAACATTGTTCAAGAAATCTGAAAACATATATTCTAATTTATGTGAGGTAGAGTTCGCAAAATAATAATTAAGTGAATAAAAATTTTTCCCTCAAATCCAATCATACCAGTTAAACACTAAATTTATCAAATGTATTTTTTTATTCCCCATGTGTCCACCTGCTCTCGTAAAGATCGAGCTATATCAGCATTGTCATTTCAACTCGGTTGTTGTTACATCAGATTCCACGGATATTAAACATCGGGCAAGCGCACTCACTGTATCTGTATCATCATTTCAACTTCAGTGTTTAATATTGGTGGAATCTGATGTAACAATATTGTACAAGCGCACTCTCTATATTGGCGGTAACAGATGTAACAATATCGCTCAAGCACATCACTATATCTGTGGTATTGGTCATTAACATTGCGCAAGCGCACTGGTTATATCGACATCGTCATTTCAACTCTCATGTTCTTACATTGGATTCCACTGATATTAGATATTGGAATTAATGATTCATCTCTGTGTTCAAAAACGTGAAATTAGTATATCGATGTGGGCATCAGTTACATCAGTGATTTATTATAAATTGATATATTGCCCAGTCCTTTCTTTTTTTTCAAACCAAGCACAACTCAGGTCTATAACCATATATGGGCAATTTACTACATAGTGAGTTGTGGTGGAATTGTAGGTGTGTGTACCTAACAATCTGTGTGCATATGTAGTGTTGTCTGGTTTTTCAGTGCTGCCATCTATATTTCAGAAGTGAAGTGTAAAGATTGAATTACATTTGTATCATTTGTTGTTCTCTGTGATGAGACTTTTTAAAGGGGAGATTGGCTCACATTCGCACCTCAAAGTTTGGAACCACAGAAAACCAACTTCAGCCGACCACCACTGTGGCGATGGTGGGGTTCCTAACCCGGGACTTCGCGATGCGAGTCCATCACTGTGACTACTAGAATTGCCCAGTTCTACTGAACAATCGATATTCTAGGAGCTTAGCTTTTCTATCTGCATGTATCGGACACAAAAATGAGCTTAGCAATTGGATGAGGACACTATGAACTCACTGAGTTGTGTACATAGTGCCTAGTCCGTTAGAGATGCTTCAATATCTACCTGAGATGTAAAGTGAGATGTGTCCGGTCCTTCATTATTAAATGTGTACATAGTGTTAAATATGAAAAGATATTCAGTAACTCATCTTTTTCTATAAATTCTTGTTTATACAATTTTTAATTTGTTTATTTTACCCTTCAGTAGATTTTGTACTTTTTATAGGGCTCCTTAGTGTTTTTTAAAAAAAGCTTATCTTTATATTTTGGGCAGTACCTGGAGAAAAAACTATTTTCCATAGAATCCTGCTTAAAATTGCATTTTGGCTTACGAAGATTTTGGCTAACGAATATTATTCTGAAATGAATTATCTTCATTAGCTGAAGTATCACTTGTAATGTAAAAATAATTCTTAGTTATATAGTCATATCTAAAGTGAAATTACCACCATACCCTTGCTAAAAAAAGGGATGTGTTGCTCTTGTTTTCTAGGAGGAACAACCTCCACCAAACTTGTCAGTTTTTTTCACACATTATTAACCCTTAAACTGCTCCCACTGTCTATAGATGATGAGTGTAGCTTGCAGAATCGCTTTATACAAATACAAATACAACGCCACAACAGGCAAAATGCCCAACGAGGTGGCTGATAAAAAGATGCCCATAATTTATGGTGATTCACAGTGCAGAGAAAGAGGAATTTTTTTCTCATACATACAGAAAGGCTTTATTCTATTTTCACAGTCTAAGGGTTAATAATCATTTATTAATAGGTTTGTATTAGAGCAAAACTTTTATATTAATAAAATTTACTAATATTACTTTAAATTGCCCTTGTCTTTCATTTCCATATTTTCAAAGTTCAGATACAATTACTGTATTTCTTGATCTACTAATTTTATTTTAATTATTTAAAAAAAATTATTTCCATCACTTAGTGAATCAGATACTGTTATTTATCCTCTTTAAGATACTCTTATATTCTCATGTGTGAGAACTCCTATACATATTCTTTAGACAAAATGATTTCAAGTTATAAAACGTTAGTTATATTTAACCCTTTTGAGGACCAAAAAGTGAAAGGAACAAAAATTCTGTATGAATTTTTCATTCTTTCCAATGATATTTTACTTGGTGCTTATTAAAAAAAATTATTTTTTGAAGATTGTTTTTTTTTCCTTTTTTTTATTGAAAAGTTGCATTTTGGATTTTTTTTCATTCAATTTCAGGGATACTGCTGGACAAGAAAGATTCAGAACAATCACCACAGCCTATTATAGGGGAGCAATGGTAAGATCAAGATGACAAAGATTGGTTTCTATAAATACATTTGATATTTTCTCTTTGGTCTCTTCGCATTCTTTTAAAGTCATTCTTCTGTAGTTCATCCTGGACTGGAGTAGGCTATAAGGTTTTGGAGATCATACCTACAGATAGACTGACTTGGTTGAGGCTTGAGGGGGGATGTGAGAGCTAAGTGTGCCCTTGTTGGCACACGGAATGAGTTATAAAGAGACTTAATTTTTGAATATGTTTACAATGGAAGAATGCCGGTGGTGGGGGATATGATCAAAGTATTCAAAATTTTCAACGGGATGGACCATGAATTATTAATACGTTGTCAATTGACTGCTTCGACAAGGCGACACCCATATCAATTGATAAGGGTCAACTCCAGGTTGTGGTACTCCTGAGGAGTAGTAAATTATAACACAATTAATATATTTAAAAAGTGAAAAGCTAAACAGGTTGGAGTAAATCGAGAAGCTATCCGTACTTAGAATAAAACAGCCATAATATTTTTTTATGTGGGCTTTGTATATTTTATCATGCATGTATAGTATTTAGTTTTTATAATTACATTTTTAATGGGGATACTGTATTTTAGAAATATGACATCCACATTTGAATCGTTAAATGTAAAAGTGAGTCATGTCTCATTTTTAAAGTTTTTATTTTTTGATGGATTCTTGTAAAAGAGACACCAATTCGTTGTTTTATGGTAAAATGTGTCAAGTCTCTCCTCTAGATGCTGAGACAAAAGGAACCTTAAAATTTGAAAGGTGTCTTGTCTCCTTTTTACATTTAGTTCTCGAACACTAACAGGTGGCAGCAGGGTTTTCTGTTGAGCTACCTTCATGAGAAGGTTTTCATCATTTAAATTGCTTTTGTTTTGTTGTTTGTTGACCAAGGGTTGTGGTTATTCGACATTATTAATGAAACGCCATCGTAAGTGAATCGTGGAAGTAACATCAGATTATTCAGACTCTTCTTCATCTTAGGAGGAAAATGTCTTGACTAAGCAAAGGAAACAAGGAAAGAAATACATTGTCTTACAGACGAAATTTCATTAAGGATGCCAGGCTCAAAGGGGAAGCGCATATTAATACTGCTAGAAAATAAATTGCTAAAAAAACTTCGCCCATTGTGAAGTGACAATACGTAAGTATCAAATTCTCATAACTGGTATAGGGACAATTTCACTTTAAGTTAGGGTGGTTTATTTGATTTTTGTGTTATCTCCAAATTAGTGTTTTTTTAATCTTTAAAAAATTTTAAATTATATTTTTCTAGTTGCTGCCCTGGCAAGTGTCTCAAGCTCTTTGATGAAGGTGAATTGATAGTCTTGTTTACTTAGTTCTACACAAAAAGGACAAAAAATTAGCGAAATAGTTTCCTTCAAGGCTTGATGGAGATAGTTTCATTGGGTAGAAAAAGAACCAGAGTGAACGTGCCAGAAGAGAAGAGGAAACCCAAAGGTTGTACAGTTTACTATGAGCTCCTAAAATCTGGTCTTGATCAAAAAGTATGTAAACAAGCCTTCGTGAAAACTTACCAAGTGACCAAAGAGTTCAGAGAATCTGGGACCTTTTAAGATTGAGCAAAATCACCACAGACACGATATTTCCGTTATACTAGAAAAGAAGTGACCTACTTGAATTCTGATCGCAGTGTGAAAACTATGCATGCCCTTTTCAAAGAAATTCACACTGATAAGATTTCTTAACAGTTATTGGCAGTACTTCAAGGAAAACTTTTCTCTTAGATTTGGAAGGCCAGCAAAGGACACATGTGAAGAGTTAAAGGTTAATATGAAAAGTTCTGCCCTTTGTGAATCAGCTAAGCGAACTGCCGTGGCAGAATTATTAGTGTGTAAAAGAAGCAAAAAATTTTATGATGCAATCGAAAAAGCTTTGCTTTGCCAAGAAAACAGCGATATTCTGTCTGTGTATTGACAATATGACTACATTATCCTTACCTCAGATTCTAGTGCCTGATATGTTCTATTTCAGGTAGCTGAGTGTTAATATCTTAGGTATTCGTAACCTAAGAGATAGTAAAATGAAATGTTTCATTTATGATAAAACAAAGAAGCAAAGGGCCTAATGAAGTCGTGTTACTTTTGAAAAATATATATGTCGATGCAGCTGAAGATGGAAAGATTTTGTACCTTTTTATGGTCAACTGTGGAAGGCAGGATAAAAATTACATTTTTTTTATGAAGTTTTTGATATTCTCAGTAGAGTATGGACGTTTTGAGGAAATTAAACTACCTTTCCTCATCGAAGGACATTTGTTTTACCCTGTGATAGGGATTTCACCCTGATTAAACAAAAATAGAGAAATTGTGTGTACGCAGTGGACAAATGTGTGGATTTGATCAATCAGATTGCATCAACATTTACTGTAGCAGAACTTAAAAGTGTAAGGACGTTATTAATTTCAAGACATTTTGGCCAATCTGTACAAGAAGAAAATCTTAAATTTGGAAAGCAGGGGAAAGAATGTCCTAAAAGAGCACAAGGTTTTTCTATTCCAAATACCATCAATTTTCTGTGCTCAAAGATTCATCCCATACAGTTGAAATGTACACAATACATCAGTGGTATATTAGCTCACAAATTGTCCCACTAAGATAACTTGGTGTACCACTTATGATAAACCCCAAAGCAAGGCTTATTTATCAACAAAACTTCTAATGACCAAAGAAAAAAATGGATGATTTGAATAAAACAAAAAAATACATCCCAATGCAGTATAAAGATTTTTGGGAAAAGATTTTATTGCACCAACCATTAATTATTTAGAAAGGCACCTGGAAGAGTAGTACTTTTGATCCCTGTCTGATACACAGTTTGTATAGTATGCAAAGCTAAATAAAGTTTGTTTCATTGTGTACATTTGTTTACTTATGTGTTTTCCTGATATTTTTCATTGGGAAATTAGGGGCTCTAAGATGTTTACTTGTAAAAAAAGGTCATGACTGTATGAGACTTAACTCGCTTGTGGATATTCTTAAGCAAGTAAAATTAAAAATCCAGCCTCAGGGCTTCATTAAATGTATTCCAAAGACATTACAATTAAATTTTTTACTAAAAACAAACTATTGGAGTTTTTTTCCTCTCCTGAAAACTTAAAAACATGTGACATGACCCCTTTTTACATTTAGCGATTCATGTATTGTCTCCAAAACTGGAGCCAGTTCAACAAAATCAACACCAGTTTAGAAATCAGCAGCTTCAATATACCCTAAAACGTTTGAAACTTCCTTGGCAACTTCAGAAAAAAAAAATAATTGAGCAATGTTATTTTTTATTAAACACATTTTGTACTTTTACTTAGTCTGTATCAGTACCTGACAAGCACCAGGTCACCATTTTGACTGAAAAATTAGGATTGGCACCTAAAATTTTCTAAATATGGTTACTAAATTTTTTGAAATTCATATCAGTATATTTATCAACATTAAAGGGTGTTACTGTATTCTGGAAAAAGTTGAAAGTACTATAAATAATGTTTTAAGAACAGGTTTAATATTAATAACAAATTATTTATTACATTAAAAGTGGATATACATAAACTAAGCACTGGAGTGAAAATGCCCAAACCGCTTACTTGCTGGAGACACAAAATGTTGTGTTTACAAAAGTGCTGTTGCCACTACATGATAGCAAAATAACCCCTCTTGTATGAAGAGATGGAAGGGAACCCGGGTTCAATTCCCAGAGGAGGCAAATCACTTTTCTTTCCAAATATTAGTTTCGGCATAACATCCAGAAAATTCAATTTCTCAGTAATCCCTCTTGGTTTTAGCCTTTTAAATGGCTAAGTATATTTATTGCAATACTCCCCAAAAAAAATCGGAAGTACATAGATGATTATATGAATGTAAAACTAGAAGTTAATGTTCGTAAATCAAATGTGAAGGCTTTCTTCGCTCACGCAATGGATATCGACGAGTCACTGGTACAGTACTTTTATCAGCAATATTATGATTCACCCGATAACTTTTTGTTGCACAGCAGAAGAACTCACTCCACTGTTTGACATTTGACAGGAATATAATTGTCACATCTGTCGTGACGGATTTGGAAGTGATGAATGGGTAATGTTCTCATCAACAGGAACATGTGTAATAGATCTGCCGCCTGCCAGTCCAGTGGTTAGGGAGCTAGCTTCTGACTGTGCAGGTCTGGGTTCGAATCCTGGGTCGGGCATGGATGTCTACTAATACTAACAAATTCCCTGGATAGATCGTAACAATCTCTTGGGAATACGTGCTGATCACATCTTTCACTTGCAATTGATTTCCTAGGAATATCACATACACTACTATCAGCAGTCACTGGATTATAAGCATGATCAGGGCGTAACTTATCAATGTGAGCAAGATATTTCTCACTGGCGATGTTAACAATCCATGTCTTGCTTCCCTTGGGTTCTACCAACGTTCCCTGACTCCATTGATGATTGTTACTGGATTGAATAAAAACTTTCTGACCAAGGTGAAAAAAGCTTTTTTCATTCATAATACATTTTCTGTGAATCTTGTTTTTTTACCCTCGCTTGAACACTGGGATGTACAAGAGACAACGGTGTTCTGAGTTGTCTAGACAAACAATTCAGCGGGTGATAAACCAGTTGTACAATGAGGTGAACGATATGTCATCAGGATTGAGAAATTTCCTTACTCAAGATCTATGATCATTTTTCAGTTTTTTCATACATGCTTGAAAGTCTGTACTGACCTTTCTGCGAGTTGAATGAAAACTGCATTCGGTTTTAAAAAGGATCTGAATTCCTCCAAAACCAATTGAGGACCATTGTCAGAAACCAACTCTGATGGTAAACCATATCGAGAAAATAACTGTTGTAAAGCATATCAGTGGTACTAACCAAAGTAATAGAAAGCATTTGTATCACCTCCAACCATTTAGAGTGGCTATCAACAACCTAAAGATAATTCTTTTCATCTTTTTGTGCAAAATCAGTATGTCAATATGCACCGTATCCCATGGAAATTTGGACCGCACCCACTGTTGAAGTGGGGTTGCTGATAAAGCTTTGCTTGCCTTCTGACATGCAGAACAATGTTGAACAAGATTTTCAATTTTTGCAATTGTATCCACCAAATATGACCTCTGGCAATAGCTTTTATCTTGGAAATTTCAGAATGTGTATCGTACCATAGAAGACAACCACAGTCCACGGACAACTAATCCTTGCATATGAAAAATGGTTTTAAAGCCTCATTATTGAGTCTTTAAAGCCAACCATTCTGAACATATTTCAAGGCCATTCCCAAAATTGAGTCATTGCAAGTTACCTTGGCAATATCTGAACTAATTATCGGCAAATCCTCACAATATGAAATCTTGAATGCATCAGATTGTGCATCCATCTCAGATTCTACTGGAGCATGAGATAATCCATCAGCTTTGTCTTAATCAGAACTCTTTTTGTATTCAATAGAATACTTGAATGAAGATAATAAAGCCCACCTCTGCAGCCTAGCGGCTGCAATTACATGGACTCCTTTGTCTGGTGCAGAAATGCTTATTAAAGGGCAATGGTCAGTAACCAATACAAAAGGTTTACCAAACAAATACTGCTGAATTTTTTTTATAGCAAAAATTATTGTTCCTGCCTTTTTTTCAATTTGAGAATAATTTTGTTCAGCTTTAGTTAATGTTCTAGAGGCATATGCTATGGGACATTCCTTATTGTCTATCACATGTGATAAAACAGCTCCCAAACCAAATGGAGAAGCATCACAAGATACTTGTAATGGCAAGGTTTCATCATAGTGGAAGTACTGCATCTGATGATAAAATTTTTTTACATTTCTTAAAAGTTTCTTCACACTGAGACGACTATTTCCATGGTGTGTCCTTTTGAAGCAATTTATATATAGGACCCAATAGCATAGCAAAATTTTAACGAACTTTGAGTAATAGTTCAAGAGACCTAAGAATGACTTAAGTTCAGTGACATTAGTGGGAGCTTTCATTTGCTTAATGCACTTAATCTTTTCACATCAGTAGGATGAATACCTTGATTGTCAATTATATGGCCAAGAAATTTTACACTTTCTTGCAAAAAGCTACATTTTGACAAATTAAGTTTCGCATTATAATCAGAAAATCATTCAAATACCTTTTCTAATGTTTTCAAATGTGCGTTAATTGTATCACCAGAAATCAAAATATCATCTTGAAAACATATCTGATTACAAACCCTGAAGGATCTTTTCAATTGATGATTGAGAAATTGCTAATGCACTATTTATGCCATACAACAATCTTGATGGATGTACTAAACCTAGGTGAGTGTTGAAAGTAAGACATTCTCGAGAACGTTGATCAAGTTTGATTTGTTGATAAGCATGACTCAAGTCCAACTTTGAAAAATACTTTCCATCATTGAGAGTCGAAAACAAATCCTGCTGTGTAGGCAGTGGATATTGATTTTGATAAAGATACTTGTTCAGTGACTTTAAAATCACCACAGAGTCGAGCATCACCATTCTTTTTCATCACAAGAGGTGTTGCCCAACTGGAATGCTCCACGTTGTACAGATTCGTGAATTTCTTTGGCAACTTTCACTTTCAATGAATAAGGCACAGGATGGGATTTTTGCAAAAAACTGGTTGAGCATCCTTCATTTCCATTGTTGCCTTGATATGTCTAATTGGTTCACAACTTTCCTCGAAAAGCTTGTAATATTTATCAGTCAGCCTCCTGGCAGGATCACCAGATTCATTCATTTTGCATATAGAAAATATTTTAGGCTAATTCAACTTGAAACATTTTATCCAGTCTCTTCTCCAAACAATGCTGGTCGATCGCTTTGCACAATTATAGCACAAGACTTGGAAGTTTGATATTGCCTTTGGCGATAGACCTGAGTTGTGCTTGGTTTAAAAAAAAAAAAAAAAAAGTCTGATTCTCGTAAGTGACATCTACAATCACCTCCCCGGAAACATCAATAGGATTTTTATTGTAATCCTGAAGAAATACATTCATAAATCTGGGAACAACCTGAGGTAGATTTTTCTTTAGCCAATACTCGGAGACAGGGTTGTTTGGTTTTAACCAGGGTTGGTAAAAAACCCGTTTTTTTTTACAAAAACCAAAAAACCGGGTTTTTTTGGTTTAAACCAGGTTTTTTTGTTTTAAATAGTATTAACATTAAAAACAGTAAAATTTCTGAAAAATCATTCAAACTTCTAATAATTAATTAAAATAAAATATTTATTAATGTAATTAACACTATTCCCATATTAATTAACCAATAAATATTTCTGACATTTTAACAAAAACCAACTTTTGCAATTTAATTATTTTTTGCAACTCAATGGATCACTGTGTGTTTGAAAATTCTTTCAATGTTATTATTAATCATATAATATATAAAGGTTTTTTTCTCCAGTTACTTTCAGTATACTTAATTAGAAAGCTATTTTGCATAAACTAATAAAAATTAGGTGAATATAATGTATTTAATGAAGCATAAATAATGCAGATTAATTAGCAATGATTTACGCTATACAGGGTGATTATAACTAAGGTTCTGATTTCAAAACACTGTAAAAAAAGAACGATTGTCAGAATGACTTGAAAATTGACATGAATATTCCTGAAGAAATGGAATTTTATTTGGTAAAGGAAAAAAATAACAACTTAAAAATGTAAAATTAATGACATCCAACACATGGGAAATTTGCTTGCAGAACGGAAATGATAGCCAGTCATGGCAAAATGATAATTATAGCATTTCACGATTTCATAATTAATGGAAACATCACTAAAAAACGAAGTAATCAACAACTACAACTTACCCAAGAAATGTTAAATATGTTGTCCACAGTGTTCTGGATATGAGGTGAAAGCACAAAAATTCTTGTTCAACAACAGAGTATGCCATGGTCATGATGTGGATGCGCTTGCAATTCATCTTTATTGAACCGACCTCTCTCTTCCCCCCCCCCCCATTAATATTCCTGAGGAACTGCTAACATATAGGAAGGGATGCACTGGAGATTGCAATTAACCAAAGTTTGGAGATTGCAATTCATAGCCAGTCATAGCAAAATGATAGTTATAGCATTTCACGATTTCATAATTAATGGAAACATAAAAAAAAAACGAAGTAATCTACAACTTACTCAAGAAATGTTAAATTTGTTGTCCACCGTGTTCTGGATATGAGGTGAAAGCACAAAAATTCTTGTTCAACAACAGAGTATGCCATGGTCATGATGTGGATGCGCTTGCAATTCATCTTTATTGAACCGACCTCTCCCCCCCCCCCCCATTAATATTCCTGAGGATCTGCTAACATATAGGAGGGGATGCACTGGAGATTGCAATTCATAGCCAGTCATGGCAAAATGATAATTATAGCATTTCACGATTTCATAATTAATGGAAACATCACAAAAAGTACGAAGTAATCAACAACTACAACTTACTCAAGAAATGTTAAATATGTTGTCCACAGTGTTCTGGATATGAGGGGAAAGCACAAAAAATCTTGTTCAACAACAGAGTATGCCATGGTCATGATGTGGATGCGCTTGCAATTCATCTTTATTGAACCGACCTCTTCCCCCCCCCCCCCCCATTAATATTCCTGAGGAACTGCTAACATATAGGAAGGGATGCACTGGAGATTTCAATTAACCAAAGTTTGCAATCTGACCACTGCTCGTAACATTTTGTGGCACCAACCCCCCCCCCCCCCCCAGAAGTTGCAAGGGTTAATTTGCATCCTGTTATTGTCAAAATGGGTCTTCAGCAGCTGCTTTGCTGGTATTGCAATGTGCAAGAAGTTGTTCTATTCACACACTGATGCTGTGGAAGTGCCGAAATGATGTGGTTGCACAAAATAGATTATACTGCTGGCCAAGTGTACTGCATTATCTACTTGCACTTTTTTCCTTTTGCGAAAGAAACTTCCATTGCTTCAGGAGTATCCATGTAAATTTTCAAGTCATTCTGATCAGTACTTATTGTATAGTTTTGGAATCAAAACCTAAATTATAATCATGCTGTATATAGCTGATTATTTTTCATAAATCTGTTACTACTATCCAGTAGAACCTTTGATTAACTGGGCTTAACCATGAAAGTATTAAAAAAAAACAACTATTATTATTAACGAATATTAAGAATGGGAGATATACAGTAGATGTGCTACTTCTTATGGGAAAGAAAATAAAAATGTATGTGAAGGTAATGTAACTACTAGTACACTAGTCTTTGTCCTTTAAGGACAGCTGGTGTCTTTATTGGATTATAAGACCACCTGCCCCTAGCATGATGGTATCACTACTGTTGCTGCTTCTTTGTGAAGGGAAAAAGAAACCTGTGAGAAATACACCACTGCATTTAGATGTGTGATGCAATCTTTATTCATGAATTTGCTGAAGATAGAGCATCAGAATGTAGCCAAAGGTTAGAAAATGTGGCAAGAATGAGAAATTTTGGCTTCTGTATATAGCTTTAAATAACTAAGATATTTCATATGAACAAAATCTTATGTCATTTAAAGATATACCATCAGAATGTACCCCAAGGATATAAAATGTGGTAAAAATGAAACATTTTGTCTAATAATGAACCAATATGATATTTTTCAAGGAAAAAAATGATATTTAGGCCACTTTTATCTGATTTTTTGAAAAAAAACCACTTGGTTAAAACCAAACAACCCTGGTTTTAACCAAGTGGTTTTTTTCAAAAAATCAAATAAAACTGGCCTAAATGTCATATATCATATTGGTTCATTATTAGCCAAAATGTTTCATTTTTACCACATTTTATATCCTTGGGGTACATTCTGATGGTATATCTTTAAATGACATAAGATTTTATTAGTGGTTTTTTTCAAAAGTCATAAAAGTGGCCTGAATATATATATATTATTTTTTTTCATATGAAGTATTTTAGTTATTTAAAGTTATATACAGAAGCCAAAATTTCTCATTCTTACCACATTTTCTAACCTTTGGCTACATTCTGATGCTCTATCTTAAGCAAATTCATGAATAAGGATTGCATCACACATCTAAATGTGGTGTATTTCTCACAGGTTTCTTTTTCCCTTCACAAAGAAGCAGCAACAGTAGTAACACCATCATGCTAGGGGCACACACACACACACAGGTGGTCTTGTATTCCAATAAAGACACCAGCTGTCCTTAAAGAACAAAGACTAGTGTACTAGTAGTTACATTACCTTCACATCCATTTTCTTTCCCATAAGAAGTAGCACATCTACTGTATATCTCCCAGTCTTAATATTCAATAGTTGGTAGTTTTTTTTTTATACTTTCACTGTTAAGTCCAGTTAATGAAGGTTCTACTGTATAGTAGTAACAGATTTATGAAAAATAATCAGCTATATACAGGGTGATTATAATTTAAGTTTTGATTCCAAAACTATACAATAAGTACTGGTCAGAATGACTTGAAAATTGTGATGGATACTCCTGGAGCAATGGAAGTTTCCTTTGCAAGAGGAAAAAAGTGCAAGTAGATGATGCTGTACTTGGCCAGCAGTATAATCTATTTTGTGCAACCACATCATTTCGGCACTTTCACAGCATCAGTGTGTGGATAGAACAACTTCCTGCACATTGCAATATCAGCAAAGCAGCTGCTGAAGCTTTAACTTTCCACTGAGACTTTGTTGAGATAAGACGCACGTTTTTCTTCTCCATTCTTTTGCACCGATCGAAGAAATGGCACCCTCCTGCGCCGAACTTGATAAGTGGATTTCCGCTATGGAGAATAAGCTGTCTGCCGTCGACCGAATCGAGGCTAAACTGACTGCGTTGGATACCATCAGTGGAAAACTAGAATGCTTGAATTCACTGAGTGATCTATCAGAAAGTGTCAAATTCATGAGCGAGAAATTTGAGGAGCTGAAACTAACCATCAGCAAATTACAAGACGAGAATAGGAAACTATGGGAGGAGAACGAAATGATTTGGCGCCAAAACCAAATGTTGGAAGATAAGCTTGAACACATGGATGCCTATGCACGAAGAAATAACCTCGTCATCCGAAATGTTCCTGAAGGAAAGGGAGAGGATACGGACGAGATTGTATTGAAACTTGCGGAGAAGATGGAAGTTACAGTAGACAAAAGCAACATCGAAGCAAGTCACCGTCTCGGAAGCAGAAAAGACAAAGGCAAAAGTCAACCAATTATAGTCAGTTTTGTCAACCGTCGGCACAAGGAGCAGATACTAACCAAGGCGAAAAAAAGGCAGTCTACAAGAAAGGATCTTGGATTTCCAGGAGAAGCAACAAGGCTATATTTCGGTGAACACCTGACACCAAGGATGCAAGAGATCTACACCCTGGCCCTGGCAGCAAAGAAGACTCACGATTGGCGCTTCCTATGGACGAAGAATGGAGCTATCTACACCCGAAAGGACGAGGAGAGCAGAGTGTTCCTGCTATGCTCTAAATACGATATAAAGGAGGTCTACGAAAGAAGATTTTTGAAAGATAAGTATTATTCCGAATTTTTTCTGATCTCATAGAATTTTTTTTTCAGTTAAATTTAAAACGTAATAAAAAAATGAATAGTACAAACTCTTCACGGTTAATTAATTGTAGAAATTTTAGCACTGAGGAAATTTATCCATTATACAACAACAAACGCTGCGAATTATCATTATTTTATGCAAATATAAGAAGCCTTAAAAAGAACTTCGACTCATTATCTGAAATTTTGACGTGCTGCAAAACACCTTTTAAAATTATCGCGTTAAGTGAAATCAGGGTCACTAATAAAGTAGAATGTAATTACTTGGGTATTAAAGATTTTGAACTATTAATTTCACCTAGAAAAGATAGCTCACATGGTGGCTCTGGAATGTACGTGCATAATAAGTTGAATTACAAATGCAAATCAGAAATAGTTATCGATGAATGTGAATCAATATGGATTGAAGTAAATTATAATAATTCAAAGGACAGCTTAATAATTGGATCAATTTATCGACCTCCTATCTCTAATGTGAACAGATTTTTAGAGTCACTTGATTCTGTCTTAAACTCGCTGTCTACAAAGTCTACCGAAATATTAGTTTGTGGTGATATCAACATAAATTTATTAGCTAATAACAAAGTTTGTTCAGATTACAGTAATATTTTATTGTCTTACGGACTAGAACATGTTATAACCAATGCCACTAGAAAATCATCAGCTTTGGATCATATTTTTATAAGAACAAAGAAACAAATATCTACAGTGGGCATTATAAACTCTGATATAACAGATCATCATCCGATCTTTATTTATCTTGATAATTTTAAAAATAATATTGATAGCCGTAAAGAAATCCACACTCGTTATGATCATAGCAAACTAAATTTATTATTATCTGATCCACCTTGGGTCTCCGATATATTTTCATGCAGTGATCCCAACGCTGCTTATCAAATCTTTTCTAAACATTTTGAGGATATACTGAAAGAAGCAGAAATAAAAAAAGTTAGAATTAAAAAGTACAGCATCCCCAAACAACCCTGGGTCTCTAGCTCACTTCTCAAGTCTATTAAAAAAAAGACAGGCTTTATAGTAGGTTGAAATCCAATCCTTTCAACATTCAATTAAGAGAAAAATATAAAACCTATAGAAATATACTGACATCTACTTTACGAAATGCCAAAAGAAAGTATTTTGAAGATCAATTTTTAAAATCTAATGGAAATATTTCAGAAACATGGAAAGTAATTAATCAAGTTTTAAATAAGAATACCAAACAATCTACTGTGATCCCGAGCCTAAAAATTTTAGGGTCTGTATCAGAATCAACTAATACTCTAGAGATTGCAGAAACACTGAATCATGCATTCTGTAATAATAACACTGATATGTCACCTGCTGTTAATAACGAAATTTTTGTAAATTATAATATAACATCTGTCGCGAATTCTTTGTTCCTGAACCCAGTTACAGCTGATGAACTAAACAGAATAATATCAAAACTTAGCTCTAAATCTTCTGTTGGTTTTGATAAGATAAGTATACGTATTGTGAGAGAAAATATAGAATTTTTAAAAATTTTTCTCTTATATCTAATAAATTTGATCTTTGAAAGCGGAATTTTTCCAGATCAGCTAAAAATTGCAAAAGTAATTCCATTATTTAAAAAGGGTGATCGAACTGATCCCCTAAACTATCGTCCCATTTCAATTTTGCCAACATTGAGTAAAATCATTGAAAAAGCGATGTACAATAGAATTTTGAATTTTCTAGAAAACAATTGCTCCATATATGAAAAACAATTTGGATTTCGTAAAAATATGTCAACTAAACTGCACTTATATGGTTCATTGACACAGTGCGATGCGCTATAGATGATGGTAATTTCACGTACGGAATATTCTTAGACTTTAAGAAAGCATTTGATTTCGTAAACCACGAAATTTTACTAAAAAACTCGCTCTCTATGGAATTCGTGGTTTAGCATTAAAATTGTTTCAGAGTTACCTCTCAAACAGGAAACAATTTGTAAATATTGGAGTGTACAACTCTAGTGTCAACAACGTGATTTGCTGGGTGCCTTAGGGTTCTTGCCTCGGACCACTTTTATTTCTGATCTATGTCAATGACATCTATAAAATATTCAGAAATTGCAAAGTATTTATGTATGCAGATGACACAGCCCTTTTACATTCAGGAAATCAAATTCCTCAAATCATAGATGAAATCAACTACGATATGAACATATTAAGCACCTGGTTATCAGTGAATAAACTACAACTCAATACTTCTAAATCAGTTTGCATACTTTTCATACCTTGGCAAAAGCCGTTGGACACTGTGCCATTGCCAATAAAATTCAAACAGGATGAGTTAAAGTTTGTCGATTCGGTTAAATACCTCGGAGTTTTAATTGATGAACATCTTTCATGGTCTAACCATATACTAGAAGTCAGCAAATCATTAAACTCCTATATATACATATTTTCGAAAGCAGGGCATTTCGTACCTTTTTATGTAATACACATGTTATATTTTTCACTTTTTTTCTCTAAATTAACTTATTGCTTGGAAGTATGGTCATCTGCCACTCAAGCATCTCTACAACCCCTGATAATTGCTCAGAAGAAAATATTGAGGGTAATGAGCTTTGCCTCATTTAATGAGCACATGGCTCCTCTTTTTAAACTATGGCGAATTCTTCCGTTAGATAGCTTGGTAAAATATCGATTAGCTATAATAATGTATGAATCACTACATAAACTAACACATATTCCCTCTTTTCCTATCACTGCACATGGATATCCAACAAGATTCTCCTCTAGAAACTGTATCCCGACCCCTACAGCGAGAACTAATTTCAAGAAAAATATGGTTTTCTTCCGGGGTATTCACATTTGGAATTCTTTGCCATTGAGCGTTCGAAATAAATCCTTAGCATTGTTCAAAATGACTGTGTAGTGACCTCTACTTGAATTTTTACCGATTGCGGAAAAATAATGACGTCGCACTTCGCAATTTTCTGGTGCAAATATTTGTTACCTAGCAACGCAAGTTGCGATAAAAAATCGAATGTTTTTCTTCGCAGTCGGCAAGTTGTGATAAAAAATCGAATGTTTTTATTCGCAGTCGGCAAGCAAACATTGTCATGTGATGTCTTTCATTTTTATGTGTCCGTACCAAATTAAACATGTATTATATAAAACCTTCTGATTGTTATTATATTTAATAATGGAGCTCAACAACCGGTCCTACAGATAGGCGCCTACGCACCGGTGCCCTGCATCGGTCCCTAAACTGGGTGCCCAAACTGGCGACGCCGGCCGTGATTTCGAACAGCGGCATGATTTCGAACAGCAAGCTTCTCAAGGTAAGTGAGTAATCGTTTCCTCCGTTCCAAATGGACAATCCGCCGAATGTCGATCGCGTCGCTATAAAGCCGCCCCCATTTTGGAGAAACAATCCAAACTTGTGGTTTATCCAACTAGAAGCACAATTCTCGATCGCAGCGATAACTGCCGATGCTACGAAGTTCAACCATACTATCACTGGTATCGATGCCGATATTTTATCGACAGTCCAAGATTTAGTTCTAGAACCTCCTCAGCAGAATAAATACTACGCGCTGAAGACACGATTGATTCAGGTTTACGCGGAGAGCGAATCATCGAAAATCCGTACGCTACTGCAAGGTTTAGAACTAGGAGATCAAAAACCATCGCATCTGCTTGCCCAAATGCGTGAGCTTGCCGGACGTAACTTTAGTGATGACTTGCTGAAATCGTTGTGGTTAGCGCGACTCCCCGCTAACGTCCAAGCTATACTAGCTGCTTCGAGCGAAGGGCTTCCACAACTCGCTTCAATGGCAGATAAAATCGCCGAGTTGGCCATTCCAAATATCTGTTCAGCATCCGGTTGACCTGAGAACGCAATCAGCCAATCACTGGAGCAACAAGTTGCAGCTCTGACCAAAGAGTTGAGTGAGCTGAAGGCCGCTATTCACACTTCACAGCGACAGCCTAGACCTCGATTCCGTCATCGGGAACGGTATTCTCGCTCGCGATCCCACAGCCGAGCCCAATACAAACAAGCTGAAAATGGCTTCTGCTTCTATCACACCAGTTTCGGAGCTCAAGCTAAGAAATATCAACAGCCCTGCTCCTTCAAAACCTCACCGGGAAACTAAGGCAGTCGTCCACCTGCCAAGGCCACGGCTGCCAATTCGTCGACAGAGTCATACTGGCCGATCCTTCCACCAACTGGACTTTTTTGATCGACATGGGCATTGATGTGTCAGTCGTCCCGCGAACTGTCGTCAATACCCACAAGAAACCCGAGAAGTTGATTCTTACAGCCGCCAATGGTTCCACTATCTCAACTTACGGTACCAAACTTCTAACATTGAATTTGAACCTCCGAAGGACATTTGCTTGGCCATTCATCATAGCCGACGTAACCCGACCAATTATTGGTGCAGATTTTCTATCGCATTTCAACCTGTTAGTCGATAGCAAACATCGATGGAACGCCTCATCGATGGAACGACCTTGCTATCTGCCACTTGTTCCATTGCAAGAAATATCGCAGCTCCATCTTTTTGCTTGAACGGTATCGACCTATTATCATCGCCATATCGGGATATAGTCAAAGAGTTTCCTGATATTCTCCGTCCACACATCCAAAATAAGAAAATTAAAGAGCACAATATCAAGCACTTCATTGAGACTACAGGTCCACCAGTTTTTGCCCGACCTCGACGGCTTTCCACGGAAAAGTTGAAAGTTGCGCTAAAAGAGTTCGAGTTCATGATGCAACAAGGACTTTGTCAGCCTACGAAGAGCAGTTGGTCTAGTCCACTCCATCTAGTGCCAAAGAAATCTGGCGACTGGAGACCGTGTGGAGACTATGTAAACAAACAAAATCACAGTTCCTGATCGTTACCCGATTCCTTTCCTCACAGATTGCTCGCACATTCTCCACGGAACGACAATATATTCCTCAATCGACCTCAATTAGAGCGTATCAACAAATTCCAGTGCACGAGCCGGATATTCCAAAAACAGCAATTACTACACCGTTTGGACTCTTCGAATTTCAATATATGACCTTTTGATTACGCAATGCAGCGCAGACCTTCCAGAGATTCATGAATACGATCCTACAAGGATTGGAATTCGTATTCTGTTATTTAGACGATATCCTGGTAGCTTCTCCAGACGAGCAAACTCATCTCCAACACTTACGTGAAGTATTCAGTCGACTAGACGAATACGGACTGTGCATAAATGTGCCAAAATGCATCTTTGGCGTCCCGACCATCAAATTCTTGGAGTATGAAATTAGCAAGAATGGACTCAAACCGTTATCCGCCAAAGTAGATGTCATCAAGAACTTTATGCAACCCACTTCCGCCACGTCCTTGCGCCGATTTCTGGGCATGTTGAATTTTTACCACCGGTTCATATCTAAGTGTGCGGACCTGCAGCGACCACTCACCGCTATGTTAGCAGGTCACGCGAAAAACAGCCGGAAACCACTCAATTGGACTCAACAAGCTTCACAAGCCTTCGTCGATGTCAAGGAAGCGCTATGCAACGCCACTTTGCTCGTTCATCCAAAGCCAAATGCGCACATTTCTCTCGTAGCAGATGCATCGGACAATGCCATTGGTGCAGTGTTACAGCAAGAGCATGACGGTGTGATCCAACCCCTCAGTTTTTTCTCTCGCACACTGTCTCAGTCTCAAGTAAAATACAGTGCGTATGACAGAGAACTTCTAGCTATTTATAGCGCAGTTAAACATTTCAAATGCCAGCTAGAAGGACGTCATTTTACCATTTATAGTGACCATCGTCCATTGATATATGCCTTCAAACAAGACCCGAACAAAGCTTCGCCTCGACAACTACGGCAATTAAATTATATCGCAGAATTTACTACTGATATCAGGTATATTCCCGGACCAAACAATGTAGTTGCTGACACTTTGTCACGCATCGCAACTATTGCTTCTCCATCACCAATCGACTACGATGCGATTGCCGACTCTCAATGTGACGATGAATTACGTGAACTCCAACAAAGCTCATCATTGAAAATCGTTAAACTGCGTTTGCCGGACAGTAATATAACGAAGCACTTGTTTTGTGACATTTCTACGGGACACATCCGTCTTTATATTCCAGAATCACACAGAAGACAAGCTTTTGAATCACTCCATACGCTTTCTCATTCAGGTATCAAAGCTACTACCAAGTTGGTTTCTCAACGCTTTATCTGGCGCAACATCAAAAAAGATTGTCAGGCGTGGACTAGAGCATGCATTGCATGCCAACGTTCTAAACTTCACCGACACACTCGTTCCGCTCTGGCCGAATTCAAAGTACCAAACAATAGATTTCAACACATCAATCTCGACATAGTTGGCCCATTGCCATTATGCCAAGGCTCACGGTACCTCCTAACGATAATAGACAGATATTCCAGATGGATCGAAGCCACACCTATGCCAGACCAAACAGCCGAAACAGTCGCCAAAGCCCTAATTGCGACCTGGTTTGCCAGATTTGGCATACCACAGAAGATTACCACAGACCAAGGAAGACAGTTTGAGAGTCATCTTTTCCAAACCTTAAGCAGATACCTCGGATTCCAACATCACAAGACGAACGCATATCATCCTCAGGCGAATGGACTCATCGAGAGACAACACCAATCTCTGAAAGCTGCCCTAAGATGCCGAATCCAATCCCATGCAGCTTGGGTTGACGCTCTTCCATTAGCACTACTAGGCCTGAGATCAGCAGTGAAAGAAGATTTAGGATGCTCCTCCGCCAAAATCCTCTATGGATCACCATTGCAACTGCCTGGCGAGTACTTCTCCGCAATACCAGACATCAAACAATCCGATTTCGTCCATCAACTTCAAAAACTAATGCGTTCAATGAAACCCATACCTACAACAACTCACGGATCTACACCAACATATGTTCCTACATGTCTACAATCCGCATCTCATGTCTTCCTGCGTAACGATGCACCACACTCTGCCTTGCAACCAACGTATCAAGGCCCATTTCTGGTCAAAGATCGACGAGATAAATTCTTCGACATCGACTTCAACGGGACATCCAGGAGAATCTCCATCGATCGGTTGATCCCAGCTTTCTTAAGTAACCAGCATACCCAAGTGCCTTCGACGTCACCCGTCCGTCCAAGTACAGTACCAGCAACTGTGACTCGTTCCGGTCGTCATGTCCACTTCCCCGACAGATACTCGACCACGACATTTCGTTGACACTAGGGGGGGAGTGTGTAGCAACCTCTACTTGAATTTTTACCGATTGCAGAAAAATAATGACGTCGCACTTCGCAATTTTCTGGTGCGAATATTTGTTACCTAGCAACGCAAGTTGCGATAAAAAATCGAATGTTTTTCTTCGCAGTCAGCAAGCAACCATTGCCATGTGATGTCTTTCATTTTTATGTGTCCGTACCAAATTAAACATGTATTATATAAAACCTTCTGATTGTTATTATATTTAATAATGGAGCTCAACAACCAGTCCTACAGATAGGCGCCTACACACCGGTGCCCTGCATCGGTCCCTAAACTGTATTTAACCATCTTCTGGATGAAAATCCCTTGGAATGAACAGTTTGCGCGTGCTCGTCTGTACATATGTACAAAAGCACTTGGTATCACTGATAAGAGGTTTTTTTTTCCTTCACCTCTCCTCTCGTCAAAAACTATTTTCTTTTTTAATCCAATTTTTGTAATGTGTTTGTAATCTTTGTAAATGTTTCTCCCGTGATACATTCTGGTTTTTTTTTTCTTCCTTTTTTTCTATCACCTGTTCTCCATAACCAAACTGTTGAAGGGACATTACAGGATTTTGTAATCGGCATGGGGTCTCCCATTCGTGTCCTTATCAGCACCTCTACTTTATCCATACTTTTTTTATCTCCCCCCACCCCTATCAACGACACTTGTAAAGTGACTTGCTTGGTGTCTTTCTTAAAAAATTAATTCTTTTTGCTGGCTCCTTCTTCTGAACTAATTTTACAAACAATTATGAACTTTTCACAGAAAGTCAGGACAACTCCTTTGTTGGTGAAAGCAACTTTCCTTCTGTTTCATTAACTGTGGTTAGCAAAGTACTGCAATAGCAATGTCACATTAATGAATGAGAAGACAATAAATGAAATTTAAACAAATATTACGCAATGAAATTTAATTTATCCTGATATCAAATTTTCTATATCAAATAATAAATAATTTCGACAGGTAAATTTAAGTGAAATAATAATTCGATTTGGTTATATGGATCGTTAACATCAAATGTAGATGCTATTTATTTTAATTGCTATTTTTGTCTAGCTTTTTCTCTGTATTATTAAAAATTTGCCATTGAATTAAAGTAAAAAAAAAACTGCGTAGAATGAAATTCTCTTATATCAGCTTTTGGTTGCCATAATTCATTTTTTGATTTAATAAATAAATATATTTGCACCTATTTGGCCGATATACTTCGTTCTTTTTATCTTTCTTTCAGGTCAAAAGAAATAAGATTTACGTGTATCGCAAGAGCAAAGATGTCATAGGGTCGAGAGCATTTTACTAGCTTTTAGCTATTGCTCTCTTCCCTGTCCCAGCTTTCTTCACCATATTATGAATTAACTATTTTCTACCGTGTCCATTCAAACATTTTTTCTTTCTCTTTGCATTTTCTGTCAAATATTGTAAAACATGTAATTTAATTGTAAACTCTAATTTGTATAGTATTACTGAAATTGACTGGGAACAAATAAATTATGTTATTTAGACCCATAATGACAGTATGCAACTTCTGGCGTGGGGGGGGGGGGTACCACAAAATGTTGTGAACAGTGGTCAGATTGCAAACTTTGCTGAATTGCAATCTCCAGCGCATCCCCTATATGTTAGCAGTTCCTCAGGAATATTAATTGGGGGGGGGGGGGTTCAATAAAGGTGAATTGCAAGCTCATCCACATCATGACCATGGAATACTCTGTTGTTGAACAAGAATTTTTGTGCTTTCACCTCATAGCCAAAACACAGTGGACAACATATTTAACATTTCTTGAGTAAGTTGTAGTTGTGTTTGATTACTTCGTTTTTTGTGATGTTTCCATTAACTATGAAATCGTGAAATGCTATAATTATCATTTTGCCATGACTGGCTATCGTTTCCGTTCTGCAACCAAATTTCCCACGTATTGGATGTCATTAATTTTACATTTTTAAATATTTTTTTCCCCTTTACCAAATAAAATTCCATTTCTTCAGGAATATTCATGTCAATTTTCAAGTCATTCTGACAATAGTTCTTTTTTTACAGTGTTTTGAAACAGAACCTTAGTTATAATCACCCTGTATATCGTAAATCATTTCTAATTAATCTGCATTATTTATGCTTCATTAAATACATTATATTCACCTAATTTTTATTAGTTTTTTGCAAAATAGCTTCCTAATTAAGTATACTGAAAGTAACTGGAGAAAAAACCTTGATATATTATATGGTTAATGATAACATTAAAAGAATTTTCAAACAGTAATCCATTGAGTTAAGCAAAAAATAATTAAATTGCAAAAGTTGATTTTTCTTAAAATGTAAGAAATATTTATTGATTAATCAATATGGGAATAGCGTTAATTACATTAATAAACATTTAATTTTAATTAATTAGAAGTTTTAGGATTTTTCAGTAATTTTATTGTTTTTAATGATAATACTATTTAAAACAAAAAAACTGTTTAAACCAAAAAAACCTGTTTTTTTTACTAACCCTGCTCAGACATAATGGCTACGTCTGCTACAGTATCCAACTCCATTTCTAATTCTTTAAAAGAGATCTGTACATTAACCAAGAATTGAGATTCCTCATTCAATTTATTAATTGAATTCACTGAAAATAAATTATACCCTTCTGTGTCCGATTTATCTGCAGTAAATATTATTTTAGCAGAGAAATTTTTATGCTCTGACTTGCACATACTGGAGAAATATGTCCAATTTTATTGTTGGCATGGCACCTAGCATTTTTGTATTTACACTTTTCGGCATTGGTTGATGCACAACATTAATAGCATTTCTAAGAACTTGTTACTGTGAACACCTTTACTCCATCTTGGTTTATTTTGATGAAAAGTCAATTTTTCCACTTCGTTTACATTCAATGAGAGTCCAGCTGCTGTAACTTTGATATTGCTAGAACCTTCTTCATCAAGTTCCATTGCTGCAGCTATGTCAATGGCATCTGCAAGTTTCAAATTTTTTCTTGCCAGTAAACGTTTTTGAGTTGCCTCACAGCGAATATGCATAATCTATCCCGCAAAGCCTCGTCCAAAAAATCGCCAAAAATGCACGTTGATGCAAGCTGTTCCAATTTCACAAAATACTCTTCGATGCTTTCACCTTCCTTCTGATTTTGTCGGCGAAACTTGAAACTTTTAGCGATGCTAAATGGGTGCAGGACAAAAATGTTCTTGAAGGAATTTGACGAGCTCTTCACGCTCTCAGTCCTTGGGTAGACATAGAAGTAAAGCAAGTTACGAAGCAGTTTACATGCTTTTGCATGGAGATCAACACCGACATACGTTTTTCAACTAGGCCTATTTTTGACATTGTAACTATAGCGTAATCTGTTTCTTTTTAAGCGTGTACGAGGTTCGATTTATTTACCTTTACCGGAACACTTCCTCGTCTCCATTATTATAAATAATGTTTCAAGAACTGGTTTAATATTAATAGCAGATTATTTATTATGTTAAAAGTGGAGATACATAAACTAGCCACTGGAGTGAAAATGCCCAAACCCTGGAGATACAAAAACGTTGTTACACAAAAGCACCATTGCCATTACATGATAGCAAAATAACCCCTCTTGGTTTTAGCCTTTCAAATGGCTAATTATATTTATTACAGAAAGAAATATTACTTTTTTGTTCATTTTTCTCTAAGAAAATGGCTTTTAACGCTAGAACTGCACAGTCATTCTGATCGCCATTTGCAACTCTATTTTTCAAAATTTGAAAATTCCCCTTCTTTTTCTGAAGGAATAAAATTCCCTGAGGAAGGAAAATTCCCTGACTTTTCCTAAAGGAATCTTTTGGAGCAAAAACGAAAATTTAAAGTCATTTCCGTTGATTTTTAAAAATTACTTCCACCTAGAACTATACTGAGCGGTCATTTTGACTGCAGTTGAAAATTTTGTTGCTTAACCAGATTTTAGGTATGCCATGAATACATTTTTTAAGAAATAAAATTGTTAATTTTCTCTTTTATGAAACTAGGATATATAAAAATTTATAGGATACTAAAAAAACATTTCAGACGTAAGCAAACATACAGGGTATTTGAAAAGGAGATGGACTAATTTCTAAAGTATGGTAGAGTGCATGAAATAATTATTTTTTATCTTTCATATACTTGGTGGAAAATAGAACACAAAGGTGCCAGAGTCCTTGAGTGTAAAGCCAAAGAGGTGAATCACATTTTATTTTCAACCATGCATTTTGCAGCCGCAAGCTCAGCTGGATGTGTCGAAGGGTCAACTAAGTGTTGAATGTTTGGTGGTACAACTTTTACTCTCCCGTAGACCTTAGATCCCGTATTTTATCGTACAGAACCATTTTTAAATTTTTTTTTTCATATTTGGGCTCATTATACAATTACATGATAAGTGTCAAAATGGTTTGCCTCTTGCAACAACAATACCTCATGTTCTTTCTGCTAGTAAAATTGAGTATTGGCATAAAATGTCAAATTTTCTTGGCTGCTTGGGATGAAGGCAAAGTGGGGGATGTCATAGGTAGGGGAAATCTAAGGATTCAGCTCACTCTTGAGCCCCAAGAATTTTTGACATATGCCCTCAATAATTTCATGAACACACAAAGCAATGCACGTTTCCTCCCCTTGTGTGCTTTATTGAATTCCTTATAGCCATATCGATATATACTGGGCCTTACTGCTGTTAAGGAGTTGGGTTGGAAATGAAGGTTTAGGCACCCAGTTTAGGGACCGATGCAGGGCACCGGTGTGTAGGCGCCTATCTGTAGGACCGGTTGTTGAGCTCCATTATTAAATATAATAACAATCAGAAGGTTTTATATAATACATGTTTAATTTGGTACGGACACATAAAAATGAAAGACATCACATGACAATGGTTGCTTGCCGACTGCGAAGAAAAACATTCGATTTTTTATCGCAACTCGTGTTGCTAGGCAACAAATATTCGCACCAGAAAATTGCGAAGTGCGACGTCATAATTTTTCCGCAGTCTGTGAAAGTTCAAGTAGAGGTCGCTACACACTCCCCCCCTAGTGTCAACGAAATGTCGTGGTCGAGTATCTGTCGGGGAAGTGGACATGACGACCGGAACGAGTCACAGTTGCTGGTACTGTACTTGGATGGACGGGTGACGTCGAAGGCACTTGGGTATACTGGTCACTTAGGAAAGCTGGGATCAACCGATCGATGGAGATTCTCCTGGATGTCCCGTTGAAGTCGATGTCGAAGAATTTATCTCGTCGATCTTTGACCAGAAATGGGCCTTGATACGTTGGTTGCAAGGCAGAGTGTGGTGCATCGTTACGCAGGAACACATGAGATGCGGATTGTAGACATGTAGGAACATATGTTGGCGTAGATCCGTGAGTTGTTGTAGGTATGGGTTTCATTGAACGCATTAGTTTTTGAAGTTGATGGACGAAATCATGGCGCTGTTCGAAATCACGTCCGGCGTCGCCAGTTTAGGCACCCAGTTTAGGGACCGATGCAGGGCACCGGTGTGTAGGCGCCTATCTGTAGGACCGGTTGTTGAGCTCCATTATTAAATATAATAACAATCAGAAGGTTTTATATAATACATGTTTAATTTGGTACGGACACATAAAAATGAAAGACATCACATGACAATGGTTGCTTGCCGACTGCGAAGAAAAACATTCGATTTTTTATCGCAACTCGTGTTGCTAGGCAACAAATATTCGCACCAGAAAATTGCGAAGTGCGACGTCATAATTTTTCCGCAGTCGGTGAAAGTTCAAGTAGAGGTCGCTACAAAGGCATCATTTATCAATGGTTGTCTTAAGCTCATTAGGGAAAAATATATTGCTATCAATATTATTCTTCTCCCGGTTCCAACCTGGCGGTAACCTTGGTAATAGACGAGCATCTTGCCACTCGGCCGCTTATGCCAGATGTCTGGCATCCCTATACTAACCTTTCATTATTTTGCCTTATCGGAATTTTGAAATCAATGAATAAATACACAATATAAGTTTGAAATATATAATTAAGTTTTTTCGCGGAGTTGGGGCCCCTAGGAGTGCCCACTCTTCCCAAAAAACCTTATACGAAAATATTTTAAGACAGGCAACCCTAGCCCTTATAAAACTTATTTTAATCCAAAATAAATCCACATTTAAAACAGTATCGTGTATTTTTGAAATATGCTCCGCGATAGTTCTGGTGTTGATTGTTTATGGTGCCTAGATTTTTTTGTGATTTGTTGAGCCCTGATCTATATCACAGTTTTTACAAAATAGCTTCTTAATCAAGCATATTGAAAGTACCTGTAGAGAATGTCTATTATATGGTTAATAAGATTCAAGTCATTAAGAATTTTCAAACAAAATAATTAGCTAAGCAAGTTATAAGCTATAATATAATTGAACTGCAAAAGTTAGTCTTCGTTAAAATATAAAAGATATTCACAGATTAACCCTCTGACTGCTCAATTTGTGGACCGAAATTGCTTCAAAAATTGCCTAATTTTAAAAGTGAAGTTTGAGCGGTAATACCACGTGTGTTCAAATGCCGCAATTTAGTGGACAACTAACGACATCTGTTGGCCAAAACATAAATGAAACGTCTAATACTGTATAATTTATTTCAGTGGTTAAACGGGGAAAAAACGGGATGCGCTCCTCAATAAAGGAAGAAAAACACATGCCCGCGGGATGAGCAGCCAAAGGGTTAATTATTAATATGGGAATAGCATTAAAATAAAATGTTTATTTGGCTTTCTGGGTCAACTATTTATCTATAAAACAAAGCTAACCGTATTTCTGGGAGGTGACTGTTGAGAAGGATTTTTAACTAAATATTTTGTGAGCTGTTCTCTTGTTAGGCAGTTACACTGGTGAAATAAATTAAGAGAATTTGCATATTTATTGAATTTCATGAAAAGAACTGAACTGAATGTAAAACCACTGCTTCTAGACAAAAATGCAAATCTTGTACGTCAAATACGTAAGCGTACACCTGTGTGTAGGCGGAGCCAGTAGAGAAACAGGCTTTATAAGCGCGCGTAAGTTAAGACACATTTCGTTCGCTAGCACACCTCAGCGAATTTCTTGGTGTTATTTTGCAGCAATCAGTTAATTTCAAATTGTAACAGTAAAAATGAGTAACCACCAACGTTTAGATGATGGAATGAGGTGGCGAATTGTGGGGAAGCTAGAAGCAGGCCAATCTCAAGTCCAGATTTGTAGAGAGTTCAATTTAATGCCCAGCGTCGTGTGTAACTTATGGAAACAGTTCCAGGATACCAGATCCATCGAGAGAAAGCCTGGGCAAGGTCGTCCAAGAGCCACGACGGCCAGAGAAGATCGCCATTTGTCGATTATAGCGAGGCGTAACAGGAGTGCTACAGCTTCTCAGCTCTCTCGTGACTTGTATGCAGCCACAGGAACCCGTGTATCAAGGGTGGCTGTTTCCAAAAGACTTCATGAGAGAGGGTTGTTTGCAAGAAGACCTGCTGTTTGCGTCCCGCTCACTTCTACAAACAGGAGAATCCGTTTATCATGGTGTGCAGAGAGCATAGAAATTGGAGTATGGATCAATGGGCGACCGTTCTCTTCACTGATGAGTCCCGGTTCAGCCGGGTGTAATCCATGTCAATGTCATACTTTTACACTAATTTTAATAAAATTAACTTGCAGATATTGTTTTTAAGAAAGAATGAGAATAGAGTGAAAATTGCCTAATGATATTCACTATAATGAAAACCGACTATATTATGATATTACTCTCTAGCCCTGATGCACTTTTCATAGTCTTTATATATTCCATCTATAACGATAGGTTTCTCTGGTCCCTCGAGTACTGTTATTGTATAGTGTTTCACTGCATATTGAAATTTTTATTTTATTTCTAAAATGTATAAAATTATGTTTCATCAAATGAAAAGTGGTTAATAGAGATAACTTTCTTATTCATGAAAGTCAGTGTCTCATGAATATCGGAATTACAAATATTATGCTGGTATATTTTATTGATGCAAAATAAATATTGCAACAGTGCTTAAAATATTTGGAATTTCATATGCCTTATAATTCAACTTTACTATCATATAGTTTTGTTTTATTTTTTTAGGGTATCATGCTTGTATATGATGTAACAAATGATAGGTCATTTGAAAATATAAAAAACTGGATAAGGAACATTGAGGAGGTAAATTTTTCATTCTAGATCTAATGTTCAATTGTTTTATAAAAAAAAAAAAGTTATTTCCCCTTATACAAGGATGACGTCACTCTCCGCTACCATACGAAGGTTTTTAACAACTGGCTGTTGTGAAGATATATTTCGGAAAGAGAGAAAATTCAACTGCCCCTGCGGGGAATCGAACCCACGTCCTTTCACTTTCCGGGTGGACGCCCTAGACCACTAGACTACAGAGGCACAGAATCTCTCAATCTTTCCTTGGAGCTCGTGTACACTGAAAGGGACCGTACATGGACGGCCGGACCAGACTCAGGCCAAGCTCACAACTGCTGACGTTGCCACCAGATGGCGATTTATACAAGGATTCAATTCCTTGTATAAGTCGCCATCAGGATTCAATTCCTTGTATAAGTCGCCATCTGGTGGCAACGTCAGCAGTTGTGAGCTTGGCCTGAGTCTGGTCCGGCCGTCCATGTACGGTCCCTTTCAGTGTACACGAGCTCCAAGGAAAGATTGAGAGATTCTGTGCCTCTGTAGTCTAGTGGTCTAGGGCGTTCACCCGAAAAGTGAAAGGACGTGGGTTCGATTCCCCGCAGGGGCAGTTGAATTTTCTCTCTTTCCGAAATATATCTTCGCAACAGCCAGTTGTTAAAAACCTTCGTATTTCCCCTTATGTTGCAAGTTATGTGTTAAACATATACAGAGGGTTTCCTAGAACTCTACTGCCAAAATGAGAGGGGTGATAGCACACACATCAAGACAAACAATTTTCGTAATTAAACAGAATTGCAAAAGTGTCCCCCCCCCCCCCCGCGCACTTAATGTCCGTAGAGAAAAGACTGTATTTTTCTCTCTCTCTCTCCGTAATTTTGTCGGTGTTTCAAAGGAAGAAATTTCTCTCACTCATCATGATCTGAGCAGGGTTGCCATATTTTGCCAAATTCTGAAGCGGGGCAATGCATGTATTCCCTGAATAAGTAGCTCATGACCCTGGGTTCCATTTAAAAAAAAATCTTTGTCTTTACATGTGTTAGGTCTCATCTTGAAGATATAGTTCTGGGAATCCTTGCATAGCTGCCAAGTCTCCCGAATTTTAGCTTCATCCCTCAACCTCCCGAAAAGTTTTTAAATCTCCCGAATTTTTACGAACATTGCAAAAATCCCTAATTGTCCCTAAAAATTACCTACTTCATTTTAAAAAACAAAATCCCCACTTATGAAAACCATCCCTAAGGAATTTCTTGTGGGACATGAAGTCTTTTGCCTCTGTTTTTTTCCCTTTCGAAATGACGTCACATGTCGTAAATGGGGAAATTTCCTTTTTAAGAAAGTTTTACAAACCCTCTGATAGTAATAAGAAAGTTGTTTGTCTTATCGTGTAGGGAAATGGCTTAGTAGCCAATAGTCCTGGATAATAATTGAAGATTATGGTGATGCTCATGTGATCAAAATTTCTTTTGTTGAAGTTACGTACTTGCGATATAACAAAACATGAATACTGATAAGCAAAAGCATATTTAATCAATTTTAAAGATACTTATTCCCAGATGAATTTCCTTTCATCAAGCGTTCCAGGAAAGGGCAGACTTTTCCTTTTTGTACAAGTTGTGTTACGGACATAAACATCTACCATGGTGGAAAGACTGACATCATCACCCATGTGAAATGAAAAAAAAACATCAAGCAAGTGTCAAAAATTGACACTTTTTTTTCCTTCATCTTCCGATGATTTTGGGGTCATTCGTGCGGAATGTTTGTTCACAGCGTTTCTGATTGAACACAATATTTATTTATTTTTTTAGATCACCATTTTGAAGTTTTGGCCACCAATTTCACTTGTTTTTTGCGTAGGGGTTTTATTCCCAAGGGTTTAACTTCCATGTGTGTAAAATCCCTATTTTATTTGACTTCAATTTTTGAGTAGGGATTTTATTCCCTATGCTTTAACTTTTATGTGTGGAAACTCCCTATTTTATTTAGAAAAATCCCTTTTGTATTTAATAGGGAGTGGTTTTAGCATAAAATACGGGTTCGCGTGAAAATCTCCAGAATTTTCATTTTCAAAAGTTGGCAGCTATGTCCTTGTATACACAGCAGGATTTCTATAAAACAGTAACATCTATAATGATAATGTTTTATATAGGAATGCTATTCTTTAGTCGTGGCAGATTGCTCATGGTAGTAATGCATAACCAGGTTGTCTACAACAATTACTTTAGAAAAATCTTGTATGACAATATTTTCGACACCCAAGAAATCTTTGAATGATTGCTCTCAAGCAGGGCAGCAACTACACTGAACAGCCAAAAAAACTGGCACACCTGCCTAATATTGAGTAGGGCCCCCGCGAGCACGCAGAAGTGCAGCAACACGATGTGGCATGGACTCGACTAATGTCTGAAGTAGTGCTGGAGGTAATTGACACCATGAAATCCTGCAGGGCTGTCCATAAATCCATAGGAGTAAGAGGGGGTGGAGATCTCTTCTGAACAGCACGTTGCAAGGCATCCCAGATATGTTCAATAATGTTCATGTCTGGGGATTTTGGTGGCCAGCGGAAGTGTCTAAAGTCAGAGTGTTCCTGGAGCCACTTTGTAGCAATTCTGGACATGTAGGGTGTCGCATTGTCCTGCTGAAATTGTCCAAGTCCGTCGGAATGCACAATGGACACGAGTGGGTGCAGGTGATCAGACAGGATGCTTACGTACCTGTCACCTGTCAGAGTCGTCGTATCTAGACATATCAGAGGTCCCATATCATGCCAACTGCACACGCCTAATACCATCACAGAGCCTCCACCAGCTTGAACAGTCCCCTGTTGACATGTAGAGTCCATGGATTCATGAGGTTGTCTCCATACCCGTACACGTCCATCAGTTCGAAGCAATTGGAGCCGAGACTCGTCAGACCAGGCAACGTGTTTCCAGTCCTCAACAGTCCAATGTCAGTGTTGTCGGGCCCAGGCGAGGCGTAAAGCTTTGTGTCGTGCAATCATCAAGAGTACACGAGTGGGCCTTTGGCTCCGAAAGCCCATATCGATGATGTTTCGTTGAATGGTTCGCACGCTGACACTTGTTGATGGCCCAGCATTGAAATCTGCAGCAATTTGCGGAAGGGTTGCACGTCTGTCACGTTTAATGATTCTCGTCAGTTGCCATTGGTCCCGTTCTTGCATAATCTTTTTCCGGCCGCAGCGATGTCGTAGATTTAATTTTTTTTACCAGATTCCCGATATTCATGGTACACTCGTGAAATGGTCGTACGTGAAAATCCAAATTTCATCGCTACCTCGGACATGCTATGTTCCATCTCTCGTGCGCTAACTATAACACCATGTTCAAACTCACTTAAATCTCGATAACCTGCCATTGTAGCAGCAGTAACCGATCTAACAACTACGCCAGACACTTGTTGTGTTATATAGGCGTTGCCGACTGCAGCGCCCTACTCTGATTGGTTCCATATCTCTTTATTTGCATACGCATGCCTTTACCAGTTTTTTTGGCTCTTCAGTTTAGATGGTTCTTCAAGTACACATTTTGGCACCCCTTGTAATGTGGAAGCAGAGGTTGAAATTCTCGCCCCCTGTGTCTGAGGCACC
This sequence comes from Pholcus phalangioides, assembly GCF_987345545.1. NCBI lineage: Eukaryota > Metazoa > Arthropoda > Arachnida > Araneae > Pholcidae > Pholcus > Pholcus phalangioides. The sequence continues at coordinate 1,024,050 of NW_028301619.1, forward strand.
AGACCCATCTGTTCCCCCCCCCCCTAGTTGCAGCCCTGCGCTCAAAATATTGATGAAAAATATGGCAAACAAAAGTAATCAGCATTTGAATAAAAGAAATGTCTCCCACATATAGTTTTGGTTTTTAAGCAGGGTGTCTACCATCACAGAAAAATCACAAAATGAGAAAAAGATAGAAGTCCCAAATCAGTCATTAAGTTTGAGTAAAGGTCACAGATTTTTTATGGTTCTTGAGAGACTTTTCCTCCTCCCCCCCCCCAATATCCCCCGGGTTTCTTTTTCTCCAAACCCTTTTTGCAGAGGGGGTGGATGGGTAAGTAGCGCTAGAAAAGAACAATGTTATCTGTCAATGTGTAACCTACATTGAGACAGGCATTATGGGGGGGGGGGGTAAAAAGCTATTCAGCTTGATGAGCAAAAAAAAATTTTTTTCTTTGCTTGTCCAGATATTTCAACATCTGTAATATTTGCCTGAACGAGGAATGGGGGAGAAGGGAACTGTAATGAACTAAGGGACAGTTGGGAGTCCTTGTGAACAGTATTGGTTCCCGCATGAGGAAGGCCACTGATATTTTTTTCTTTTTGCATAGAAGGAAGTAAGATTTTTTTAAATTATTGTACATTTTTTTTAAAATCAGGTCGATCTTTATCAACTAGCTATAGCGTAACAACTAAATAGTATGTGGATGTGACAGAACAAGAGTTCGAAAAATGATAGACATCAGACTAAAATAAGGTCGGTGATCGAATTGAAGAGTCATTCTCCAATAATAGTGTTGTGATGCAATATTTGGACCAAATTTAAAGGGATACGATGACAAGCTTGCGGTGCAAGCCAACACCAGAGCACAACTGCCTAGATAACTGGCCTTTGTGTAGGATTGTGATGTCACAAGAAGTAGTGCTAAACCGCGACCTCACCTAACAATCCCATCAGATACTGCGAGGATATTTTTTGATTTTTTTTTTTCTCCATGAATTACGAAACCAGTCAGGGTTTTTTGTCAAAACATTGAAATTTTTTTTCAACTATATATACGTTTAGAGAGATATAGATGGCTTTTTTCTCAGCCAGAGATATCAAGGAAACAGTTATTTTCCGGATATTATGCTGAGGTGAGCTCGGAAAGAAAAGTCATCACGTCTCCGCCGGGGCTCGAACCCAGGCCCTCTTGCAAACCGGGCAAGCATGCTACCATCTACACCACTGGAGACCCATGAATCTGCCTTCCTAATTTCACGCACTGTGTCGTGAGGCGCTGAAGTAGAGGCATTAGTAGCCTCTCTTAACTTCAGGAAATGGCCCCCGGGTGGGACGGTTTAGAGAGATATAGATGGCTTTTTTCTCAGCCAGAGATATCAGCATAATATCCGGAAAATAACTATTTCCTTGATATCTCTGGCTGAGAAAAAAGCCATCTATATCTCTCTAAACCGTCCACACATTTATATTTCTGGTATAAGGGAGACAATATATAAATAAATTAAATTGAAATTTGATGTCTCCCTCCCAAATCACAGTATATTGCATTAAGGAATATTTTTTCATTTAATGGTTATGTTTCGAAAGTGCACAGGCGGTTTCGCATTGTCTCCACAGCATCTCTGCAAAATATTTGAAAAAATAAAAACCTCTTTGGATAGTATGAACAAATAATGATTCTTTGCCTGATAAGCATAATTGAAGAAGGAATTAACGATAAAGGCAAATAGCAAAGCAAAAAGCCATGATTTCCTAGCTCTGAAAACGACACCAATGGTATGTCTAAATACATTTAGGAATTCACAGCTTTCTCCTTGTCTTCATTGTTGGTTACTTTTTAAACTACTTGGAAAGTGTTTGCATTTTTCTCATATCTTTCGCTTGGGATTGTTTTCTACTTTTTTATTTTGAATTCATTACAAGTAAGTCATTCTTTTTTTTACAGAAATTGTTCAAGTATGCATTAGTAGATGCCTATAGAATTGACTTTATATTATAATTAGGGATACGTAAATTTCGTATTTACGAAATAGCCGCGATAAATGCGAAATTTACAAAATAAATGTGAAATATTTCCAACTTTGACAAATAAATGCTGAAATTGATTTTTTTATTACTTTTTTGCGAAATCTAGGTAATTTACACTTTTTGAAGTGGAAAGTCGTAATTTTGCTCAGTACTTGTGAGCGTGCTTGAAAGGGAAACCACAAGCATCACTTTTTCCCTCTTTGGCGTGGTGTTAGATGTAAATACAGTCGAGTTCGGCTACAACATAGCCCTAGGTGATTTGAGAAGTGTGTAATAACCGACGTGTATGTTATAGGGAGGTTTTGAAATTAGATTACGTAGCAATGATATATATGCATTATTGAGATTGGCGTGGAAAAAATAAGCTTATGCCTCACATAATTGAAATATAATATAGCATGAATATAGTTTTTGATTGGTACCTGGTAATTTTGGAAATTTATTTAGAAAACGAGATAATATATACAACAACATGCAGATATTTTTTGAAATGTTAATGATTTTTTTGAGTAGTAAATATAGTATGCTAATGGTTTTTCCCTTTGAAGTTGACAGTATTGTACATTTAAAAAATTCAGAAAAAATAATCCCACTGTGATGTTCATGAATTTACCAATTAATAATAAACTTGAATTAGCCACCAGTCTCAACTTGAATTGAGACCACGAATAAAAAAACATCACAAAGTTATAAAAACAAGTAAAAATTCCATATAATTTGAAGAGCATAGACAATACAGTTCTGCACAGGAAGACAGGATTTTAATAAATGTCAAAAATTTTATTTCCAAAATAGTTATATTTATTATCCACGGGTGGCGCTAAAGTTTGTCAATTATAATATCTGTTGATTAGGAAGTGTAACTATTCCATCCATGTATTTTCGCATTTATTGAAAAAATTTAGGTCTAAGATATCACCCGTATACAAGGAATGTTATCCATAAAAGGCTGTGTTTTTGACTATATAATTTTGGTTTTTTTTTTTTGCAGTATTACATCTGGATTACTTTTTTTATTTTGTTATATTCACAACGCATGTTTTAAGTAGGGTATAACAGAGATAAAAAAGTATAGACGTGAATGGTCCAAATTTTAAGGATTTCACAACTGTATTTTTTATCCACCGGTTATGTTATAAGTGTACCCAACTGTATATGCAACTTTTTTGAATTTCGGAAAATGATGCTATAAAAAGCATTTGAAAAATAAGGTTAAATTAATAGTGAAATAGATACTTTTTTTTTAAAATGCTAAATTTTTGATTTAAACCGTTTCATTTATTCGAGTTCTTTTCATGTGTGTGAATGAAAGTGAAATTTTTTTCATTTGGAATTCGTTATTGTGAATAAATGCAAAATTTCTGATTCAAAAAATTTTTTTTTGCGAAATTTACGTATCCCTAATTATAATCCATAGAATGTTTTTCACATCTTTCAGGTGGAAAAATTTCCCTTTCAATCAATAAATTATACGTTATTTCATGTGCTATTCTCCTGTGATCATCTCTCTTAAACTCTCCCTCAAAAACAGTGCAGAGCTTAACAACAATATAATTAAAAAGTAGCGCATCCACAACAATGTTTTCTGGATACACAAGTTTCCCAGACTAATGGCATTTATTAAAGAGTGGTGATTAGATAAGTCATTCATAATTAATGCTTCTATACAATTCTCACATTCAACTTTAACACATTTCTCACACAACATCCACCTATGTAAGCAATCACAGGAAGTGCTTTTCAACAGAGTTTTCTAAATCTTCATCTGATACAGAAACATTAAAACAATCAATATCAATGAGACTGGAATGAAAACAATTTTCTTGTCTCATCTTTCTTCATTATCTAGAAATCCAGCTTTCAACAATGTTTCATTATGTAATTTTTTTTCTACCTCAAATACTTGCCTTAGAGAGACATTGTACTGAGCTCCACTGAATTGTCTATATTTTCTGAAGCGAGACTCTAAGCAGTCCGTTTGGAATTTCCCTAAAAGTTCATATGACATTTTCAACTCATCGAAACAATACTTACAAATTTCAATCAGTGAATTTAGTTAAACTTAGAACAGAATGAGTCTCTTTTGTCGATTTCCCCTTTCACAACCCATTGCTTCCCAAGCATCTAACCAATCCATAACCATATGAAGAAATACTATTCTTTCATCATTCTCAGATGGTATGATAGGTGCCTGATATTTCATTTTTTGCAATACCTTCACGTTCATTACATTCCAGCACCTTAAAATAATCTTTATGAAATGAGAAGTGCTTTCACAGTCAACAACGTTTGCTTTTTTATTAAGTTCTAGCAACCCCTCCGCCAATATATGATTGAAAATCTGTAAAGCAAGTTTCACGTTTTGTTTCTCTATAATAGTTGCATAGCTGCCAAGTCTCCTGAATTTTCTGGGAGTCTCCCGAATTTTATCTTCATCTCTCGACCTCCCAAAAAGTTCTTAAATCTCCCAAATTTTTACGAAAATCACAAAAAATCCCTAATTGTCCCTAAAAATTCTGTACTTCATTTAAAAAGAATCCCTCTTCTGAAAACAAGCCATAAGGAATTTCTTGTGGGGCAAAAAGTTTTTTGCCTCTGTTTTTTCCCTTTTCGAAATGATGTCACATATCGTAAATGGGAAATTCCTTTTAAAGGAAGTTTTACAAACCCTCTGATGGTAACAAGAAAAGTTGTTTGTCTTATCGTGCAGGTAAATAGCTTTGCAGCCAATAGTCCTGGATAATAATTGAAGATTATAGTGACACGCATGTGTCAAAATCTCCTCTTTTGTTGAAGTAACGTACATGCGATAACAAAAAATATAATCAATTTTAAACATACTTATTCCCCAATGAATTTCCTTTCATCGAACGTTCCAGAAAAGGGCAGACTTTTTCTTTTTGTACAAGTTGTGTTGTGTAACGGACATAAACATCTGCCATGGTGGAGACTGACATAAAAAAAACACCAAGCAAGTATCACAAAAAGTCAATGTGCTTCAAAAATTGACGTTTTTTTTCCTTCATCTTCCAATGATATTGTGGTCATTCACTCAGAATGTTTGTTCACATCGTTTCTGATTGAACACAATACATTGGCATATGCAGGACGGGGTTGGGGTTCTACCCCCTCAAGCCAAGATTATAGTGTGTTTTTTCCGGGAAGAATGTAGGCGATGCACAGTTTTCACTGCCTCAGGTGCAGCTACAGCCACGGCTGAACGAATTTCAGATTTTTTTTTCTTGATATATCTCACCGTAGATTCGTTGATTCCGTAATGATGGGCCACAGCAGCAGCAATTGAATTTCTTTCGCCAAGCATAGTCTATATATCCAATTTTTCTTGTAAACCTTTCACTTCTTTTTTTGTCTTTCCGAAGCATTATCAGTAGCACTTGAAAAATGAGCCATCCTAAACACACACAACTCAAATTTTGTAAACAAAACACGCGTGAATGACGATTGTTGAGTGTTTCAAAAAAAATTTTCCAATGAAGGAAAAAACCGCGAATACGGGGGGGGGGACTGAATATATTTTTAAAATCACCATTGAAGTTTTGGCCTCCAATTTCATTTGTTTTTTGCGTAGGGATTTTATTCCCCTAAGCTTTAACTTTTATGTGTGGAAAATCCCTATTTTATTTGGAAATTTTTTTTTCAAAAGTTGGCAGCTATGTGGTTGGGTGCAATGCTCTGTAAGATATAGATTGTAACCAAATTTTAATAAGCTTTCAGCTCCTGATGTGTGCACCTTTTCCAAAACAAATAATGATGCTGTGCACCTATCTCTGTGAACCCTTCAAATGGAGGATAATACAGAGCTCTTTCAGGGTATTTTTGGTTAACCCAATTACACTCATGTCCATAAATTAAGGATAATTCAGAATCACTTGGAAATCTGAATCTAAAGTAAAAATTTCACCTGTAGAATTATCACACACATCTACAAGAATGATATGCAAATTTCAGGAAGCCACCAGATGATGCCGATAGTACGTCACAATGACGAGAGTGTAAGAGGGGGGTATATAAGGAATGGTGGCAAAGAAGTAAAATTGTTCACATGAGTTCTGTAAGGCGCTCAGTGCCATAAGCGAACAGTTATGACACAGAGGACGCATGTGGATGATTTTTTACGTGGTAGAATTATCGGCCGCCTGGAATGTGGGCGTACTCAGATGGAAGTATCCGAGGAATTGCCCAAAGTGTCATCTCTAGGCTTTGGCAACGATTCCAAGATAACGGAAATGTCAGTAGACATTACAGTACAGGTCGCCCCCGAGTTACAACGCCGAATGAAGACCGGTATTTGGCAGTAACTGCCAAAAGAAGCAGACGGAGCACAGCATTCGACCTGTCTCGTCAGCTATCTGCAGCCACGGGTACCACAGTTTCAAGGCAAACCGTGTACAGACGTTTGGGAGATATTGGTCTATATGCTCGCAGGCCTGTCAGATGTGTTCCGCTCACGGCAACCCACTGTCGGCAGCGATTAGCCTGGAGTAGAGAACATGCAATGTGGACATCGTCACAGTGTGCGTTGTACGGACTGTATTTCATCGCATGGGAGACATACAATGTATTAACCATCATACCAACCATGTAATAGTAAGTTTTTGTAAAGAAGATATTTTTTACAATTGCTCCAGGGAGCAAAAATTGTAGTTTTTATGAATGGTATCATACATACACCATCGTTTTTGTTCTTTATCTTTTGTTTAATAAATGGGCGTTATGAATATGAATGAATGCCGGACCTGGCATTATCCTCAATTTATGGACATGAGTGTATTTCTGATACACTTCAGCAAATGCACAGCATCAACAACATAAAATAATGGCCTATTCTTATCAATAGGGTGACAATGTACTATCTGCTGTTTAGGTGGACTAGTAAACATGGCCATTGCACTTTTATTAATGCTATTGTTATCAGTGATAACTGCAATGACAAAAAAACCAACACCTTCTAAACCTAGGATTATTTTTTTGATATAAAAATGTTAAAATTCAGCATTAAATGATTTGACTGACAATATATGTACATCTTTGAATGCACATAAAATGCTGTTAACCATAAATACATGGGTGCTAGTTGCAGCAGAAGTCCCATCAGTGGTAAACCCAACCATATTTCCTCCCTTGAAATCAAAAAATTGTTTTATGTGTATTTCATCTACCATTAACATAACATATCTCTCGCTGTCTGTTAATGATTTCGACTAGTTTGAGCATACCACAGAAAATTGTTTTTCTGCTCAAACTGTTGGGTCTGCATCCGAGAAACATTCGTTGCAATGTGCTGGGGGAGGTAATATAAGAAATCCACTGTCCCTAACAAACTTATAGGCATGAGGTGTCGCACACACATACATGTATAGAAAAGGGAAGAAAAAACTGACAAATCAATTGAACATGTAATGTGTTTTTGATTATCTTTCAATGCAAACAGTTTCAATTATTCTATAATAAAATGAAACATGTCTGTACTTTCCCCTAAAGTTCTTTTTAACAATACTTCCACCAATTTCAAGTTTGAATCAAATTTAGATACATCCCCTTCATCACACGTCTTGACAAAATTCAACAGAGTTAAGTTCAGTAATGTTAGTGATCATTCATGCATTACATACCTCCTCAATTGGGGAGTTTTCAACAGCAGCGGAAACAATCAGGTTGTTGTCAATGACAACAGATGGTTGTATTCTTGGATTGGGAACATCCACTATATGAAGAAATATGTTGTCTTTGTTTTTTATTGGTGTCCAATATCAACAGTCAATTTTAGAAAATATATCAGCTATATTTTGAACTTTTCTGCTGGTTTCGTAATCTTTTTCATTAAAGCTGTTCTCTAATGCTTTTTTTACATTGGAACTCTCTTTTCTTTCTCATCTCTGGACTTTCTCTGCCGGATGACTATGTTGAAGTTGAAGCAGACATATATGCAGGACAATTTGGATATAGCGATGGAATTGCACCATTCTGCAGTTTAGGGTGCTTAAAAGGCACAGTAATTATTTTCCCAGATTTTTCATCAAATATCTTGCTTCCCTAATTATTTCATTTGACTTGAAATGTTCACATACCTACAAGACGAGGAAAAAACCTCATAGTATTTCATAACATTAGCCAAATTCGTACATATAAGAAAATATTTCATCTTGAGACACAGAGGGATTTTGCTTTGGTTTCGACAATACCAATAAATGTCTATATTTAATGTCATCTTGAGACAATTATAGGGGTTTAAATGTTTTGATTTTATCTGACATGTACAGAATATTATCTTCGATAAGAAAATATTCTTATCAAAAATAAGAATATCACATATATACATATTCTCAAGTTATTTATAATTGTCCTCCCAGAGAATATTCTCAAGTTATTTATAGAGATCATTCATTATAATATATAACTATATTCTTGAGAATATTCTCTTCAATAAGAATATTCTCCTAAAGATTATTCTAGAGAATTTTACATCACTATGTATAACTAATCTTTATTAAGCCAATCATCAGCGGGAAGTTAAACCAATGTAAACTATCGACAATTATGTAAAAATAAAACAATGAGAAAATTGCTGAAATGGACAAAAAATTAAATAATAAGTGATAGCATGCTATTTAAAAACAGCTACCTCATGGTAAACATGTTTGATGGAAAATCAATGTTCAATCTGCTTAATCAATAGAGATAATCATAAAACAGCAATACCAAAAAAAGCAATAATACTAACTTTTATTTTGTATTGAAGTAAAAGAAATATTTTATTCTTTAGACAAATCCAAATTTATGAGCTGCATGATTAAATTTTGACTAGCCTTCCACATTATCATAAAAATAGTATAATAATGCTTTGCCTGCATAACCAATAAAATTTGATTAATATTATAAATAATACAAAAGCGCACTTCCCTTCCCTACTACTGCTGGTAATTTTGAAAACTTTTCTTTTAATATGAGGGGAATCTTAACACGTTGGTCCATTTCTGTAATTGCCTCGACAATTCGGAACGACACACGTGAATGACATCAGAAATAAAAATATACGTATATACTTGTATATGAAAAAAAAAAAATGAATGTTAAAAACTGGGCAATCCAAGTGAAATTATAAAAATACGTGCGAGAGAGACAAACAAAAAAAACATGTTCAATAGTGCTCGGCTACATAGGGAAAGAACAAGATATAGCATTACTGTTGCTGATGTCACAGATCACTTGATTGCGTGTGCAGAGGCCTGTATAATTTAGGAGGCCACAACTTGATGCTTGGTGAGCTGGGGCAAGCATGCATTTTGGCACCCCCTTCTAATGTTAAACAGATTAAAGTGGGGAATTTGTGCCCTCTCTGGTCCAGGGCATCAGTCCCGCCTGCTCCCCCCAGTTGTGGCTCTGAGTAGGGCAAATAGCAAATGTCTAATATTGGACTTTGAAAAATCTGAATAGTATAATTAATGTATATGTGAAATATATCTAGAAGAGCCTATAGTTGGTTCCATGGCCCCACATCATGCAGCAGGACTTTTAGGCTAAGATATTTGGCAAACTCAGGCCAGATTATCATTGCCCGCCCCTCTATAGTGAATTTAAAGTGTGAAAAAACAAAAAAGAATTGTCTTGGAGCCTCCCCCCTCTTCTTGTGGGGATGATGGTTGGTCTCCACATCTGGTAAAGCTGACCTTAGATCCATGAAATCAACAATGATTGATTTCAGGGCCAATCAACAGAATTTCAATGAGCAAAAACAAATTTTGAGTTCTCCACATTTTTACAATGTTTATCTGTCTTAGGTAGTACCACCAAAGCGCGGAAAGCTAATAGAGAAAGCTAATTAGAGAAATGATGGAAAAGCGATGCAAATGGCAATCTTCAGGGTATGGATATGGTGCGCGTTTTCCAATTCCGACAATCAGCGCCGATCGAAGTGTGAAAATGTGTGACGAAAAATCTGCTTGCTGTGTGCATACACACCCTCTACCGTGTTCTCCTACATGTGTGAATGGTGCACTGACTGTTGAAATCGGAAAATCTGCCTATACTATGTTCGTACCCTCACATGATGGTTTTGGCTCCTGTAAGCAAAATTCCCTTTAATTTTTTTATTTCACCTGTGCAGATCTTTCTTGTCTGTGCACGGTAATGCAATCTGTAAAGAAATTGGCTCATTCTATTTAGATGCTGTTTTCTTCTGTTGCTGCCTGGCGATAAGCATTGATTTCGACTAAACTGCAGAATCCGATAGCTAGCACACCGAACCAATGGAACAAACTGCTCACCTCAATATCACTCACACCTTACTCCGTTCAATGTTGTTGTAGGCTCTTCTGTTCTGTTTTGAACTCACTATTAGATATTTTATATTAGATATTTTTTGATTGCTTTGCTTTTTTGATTGCTGTTGTAAGGGTCAACCACCTCAATGAGCAATTAGTCTATTGTGACCAGTGTTCATCAATATGCATCTTGATTCATGATTCAACTTTACTCCTCAAAATTAATCCTCCTAGCTTTTGAGTAATTTTTTTTAATAGTTATTTCTCACTGATGAAAAAATACCCCTTTGAAGAGGAGTGAAATTACTCTTCAAAATTATTTTTCGAATAACACTGATTGTGATTCTTGTGGAATTTTCATTTGTATAAGAAAATCTTCTATATCCCTTCTCAGCATTACGAAACAAAATGGCTAAGAAGGGGTAGGAACCAACTATCAGTAAAAATTTATAACCGATGTCAGGGAAGCTCCTACTAAGTTTTCAAATGCTGTCTAACAAAAATATGAAAAAGTCTCCATTTATGCCTAACTTCTGCTTTGTTTTAGAAACTATAACCAAACGAGATGACAAATATTTTTGAAATCTTTACTATCTAATGATTGATGTTGTCAAAGGAAGGAATAGATAATCAAAAAATGAGCACAAGATCTCACTGACTTGGAATCTCAGTGAATACTATCCTGATGTTTTTACATAAGTTGTGCAATCAAACAGAATGATAGCATGCGTCAATCGATCATCATTGCGTCAACTTCCGATGTTTCGTGAAAAAATGTTTCATTCTGCGAGTAAAGGAGCTAATGTGACAAATTATGAATGTTAATTTTGCCAAATATCGAGTGCTAAATTGCCAAACATTGTGTGAAGTCTCCCGAAATTTGCTCCCATTTTGCAACAGTTTTTTTTTCTGAGTATAATTAATAAGAAGCCAGCAGGAATCGTGCCCATGAAAATTGAAAAAATTAATTTCAAAGAATTTTTCATGTATTTGTTGATCCACTTTCAGAGGTGAAACGAGTTGCTACAAATATATAAATAATTTTATAACGAAAATTTTTTTTAACTTTGGTTTTTCTACTTTGAATAATTGAGGGGGAAATTACTTTATGAATGTCTTGTAGAATTTTTATCATTTATTTGATGATGCTATGAATTATATTTTTGAGCAAAACTTGAAGGTTTTAAAACATCTGGTGACAACAGAAAAGTATGGATTATCTGTATATGGATTTTTTTATGAATTTTATAATACTGGGTGACAAATCAAAAGTTGTAATTTCTGAACTGCTCTATTTATTTTCATTTATCTATTATTATTTTATATATATATATATATATATATATAATTTTTTCTTGAGAAGAGGGAAAATTTGTGTGGTAGATTCAAAATAAATTTGCATGTGTGCTTTTTTTTTACTATAAAACTTGTAAGTTATGAAGTTTGTCATGACTCCTTAAAAACTTAATTTTTATGTTGGAAATTTTGTATCAACCCTGTCAAAGCCAGTCTACTGTGATTGTTTTTATGTGTTAGTGACTGAACTTTAATTACTTATCAAAGTTATCAAAAATTTTCTGTTTGTGATATTGTTTTATTTCATATTATAATTGCAGCATGCGTCAACAGATGTTGAAAAAATGATTTTAGGAAACAAATGTGATGTCAATGAAAGAAGGCAGGTTTCAAAGGAACGTGGAGAACAAGTAAATGCTTAAACTCATTTTCTTTTTCATGTTCATTTCCAATTGTCATATTTTCCTGGATTACATAAATGCATTTTCCAGCTTAAGGCAGTTGCAGAAGTGTAAGCTTGTGAAATGATACCTCAAATGAATGTTCAGTGTCATATTATTTATTTTTTAAAATGCATAAAAATAAATTCTTCAAACGGTTTCAGTTCTATTTAGAAGTCACCAATGAATAAAGCAAATATATAAAAAATACAAACACACCTAATGCTAAAATGCATTAGGTGTGTTTGTATTTTGTTGTCTTCAGAGGAATAAATATTTAACCATTAATCACACTGACCAAGGATCCCACTTGGGTTGGATAACACATCTTAACCTTCTGTTTGCTTAGCAGAAAAATGTATGCCTGTTCACTTCAAAAACGTTGTGGTGGGAACGAAAATGAGAGCTTGGGTGTAAGGCCAGTGCAGCTTCCTGATTGGATGCCTGCAAAATGGCACTACCAGATTAGTCTATTTGAATTTTCTTAGAATTCCCTCTTGTAATGAATTCAAGTCATGGCTGTCAAGTCATGGATTGCGACAGTTTCTCACAACTGGGATCAGAATTAAGTAAGCATCACGAGCAAACACAACAAGAGCCAAGAATTCAGGAACATTGATGACGGAGGACCAGACTCCCCCCAGATAGAATCGAAGTATGACCGATGAAGCAAGTTATTGAGATGAAACTACATGATGGAGTAAAGTTGAAAAGGAATCCGAAAAGGTGGTCTCACTATCGCCTTATGTAGGGTTGGCTGTTGTTGAGGCAACCAATCGGATCCGATTTCTCCCCATTTTCATAATGTCTATTATTCTGGAGCCGTCAGGTGGCGGAAGCAGTGCCGATAACATACCTTTTTATCGCAAACAATGACGAGGCAGCACCACATCCGATGGCTTGACATGACTTTTTAGATGGAACTATTACTTTTAAAAATATAAATATTAATTAATTAGCACTTATTTGAATGGGGTGGTCCCTGTCCACCTGCCGCATGTTTGCACCGTTACACGACCGGTGGTGTTGATTTACTCTTCCACGTTTCAGTCCATTTCATAATATCAATTGATGAAAACTCTATAGGAAGCTGGACCTCAAATTTGTGTGATTTCATTTGAAATTATCGGGAATAAAAAAATTCCTTTTTTTTTTTTTCATACTTATTTTTTTGTATTATCTAGATCAGTGGTGCGCAAACTGTGGGTCTCGTCAATCAACTAATGGGTTGCGAGAGGTTCTCCAAAATAAAAACTTCCAAATAAGAAATTTGTTTTTATTTAAAAATATGCTAGAACTAAAGAATGCTTTTATTCAGCTGAGCTAATTACCATGTATCATACATGATTTTATCAAATTCTAATTGTACAATAATCAATATATCTGCTCTGTCATGCCAGAATCGCGAATGTGCAATGTTCTTGCAAAAAAGTACATGGGAGAATCACCCGATTTCAAAATTGTATATTTCTTAAAAATTAAAAACACTGAATATAGAACAATAAGTAATATGTGAATATACGGGGTAAAATGTGTGCACATTTCATGAAATTTTTTTATGGTCGTTTTCAAGTGTAGAATCATTTCAAAATCGGATGATTCTTTCTTAATCACCCTGTATATGAAAATCAAGGAACATGCACCTCGCTACACTTCCATCTTGCATAAGGGGCACCAAATACATCAAAAAACAAAGTAAATATTTATATGATATTTAAGAAAACTGAATATCTTTGGAAGTAAATATTGCCTAGGTAAAATTAGAACAAGAGTTCCAAAACAGACTTTTGGGACATGTTTACTGGCAAAAAATAGACGTAATGTCCTAGTTGGGTCGCGAGACATGGCCAGCCTCTGTATGGGTCGCCAATAAATTTTTTGGTCAAAAGGGCATTGTGCTTCAAAAAGTTTGTGCATCGCTGATCCTGATCACCATTAATTAGTTCAGATGAACAACATTGTATTTTATGACATTATTGATTACTGACATGTGACTCACCCAAATTATTGTTTCTTATTCATTTGGGAAAACTGTTTAAATGAATCTTTCAATGAATTGGCTCTTTTTTCAAAAGTAAATAGGATTTTTATTTATATACCCGGATTTGGTACTGATACATTAATAGCAGTTATGATAGATTTTTAGTTCTTGATTATTTTTAATAGAGCATGTATATTTTTTATACTTGGCCAATCAGAACATGATAAATTTTTTATACTTGGCCAATCAGAACAAAGTTTTTGCACCTCAAAATTCAACCTAGTACAGTAGACGCTCAATTTCACCAACCCGTACCGACGTGAAAACTAGTTTATAAATGGGAAAGACGTTTGAAGAAATAGTATATTGCTTGAGGCCAGAAGATTAGAGAAATAAACTGTTGACTGTATTTACTTGCGTTTGTTATAGGTGTGTTCAATAGATTTTTTTATAGAAGTTTTTATCAATTTGGAATCAGTTGTCATATTTATTCGCGAAGTTTTCATTATTAAATTTGTGCTTTGTGTTAGGAAAATGCTTAATTTGGTCATACGTCTTAGTTTTAAAGAACACAAATGGAGAGTGAAAGATTATATATTTGCATTTTTATCATTTGAGTGATAAAATACTGCTTTAATTTATGTGTGCCACAAGAAATCGTGATCTTGTTTTGTTTTTTTTGGACCGAAAATATTGTAAAATATATACTAGCTTACCCGTCGTGCATTGTTGTGATCTCAGAAGAAAGGAAATTCAAGGAAATGAAGGAAAGGGGGAAAAAATTCAAAAAAAAATTTATGCCAGAAACCTTCGCGGGAGTGTACTCAACAACTCCAAAGTTTCATGGTGATCGGATGAATGGTGTAGTAATGCATAAAGGACAAACAGACTTACATACATTCGTTTTTATATACATAGATATGAGAAGCATTATCAATAACAATTTTTTAAGACTATAGTAAAAATGAAGTAGCCTTTATTTTTAATTTCAAAAAGTCTTTCATGTAACTTAGACTTATTTTTGCTTTCACAGTATTTTATTCAACTCTAATGTGCCTTTAAGTTATCATGCATTTCTATTCTATGTAAGAAAACAAATACACAGTTAATCGTGCTTAGTAATTTTTGAAACCATCTCTGGATAAATAATCACTATTGTGATCAAATAAATAATATTTGATCACAATAGAAATAGATTGTTTTTATAGAAATTGAAATAAATGGGTCTGCAGATATACAAGCAGATTTTTTTCTCTATTTGAGTAAATTTACATCCATGTTTATGTCAAGGTAAGATTGCAATTTTTGTCAACCCATATTACATTTACCACATTATAATGTAGTTTTATATGTAAAAAGGCTTTTTCTTATGTTATAATATAAGCATATGGTCATCTAGAACTTTCCTGTTATAGCATTGTTGAAGCTTCTCTAAACTTCTAGCAGCCAATCAAATAATTAATATTTAATGGTGCCACACATCTGGTTAATGCAACAATTGTTGCTATAATATCTTCTAACGCTGAATACATGCGCATCCATCATTGTGATGGAAGTTGAACAAAAACTGATAACAAAAAACTTGACCTGTTGTCTATCAACATGTCAATGTCTGTGAGTCCATTGCAATGAAGTGTTGGTCCATGGCAATATGTTGAAAAAGAATAGATGCAGATACTTTTCTGTGAAAAGGTCCAAATCCATTATAGAAGCATGCAGTGCCACATCTGTTTTGATCTATTATTGTACCAACACTTGCGATGAAGCTGAATGTTGTCTGTCAGTGCCATTCGAAGTAGGTCATTTTTATGATCTTGTCTTACTTTTTTCCACTGCCAGATTTCCACTGCTTCAAAACATGGAATCACTGTCATGGTGTTATGTTCTGTATGAGTAGCAGTGTTACAATACAAAGGCTTTTCATCCAAACCAGTCATTCTTCTATGCTCTGTGTTTTGTTGAAAATTTTATTTAAGTTTTGTAGCTTTCCCTGAAAAGAATTTTACAGCTCACTATTTATGATACACTATTTATATGATATATAAACAGTCACACATTTATTCATTGTTCTTAACAAAACAAATTTAGCAGGCGCTGATGGGCTCAGGCATATGTTATTACAAACAATTCCAATTGTTTGCACTTTGTCTTTATCAGCCATATGTCCTTTAAGTTACAAGTTATTGATTCTTAACAGTGTTCAAATTTTAAAAACAGGAATGTGCACACATACATTCCCTCACATGCAGAGGAAATTACTTGTAAAATACAATATGTACTATTTATTTTTTTATTTTAGTAATTCAGGATTTTCATTCGATTGAAATCAACCCTTTACTCAGTCGGACTATACTGCTGTGAGATCTAAATATCAAGATAGCCATGCATAATGTGTAGTACTGGGAAATGAAGTGTACCAATAACTCTGAGCACATAATCCCTTTATAAGCTATTGCTGGAAGTTGCACGGTATCTGGTATGCTCAGAGATAATTTGATTCTTGTTATCTGTGGATTTCGACATGATTGGTCAAAGTTTGTGGGGGAAAAAAACACTAATAAAGAGATGCATGGTTTTTTTTGCAGTGTAATTTTTTTTTTTCTTTCAGAAAGAAATAAGTAATTCCGGAAATATATGAAAACATTCAAAATGACACAAAAAAATGTCTGGTAACCCTGCCATACTCTTAGGCTGTGATCACAATATCTTTTGTAGAACTTGAAAATGCAGCCAATAAGCATATCAGTTATATTTGAGCAAATATAAGCAATAGGCTTATTGGTTGTTTTTTTCAAGTTTTATAAACAATTTTTTCTGAAACTTATTGTGTAATCCTGGCCTTAATGAAGATAAAAATGCTTGATTTAGAGTGGTACACCTTGATCCATAGGTTGAATAACACAATTCACATCAAGTGGTACCTAATCTCAATGCACCCCAACCAAACATTGCCAAAATGGGCATTAAATTATGGGGGGGGGGGAAAAAACACTAAAATCTACAAATTGGTATTTTGAATTTTTCCCATGCTGGCAATTCATATTTGAAGTAGCCCACTCATCATCCAAGCAATTTTGTTGGATTCATTCAACCTTTTACGAATTTAGATCATAGGGTTTTGGCAGTTTCCAATCATCAATATGGTAATACTTTTATAACTGAGTTGCCAGACAGTAAATCCAATGCAAGAAGCAGATTAAATTCTGGCACATGTTTTGCCATACACAGGATGCAGTTTCAAAGGAAGAAGTGCTCATTTTTTAATTGAAAGTAAATCATTAAACCTGGTGTTATTTTAAGAACTGTTAGTATATATCCTTAAACATTGCTCACCAAATAAGAATGTGCAAGCCAGAATGTTGGGGCAAAAAATGCATTGTGTGCGATATTAAATCAGTTTTTAATTAATTTTTTGTCTGAAGATTCACTGTGCAACTTCTTCGTCAAGAGAAGAAAGTCTGACTGCTTGTAGAATTTTTCCTGTCTACATTTGCTGGTAGACTCTTGATAATCCGGCCCGGCCAGTAATCCAGTATTTTTAGGCAGGATTTCTTCGAGTATAGAAGAGGAAAACATGTCACTTGTGCTTGTCTTTGCTAGAAGTTTTTACTTAAAATACTGACTTTTTCAATTAAGTTAAAGTAATCCAGCAATTTTGGCAATCTAGCACATGCTGGTCTGATATGTGCCACATTAGCAAGAGACTACTGTATATTGATATTCAGGAAATATTCTAAGCAAAAGGTCGCCATGGTCACTAGAATTTTATATATGTGATTGCTAAATTGGAGTATAAGGATGGCACCAAGTTTTCTGATTTTGTAATGATGTGTCTTCCAACATGGAAAAGAGTCATTTAGTCCCAAAAAGTTAAGAAAAACAGTCCCAGATAATGTTTTGCTTTTTGAGGGAAAAACTCCTTAGTTCCTAAGAAATTTGACTGGCACCTAAATTTTTTTTACATTTGTAAAGCCCTGTTCATATGTTATTTTTTGTGTTAATGGATTTCTTTGTAAGCTTGATAATAATTTTCTTCTAAAACCATTATAACAAATAACAATGAGGTATTTTTTTTAATTATTTCATAATTATGTTTCAGCAACAGTGCCTGTGACAGGTAAGAGTAAAATATTTAGCAATGGTAATAATTACACCTAGTTAAACTGGTAAATTGAACTTTTTGATTGAATGTGTTAGTGAGTCACTGATATTTGATTTTTAATATGGTATCAGAGAATGATAGGAAAACATTTACTCTAATTTCCTTTTGGGGGTGGGGGGGCAGTTTTATTCAAAAAAGGACCCAGGTGAGTTAGAATAGTGATTTCAGTGGATGTCTAAATTGTTTTCTTGTAGCTATATGAATCATCAAGACATCTCCTTGAAGAGAAATGGGCAGAGAATGAAATTTTGGTATCGACATCACACTGTATTGTTACATTATGCTGAATGTAGGGGTGTTCTTTCAGCCTTGCATGAATTTTCAACTGTTCTCCCATCCTGAATCTCTTCTCCACGATCTATATAGTATGTATTTGAGAATCAGTTCACTATAGAACAGGCATCACAAGTGTGCCTGTCCTGTGTGTGTACGTGTCATGGGCTAAATGATAACCACTCTAATGGTGTGACAAAACTTGCCTACATCATTCAGTTTTCCATCTGGGGGGCTTTGTACTAAAAATAAAGATGTATTTGCATCAAAGTTCATACACTAATCACAGTTGATGCACTAACCTATTTCAACACATCTCTAAGGAACATTAGAAAATCCTGGTTTCAACCCATAACATCCTGCACAGTAGACTCCCAATTATCTGACCAGGCGTGTTGGATAATCGAAATAGTTGGATAACCAAGAGGGCATATTATTAGTTTCATTTTTCTTTGTGTACTAACAATAAAGTATAAACACCTTAAATGAAATAAATTCAAACCTGGCTGATATTGAATCTCGACATATAAGAAAATTTATGGTCCTATCTTCATAGAATATTTTTTTATTAGATGTAGCAACTTGATTTTCGGGTCCCTTGAGTTTTTTTTTATAATGAGTGTTTAATTTAAATAACTAAACTATTATGTGTAAGTGAAAATAAATAAATACAAATTTAATGGCCCCCAACTGCAAATTATCCACTGGGGGGAATTCATATTTAAAGAGCACACAGACATACCAAATTTTGTCAATTGTCTTTTAATTTAGTGTCAGATAATCACAAATCTTTTGTATTTGACAAATTCTATGCCAGTCCCTTCAACTTTCGCTGAAGGTTCATCTGCATACAGGTAATTTCAATCCCTTTCATACAAATAAAAAAACTGCAGAAAACAATTTGTGTTACAAAGAACAGAAAATATAATGAACTGCAGAAACGCGTGCACATGCGCAAATCATTGGAAATCTTACATATCATGAAAACTTCAAAAGTGTAAATGCCTCATTCCATAATTGCATTCACACAAATTATGGTTTATATACTGGTTTATTGCAAATGTGTGATATTAGAACAATATATTAATTTTTTGCTGATGGTTTACTTTCAGCTGAATATGTTTACAAATGAATGTGATTCAATGAGAAAATTTTAATTTCCAATAGAAATACCAATATTTTTTATGGAAACTTTTTGAGTAAAAATATATAAAATATTTTCTATTAAATCTTTTGACATTTTTAGAAGTTTTTTGCAGTTCACATATATTTAATTTTTCATTTTCTCAGTTGGCAGTTGAATATGGAATACGTTTTATGGAAACAAGTGCAAAAAACAGTATAAATGTACAGGAAGCATTTTTATCTCTGGCCAGAGACATTAAAACAAAAATGGAAAAGAAGATGGTATGTAATTTTGTTCCCTCTTCTTTGCTGTCAAAATGAGGTCTTGTGATTTGTGCCAAAAAGTGTATTTATGCAAAATAAACTGATTGAAAATTGCTACATTAGGCTTGCTATGCAATGACAATTGCTATTAACTAAATCAGGGATCTGTCCAACCAAAATTTGGGTCTGGAAAACTCTTCACAAAATTCCAGGTCTGGGAAATAGGTTTACTTCACAAAATTCTGTGTGTAAAGGATTGCATTTCACAAACTTTCAGAAACTGAAATGAGCCTTTCATAATTTTTTTCTTTTCCTATTTGTCTGCAAGAAAAATTAATGAATTACTAAATCATTGATAAATGCCCACACATGGAGATTTGTTTACAGTGTTAGAATGAAATGCTGATCAGTTACAATCCTAGCTGTAACTTCTGTCTGGCCAGTGTATCTAAAAAAATATGCAACTTGTGCCACTGGAAATATGGCGTTGAGAACACTCCAGGACTTCCCATTTTGTAAACTGCTGTTGTAGGTCTTGTAAAACGTGTGGAAACTACTGCTTGGAATAGAATTGCTCATGATGTGTGCTGAACCGCTATTCCAAACAGGTTTCTATTTAGTTTTGTTCTCCATATCAAACATGTTTGAATAAATGGTTAGGCACGTGCACCACCCCTTGGCAAAACACGTGTTTGTCTGAGCATGAAGTTGCACATATGCACAGTTTGCCGTCAGAAACCCCTCTCCTCCTCACGATACTAAGTAACTATTATAAACCAGTTTTAGTTTGGTCATTCTCCAAGGTCAGTGTGGACTCAGATTATCTTTAAACTGTGCACAGCCATTAGGTGTCAGTACATCAAAGAAATTGGCTTTGCACAGTGTTCATGAAGGAGTTATTCTTCAAAACCGGTTTTGTCTGGATCAGTATAATTATTGTAAACTCTCATCTTCAATTGAATCAAATATTTCAGACTTTTTATAAATTAGGTGTTCTTTTTGAACAAGTCATTTTTTACTCAGAAGTCCAACTATTTATTCAGTGTGTTGTGTTTATTATAACAAAATCTGTACAAATAAATGGCAGAAAACTTCATTGCCAATGATATAAATACTGTCCATTAAAAAAGTGATAATATTAATGTCGCTTAATTTTGTTATTGTGAATGGACTCGTGCTAACCGGCTGAATTCATGATAAATTTGTTAATCTCTAACAAAAAACAAGAAATATATTCTCACAAAAACAAAACCCAGTGGAGAAAAACTGGATTGAGCCCCTGAAAATAGTGCATTGCTGCATGACTCGAATAAGGTGCTTATGGGAATTTCTAACAAATCAGTTCCTGGAAAGTGTCATGGTTGTATAAGTGTAGCCCTAACATATTTCATGATATCAGTGTTATGCGTGTTTCGTGTGCAAGAAGCGCTGCTGTCATTCATGTTGGAAGTGAAAATGGCAAATGCTTCAATTTTTAAGTTTTGTAAGTATCGTACTGAAGGGTCTGCCTGCTGTATGTAAAAAGACATTTTAATAGTAGACCAGACCACAAATGAATTGAAACACCATGGCATGGTTTTTGTAAATGTAAGACTTGCAAAAACTTTTTTTTTTAATTCTAAGCGCAATAAACTATAGTAGGTTAACAATATATTTTTATTACCTGCATGTATACTCAAGGCCAATGTTTATTAAACAAAAATGTTTATCAATATATTAATTTTTGACATGGTCAAATACATTTAAAATAAACCTCATGACAGTGCTGCATTTTGGAATATAGTCGATCAGCGAGGAGGAACTAATTTAAACTCAAAGTTGATGCCTAAGATTAAATAACCAAAATTGAATTATACACTGAATTCCAGGTTACACAAAAATTTCCATGTTCAGGTGGCAAAGCTCTGGATTTTATGTTTGAAAGTTTAAAACTTAATTTTATTTTCTCATTTATACAGAGTACTTTTCTGAATACGATTTTTCTCCTCTTATAGGAAGCTAATCAACCTCCAAAGACCTGCGGACATCAGCTAAAAAATATTGAACCTGTCAGAAAGTCTAGGTGGTTTTGTACAATACTTTGACAAGTTTTTTCATAAGTTTTGTCAGAAATATGTTTAAAATGAAGGCTTTGTATATATATATATTGACTGTATGAAAGCAAGCAAACTATTATTCAGTGACTTGTATATTGATTAAGATATTTTTGTAATTTGTACATAAGCATTTCAAATTGTCAATAGATAGCGCAAATCTGAAATGTATACTGCAATGCAGTTTCACATTTTGCTGCACCATCTTATTTGTTTGGATATAAAAAAAATTGAGTAAGTGAAAAAGCAGAGGTTACTGCTATATTACATTTGTATAATTGTCTTGCTACCAAATGACTTTATATTGAAACCTGTGACTTTCTCAATTTTTCTCCTGCACCTTAAGCAGTCATGTCCATTTTTGGTGCAGATTTTACAAAAACTATTTGCATTGAAATATTTTGTTTAATTTCTGACCAGTGGAAAAAAACGTAATGATTTATGTTTCAAGACATGTAAAATACTGATTTGGCTACCTTAAAGTGCTAAAAAAATCTCAGTTGTGCTTCTAACTCATTTGTCAGTCGTATCAGGTTTAGTAAATAGTGTAATTTTTTTGTGTACTCTTGTCAGTATTTTATTTTAAACATGCTCGTTTGGAAAGACATTTTATATATACATTTATTAGCAAATTCTCTCGATGCAATTGTATAATTAATGATTCTTTTCGGTGTTATTTGAACCTCAATGAAGCCCCATTGGCCACCAATGGTATGCACTACCTAGTCACAAATTCTATTTTAAAACTTATTTGAAATCGGGTGTTTTTACAATCATAATGCTAGAAGAAAAATGGGGAAAAGTCTATTTTATTACTTTTTGCTTATTTTGCAAACTTGTTTAACAATCTTTCATCGTTGAAAAAAAAATAGTTACTTTAAATTCTCATTTTCTATGTTTTATTCTAAAATATTTGTTCATATTTGAATACTAATACTTTGTAAATAATATTTTGTGTTTGTGTAGTTATTGAATTCGGTTGTTTTTTTATTTCATGATATCCCCTGGTAATGTGAGATATATTGGGGGGAAAAAATTACAGTATCAGTTTCCTCATCACTGCAGTGTTGTCTTAAAGTGAGAGTTCCAAAATTTTATATTGCACGTAAACTAATGATTCAAGACTGTGATGCTTCTCCTTAATTAAAATAATTTTTTAGTTCAACTCCATGGGAACGTACTAATTTAAGTAATTTAATTGTGACAAAAACAAATTTATAAACTTATAAGCTGGACAAGCACATCAAAAAGCACTACAATAACGTTATAAAAGTATATTGAGGCTAAAAGTTCAAATTGTAGGAAACTCATTTTAGTGATAGTAACACTTTCCCAAAATTTACTTTTATTGAAAGTAATAACTCCTATAAAATCTTTGCTTATAAAAATGTTTTTTTTTAATATGCCATTGAAATTTTGCAGTTTCAAGAAAAATAATGTCAATTTCTTTCGAAATCATTTTGTGTAAATAAATTTTCAGTACTTGTGAAACATGAAAATGAACCCATCATGGAAAAGAAATTGTTTTGATAGGTTGTCTGATTTTAGATTTTTTATTGAATAGTTTCAATTCGACATTATATTTGTCACTTGCAAACTATGTTTTAAAAATTTTTTATTAGGTGTATTTTGTTTTCGTTTGAAAAAAACAGCACTTGCAATACAATTGTTTTAATTATGAATAATTTAAAGGGGAAAATGTATCTCTAAATTGATGATATTCTCCAACACAACTGATTCCTGACTTATGAATTAGGTCTGTTTTGAACATTGTAGGTTTATATCGTTTCAAGCAAAAGGTTGCTAATATGGGATTTGAAATAGAGTAGTCCCATTTAAAAATGTAATCTATAGTCTAAGTTAAAGAAAAATAATGTTGAGGGAGAAGGTTACAGAAGATGCAGATTTTTTTTGTAGGATAATGTTTATTTTAATTTTTTAACTATCGAATTGTGACAGAGCATAACATGTGTTTGTGTATTTTTCATTTGTAAGTCGAGGAGTGGAGTGGTAGTTGACTGTTGGGAATTTTTCTTTACAATAATTCAAATTCATATTGATAGCATACGTAATAGTTTTATTAATACAGTTGGGCCTATTAGTAACGAAGTAAAAAAACTCTGAAACTATTCATTATATGCATAACAGCTTGATAAGCAATATGAATATCCCGGGAAAGAGAACTTTGTTGTGTATATGTGAAATTTTGTAATATCTGTGTTTGTTATAAGCGAGCCTGACTGTAAAAAAACTTTTTTCAATTCAAGTATGAACATAAATCTACAAAACATGGATTTTTTATAAGTAATACATAAATAAGGAACCTCAACACATGATAGAAGTGATTTCTGTAATGGTTGGTTGGATCATGGCTTTCTTTTTACCCAAAATATATCTATAAATATACATGTACAAAATGTATAAGGTTCTGCAAGATCCAAAACGTGTTTTTATGGACAGTTTGGCAATGCCACGTTTAGCGTGCATTTGTAAATTCAACACATGTGCAGCATCTACCAACATTCCTTGCAGGCAGATGTAATTTTGAATCACAGTGGCAGTGTGTGTGTTTTATGAAAGCGAAGATTGAGCGGCTTTCCACGTGTAACTTCACTCGACCAAAACATGTGACTAACAAAAATGCATTGTCACATTTGTGAAATGCATGATTCAAATACCATAATGACAGGTTTAAAATGGCTGTTTAATATAAGAAAGTCTGTAAAGCAAGCTCGAATAACAACTCAAGCTGGTTGCCTGTAATCGCTGATCTTGTGAGTGCATAAGTCGTCTTGATTCGCACGTTCTCCTGATCTTCCTCAACAGTTTCGCCCATATGTGATACGGACAACAAGTTTTGTGCACAGTCTAATTTGCCATATCACAAATAAGAATTTCCGTTTCAATGTTCACATTTATTTTACCTTGTTTTTTGATTAATAGATGGTGTTACTAATCCATAGGAAAACTTTCTTGGATTTTTTTTAAACTTTATAATGAAATTAACTAGACCACTTAGTTCTATTAATTTCAAAAGAAATCCTGAGAAAATGTATTAAAAACCACTTATTTGGCAAATAAAAATATATAAACTCTTCTGAAGGAAATTATCTCTAGTGTTGGTTTCTTTTGCACATAGCTATGTGTGTCAAAAAGCCAACATTGACATAACTTTTTTTTTATTTAATATTTTCTTTCACAAATTTACTTTTTTTTGCGGAAAAGTACTGAATTTTTTCATATCATATGCAGGGGGTAAAATGATTAAATGGGAAAAAAACTGAATAAGTTAATAAAATATCAGGTGTGTAATGGTTTTTTTTAAATTAATACATGAGGTGCACAAAAAAAGAAAAGTCTGTATCACACACAGAAGTTAGGCAACTCGACCTTCTGGGATATTCACACACTGCTGACATGATTCAAAATGCAATCTGTGTATGTTGTGTAGATCTTGCGTGAGTGCAAAATTAAAAAAGTTTCATAAAGATATTCCAGATTATCATTATTTAAAAAGCCTCTGTATATTATAGAAAACTTACTGCAACTTATTGTAACACATTGTAATAACCAGTATGGGACCTTTGATCTTCTTGGTTATTTATACTGTAAAAAAGATAAATAAAAACAGGTTGATAAAATTAAAAAAAATACCCTTAAAAAAATTAACTTAATCTAAATCTCAGAATTTTTCAAGTTACCTGGTACATGAAAATGATTCGAAGCATTGTGATAATGCTTGAAAATACAATATGTCACTACTTTTTCTTTGCCTTACCATTAAGATTGGCCACTTTTGTAAAGAATAAACAATTTTTGAATAAATTATTCTTTGAAATGACCCCATGGAAGTTGAGTTAATAGATTTGTTTTAAATATATATTTTCCGAAATGATTTTGAGAAATATCTTTTCCAACTTAATAACTTATTGGTATGTTCATACTGTTTATAAGACAGATCTGAGATTTGCTTGTGATACTCATAGATTTATTTTAATTTATTTACATTGCAATTTGACCACAGAAATACGTGAATTTTTTGCTTGATGTGTGGAATTTGCCAAGTGCAACTACTCTCAAAATTATTGCACTTGAACCTGTACGTTTTATATAATTGAACAGAAATAAAATTGTCTGGCTTAACAGAAAGCACATTGTTCAGCATTTTCTGGATTTTGTTTTGTTGATTTTATTTTCTGACTGTTTTGGAAAAGTAAATTATAAAAAAAAATTCTAATTTTTTTTTAGCTAAGAAAATTTATTTTTTCTAATATTTGCATTTTCTGAAGCTTATTTAATGTCATTTGATCACATTGCTTCCTACATCTTTGAGAGGGGTTTCTTTGCCAGGTTTTTTGAGTTCATTGACGAAATCTTGAAGGATCTGTCACCCTTTTTCGCTCACGTGCTGTAAAGATGTATGTACGTGAACTGTGCTACACCTGTAGCACAGTTGAGACTTCATAAGGCATATACATGTATGCCTAGGGCACTTAAGGGGTTAATTAATTAAAATGATACAAGGTAGTCATTATTGTGACCAACTCCATGTGTGTCTGTGATGGAATATATACCACATCGCACGTGCTATCACAGTATTTCAAGACATTTCTATTGGTTTAAAATCACTCTGGCTTTCGCTAACTCTCATCTGATGTATGAAATTTCGATCTTTAAAGAAGAAAAAAAACTTCCTATGATTATTAATAGTTGTTTCTCACACTAACGAGGTGTGCCTATTACACAAAAATTCACAATGTCAATCGCCCACAAAGAAAGACAGCAAACAGCCTATTTTTTCATATTTAATATGCTTTCAGATATACTGCAAGATAAAAATATGTATAATAAAAGGCAAAAGTTATGAGCTGGATGACTGGGAATGATGTTAGCAGTCTGAAAATGTATTAGTTATTTTCACAGCTTGAACACTGTTTTTACTAAATTTTGATGAGATGATTGACCTGTCGATGAAGAAGCAATCTCCACGAACAACAACAGTTTAGAGAATGAATGGGTGGTCATGGATGAGGTAGGGGGATAGTGATATCATTTTTGGGGTTTCGAGTACTGTTGTCTTCCTGGGGGAAAGATTAGCAACATTCAAGACGTTTTTCATCATTGAAAATTGCCCTTTGTGGGTAGGAGCAAATATTAGTGAGTCTCTGTCAGAGTACTGGGACTTACTATTATCCATTTGAGTGGGGGGGATTCAGAAGTGGCAATGATTCCAGTACTGCCAGGGGGTATAGGAGTAGGATCCACCAATTTAATTTAGGCCTGAAGGACATTTGCTCCTCACTTGCAGTCACGTTCTTGGAGCTTCCCTCATTTACCGATAGGTGGCTTCGTTCAGATGAGATTCATCTGAATAGGAGGGGGGGTCTGAGAAGTTTATGAGAGGCTTAGACCAGGTTTTTTACTCCCACACCACGTAGTCGTGAATGTGGGTTAGTTAATAATAACAGTATTGACGGGGAAATACCCACCTCTGACTAGGATGGCTTCTCGATTGACACTAAATCACAGGGCAAATTAAAATGTGTGCTAATGATTGCCAGGAGCTTGGAAAAATTAGGATTTTTTAGAAATTATGACAGCTGTGGAGGGCCTGGATCTTATAGCCATTACAGAATCTTGGGCAAACGATAGGGACGAATCTTTCTTACATATCTCAGGATACGATAGTTTTGTAAGAAATAGATCGGATAGAAAAGGGGGTGGAGTCTTGAAGGCTAGAGAGTAATGTGTAGAGAAGTGATATTGAAACTATATGGGTTGAAGTTGAAAAGAAAAGGCGTCAAACTCTTGTTGTAGGGATTTGTTACAATCCACTGAATAGGATCCAAACTACATCGCAAAACTTCATGACGAAATTTCTCACATGTGTAAGAGAGTTGTTATATTGGGATTTCAATTATACTCGAGTATCGATTAGGAGAACCTTTCAGCTAGAGATCAATATGAAAGAGAAGTTGAAGCTTGATAATTTTTTGTATTGGAAGCCACTAGGGGGTACTACGATTTTGGATTTAGTTCTCACTAGTTCTGAGGATCTTGTTTCAGACGTCACAAGGAAATGCCCTTGGCCCCATACTTTTTCACTTTTTATCGATAAATTCGATCAGGGTACCAATTGGATTGCTATCAAATTCGCAGATGACATGAAGCTAATTTAGGTAGTCGGGAATCATAGCGATAGGGAGTTGCTCCAGACCAACTTAAACAGGATTTGAGCATGGGCAAATTAATGGAGCATGACGTTTAGCGTTGACAAGTGCATAGCTGCTCATTTTGGTTAGAACAACCCACGTTTCTCTTACAAGCTGAATGGTGTCACTATCCCAGATGCAACTATGGTCACCGATTTGGGAATTCTCATTGACGAGCGGCTTAGGTTTTCTGAAAATTATTCAGTGATGGTCAAAAAAAGCGAATAGAATGCTTGGTCTCATTTTCAAAAAGGTCTCTTCGCGTTCTCCTAAAGTCATTCTTCAACTTTTTCGAGGATTAGTTCGTCCTGGACTGAAATATGCTGTAAGGTTTTGGAGACCATACCTATAGCGGGACATAGACTTGGTTGAAAGGGTGCAGAGAAGAGCTACACAGGTCCTTATTGGCACTCAGGGCTTGAGTTATGAAGAGAGACCTCATTTTTTGAATATGTTTACATTGGATAAACGCAAGTTTCTAAGAGATAAGATAGACATGTTCAAAATTTTCAAAGAGATGGATAGGATGAAACATGAATTATTAGTACACTGTCAATCGACTGCTTTTACAAGAGAGCACCAGTATAGATTGGTAAAGGACAATTCTTTGTTATGGTGTCGTAGGGAATTTTTCTCTAATAGGGTTGTTAATAAATGGAATAGCCATGGCCCCCACATGGGCAGGGCCAACAGGGCCCGGGACAATTATCATCATTTTTTGATTTTTTTCCATGCTATAAATTCACTATAGAAGGGCCCGCCAAAGATCCCAGCCTAGGGGCCCTGCACCAAGATGCGGGGGGCCATGGGAATAGCTTACCCCTGGAGGTAGTAAATTCTAACACAATTGACATGTTTAAAAAGAAATACCATAAACATAGAAATGAATTACCTTTTGGATTATATAATACAATTGAACGACCGACGTAGTTGAACCCAAAATTGCAAAAGAACCACGGCTATACGCGTTTCGGAACTATATGAAGTTCCTGCATCAGTAGCAGAAACGACGAAAAAAGAAAAATATCGAAAAACTTCTTATGGCGGGAGTTACTCGCTGTTGTAGACAAAAGACTCGAACTCAAAATGAACTGGCAACAAAAGAGTAGAGGAGGACGGAAAAAGAAAAGTGGTGGAGCCAATAGCAAACGAGAACGTGATAGTGATGCTGATGGAGAAGAATAATTATTGTAGAAACTGTTGTCAGATTTTGAAGAAGGGTGATGTTCTAGTTAGGTCGTTGGCCAACTGGTTTGTGTTTTTGTTGATGTGGAATGATTCGAAGAAGTCCACGTCAGACGCTGAGAGGCATTTTTGAATGATTTTGACAGAAGAGAAGTCAAATTTATGGTCAAAGGACCAGCAGTGTTGGGCTATGGATGAGCGGTTAAAGTCTTGGTTAGTTACGTATCTTCTATGCTCATTTAAACGGTATTTAAGGCGCATTTAGTTTGGCCAATATATGATAATCCACATTGGCATGAAATGCTGTACATGCCCCAGTTGTTGAATGGGCCAATGGGATCTTTTAGTTTAGAGAATGCAGGGGCAATGGAATTGTGTGTGAGAGTATTTAGAATATTTTAAATGTTGGCGTTACGGTCAAGAAGGACGAAGCAATCGTCAGCATATCTGACGTAAAAAGGAAAACGGATTTCACGGAAGAGTTTTGTTTCAAAATAGTGTATGTGTAGATGTCACTAAGTACGGCTGAGAGGGTTTCCCATGACAAGGCCTTTAGTCATGCGATAGAATTGTTTGTTGTCTCAACCAAAATACATTCTCTTTCAACAAGCAATTCTATCGCATGACTGAAGGCCTTGCCACGGGAAACTCTCTCAGCCCTGTACTTTGAGGTGGCCCGCAAACGGCTTCGCCACCCGACGTCGAGCTCGGACGTCGCTTCACTCCTTGGGTCGATAATGGGGACCCCGTGCTTCAGACCTGAAAACATCGACTCTGTTTTCACCACAACCGGAAACATGGCAGAATTGATAAGTTCAAACAGGATGTTCCAAAAATTGGCCGCGGGTAATACTACACCGCAGCCGGAAATGTTCTAAAGTTTTAATTTTTACTAAGAAGATAAGAACCAGAACAGTTTTGCTAACCGTCGTGTGCCTCCACAAACCATTATTATTGTCAACTTGATGCAGCAGGATTTTGGCCGTAGCGGGGAAGGGGGGGGGGGTTTCTTGTGGTCTGCCCCCCCCCCCCCGAAATGTGAGAAAATGACCGAAAAAAGAAAAAAAAGATGGTCAAATCTATTAATCTATCACTTTGGTCCCCCTGAAATGAAAGTGGTTCCCCTCTCGAAAATTCTGACTACGGGCCTGACAGGATTAAATCATTAATGACGCAATGCATTTGGATTAAATCATTAATGACGCAATGCATTTGGATTAAATCATTAATGACGCAATGCATTTGGATTAAATCATTAATGACGCAATGCATTTGGATTAAATCATTAATGACGCAATGCATTTGGATTAAATCATTAATGACGCAATGCATTTGGATTAAATCAGAAAAATCCATAAATGATAGCAGGGCCCAGCTCCGAACCGTTATTATTGTCAGTTAAGAAGATAGTGGGGCAGGGTCATCTCAAGCGCATCATAGGCCGCGGGTCAAGTTATTTTTTTGAGGCCCTACTTGGCAAATTCCCGAAAAATTCAACTACTTTACTTATTTTTCTGTGAGCCCCTCTTCTCTTGAGGTCTCCGGGTCGTGCCCGGTTGGGCCCATGCGCTAAGACAGCACTGGGTGGGAAGAAAAAACAATTTGGCTGGGGTTAATGAGAGAATCGAACCCACAACCTCCGTTGTGAGAGCACCATGCTCTTACCATTGTCCCGATTGCAGATATAACCGTATTAAACGTCACCAGGAAATACGTTGGCGCCGATCATTATGTCACGAAAACGAGCATGCGCATTATATAGTGGCACGAAATTCCGAAACCACGATAGGGTGTTACCGCATTTAATGACGTAATAGGGATCATAACTAACGAGGGTATCCCGTGTTAAAATCCTATGTATGGTATGGAATTAAGCGTCCCGGGGCAAACATCAATGAAAAAAAAATTCTTAAGCCAAAAAACTCTTGAAGAGTAAATCAACAAAAATGCGACCAAAAAATTGAAATAAAGATTCATATCAACAAAAAGATTTTGTGAACGAGGATGATTGTTGCTCGAGTTCTTTCAAGTCAAGAGTTTCCAAATGTATTTATGCCATCTCACAACCCCCTCCCCCCCCCCAGATAATATTTTTCTCATTCCCCCTCGTTTCAGACATTCCAGAAGATCCCATATTATATCTGTGGCTTCTACCGATGGAGGAAATAATACAAGGAGGTGACATCAGGCACGAAAATTGAAGCCGTTGTGGCAACCCTATGGGCTGACAAACAAACCGCTCTTTTCCCTATACTTAACATGTGTTTTAAATCTCGATCGAATTCTCTCAAAATATTAATAACTAAATAAATTTAAGCACCATGACTGTTTAATGCGTCTCCAGGTAATCTACATGATCCAATAAAGGGGAAAGAAAATCTTATCCTTATATAAGGGGTTTTTATATTTTAAATTTATTTTTGAAAGGGGAGAGATCATTTTTCCCTCTCAACTCGTCATAAGTTTTTAGTTCAGTGCCTTCAATTTATTTTAAAAATTCGATGTATCATATTAATGCCTATGGGAATATGATTAATTAAAATAATATGAAGCTCCAATGAAATACAATTTTCATAATTTTTTCTTTTAACTGTTTATTTTGCCTTTTTGTTTCGTTCATCATTATGATAGATCCGGGACATTTCGAAAGTGTTTCACACCCGTGGGCGCTCGTCTTAAGCTTTACATGAGGAATTTTGATTTCTGAATCAATTCTGAGGTGCTCGAGCACCTTCTGACAGGGCCGTAGCTAGGATTTTTGCCACCCGGGGCAAACAGCATTTTGTCGCCCCCGTGCCTCAAAGTACTGGTAGTGCTCGAGCGTCCTCCGCCACTGTGTATTTATGGTTTTGTTGCCTGTAGGCTGTACAAATTTCGCCACCCTTCTTCCATTCCACTCTCATATTCTTGAATACGTATTACTGAAATATATGCCGCCCATTCGAACCTTCCACTATGTAGATATAGTATTGAGAAAAAAATATTAAAAATAAAAAACTTAAAAATAAAACGTATTTCAAAACTTAAAATACGAACCGCGATAAGTCATTTCTCTGGCCTATAGTATTTAAGAAAATAATCACTTGGGCTGTTTTTTTCCTCTTCATTTTGTATCTATTACTTTTGCTTTTAAAGTGGTATGCAAGGGCGTAGCCAGAAATTTCGTTCGGGGGGACCAAAGTGATAAAACAAAAGATTCGGCCATCTTTTTTCTTTTTTTCGGTAATTCTCTCATATTTCGGGGAGGGGACCAGACCCCCAAGTCCCCCCCCCGCTACGCCCTTGGTGATATGTGTACGGAAATTTCGCAAAAAACACAGTTTCGAATTGAATTTGAAATCTGTAATTGTGTGTGTGTGTGTCTGTGTTCGAGTTTTTGTTCTACCTGGACTGGAAATATTTCTACAATATTTTAATAAACAGCTGAAAGGCATTATATATGCTAATGTTTTGCATATATAATGTTTTTCGCAAAAAAAAAAAAGTCAGATTTTTTCAAACACCGCTTGTTCAAGTGTCTTTAAACATTGTCTCTATCTCAGCGCACTGAGATGTTACATGCCTTGGCATAATTTTTTTTTAATTAAAATGCTGAGAAGAAATTTTTTTTTTTGCGGCACAAGATATGGGTAAATTTTGGTTATTTTTGCAAAAGGTTCCATGTTGTTGAAATTAATATTCGAAAACAAATAACAATTAAAATTGTCAAAGCTCTCGTTCAATTGTATAAATATATCCACAAAATTTGAGGGGAAAAAATTGAATTCCTGAAGTGAAAAGAAAATTTTTAAATGTTTTTTAAAAACGGGGATGTTTCTCATAGGAAAGCATGGGAAGCCACGGTTTGTTTGGGCTTACTTGGTCCCTTTAATAGAGAGATCACTGGCTTCATCTGGCAACCCTGATTCCAAATACTTTCTCAACGGACGCGCTGGCACGTCACCACCTGTTATTCTTTCCTCCATGGCTTCTACCTATTTCCTGGCTCGTTTCATCATCCCTCTCAAAGGGCGATATTTCCTACTTTGGGAAACACTGTTTAAACAGAGCTTTCGTGTATAATTTTTCATCTTTGCTCATAATTTAGAGGTAATGTAATCCAATATAGGGCCGCAACTAGGTGCTTCGTCAGCAGGGGCAAGCCAACACTTTCTATAGCGAAAAGCCTCCACGCGAAGCTTGGACGTCACTGAAGTCATCCATTTCACCTGTAGCCATTGGATATAGCAGTCCGACGTATGCGAAATCTTTACCTTTCTTTGAAGTATATCCAATAACTATAGGTGAAATGGGTGACTGGGGCTAACGAGAACGGCAAACTCTCTCTCTCGTTAGCCCCGTCGGCAGTGATGGTAACCTCTTCCAGCGAAATTTCCCTCAAAAAATTCACTTTTCACTAATTTTTTCCCACTCACTCAGAAAATGTGCTGCTCTCTAGCGGGGCAAATACATAATCAAGTATTTTACAATAGAAACGTATTGTACTGCATTAATTTCTTAATTTTTTGCAAAAATTCTTTTGTTTGATGAACTCTCAAAATTTCCCACTTGGGCAAATTTTAGCCAATTTTTCCCACGAATATGGGAAATTTCCCACGAGTTACCATCACTTCCCGTGGGTGACTTCAGTGACGTCACGAGCTTCGCACGAAGGCTTTCTGCTATGAGGCTTTTTGGATCACGTGATATTTCTTCTTTCTTTGAGGGACATACAGAACGTGGACAAAGTAATCAATATGGCGACTTCCTGCGCGGCTCATGAAAGACGGAAATCTAAATTAAAGAAACGCAGAAATTAATCTTTTTTTTTCTTTTTGATGGGCGCTAGATATTTCAAAATTTTTGTTGAAGTTCAAGTTATCGATTTGCCTGTTTTTGTTTCAAGAAATGTTTAATTAAAGCTGCGGAATTTCTTCAATGTAATTTATGGGCCGTAATCAATTTGAAAACATCCTGAATAATATGAATTGGTGCGGTTGGATATTATAAGACAATACGGAGATATTAATTTTCATTTTCACACTTGAGAAGATATAAATAAAAAGTTGAAATCAATGTGTTATTGCATGAATATCCAACTCAAAAGTAGATCCGGTTAATTGTTTTATATTTAATTTTCTGGGCGTCGTATCTTTAAGCAAACTCGGTATTTGGAAAATCGAAAATTGAATTCCAATTTTAAAATTACTGATGTGGCGGAAAACCCCACTAAATTTCCGCATTTCTACGGTAAAATCGGCAATTTTAACATTGATTTCCATGGGGATCATCCTTAGAGGAGAAATAAAGTCTTATATGTAGGCTGACCATATTTCCTCGAGAGAAATACGGGACATCCGGATTTCAAATGCGGGAAAATACAGGACTTCGCCAATTGTCGCCAAAAACGTTGCCAAAACTAAACAAAGTTGCCAAATATTGTTGAAATTACGGAAAAATCACAATGGTGGGAAATGATGCATTACTGCAAATTGCAGTGGATTAAAATGTATTCCACGGAAAAAAAAGTTTACCAAGGCAAATGTGGGAGATTAATATCCCATATATAGTTGTAACTATCATAAAATAATTGGAAAATAATTTCAATCTTTGACTTCAATAAAGAATAAAAATTCAAGTAGGCTTCGTGTGAAATACGGGAAAAACCGGGACACTTTTGCCAAAAAGTCGGGACGGCCAAAAAAAAGAGAAAATACCGGGACTGTCCCGGTAAATACGGGACGTATGGTCACCCTACTTATATGTCTTCTTTATATGTCTTCTCAATGGAATCATCCTGTGCTCGTCCCTCAAAGTGATGCTGATGATGATTATGACGTCTATTCAAAAAGCCTAGACCAAAGCCGCTTGAAAGATTGCCTAGACCAAAGCCACTCTTAATGCAGCTTTGGCCTAAACGGTGTTGGGCAAAGCTGCATTCAAGCGGCTTTGGTGTTGGGTAAGACTCCTTCATAAAGAAGGGATTCTACTGTTGGGGAAGCACGCAGTTCGGCGCTATCTTGTGATGTTGAAGGAGAGGTTAAAGGGTGAAGAAGACCCGCCTTCTCCTACCCCAGTAGCACAACGATATAGTACAATATTTGGGCCATATCGTTATATATCGAAATGTCAGAGGAATATCAGATGTCATAACTATGATATAGAACGATCTCGTCTTATATGGTGCAAATTATTTATGATGTTAATTGATCAAATCTTTAATTTTTCAGCCGAATATGTATTTGATTCCATGTGAATAATCTCTACTTTGAAGGACAACAACTTGGGACAATAAATTATTTTAATATAGTTTGAAAAACATAGATCTATATCGTGCACCTGACAAAGATCTATATCAGATTCTCGATATAGACCTGATATAGATCTATCAAAGACGACATAGCTCTATATCCTGAGCATGACATACATCTATATCGTGAACCTGACAAAGATATATATCAGATACACAATATGCTGATATATCACCATATTGTGTGCCTTTAAATAAAAATATTGCCTTCAAATAAAAATTTGGAGAAAATTTAAAGTCGAGTGTACAATTTTTTGTTTGAATTGAAATTAAAAACGTTTGAATGAATAATTTTTCATATGAAATTTTGATTTTAATAGGATTAATTATGTTGATATATCAAAATCATTTCGTCAGTTATAATTGAATCCTTACTGTGTATGTTTTACATCGTAGATGTTGGTATTTTAGAAGGAGCGAGAACTTATCCACTGTAACTTTAATTACCACTTTATAATTGCACATATTTTTTAATTAAAAAAAATTGCTTTTGTTTTTGTTGTATGTGTGTTTTTCTTAAAATTATTTATTTTTTTCCTTTGATGTTTTCATTTTTACCATACTTTGAGAATTTTAACTCTTTTGTGATGCATATTTTTTATTCTGTATTTTTTGTTTTATTAGCATATAAATTAATAATTTTAAATAAATAATATACTACACAATACATTAATTTGTTTCTTGTGTTTTTTGTATTATATATAATTTCCTCAATTATAATATAATTTTTCTATTATCTGCCTCAAAATGATAAATATGTCTCACAATTTCTATTTTGTAATTTTTGTGCATACATGAAAATGAATAAATTTGATTGAAAACACAAGTAAAAAAAAGATTACTTGTAATTTAATGTTATAATAAGAAACTGTAACCAGTGCTGTAGTGGTGGGTTGGTAAGATAAGGAATTAGAGATGGGAAGAGTTCAGGGTACATGGGTTCAAATCCACCCACCTCCGAATAGTTACACTTTTTTTTTTTTAATCTCTTCCGAAAGGGCGCCATCTATCGTCCAAAATTTGAAGTATTTGAATATATCACATTCACGATATAGATCTATTTATCTCCGACTATGCCTTTTTTAGCCAGAACGATATCGTGGCCCGATATAGATCTATATTGGAAACTGAAATTTTACGATATAGATCTATATCTTTGTGCTACTTGGGTAGTTGCGGCCCTGATCGAATGTAACGTACAGTACGCACAACTTTTAATCGAACGATGGCGATATCTTGGGTTCTAGACGTTGTATACACCAAAAATTATGGTTTGCGATTTTCTACCCGACTATATGAAATTCGTTTTGATGAGGGGTCATCTACACATTTATTATTGCTCAAACTTCAAAATCTCCAATGTGTGTAAACCCTTATTTTTTTTCCATCTTATCTGATTTACCGCATTGCATTTACCCTAAAAAATAAATTTCATCGCTGTAACTATAAAAACGAGAGAGATATGAGTGAAAATGTGTTTGGGGACACTCTAAACATGGAGAAACTGAATTTGAAGGTTAATTGCAGGGGGAAACAAGTTCCGAACGATAAATTATCCATTTTTTTTTCTAAAATTTCATCAATTTAGAAAAAAAAAGAATTTTCCGTCGAACATTGCACTATTTTATATTATAATTTTGTTTCA
The DNA here is from genome assembly GCF_987345545.1 of Pholcus phalangioides. Lineage (NCBI taxonomy): Eukaryota > Metazoa > Arthropoda > Arachnida > Araneae > Pholcidae > Pholcus > Pholcus phalangioides. Next base: position 1,061,308 of record NW_028301619.1, read on the forward strand.
TTTTGCAATTCCCAATTTTTAATAATGCTAAAAAAAAATATGAATGAAACGGAATGGTTTTAGCAGAGACCAGTGGCGGATCCAGGGAGGGACGATGGGAGGCGATCGCTCCCCACAAGAGCCTTCAACAATATTTGATGGGGAGATTGCCCCTCCCAAGAGCCTTCAAGAAAACATAACTCTACAGTTACCTCACTTTTTTTTCTTTATTAATCGTTAATTTTTTTTAAATTAATTTTTTTCAAATTTCCTTTTAAAATTTGTGCACTCAAAGAAGTTCGACCTTCAGCTTTATTCTGCTGGTGAGGTCGAAAAAATAAAGAAGCTATGGGCGGAAGAGGGTCAGTTGTATTCCCGCCAAGGTTCTATACGGATTTCATGCGATTCAGCCGTCACGTACTCACCCATACATAGCCCTAGCGCCTAAGGGTGTATGTGTAATTTTTTTGTTTCCAAAAAAAAGGAAATGCTTCCTTTACTTAAAAATGGCAAAACTGTTTTTTTAGGTTCCAGATATTTTATTTAAAAATTGAAAAATGACCTAATTTTGGGTAGAAATAATTTTTCCAAAAGTTTCCAAGTAAAATTAGCAACCGGAATTCAATAAAAATGGATGTGACAGACAAATAAAAGTGATGGCACATAGTTGCCACTCCCGAGGGGGTGACTATGTGCCACGCGAAAAAAATTTGCTGTCCTTTCCTTCATAGGCGGAATAGACCTGGAAGTCTGGGGGGGGGGACAAGATGTCAATTCATATATGCATATATAAATTAGATCAGTCAACTTTACCTTTGAGTCTGACCCCCCCCCCCCCCATCTCCTCCATCCATGCTTTCCTTATAATTTTTTTTAAACCAGAAATCGGAAGCTGAAATGATAGGCTATCTATAGTAAAATCCCCAGTAGCCTAGGCAAAGCATAAGGGAAGATATCAAGGAAAAACCTCAAAAGTAGCACAATGTAACTCCAGTTTACGGTACTCTAACATGAGCTTTTAGGGTTTTAATTGGGTTTTTTTTTATTGAATTTTAACTTTAACTCAACATGCAACTTTTTCAAAAAAATCACCAAAATTTACGAATATTTTGTGCCATAAAATTTTTTTAAATTTTAAAAAATCATTGTGTTAAAGTATGTAACACATAGACAGTTTAAGTTGCAATATCTCCTTTATCTCAGAAGAAAACGGATGGATAGACGTATGTGGGTACATCCTATTGATGAACAGGGGCCTTCATATGGTCGGTCTTCTCAAAAGTTTAAATTATTTTTCCTTGGAAGTATTAATGACATTAATGTTTATGATCCCAAGAAATTATGTGTGTCAATGTGCTTTACATTAAACAATAAAATTTGATTTAGACAGAATTAAAATATACACAATAAAAAAATAAACAAAGTATATGCTAAGCAGGTTTTATTGCACAATTGCAAAACTTTTACAGGCATAGCACCACATTGTAGTCCATCATGTGACCATTCCTTTCTACTTAAAAGTTGACTTGTATCAGCATGAGGGAAAGCTTTCACATAAACCACAATTGACAATTTATATTTCAATAAGTGATAACAAAATTGCATTCCTCTCTATATAATCTTTCAAATATGATTTTAATTGAAAATAATTACCAAAAATCATCACTGAAATAGACAAAAGTAATATAACAGGAATATAAAAAAATATAAAAAACCCCTAATTTATGCACTCAAACAATATGAAAAACTTCATAATTTTTGAAAATCATTCTTAAGAACCTAAGAGATAATCACGGTTGAATAACTTTGCAATACAAATAAAACATTTTTCATGCATATGAGTTGTTGAACAGGACGGAAAAGTTACCAACAAAAACTCATTCAGTTTACTGAATACCTCTTGATTTTACTAAAATAAAATTTATAATAGGATAATATAGAACTCTGTAAAACCAGTTGAAAAGTCATTATTTATAAAGAAGAAATTTAAAAGGAGGAAAAGAAGCTCATTCCTATCACCTCAAAGTTTTGCCTGACCTGCAGGTGAAGTTATGAGAACAAGACTGAACTCAACTTGGTCTTCTGACTAGTTGGAGGTTAGCCTAGTGGAAGCTAGGACCACACTAATATCCAGCCTCGTCCAATAGCCATTCACAAATATTTGCCTCCCCGCTGCAATGAAGCACCAGTGGCATAGGATGGCTACACACTGGCCCAGCCTGGCTAATATTCCTTGGCAAATATTTGCTTCCAAAACTCTCTCCAAAGATATTCTCATGTTGTAACTGTTGGTGTTTTTCGACCAATGAAGTTGGATTGGAAGATCAGGAAAGGCAACGGCTTCTTTGACTTGGGGGCTACTACTTAACCACACATGCAACTCATCCACATTCCTCTGCAGAACTTCTAACGGATTGGTACATGTCGTACGTGTAGTGAACCTGAAGTAAAGTTTGTTTCTGTATAATGCTTGTTATGTGCAGTACCGCTATCTGCCAACAGTTTGGGGTGGGGGGGGGGCTGGAAGACCCTGGTCATTCTCTTTGACAAGCCTTCCAATACCTTCTAACCTACAACATTTGACGATCATTGCCAATGGTGGAGCGGCCAAACTAATCGCCCATCAACCTTGGAATGTACTGAGCAAGGCTGGAAACGAGTGTGGCCTCAGCTTTATGGATGCTTTATGAAAAATGAAAAATAACAAAGAATTTACATTCTTACGCTTTATCAAGCTGAATAAAAAAATATTAATATGAAAAAAAAATGGACAGCCAAACACATAAAGAACTATGCATAAATATGAATGCCTTGGTTTAGTTAGTGCATGCATTATGAATGCTTAGAGTTATGGTTCTATAATAGAAAAACAATTGCTGTATAAAAGCATATTTATATGGCACAATTTCTAGATGGTGAAATATTTTTAGTTAATCTTATCAGAGTTTTGATGGCGTTTATTGATGAAATATTCTTGTATCTGAGATATAATGAATTATTTCAATTATTAGTTATTACTTGTTATTTTGAAAGCTCTAAAGATAGTTGTATATGTAGAAATTATGTAACATATAAATGCAGAAGGAAAAAATTAGTCCTTAAAGTGATGTTTAATTTACATCTAGATATGCATGCCACTAGAACTTAGAACAAGAAAATTTGAGTTGAACTCATAGTCATATTCCAGAAAATAATCATCAAAGAATGGTATTGTCGAAATAAGAATTACAAAATCTCCATGCTTAAATTATTTTATTACTTTTTAAATTTTTTTAAATAAAAATTGATTTGAAAAAAAATCCAAAATTACATAAATCAATGGAAAAAAATGTAATTTCATAAGAGAAAAATTGTCCAATTTATTTTAAATTTTCAAGTTAGTTAGACTTAAGAGATTAAATTTATTTAAAAGACTAATCCTAAAATGATCAGATATCTTAGTTAATATTATTGAAATAAACAAATTTATACAAATTCTCCATAGGAAAACATTAACAAATACTGTGGAATTTGGTTAATATTTGAATTTTGGAAAATTCAAATTTTTACGAACTCTCCTTGAGTTTTCTATCTAATTTAATATTAAAATCTCTTGTTTAATTCAAAGTTCAAGAGAAAAAAAATCATGATTTTTGTATGAGCAAATTTAGTTTAGAAAAATTATACAAGAAGTCCGACTTTTCTCGATCTGTTAAACAACAAATTTTTAAAGACAAAAGTTTCAAAATTCAGTTCATATATATATTTTTTATTTATTATTATTTTTTTGATAATTTAATGCTCATTTAACATTGTTCAGCTGGAGTGCATTGAGAATATGTACCACCATGATTGTTTTTTCAATCTATAGATAAAGCTGTACTGTTCAAAATCTGAATCTTTTTGTCTTCATTAAGAGAATGAAAAATATCGGAAAGTTCAGATTGTAATAGATTAATGACAGTATATTTTCTCGACAACAAAAAAATGATAAGCAAAATTTGGGAAATAGTTTCGTAACAGATGAGCGTGAACTGTTTTCTTAAATATAGCTTTGAACATGGTCAAGAAATTCTGCAGTTATGCTGATTCCAGAACAGTGGAACAATGTAGCAGCTAAGATCAATTATTATAATTATAAACTATTAAAATTTAGGAAAAAGTTTCACATAACTCATAAAATTTTAATAATTATTATCCTATGTGTGAATGTTGATGATTAAGTTGCAATTTGCAATCATTTTACTGATCCGGGATAGATTGATTGGATAATTCATACTTTTTCCAGACACTTTGAACTTTGAATTAACCAAGATTTTGACTGCATATATTATTACATTAAAAACTATTTTAAAAAATTCCAAATTATGGATTTTTTTTTAAACTTTATTAGCTGACTTGTTTCAAGATAAGTACTTTGGAGTACCGCTTCATATAAACACTATATTCAACATCAGTTTCAGATGTTAATCAAAAAGGAATGTGTAAAATAAGCTTCCGTGAGTTGCCAAGGTGGCAGACACTAATGTTTTTTTTTTTTAGCAAACAGATGGAAGCCATTTCATTGAAGAGCCTAACATGCATGAAAACAAAACCCAATAATTTAATGATTCATTCAAAACTAAATAGGGAAAATTGTTTACTACTTTTAGAAATTTATTACTCGAACCACTTTTTTTTGTCCATTGTTATATTTCCATTTTTTTAATGCAAGAAGTACCATCTTGTAATTTGACATCTTATTTTTCTTTTCTGAACTCCATATGATACAAAAATTATGTTAAAATATCATACAGGCAAGTTAATTTAGAATTTGGAGGGCTAAATGTAACATAGTAGGAGAATACTAGTACATGTAAAAAATTAGAAAATTTTTGTTTGACGCTTCCATTGAAACTAATATTATAACCTGAAAAACGAAACATTTGAAGCAACTAAACTCATAACATCATTCAACAAAAAAATTCATCTTTAAAACTGAAAATTTTTATGCTTAGAATGAGGCCATTCATGTTAAATATTCAAATTGTATATATTTAAATAAATGAAATTGAAAACACAACTTTTTGAGCAATCGATTGTTATTAAATATAAAACATTCACCAATACATATGTTGGATATTAAAAAACTGAGTTTATAAAAAATTTCACTTTACTCAACTTTGAGTGAAAGGTAATACTTTGTTTCAAAACTATAATGAAAAAAGAAAAACTTTTCACTACTTTGCTCATAAGAGCATTTGTTCATTTATATCTATATAAAAAGATTAAAAAAACCATTAAAAATATATGAAGAGAGGGAGGAGAATTTTTAACTCATTGATTCACACCAGATACAGTGAAACCTTGTTTATTGTTTATATCACTTCCACATTTATATGACACACTACTTCAGTTACATAACATATTTACCTAATAACATCATCAGCATGGGTGAAGACACAGGAGTTCATGAGTGGGGAGGAAACAATGTCCCCCAATATCAAAGACATGTGCCCAGGTGACCTAACATGTATGTATTGACATTGTCATGCTCCCTCTGACCTTCTACTCTATCTTCGCTTATGATCACTGGATCCAGAATTTTGAGAAAGACATAATTTCTATCAATTGAATGCTAAAATGTTTTTGCAGGTGACATAAACCTGTCACTGCAAAAGTCAGAAATTTTAGGGTGAGTGTTGAGAGAGATAAGCCAAGAAGGTGCATCTATATAGCAAGTACTTGGATTTCTCTCGAGGAGTAATTACTAAATAAATAGGCCTGATTTTTATGCTTTTTCTTTTCTTCCACACACAGCTTCCTACCCCAGTACAATGATTATCTGCTATACAAAATTCTGGAAGCATGACGTATATCTTTGATGAACCACCAAAAATTAATACTCGCAATCTCTTTGATGGGCATTGAGTGTCTTATAGGAAATTATATCATGAAATACAGTACATGTCAACCAGAAGTTCAGCAAATCACTAAAAGGCAACACATAGCACACTTGATGTAGATGAGCCTTAAGTATTCAACAGGCTAATGAACACTTTAGAATGGGTAACAAAGGAGTTATTTTCTCCTAATAATTGCAATATAATTACATTTTAAAACGTACTGATAAACTGCTTTGCAACAGATACTACTTGAGCTAGTTTCTGCATCAATTTCGAAATTCTAGATTAAAAATTAATGATTCATTAGCAGATGAAATGTGGTCCCAAAAAGTATATCGTATCTCTTGGAATAAGCGCACAGTGAGAAAAAAAATATGAAAAAGTATTTTTTGACTTGTAAGCACCTCATCAGCTTAACTGATACACATTTTCAGGATGAAATTCAGTTTCCATGAAATTTGTTTTCTTGTGTTATACAAACAAATATGTGTAAAAAAACATTTTCTAAATGCCTCGAGTCGATTTCGAATAGCTGAAATGCAATGGTTAAGTTTATGTTTAACTTTTTTATGATAATGTTCATAGTCAGTTTCTCGAAGGATATTTTTTTAAAACAAAAATTTAATCATCAGTTTAAAGCAAAACTACCTGATAATGAACAGATCTAACGCGATTTGTGCATCAATTATTATTAGCAACCAACTGATGTCACACAAATGAAAAAAGGGGATATCGTTCAGACTAATATGAAAAATTCTAGCATAATTTTTTCATAAAATATCGAATATGAAAATACAGGGGAAATTTTTGGTGGCACTGTGGCAGATAGGCCAAGAAATGCTGTATATAAACCAATATTCCAGACCACTGTAAAGCAATAATTCAAGTGTTTGCAGCAATAAAACATTTACAATGATTTTATAATAAAAAAAAATGAATGAATACGATGCATTGCATGATTTCGGGACAATGTAAATAAACATTGGATACTTAAAATTAAAACTAAAGACATGAAAATTACTTAAATATCTTGAAATAGACAAGTGAAAGAGTTTTTTTTTCATATCAAATAAATATTCAAAAGGCAGGTTTTTTTTAAACTTTTGTTTACTTATCAATGGTTTTGCAGGTGTGTTAAAAAACTCACCCAATCATCTAAACAAGCACTGTATTTACTCGAATCCAACATGGACTTCCCCTAATCTAAAATAAAACATTTTTATACAAAAATAGGCAACATTATTAAGAAACTGAACACATTTTCAGAGCTGATGATTTCACAGTATTAGATTCGAGTAAATACTGTGTTTTAAAAATTTCATTGCTAAAATCAGGTATACTGAATCAGCTGGTTTCAATAGAGAATTTTAAATTATGCCAGACTCAAGTTTTCAATAGAAACTTTAGGCAAACTTTATCCTTAGAAATAAAACTAGAAGCTGTATAAAGCTTTCTTTTTAGTTCATACCAAATACCAATATTGCTCAACATCAACAAATGCATATAAAGTTACAATAACAAACTAGGCAAACTACTTGCAATGAAAATTGAACTTTTTCACACAAATTATTTAAACAAAAAGGAATAACATTAAAAATGCTGTTTAATGCTCACAAATAAGTGGGATTTTAGGGATTTTCAATTTTGAAAGCTTTCATTGACAGTGTGAATGGGATCAGAAATTTGAGGCAAACTAGTTGGAATTGTGGAATAGAATGGTGGTTTTACAAAAATCAATGAACTAGCACCCCAGCCCCCTCCCTCCCAAACGAGATCGCTAAAACAATTTCATCACAAAAAGTTACTAGACATCAAGGAGATCAAGCACGTTTAAAAAGAAATACGATAAACATGTTGGGTTAAATCGAGAAGCTATCCATTCTTAGAATAAGACAACCATAAGTATTCTTTATGGGCATTGTATAATATTTTATCATGTGTATATATTGTTTATAATTTGTGTTAATTGCATTTTTAATTGGGTTGCTTTATTTTTGAAACATATGACATCCATATTTTTATGGGCATCTTTTTATCAGCCACCTCGTTGGGCATTTTGCCTGTTGTGGCGTTGTATTTGTATAATATTAACCAAACTTTATAAATACACATTATTTTTACTAAATTATGAATTAACCTTTTACCAGCCAAATTAAGATTTCGATTCATTTTCTTAATTTTCTTTCTATTTCCCCTTCCAATCCTTTAGAGCAGCGGTTCTCAACCTTGGTGCTTGAGGGAAAAAAGACACAGTTGTGGAATGTGAGAAATTTTATGCCGACTCCTGCCCCCAGGACGATTACAGCGGCTTACAAAACAAAAATATATAATATTTTTAAAATAATAATATATCAGTAACTTTGTTATATAAGTAAAAAATAGGCATACACGACTTTGCCATAGAAATTATATACCAGAAAAAGCTCCGCGAGTCAAAATGGTTGAGAGAACCACTGCTTTAGAGAAACCAACTAAAAAATTCATGAAAAAAAATTTCTAGCATGTTTTCTGGACCTGCACATATCCATAGAAACATTAAAATTAAAAACAAAAAAATTAAATTTTATTCTTTCTTGAAAATGGATGATTAAAAAAAATTAAATTTATCGGAATAAATGCTGAAAAAAATTAAGTGCTTCCATGCTCAAAAAATATTTCTTGCCAATTAATAGAACCAATGTGTTCCCCATTGGCTGTTACAGGGTTAGAAACAAATTTATATATATATATATACCAGCCAAAAATTTAAAGCATTATAGTCATTCACATAATCAAAAACTATCATACTTTAGAGAGTAATCTATTGATATTTAACTATATAAAATTTCTGAGAATTATCTATTAAACCACGATATGCACATGTAGATAGCCACTAACTAATATATGTATGCTATCTTTAATGTTCAGGAAGGTTCTGGGGAATAAATAGTAATAATCGGAAAAAACCTTGCTGCATTGTTTTACCTGCACTGACTTGTCAATCTGCATCGAATAATAATACAGTGCACGCCTATTACATAGCCTACAATATAGTTAATTATCATGGCATGGTAAAAATTTCAGTGTGCTGGGAAGCATTTTTGAAACTTAGAGACAATATTACTTTTATGCCAGTCACATGCAACAAATGATGCTTATCTGTCAAGACAAGACAGATTTTTTTAGCACAGATATAATTTTTTACTGGGATGTAAAAGTGTTTTCAATTTCTTGCATATTTTGAAATGATACAATTACCACTTTTGCTCCATCAACCTCAATGATCATAATTGATTTCAGATTTACTTTGGGTGCTTTTAACAACACAAACTTAGTCTGTGGGCTCTGACAACTTGCTCCTCTATTTATATACTTAAAAATATAATAAGTTTAATATTGTCTTTCTGCAAATGTAGACAATTCAGGTGAAGCAATTTGAAAATAAGTGTGAAGCAGGGAAAAAAACTAACAACTATTAATTTATACATAAAACATTTAATCATTCCAAAAAAAGTCCATAAAATCACACAAGACCCATTATTGCAATAAACATATTGTAAAACCTCCATAAGGTTAGGAGTTGGCATTCATGAAAATACAGCTGAATGTAAAGGTGACCACTGAATTAAATTGAAAAAAGCAAACATTTAATAAATGTTTAAAATAAAAATATGGCAAATAAATAAAATTTTTGTTAACATTTAAAATAATTTTTATCTTGAAATAAATTTTGGTTTCACATTCTTTGGAATTCTTCTCATATATTACTATTTTAAACTTTTCAGCCAAGCTTTGAAATATATCTACAGAGCAAGAGTCGAGGCACTCAATTTCTCAGAATAGATTTTTCAGGGTATCTATCATTTTCATACATTTTATATGGCTATTGTGTCAGATTCTCCATTTTTGTCACTTTCTGAAATTTTTATTTCTACAGCTATCTGATCAGTGGTGAGGACTTTGAATCATTTTTCAGTGAAAACTGGATAAGATACTCCATATTAAAAGTGATACAAGCATAAGATTTTCATATTCAATCCATATTTAAAAAGTGGCTGTACACTGGATGGCAGTTAACCTCCTCTAGAGATGGTTTTAGTACTATATAGAGCCTAGTTCAGAGATTTCTGTTGATTTTGACAAGAATTTGCTGCGAAGGAAGGTTGGCTGGCAAGAAATGATAATTGCCTATAAAAATTTCACTATATACATACAGCTGTACCCTACTATAGTGAACATGGATTGTATAGAACCTTCAGATATAATGAACAATATTTTCTAATCAGATTGGATACAGCGTTTCTCAACCTTTCTGAACCAGGGACCAGCAAAATGACAAACAATTCAACAGACCACTAACTTACCATACGACGAATGGTGTAACTATATGATCCACATTTTATGGTAGTCCTTCATTTTTGGCCGTAACAACATTTTTATTCAACAAAGCTCTCATTTGAAAACTACTAAAATTGTGAATGCAGATATTTTTCATAACTTATAGATTATCTTAGGATTAATTACAGCAGTAAATATTCATCTCACATATTTCATATTTGTCTTGTTCAATGTTGCGTGAACTACATTTGTTTTTTGTGATTTTCTTAACAGCTTTTCACTTCCACTTTACTGAAAATTTTTCAACAATTTCACCAATAGTTGGTGATCTTGATAACTTATTGCAATGATTCTGGTAACAATTGGCAATGTTTTGTATTTTGCTATATTTAAAATCCAAATTTCCTGTATTTTTCCCCAATTGAAATAAATGTGATTAGTTTACCCTATATAGTCTTGGTTTTTTTTTCGTGAAACATATTTTTGTTTACTACAGTTCAAAGAAGCCATTTCTTTCTCTGCTCTTCAGCAATAACTGGAAATTTCGACAAATACTGCAATTTTTGGGTGACAATTAGACATACTTTGTACATAGTAGCACTATTTCCTGTATTTTTCTTGATGCTCTGGCTTCTCTGCTGAAATATGGCAGACTTCAAGTGCGAAGATATGTTTTTTGCGTTTCAACAAATAAGAATATTGTACTAACATAAGTTACATACAATTGAATAATTTTTCATTCAATCAGAATAAAATTATCAAGTCTGCCTACAGACAACATGCACCATTGGTCCGTGAACCAGATTGAGAAATGCTGGGATATAGCAAACTAAACTTTCAGCCCCTTAACATGTGTTATACAGTGGCGTTCAACTATAGTAAATGTAATAATGATTTTTATAAACAAACATAAAAAGCAGAAATACTAAAAGAACAAGACTTTATAAGAGGAATAGCTTTCAACGATATTGAGCTCAAATGTCTCACTCCAGATAGAACGAGTCTCTTAATCTTCCGATCATCTCTTATCTTGCCATAAATTTAACTGGTCAGACAGATCATAATAGACATCCGAGTTTATGTCTGCCTGCCTTGATGTCAAAAACCAAGAAATTTCTCTAAATGAGGCAACATTACATTACAGGGTATTTTACAGCTCAATCTGTTGTTTTCCTTTGTGTTTTATTCTAGTCACATCTTCCTTAAAGCAAAATTTACATTTGTTTTATCAAAATTGAAAACAAGTTTTTGCAGTCATATATAATTTTTTTTCAGAAATTTTGTTTATTTGTAAAGCCGTTAATTTATTAGATTTTTTTTGTAGAATAACAAGTAAAAATAAGATTAAGTAAAATGGGAGCATATAATGAGTATATTTGTAATTTTTTCCTATCATTTCACATAAATTTCAGTATCATTCCATTCTAGAAGTCTGAATGGATTCGTAAACTGAAATCAGCAAATAAAATCATGGAAATCAAATTATGAAGCAAAAAGGTAAGTGATGTTTAAAAAGTACATTAACAAATGATAAAAATTCAAAGAAGGGCGAAGATATTTTCTATAATGAGAGTATATTTGTAATTTTTTCCTGTCATGTCACAGAAATTATTCTTAAACACTCTTTCTTTACAGACATTATTCTTAAATAAAATGGAACAATTGGAGCAAAAAATATATATATACACAGTATATCGAGCACTATTTAAGTAGTAATCTTTTTCAATATAACAAACATCTCAGCTCCATATCAGGATAAATTATCTAACATATGGATGCTCAAGTGAATTATATATAAAAATTTATTTAATCTTAGGTGTTTCTGTAGTTCAGTTTCTACATTACAGGGTAGCTCAATTTAAATCCCAATTTTTTTTTTAAATCACTGATTTAAAAATCGGACACTTTTGATATTTCAACCAATTTTGAATACGATCTTTTTTAACTTGTATGATGTAATACAAGTAAATGAGAGATAATAAGGTTCATATTTTAATTATTTACACATTAATTAATATTTAAATAAATGTGATGAAGATATTTGTTCTTTGGGTAAAAAGTCAGGTTGCTAGAATTAATTCAGTTTTTCTCAGAAGATTAGAAACCTCTTTCTCTAAAATCTTGTAAAAAGTCTCTACCAAAAACTTTCTTTCTCAGAGAAAGTGAAGTCGTTAAAGAAAGTGCCAACTGTATAGACAAGATTTTTATCCCTGGAATGGAATTTACTACAGGCTTTGTGAAAGTAGCCACTATCAATGGAAATAATTGTCACAGTTGAGAAACAAGATATGTTTCTTTTCAAAAGTAAATAATAAATTTCAAAAGCCATAATCAAAACTTAAAATTTTCCACAACTCTAATCCCCCCCCCCCCAATGCTTTTTCAATTATGCTACACCATAGAGAAATTTTTCATAGCTCATAATAAGGAACTTTGTTCGTTCGAGGGGGTTCTTTTTCAAAGAAAAGTTTATGGTTTCGCAGTGATATTTTATAAAAAGATATTACTCCAGAAATTTAAACTGATTAAATTAATGAATGTTAGTTGCATACATAACTATGCTTTTGAATTTTTTATCAAGTACAAATTTCAATATTGTTCTAAACATAGAATGATTTGTTCTTAGATATCATTGGTATGATAAATGGGATTTTCAATAGTTTAGTATGCTAATGCGCTCTTTAATGCAAGATCTTTAGATCATAATATTGTCTGTAAGTCAAAATGTGAGAACTATACTTGTTAGGAAAACTATTTAATACCCCTACTATGCATTTATTTTATTTATCCAGTTCAATATGGTCTAAAAAATTGGTGTTAGTCTGATTTCTATGCTTAAAAAATATACTTATCTTTAGAATTTAATATTATTCATTCATATTTAGACGATATTTAAATTTAAAATTTATTATTCAAATTTTAGAGACAATATTTAAAAAAAAAAAACAAATCAGGTTTTTTTGATTAAAAAAATGATTTTTATCAACCCTGCTACACTACCACATAATGCAAACAAATTGAAATGATCCACTTTCCGCACAATGTGGAATTTTAACATGCAAAAAATGTACTAGAATTTTCAAGGTAATAAAAATAAAAAGTCTTTTTTCTTCTGCACAGCAGATATCTTCTTATAACTTTGTAATTTTATACGGGGATCTTTCAATGAGAAGTCTATATGATAACTCATGATTTTTCATGTGTGCTTTCACTATTGTTCAAATTTTCAAATAGAGAGCATCTCCCTCAACATCAAGAAATATACCAGAAATTTGTAATGAATTTATCATTCATTAGATGCATATTAAAAATGTGCTCCCGTTTAAAAAAAAATTGAAAAATAGAAAAACATAATTACGGATAAAATCAACATGGAAAGATAGAAAAATACTTGAAATATGCATAAACAATAACAACAGAAAGTTGATTCAACAAATTAGTGTATATCATTAAATATAGTATATTAGTATTATCAGACAGGGCCATCCTTATCAGACCAGGCCGTCTTAAAAGCACCATGGGCCACTGAGGCCCCCTCACCTTTTGAGGCCCGGGTGGGCCAACGCATTAAGACGGCACTGTATCAGACACAAGGCCTAGAGTGAAAATAATAGGAGGATCCCTTTGTAGGACATAAAATTTTCACTAATTTCTATATCATTCAGATTTTCATAAACATTCTCATTGTTGAAGCGCAGACATCTTGTTTTATTATTAAAAAAAATATTTTCCTATTTCAATTACAAGTTCTGAGTCCTCTGGAATGGGAGGTGTGGTGTCGCTGTAACTTTCACATACTCCTACAGACATCTCAGTTCTTGGAGCCTCATTATAATGTTCTGTGTAAACTACTTTTTTTAGAGCAGCACTTAGATGGAAATATTTATAATCAGGATAGAACTTCTGATATATAAAAAAAGACAAATGAGAATTAATAAATGTCCATCAGCTGGCATAGACATGCTTATATGACATGAGCACTACTGTTTATTTATTTAATCTTTTGCTTTGTGAATTACGATTAAAGAGCCTGATTGAGTTTAATTCAAAGTCTCAGGAAATATCACCAATCAAGTACATTGAAGCATCATATTCGAAATCAGCAGTTGTTTTAATCCTGTTCCATTTGGGTAACAAAATTATGTAAACGGAACAGAATTAACATTTTTTTATACATCTCTTACATTATTTCTTCATGACACCTTTATCCATTCTGATTTACCATTAAGATAAATTTACCACTTTTGGAAACTTAGACAATAAATGAATTTTACTTCGGAGAAAATAATTGTTACAATTGAGTCATAGTATTTGGAATCACACAAGAAAAAAACTACTTCTAGAGCTGAAGTGTGATTCTCCAGGCACCTTATAATTGGTTTCAGTTATTAAAGATAGGTTACATAAAAAATGAAATCAATAATAACTGTTGAAAATTGATGTGTGTGTGTGAGAAAAAAATGAAAAATACTTCCCATTCAGATATCACTGAGATGTTATGCGAGAAAAGGATTGTACGGGAACTTCTTTTAGCCATTAATCGGTTCACAAAAACTTTGTGTCAATTTTTATATGTACATTTCAGTTCCAAATAATTGAATGCATCACATGTTGCACACAATAATCATGTACTGATTTACAATACCACTAATTCTGTTTAAAAAAAAAAATTACATGCCTATAATATAACTGTAGTTTATGTAGGTTGTTTTGTAATAACTAAACACTACAAAGAGATGATCAAACAATAAAAAAAACCTGTTACTGAATTTGTTCCATAATATTGGCACAATAAATCATTTCCATCATTAATGATGAATATGTGTTACAATACTATATTGCTGCATGGGTAAAAAAAATACATAGCATTTGAAAAATTTCCAAACAGATTTTTAAAAAGGAAAATCCAATCACAATCACACAACCATATCAATTTGTAACTAATTTGAAAATGACTCTCACTGGAGCCTATTTTATATATCGATATCTAAATTCTCTCAATGACTACATTGTGACACGCACGAGAAGATCAATAAAAAAATAAAAGGATAAACATCACTGGTTATAAAGTTTTTCTTCTAAAAATTAATGATCAATGAAGAAAAGCATGGCAAGCATTTGAAACAATATACAATTAAAAACTTAAGAAAATGCCTCTCACGAGAAACATAACAAAGACATGTGCTATTTTATAATACTGTGTCTATAAACCTAATAAGCACAATAAAAATCATATATATTGATAACACTTCAGAAATATATAACTTATCAAAAATTCCCCCGATATAGAAATATCTTCAAAACTAAACTGCCAAAATTTCTCCCCCTTTCACCTTTCAAAACGATGAGAATCAAAAGTACACATATATGTATAAAACAAAGCTATATATATATATATATATATATATGTATGTATATATATATATATTCATTTATATTTATAAATTGACTTCAAATGCATTCACATTGTTTCACCGAAGCGCAGCATCCCATAAATCTTGCCATTAAAAAAATGATAAAATGTGATATCTCAAACATCCAAGATTTCCACACACTGCCCAGATAAAGCTTCACCACAAACAGGCATTTTCCAGGCACATTTTATGTACACAAGAGTGCGGAAATTTTCCATCCATTGGTATGCAATGTGGCACTGCAACGAATCTGGCTACTAGAAAATGTAGCACACCAGAATTTTTCAGTAAAGTTTCAGCACAAAGAATCTCAACCAGTTAGACAAGATTATATTCCCTGAGATTTTGCTGAAGTATCGTGTCCTTTACAGCAGCAAATACAAACCTGATGTTTTCGGTATCTGCAAAACACATAGAAAATATAACTTAGTCATACAAAAATCTATCAACACAAATATTAAATATGCCAACTCATAATTTTTTGAACTGTTGATATTGCCTGACTAGTAACATTTACATATGCCATTGGCAGGTGCTAATGAAGTCATCTAAGATCCGGTAAAACTCCAGCTGTAAGCAGAAAGACAAAGCCAGTAAGTGGAACTAACTGGTAATAAAATCATTGCTTCTTACTTATAGCCACAACAAAAAAAATTTTGATTTTGTTGATTGTAATTTTTTTAATGTTTAAGTATAGGTTAAATGTTATATTTTAAAAAAGATCAGTAAGCCATAGAATAAAGAAAAGAGTGACTAAAAGTTGGCCAGAATTTGAGAAAAGAGACATTCTTTAAATCATATATCTGAATCAAATTTTAAATTTTCCAAAACATTAGGAAAACAAACTTAATTTACCAGGTAATTTCAACATTGAATTGGATAGGAAACTCAAGGGGAATTCCTGAATTATCCAAAAATTAAATATGTTTCAGGTGATCTTGGCTAATTCGAGCACATTTCCAACAGCATTGAGAAAGACATTCTCTAAGTCACCTTGCACATTATTAGCACTACAACCAACATCTAAGTCTAACAAACATGTACGAAACATATGTTTGCATGGTCCGTTTCTTTGCATGTATGCGGAAAACCTCTTCAACAAAAAAATTCACAATTTATTCTCCAAAACAAGGTTCTATAAAGCATGAAGCAAAGATGATTTTGAACTCAAAAATGGTTCAGGAGACTTGAGACTAGTTTTGAAAAACGAAAACTAAGCTGATGTCATCAAAGGGAAAAAACAGTGTCAATTGCAGCAATGCAAATAGTAAGAAGGTATTTGTAGATAAGATTAAAAACTCAATGAAAAACTAACAGCCATTCAATTAAAAAGAAGTTTAAAATTTTGTTGTTTATGAGTATTCTTAAATTTGTTACATGCAATTAAAAATAAGGAATATGAAATCCAAGGCAGATGGAAAACTTTCATTATATGTGGAATTTTGTTATATTGATGATCAGACTTCTGACTACACTACATTCATATACATACTGAAGAATTGAAGAAGGCTAAAGTTTGAAAGTGTATGTACACTGCTCAAAACAATTAGGGGAGCACATGGTTTTAACAAAATTACGTGAAGATGTATACCGATAAGTAACATAAAATGAATCATCCATAATTTAAAGCCTAGCAGGAAAGGGAAGAAGAAAACTTCATATGCAAATCAAAGTTCATGACGTCAAAAACCAGAAAAAGGAGATAAGGGCAGAAATCGGGATGTTGCAGTAACGTCTGTTTTACTGCCGTAACTGTGAAATTCGATTGCGCAGTATTTTTTTTTTGAGACAAGGTGACTTGAGGATGTCTCAACAACGTGATTTACCGGAATCCATGGCGTGTTATAGGCAGACTGGAATCCGAGCAAACACAATGTAGTGTCGCGGACGCTGTTGGAGTCGCCAGAAGTGTTGTTGCAAGGCTGTGGAATCGATTCCAAGAAACAGGAAATGTTAGACGTCGACCAGGGCAAGGTCGGCTATGCGCCACTACAGCAACTGATGACCGGTATATACGGTTAACAGCCCGTCGAAACAGAACAGAGAATGCTACGTAGCTGCAAAGACAGTTGCTCTTGGCAACAGGACGAAGGGTGTCCAGCCAAACAGTACGTAATCGGCTTCATGAGGGAGGGCTCTATGCACGTAGGCCAATGGTCTGCATTCCGTTGATCCCACGCCACCGTGCGGCCCGAAGAAGATGGGCTGCTGAACATCGAGATTGGGAGCAACATGATTGGAGCCAAGTGCTGTTTACAGACGAGTCCCGATTCAGTCTGGAGTGTGACACCCTACGTGTTCTGGTATGGAGGGACAGGGGCACTCGAAATAACCCCACATTCGTTCGTGAAAGGTCACAATACAGACGAGCTGATTGGATGGTATGGAGTGGAATCAGCATAGGCAGACGTACGGACCTGCATATCATTCGGAATGGCACTTTGACGGCCCGAAGGTATGCAGACGAGATACTGCGACCTCATGTCATCCCTTACGCTGGAGCCATTGGAAATTCCTTTGTTTCCCAGGATGATAATGCCCGACCGCATAGAGCTCGTCTGGTGGAGAACATGCTTGAAGCTGAAACAATACAGCGGATGGAATGGCCAGCGTGCTCTCCTGACCTGAATCCAATCGAGCATGTCCCAAACATACACTGCTGGCCACCGTAAATGCAACACCCTGAAGGAAGCATGCAAATAATATGAAATTTACAACATGCATTAGCGGAGGTGAGATATGCAAATGATTAGAATTTCAGCGCAGACGCCCATCACGCGCGCCTGTGGCGCCACTTCAAAGCGCTATTTAAGGATTGGAGATTTCGACGATTTGAAGTACGGCAATTGTGTTTTTCTTGTGATTTTTTCAAAAAAAACGATCAATTATGCCTCGTAGAAAACAGCGATCATCTTTTGATCAAGTATCCGAGTTCGACAGAGGAAGGATAGTGGCCTACCGAGATTGTGGATTATCTTTCAGGGAAATCGGTAGTCGTGTTGGACGAAACCAAACAACTGTAATGCGGATATGTGATCGTTGGATGCAGGAGGCTACGACGGACCGACATGTTCGACCGCATCCACCTCAGTGTACCACTTCACGTGATGACAGGCGTATTGTGCGTATGGCAGTGACGGATCGCTCAGCCACATCACGAACCATAGCACAGCACATTCAGTGTCTGCGCGTACCATTCGACGCCGTTTACAGCAGAGTGGTCTGTCCGCAAGACGTCCATTGCTTCGAAAGAAGGATGTGGACGGCACAATGGAATGAAATTGTCTTTACTGATGAGTCACGCTTCTGTCTGCAACACCACGATGGTCGGATTCGAGTCTGGAGACACCGTGGAGAGAGGATGCTGAACAGCTGCGTTATGCACCGCCACACTGGTCCTGCACCGGGTATTATGGTATGGGGCGGTATTGGATATCACTCTCGCACTCCTCTAGTACGCATTGCCGGTACTTTAAAAAGCCAGCGCTACATCTCCGAGGTGTTGGAGCCAGTTGTCCTTCCTTACCTTCAGGGCTTGCCCACAGCCATATTTCAACAGGATAATGCACGACCACACATGGCACGCATTGTCCAAAGGTTCTTCGTCAATCGGCAGATTGAATTGCTTCCCTGGCCAGCTCGCTCTCCGGATCTTTCGCCGATAGAAAACATGTGGTCCATGGTTGCTCAACGATTGACCCAGATTACATCCCCAGCTGCCACACCAGATCAACTTTGGCAACGCGTAGAAGCTGCTTGGTCTGCTGTATCCCAAGAACACATCCAAAGTCTCTTTGAATCAATGCCGAGGCGTGTGGCAGCGGTGATCTCCAACAATGGCGGCTACTCTGGCTACTGATTTTGGCAGGAACCACACTTCACAGAAGTCTATAAATTTAATCATTTGATGCTTGGTCAACATGTTATCTAGAAAATAAATATTGTTGCAATATCTCTTGTCTTTCTTGGTGTTGCAATTTGGGTGGCCAGCA
The DNA here is from genome assembly GCF_987345545.1 of Pholcus phalangioides. Lineage (NCBI taxonomy): Eukaryota > Metazoa > Arthropoda > Arachnida > Araneae > Pholcidae > Pholcus > Pholcus phalangioides. The sequence goes on from NW_028301619.1 coordinate 1,080,874, forward strand.
GTGTGTGTGTGTGTGTGTGTGTGTGTGTGTGTGTGTATATATATATATATATATATATATTCCATTCTGAATTTTCACGATTTTCATTTTCTAAATTTTCGATTCCTCTCTCTCTCTCTCGCTTACAGAAGAAGCTAATCGGAGCTAAGGGGCCCAGCTAATATTTTTGGACGACGCATTGCTGCGCGACCAAGGCCGCCTGTTACTGTCCGAGACTTGCAGATTGCACTTCTTGAGGAGTGGAACAGTATTCCTTAAAGTCTGATCAATAACCTCATCGCATCCATGGCAAACAGGTGTGCAGCAGTCTTAGCTGTTCGAGGAGACCACACGCCCTATTAAAACTCATGCATCATGTCTAAACAGTACTTTTTTTTATCGATTACATGTAACCAAATTGTTTCCCTAAATCATCTTTTCATGTTTTTTCCATATTTTCAAAGAATTAAAGCTTAATTCCAAATTTTTTTACGTCTTTTTTCTGTACTGCGCATTGATACGCGTGTACTATCCATTGTATGCCAATACGTGGCTGTCTCGCACGGTTTTCTTCACTTTTTTGCTTGCTCCCCTAATTGTTTTGAGCAGTGTATATAGAGGGCTCAGAAGCCAATCAGTGTAAGTCAATGAACATCAAAAATGAGAAAAAAAGGATCTTTTTATTTTGTGGTCGGTATGAGTGGCACTATCTGCTGTTGCAATTTTAAGACAGTGATTGAATACTTTAGCACAAGTGAAAGTTATAACAATGAAGAGGCATTTCATACGAAAGTCATTTTTTCAGAGAAAATTTGACTCTCACTGAGTTCTGAGCTCTCCATATATGCACCCCTTATTCGCAAACACACTTTTGTTTTGTTTCCTTGCAGCAACTACAACAGCATCACAATCATCTGCCAGGAACTGAGAAGACCCCAGTTGTCCACAGAAGGACAATAAAATCTGAATATTACTAATAGAACAATGGTTACTACCTCTTGCTTTTAGCTAAGAGCAGTATCATCAAAAATGTAGAATGCCACTAATGCACTATAGCATGCCAAATACCCAATACTTTAGAAAAGAAAAAGTAAAATTTTAGTTTGTTTATATGCATCTCACAATACTTTTACACAGTAAGAACCCAAGTAAGTAGAATATGGTGACTTCACTGATGTTCTGTGCTAAATGGTAATTAAATATGTATTTTTGTATAAATTTAATTAAGAAAGGTTGTTCCAATTCAGACTGCGTTTCTTCCAAACATTTACTTGCTAAAGGCTTAATGCAGGTACATTAGGTGTGTTACACTCTTCAACTTAAATTGAGTAAATGTAAAAAAATGTTTTATTTCAAAAACCACACAATAATGGAAGCTACTTGCTGGATGATGGGTAGTAACTTCAATGAACTGGTATTTAAAAGCAAGAAAGTTATTAATTTTTGAAGCTTTTCTCATAACTACTTTTGTTTAAAATAATTAACCGAGTGAATAACAAGTTATGAGTTACAATTAACTGATTGAAAATAACTGTAAATAGAAACTGTGATTAATATAAAAAATTTTCTTCCCAGTGATGGTATAGAACTAGTCTATACTTCGCAAAAGTGATACCTGAATGATAATGGTTATATTAAGTGGTGTGTACTGTACGTATAATTGAATTTTGTTTTCCTTTGGGGAAGAAATGAGATGTAAAGCACTATTTACTTATAAGAATTTGAATTTAAATCATCTGCTGAAAAAAATAATGGGTATTCATGGAAAGTAATCATTCAACTATTTAAGATGGGATATAAAAAAACGGGGGGAAATATGTGAGATATTTGTTTTATATATAAATTGGTTCATATCTTCATTACTAACTAAATACTTTCCAGTAAAAGTATTCTTACCTGAAACATGAATTTCTTTCTCTTCAAGTTTATTTATATAAAGCATGAAAAGGATATAGCTATCTGACTAACAAATGACAGCAAGCAGGAAGTGGAAAAAAGGAATGAACATGCAAAGTTAGTATCTTATGATAGGCAATTATTAATGCCAAGAATGGTAATTGGTGACCTTTAAAGTTGGATAAATATCAGAAAATACACTTCACTATGCATCTATAACACTAGTGGTTAGGCTAAATTGCATTCTTTTAAATTGTTCTGAAGAATTGTATCTTTTACGGCACAGAAAACAAGTCGAATATTCTCAGTGTCTGTAAAAATCCGCCAAAGAAGCATGCAAGTAGAATTATAAAATGTTTGAGTTTTTGATTGTTAAATAACAAAAAAGTTGAAAAGTTATAGAAATAATGAACAGAAATTTGATAGCCTTAAATCTCAGATAAAAACATGCAAGTAAAATTAATGTTAAATGCTGTACAAAATTGATAAAATAATCATGCTTTCTAAAATATTTGAGCTTGAACTGCAAACAAATATTGCAAAAAATTTCTATTAAAAAGATGAAAATCACAGAGACCTGCCGTAATACCATGAGCAAATAACACATCAATAATATTCCGTTACCAGCAAATAAACACAAATGATAGCACTTATATAAAATAAACATCTTCAAGCGTCTGATTTCACAAGATAACAAATTGATATATGTTTCATAAGATGCAATTAATTAATCTATATTAATATCTATTTACACTCAACTCAATTTTTACGAACATGTTTGAATTTGAACAATTAGTTTGCAAAATTGAAGGGTTGTAAATGGGAAAGGCAATCAATGAACTGGCATAGTGTTTGGGACCAGAGAACTAGTCTGTGAAAATGTACAGCAATTGTATATACAGGGTAGAAAGTTAAGTTCATTTCAGCTCAAACCATGAACCATTGGTTATAGAAATATACTTTTAATTAAAAATAGCATTTAAAATGGGACTGTGTATGTACCGAGATGAAAAATTCCATTTTTATAAATGTTCCTTCTGTCTTATAACTTTCAATAAGAAAGTTGTTGATGAGCTGATCTTTCTCTCATTTCCAGCGATTATAGGACAGAGGGACAGCATAAAAAATTAAACTTTGTATTTTGGTACATACATACTGTCTTACCCTAGTGAAATAAATGACATCTAAATGGGCACATTATTTGGATAATTTTTTAAATTAAACGTATGTTTCTATAACATGGTTCATGAATTATTTGAGCTGAAACAGATTTAAGTTTTCACATTGTAGATAAATCAATATTCGTTTTTTAATAATATAATCACATAAGTTTTACTAACTTCGTATAGTAGAATGTAAGCTGAATAATAAAATAACAATTGGAATAAAACATGCTTTACTGCTTACCTGTTGCACAAGTGAAATGTGAATACACCATTCTTTCAGTGTCAGGATTTTGAGAAAGATACATCTTTAATATGAATTCTCGGGCTGCAATGTGGTCTTGCTTAGGTCCTAAGGAAATGAAAATACTTATGATCAGCAAAACTAAGTACATAAAAGAAAAATTCACTCCGCAAATTATTTGCATGATTTTCATAAAAATAAGGATTGGATAACAATTCACTGTAATTTTTTTCATTTTGTAAATGTAAGACTGATGTGAAATATTGAAATGTGCAAATAAAAAAGGGACTATCAAATTGTTAAATGATATTAACAATGTACATAGGATTCCTAATGCTAAATCATAATGTTTCAGTTGGCAAGTAAATAAAAAAGATTTTTCAAACAATGTGTATCTATATTCCATTGCCACTGTTACCAACCAACCAGTCAATTCGAGCAAATTTTTCTCTCATTTTGCTTCTAATTGCTGTCTAATTAGCCAACTTATTCAATGAATTAATGAAATGCGCTGAAGACTGATGCACTGCCCACCACCAACGCTGAAGGTCCACACATACTTGAAACTCATTTCTTTCCCTTCTTAAATATAAAAAAAGCTGCCGGCACTAACGGTACACCCAATGACTTTTTGGTAAATCTCCCATCAGAAGCTCACAATTATATCTGATTAAACTTTATTTCATTTTTGAATCGGGAGCATTTCCCGAAATCCAAGAGTGAAATTATAATTTATTTCTGTAGCTTGGTGCATTTAAAATGAATAAATAAAAAATTAATTATCTCTCCAATCTTCAAAAAAAAACAACCCATCATGTCTGGCCAACTTCAGATCCATTTCTCTTTTAAGTGGCTGCTTGAAGTTTTTCTCCCTTATACTCACAAAACAGCAAAGCTACTGGTCAGAAATCAATAACATTCTTCCTGAATGGATTTTACAAAAACTGTGGTTGCATCAATCATATTTGTAAGCTGAATGCCTTAATTAAAATACATCTTGAATGACCTTGTGGTAAAGTCTGTGTGTTTTGATGATCTCACTGGCATTCGATTCAATAAATCACCCCTGTCTATGGAACAAACTTAGCTATATATGGGCACCAGTCCCAAGATTTTAAGATTCTAACTATTCTATTTTTGATGAAACTAAGGGTAAGGTTAGAATTCCAGGAAGAGGTTAGGCAGATACTTTAATAATTGCTAAGGGCATTTTGCCAAGAGAAGCAGCTCTCCCTCTTTTCTTTAGTTTGTTTTTAAGCAATATTGAAAATATGTTTAAGATTGATGACACACGCAGGATTTTCATCAATATATAGAAACACTGAAATCAAAATTCTAATATATGCTGACAATATTATAATTTTAGTGGACTCAAAAACTCAATTACAGAGGAAAATAAACCTTTCTTGATAATTGTTCACAAACAACTATTTTCAGGTCAACTGCAACAAAACAAAAGTATTCTTTTTCGAAACGCCAGTTGCCTATCAAATAATACAAGTGTAATCTATAGTTTGAACTATATCTACATTAGCCTTGCTTTTTCATGCTACAGGAAATTCTACCATGCTGCAAAAATTTTCACAAAAAACTCTCACTGCTTCAGATCAGACTACAAATATTTTGTGAAAATCCAAAAATCCCTGTGTTTTAGCTACCTATAAATTATATGATAGCATGTCTTGCTCCATGCTATGCTATGCTTGTCCAGTATGGGCATTCCAATACTCAGATATCCTTGAGAAGGTGCATACAGATTTCTTAAAAAGGTTGCTCACTTTTAACAAATACGCCTCTCACACTTTGATTAGACTTGAATATGGAAGGCGACAGATATCCATTTATATTTTTAATAAATGGAAAAGTACATCAATTTTTGAATCAAGCTTCAGAATATTATGGGCCCAAATACATTATAACCAAAAACTTTAATGAACTTTCATAGACTTTCAAATTCCTCTAATTGGGCAACTGACCCGAAAACAATATTTTATAAACTAGGTTGCCCAGATGTATGGGAACTTTCCATCTCTCTCTTCTTACCCTAAACGTAATAGATCATCCACACGATAAAGCTTTGCTTTTAATTTCCGTTTGAATATCCTATGCTAAGATTACCTTCTGCTAAACATTCCTTTTCCTATAACTGGATTTGCTGATAAAAAGCTCTCTCTCCTGGTCAGAAGCACCAGTTAACATTGCAATTTGCCAGTGCATGGGGAAAACAAAAGATTTGAATGACTTTGAACACAGCATGATTGTGGGTGCCAGAAGGGGTGGTTCCAGTATCTATGAAACCGATAACCTTTTCGGCTTTTCTCGTACAACAGTATCTAGAGTCTTCAAAGAATGGCAGAATTTTGGCTTAGCTGCGAAAAACGAAATAGTGGGTGGAAATCACATGCGAACAAAAGAGGTGCCAGGTAACTGACACGTTTTGTGTGCAGCAACAAAAGAGCGACAATACAACAAATTGCAGCACAATACATCTCAGGATCACAGCAAAGCGTATCTGTATGCTGTACAAGATGGATTTTAAAATGAATTGGTTTTAATAGCTGGTGACCAACAAAAAGTCCCTTTGATTTCGCAGCTAAACTGAAGAAAACAGCTTTTGTGGGCTAGAGAACGTCAGAATTGAACACTTGATGAATGGAAGAAGGTTGTCTGGTCTGATGAGTCAAGATTTCTTCTACCTGACATTGATGCCAGGATCCGTGTGTGGTGCAAGCAGCACGAAGATATGGATTCGGCATGCCACATGACAACTGTTTAAGCGGGCGGCAGTCGAATCATGGTCTGAGAAGCATTTTCCCAATACACTCTTGGTCCCTTATTTCCATTGGAAACATTCGTCAATGTCAGTGCCTACCTCCACATCATTACTGACAACGTACAACTGTTTATGGCCATAATGTTTCCTGATGCTGGCCCTTTCCAGCAGGAAAATGCACTCTCCTATGGGGCTGGAATTATCTCAGATTGGTTTGAGGAACATGATTCAGAATTTCAATTGCTTCAATAGCCTCCTCAGTCACCTGATCTCAACCCAATTGAGCATTTGTGGCACGAGGTTGAAAGGTCAGTTAAAAGCACCGAAACACCACATTCTAATCTGAGCTGCCATTTCGTTAGCATGGGCTAATATTCCTCCCAAACTGTTTCAGCACAACTGGTAGAGTCCATGCCAAGAAAAATATTTCCTATCATCAAAGCCAGAGGAGATCCCACACATTATTAGTGGTGAGTAGCAGGGTGTTTCTAATTTTTTGGCCACTGGGTGTATATTCACATTTATTATGAGCTGATTGGAAATGAGATGCACAAGGCAAGAGCAAAGATGATATATGTACAGAAATATGCATCAGGTGAAAAATGTGAACTTTTTTTTGTACTCCAATATTTAATAACTTAACTTGGAAATGAGAAAAACATTATTACATTTTCATACATCTAATTAGTAACCACATAATGAACTTGGCATTGAGTAAATAACAGGCAAAAAACTTGAAATATATGAAGTTATCACCTAAACTTACCATCATATTCTGGAAAATAATCTACTAGATGAGAAACCATGATTTTCTCTTCTAATAAATCTTTCTTGTTCAAGAATAGAATGACTGATGAATTTTGAAACCATGGATATGTGATAATGGTTTTGAATAATGCTTTACTTTCTTCCATACGATTCTATAAATAAATATAAAATATTAATAACAATCAGATTTTCATGCACATTGTCAATAGAAGGAGAATGTTTCGAACAAAAACGCTATTAATGGTGCACAATTTCCATTGCTAATCACTATTGTGCTATGAAAACTTCCTTTTAGCAAGTAAATAAAAGATAAAACATAACAAGCTTAAATTTACTACACAATGAGTCTATTTGCCCATGTCTCAAAATAGCATATCAATTTGGCTACAACTGTTTTTGTCTAACTAGCAAAATTGCTACAAGTAATAAAAAAAGCAGAGTGAAACCTGCATCTTTGAGTCCATCCTAAACATTTCCCTAATGCAGTTACCATCATCAGGAGACGCTTGGTTCTGCAATCGCAAGATATATTTATGTCTTTGGCAGAGAAGTTGTTTTATTTTTTGGTTGTTAGGCAATTGAACTGATCTTTCAGCCACCAGTAAAAACAGGGTTAACAGATTTTTGTTGCAAGGCAACTTTTGAATTTATTGTTGACGTGTCTATACTTCATAGATATGAATTATACATATACAGATACTTAATTCTCGTGTTGGCTGCGGTAGGGATTGGACATGTACTTATCACGCACCGCTAGCCAACCAATAGTGGTAGTTTTATCTGAAATCGTTGCGGAAAAATTACCTGTGACGTTGGTGTGCCATTTTGTGTTTTTCTTCGTTCTTGTGAGTTCTATTTAGCGTGTTTATTTATTTTTTGGATCGAACTCTGTTGTGTTTCCTTTATTTTTCTAGATTGAGAGTTTAATTATTCTCTTTAGTTTGATTTTGTCACTGGATTTTTAAAAGGACTTCCATTGCTGGAGTTGCGAGATAAGTGTTTTCTTATTCCTCTCAACTTTTTAAACTTTCATTGTGTATTTTCGGTCAAATTGAATTTTATTTTCTCGCTCTCATTTCATTGTACTTTCATCAGGATTGCGACCGTTGTTTTTGTCTATAATCAATTTCTTTGCGCACACGCTCGTATAATAGGTTATTTGTCTCCCACCATTTTCATGTTTTTCTAGCTTATTTGATATAATTTTGTGAATTTTTTGGGTGTTAGTGTTAGCGAACAGAGTATACTTTCCCCGGGTATTCTCAGCAATTTTTTTTTTTCATTTTGGGTTCTATTGTTTTAGTGAATAGATATAGTTAGCTAATACTAATAAGTTATACTTTGTATCTTAATACTTTTTTTAGGGGTGTGTTGAATTCTTTATATATTTATATTTCTTCATGATTGTGTGTTGAGCATTTTATAATTTACTTAATTTTTCTTACAATCTTTTACGTATATTTTGCATTGTAATGTAATTTACGTTATTTTAATTTCCTGTTATAATGTTTCTCAATTTCCTATTTTTTCTAAGTGTTATCTAGTTTGTAGCAATAGTGTTAGTATGCCTCAACTAGTGTTGTGTAGAGCTTGCGACCAGAGGTTTTCGTGATCTGGGGGAATAGTAACTGATAGTTTCAACTGTAAAGGGTGTTTGGATAGGGCAAGGTTGGAGCTCGAGGTTGAAGCGTTATGAGAGAGGGTTTCAGAGAACCCAGTTATTACGGAGCCACCTGTCAATGAAGCTATCTCCATGAACAATGACAGTATAGAGGGTGAATGGGTGGTCATGGATGAGGTAGAGACAGATAGTGATAAGGGGTTTAATCATTGGCGATTCTATGGTTAGGGAACTGGGGAACAGAGTGTGTTGGGATTTGTGGGGTAGAGAATATGAAAGAAGGTAGTGTAGAGAATATGAAAGTATCTCTGCACCATTGATTGGTGCCGAGATACTTTCTGCCTAATTGGTTATAGTCTAGCAACAAAATCAATAATGCATTACATAATATCTATATATGTTATATGTTTAACCGCACGTCTTAAAGTGTATTTTGAAATACTTTTTCGAAATTGTTTCGTGGACTGATTAAAATTCTAGATAGGCCCGCCAGTGGTTTGTACACTCGTGTGATTTAAATGCTTGCAATACTTGAATATACAGAATGTCCCAAAATCACCTGACGGTTTTCAAAATGGGAATAGCAAGAAAACTATGACAATACTAAAGTCATTCTTGCGGAATGTAAACGTACGAAGTCAGGAACTTCAACTACGTCATTCATGTTTCAAGGGATTGTATAGTTATTGAAATAAAAAAAATTAGCCTTTTATATGGACAACAAACATATGCCCAAAAACCAAATTAAAAAGTCCAGTCTCTCTTCTGACCCAATGAAGAAATTTCCATATTTCTAAGTGCAATATTCGCAGATATATCTGAATTCAAAAATCAGGGAAAAGTTGGGAAAGAAGCGTTGTTTGTTAGTTTCTGGCCGCTTTTTCTCCAGATTTTCAAATTCAAATAAATCAGTAAATACTTAGAGAAACAAGGAAATTCTTATTAATTAAACTGCTTTTGTTCCTTCCATTTTTGTTCTTTTCCCTATGCTACTTTTATATTGAAAGCTAGATAATAAAAAAATATGATAGTATAGATTATGTAAAAAATTCTTTGAAAAGTTAATTCAGTATTTAAAAGGTTAGAATATATATTTTATAGATTTTCTTCTGCTATACCGAAATCAATTTTTGTTAAAAAATTTTACGTAATATTCAAAAATGAGCCACGTTAAAAATCAGTGACCAAAAATGCACTCCGAAACTTCATTGTTTCCAAAACTTCGTATGCTCATTGTTTCCAAAACTTCGTATGCTCATCAGTTTCCAGACAATTTCCCAAAATTTCAATTCTACAGGTCTGAATAATCAAATTTATTATATTAAATAGATTCTAAATACGAATTTATATGGGATTTATTGAGTGGTAATTAATTTTTTTATTAGAATTAAAAACAAAATGAACAATAACTAATATATATTTTATTCTGGTCTTTTGTTTCTATATTTCACTGCGTATATTTTTTCATTTGATCATTTGATCATTTTTGTCGCACCACGGTCATTTTCTGCACACGAGGGCTAATTAGACCGGGACCTACAATTTATTGCCGATTCCGAACGGCAGGCTTGTTTTTTATACTCGTCGAGGGGTTGGTGCGCTAACCCCTCGATGGGGGACTCCCTGCGGTAGCAATTTTTGCTGCGGTCAAGTCGCCGTTTTTTGTTGTACCCCTGTGTCAGGAAAGTTTTCTGACAAGGACGAACTGGGTATCGAACTCGCGACACCTCTAAACATCCTTTGGTACTTTAGGCGAGCATCTTATCGACCGGGCTACCGCGCCCCTATATTTTTTCATCGTGGTACATGTAGTTAAATACAGTACCACATTTCTTGGAATAATCACCACATGAATGTATGCGTCGCTGTATTGGAAAAAAAAGAACACTCAATATATGACATTTTGTTTATGAACTTAACATAATGCCCCCCCTATGCCGCACATTTCTGATATAAAATTTATTAAATGCTTATTTTTAATTTCAGAAATACTTGCTAAATGCTCAGTAATACTTGTCAAATGCTTGCGAATTTGAAAAATGCTACTCGGTTAATTGACAGTTGAATATGTGATTCAATAGGCCAATCTGTTGGAAATTGTTTTTTGAAACAAAAATGAACATTGGGTTTCCAGAATCGGAAATACAGACGCACTATGTTCACACCCTTTCAGAGGATTCCAAATTACCTAAGATTGAATTGTTCATAAATTATCATTAAAGAAAACTCACAAAATACAAAACGTATGAACTTACCAGAAATTAGTAGCTACATTTGATATTTACTTACTTTGTTTTTGTCAGCAAAGTGTAAAATGAAGAGGAGCTTTTTTTCGTTTTGTTGGTAATCCTGCATTTATAACCCAATGTAGTTTGTAATACTGTATACAATTAATAAAAATGTGGGTTTTGCCAAGCTCCACATTTGTCCCCCTTTTTTTCAGGAACGTCACATGAGGAGAGCTGTCCTTATAGAGCCAGTGAACGGAATCGCATGACCCCACCTACCATTCTGTACCACAATTTTCTATATTCCAATTAGTGACTGCAAACAGATGTTTTTCGAGTAACAACAGATGTTATTTTAATAAAATTCATCCATTCAATTTATAGCACTTAACGCTGTTTCTATCCCCCAGATGGTCAATCATAGCCCACTCTTAAAGACTCTCACCAAAGTCCCGACCGGAGCCAATAAAAGCATCTTTGTGGCAAAACATATGGCGGATGTCGTTAAAATCAGTGGAATATTCTGTCTCTTTATCTTCAAAGACAGCCAAAATTGAGCTATTGAAATATTCTTTGTGGTCAGTTGGGAAGGGTGTAACAGCCTCCAGTCATGGAAAGAATCCCTGTTTTTGCCCTGACCACTGTACCAACACCCAACCAACAACAGAGATAGCTCTCCGAAGAAGATAACCCCCTTCTTTAGGAGATGTCGGCTGAACACGTCTTCTTTCCAACACCTTTAGTACTCTGAAATGAGTGCTTGCTTTGCTTCACAGCACACCAACTCACCCTCCCACCTCTACTTGTGATAATGCTATTTGGGAAGGTAGCACACTGTAAGTAGGAAGGTTAGACAATCATATTTTTTTCCTTCAAAGCAGTCTGTGTGAAAAAAACAAAAAATAAACAATATGGTTTAATAATTATATATTACTTATGATAGAAATGAATTAAAAAAAATGTTTTTTTTCTTCCTCCTCCCTCTTTCTATACTCTTTTTTACTTTCCTACATGTGTAAGCGCAAGAGGGTTCTCATACTAGGGGATTTCAATTACACAGGTATTGATTGGGAGAACCTTTCATCTAGAGATCAGTATGAAAGAGACTTTCTTTAATTGGTGCTTGGAAATTTTTTGTACCAGTATGTATCAGAAGCCACTAGGGGTACTGCTATTTTGGATTCAGTTCTCGCTGGTTCTAAGGATCTTGTTGAACATATTTTGGTGGGGGACGAGTTTTCTTCCAGTGATCACATCGTGTCGTCAGTTTTATCTGTAAGTTTTTTTTGGGTGACGTTGACAACAAAAGACTGATTCCTTGTTTTCGGAGAACTAACTTTGATGTTTTGAAGGAAAGGTTAGCGGAAGTTTTGAAAGACCAGTTGGAATCAATCAAGTAAGTCAATGGCAGGAATTTAGAATGAAGCTATCTTCCGTTTTGTACAACATTATACCCTTTGTTCGAAAAAAGCATGTTTGTACATCACACCCCGTATGGTTCATGGATAGCACGTGTAAACTTTATCTTGAAAAGAAAAGAGCATTCAGAGAGTATAAAAGTTGACGAGGTCACCTATCATAGTTTACTGATAAAAGAGCGTTGAAGAAAGCGATAAGGGATAGTAAAAAGGAAGTTGAATCTAAGTTGGCACATAACATTGGCTCTGACCCAAAATCATTTTTAAGGTACATCAATAATGGATGTAAGGGGACAGTTGGCCCTCTCTCGATAGGAAGGTCTAGGGTAGAGAGCAATGTAGTGCTTTCAACGACTTTTTCGCGTCTGTTCTTGTCAGAGATAATGATATTCAATGTATAGGTGTTGCATGGGGTAATAAAATCCTCAACGATATTCAACCGGAAGACGTGTCCAACATGGTAAACTATCAAAGCATTTACATGAGATTGGAGACACATTGGGATTAACTTGCTGAATTGGATAGAATCGTGGTTAAGAGATAGGTCACAATGGGTTATTAGTTCGTTCTGGACTGGAGTATGCTGTGAAGTTTTGGAGACTATAACTACAGAGGGACATAGACTTGGTTGAAGGGGTGCAGAAAAGAGCTAATCATGTCCTTATTGGCACACAGGGCTTGAGTTATGAAGCGAGACTTAATTTTTTGAATATGTTTACATTGGATAAACGGAGGTGTCTGGGAGATATGATCAAAGTGTTCAAAATTTTCAACGGTATGGATAGGATGGACCATGAACTATTAGTACACTGTCAATCGACTGCTTTTACAAGGGGACACCAGTATCGATTGGTAAGGGACAATGCAAGGTTATGGTGTTGCAGGGAATTTTTCTCTAATAGGGTTGTTAACAAATGGAATAGCTTACCCCGGAGGTAGTAAATTCTAACACAATTGACACATTTAAAAAGAAATAGATAAACATGTTGGGGTAAAGGGAGAAGCTATCCATTCTTAGAATAACACAACCATAAATACATTTTAAGGGCATTGTATAATATTTTATCATGCAGAGATGCCAGTGACGCATTATAACGTGTCAAATACCCGGAATTTCAGAAAAGGACGCGTAAAAATTTTGTTCACGCGTCCTCCGGGACGCATTCTTTCCTAGTTCTAAGAAGAAAAAAGTAGAGAGAAAAACCTCCCCAACTTTTTTCCCTTTCTTTTTACCGTGTATCATGATCACACGACCTTGAAAACTGGTTTTACTACTTTGTACAGTGTACTGTATTGATATACACGTGGGTTGTTGAAGAATAAAGCCAGGTTTTTCTAGGAGCAGGTTTCCTGTGCTGTGCGCAATGTAATTCGCCTAGCGCGACATGCTGTCCACTTACCGATAAGAAAAGCAGCATGACAGTTTTCCTACAGAGCGCAATAGGCCTCATGACAGCCCTTTACGTTGGGCGTGATTGGCCCACTGCTTCTGGAGGAGTCAAATGCGCCGTGCGTTTTGTAGATGTTATCTTCACTCTCTCTCTCTGTTTTCTTTCGCTTCCCTTCAAACCGGAGCATGCAGACGACAGGGTAGCTGATGCCAAGGCCATGTACTATAATATAGCCACCCTGATCTAATGCGCCATGCTAGGAAAACACAAAGGCGTAGCGTAATTATGTAACACGTTTCTGGCGGCGCGAAATCTTCTAATTCGGTTCACGCTGTGCAAAAAACTTATTCCTAGGAAAATCCGGCTTAAGATGAGGGCTATCTAGTTGCTTCCCTGAATGGGGGGCCGTGTACAGAAGTTTCAAATTTCTGATTTTTATTACCCTGCAGATTTTCTCCGTTCTGGTTATACACGGGAAATTACAGTACTTTCGCGGCTATCGGCCGGCATTCATAGACTGCGTCTCTACGGCGTAAATTCATCTTGTTCCTACAATATTGCGAATGCATGGTTTTTTTTTGAATCGTAAAGGATTGGAATGCCCGTTCAAATTGTAAAACATTCCCGATATCATGGAAAAAAACCGAATCTGTAAAAACTCGACCTTGAATATCCAGTTTTGTCATCTAGCAGCTATGCGGTAGTCACTGTTTCGCATCGTGAAAATCACGGGTGTGTACGCAGAATCGGCTTTTGGAATCGTTTGCTTTTTGTGAAAATCTGTGTTTGGAACTTGCGATTTCGCAATGGTAATCGGCTAAAAATGTGATTTTCTAAAGATTTCAAATTTTGAGTAGGCTATTCATTTGAAAAAAAATTCTGGTTGCCACGGGGATCACACAGACCTACAATACAAATATGCATACATTGAACTTCAAATGCACGCATTACCAGTTTGGAGAATAGATGCAGGGCCGCAACTGGGAGGGACAGGCGGGTCTAGTGTCCTGCGCTCTGGACTATAGGGGGCACCAAATTCACCCTTTATAACTGCTTCTTCTACATTACATGGGTGTGCCAAAATGTGTACTTGCCCCGTTTGTGACAGTATCTAGTTGCGGCGCTAGATAGATGGCACCACCTACTGAACACAAAACATGTCAAATGCTGGGCACACACACATAAGCACACTGTTAAGTTTCCCCAACACAAATCTGACATAGCGTCCATATTCAGGTGTTAAAATATGTGACAGTTAAATGGCGACAGATCAGAATGGTGAACCATCAGGGAAGGAAAATAAAATCATTTTGCCAGGAAAACCAAACTATGAATAGGGAATCAGAAGATAAGTGTCTGAGAGAGAATCTAATTTGCATTAAATTTGATCAGAAAATATTGAAAATGCTAAGATATTTTTAACGAAATGTAAAATCAATCAGAAGGGAATTTATACATTGATTAATAGTAAATATATAAATGTGTGCCTTCAACTGTTAATTAAAGTGGTTCCTGCTTATAACGTTTTTCAAAAACCGTCATAAAAAAAACGTTATAAATAGGAAAACACTTTAAATGGGAAATCTCAATGAGAATTACTTATTGTTAGGACCACGAAAATAAGTTCATATATTCTAAATGGGAGAAACGCTATAAGCGGGATCAACTGTATATTTGTTTTAGATTTATTACATGTGCGGAATTCCATACATTAAATTCTCAGTGCTAATAAGCTTCTTTCTGCAAGTTTTTCCTACCAGTAGACCATGAAAGTAAATGAACCTTTGGATAGAACATGTTTTTAGAAATGTACTTGATTCATAGATACCTTCTTTTCTTACCCGGAATATGACCCACTGCTCAGTCTCAACAAAGAAATATAAGCAGGTGATCAAAAACCTGGGGCATACTGGAATAAAATTCATAGAGATACCAGTGAATTATGGGGGGGGGGGGGCAATTTTTTTCAAGATAAATTTTTTTTGAGAGGGACCCACTTTCACTCAAAAGGACCCAGATTTTTCAAATAACCTGGGTCCTTAGAGTCCAGTGGCATCTCTGATCATGTATATATATTGATTAAAATTTTTGTAATTGCATTTTTAATTGGGTTTTCTTTTCTTTCAAACCGAGCACAACTCAGGTCTATCACCATTTATGGTCAATTTACTACCTAGTGAGTTGTGCTGGAGAAGTAACTGTGTGTGTACTTAACAGTCTGAGTGCATATGTAGTGTTGTGTTTGATTTTTCAACGCTGCCATCTATATTTCAGAAGGGAAGTGAGTGATGCTGTTACGATTGAATTACATTTGTGCTGTTTGTAGGTCTGTTGCTCTCTGTGGCGAGACTTTTTAATAGGGAGATCGGCTCGCATTCGCGCCTTGACCAACTTCAAGGGGTTGCTGTATTTTAGTAATATATGACATCCATACTTGTTATGGGTATCTTTTTCTCAGCCACCTCGTTGGGCATTTTGCTTTTTGTGGCCTTGTATTCATTTACAGTCGGACAAGCTTATAACAGTCAAAAAAGCAAAACTATTTATCATAAGCAAAGTTCGTTATATCATACCGGTTTTGAAAATGATGCATTCAAGTGAAATGAAGCATAATTTACATACATGACAAGCATTTTTCAATATTTTAAGCATCCTTAAAATAAATAAAGATTGAACTAATGTATTTAGAAAAAAATGTTAAAATTTAATTTAAAAATGTTACATAACTCAACAAAAATATTTGTCAATCACTCTTTTTGTAGTTTTTTTTTAAATTGATATGATTGTGAAAGGTAAATGTTTTGCACTAAAATAATTTTTGCCTACATACGAATCATGAAAAATGTTATACTTGGACTACTTTGAAATTTTTTTTTTTTTCAATTTCAAATTTATTTTACAATTTGTGTGAATACATGTTATATGATACTATTGGCAACCAAGGAGACGAAATGTCCCATACTGGTTGTTATAATGAATAGGTTTATAAAATATATTTCAGTGAAATTATTTTCCGATATATGATGGGGGAAAAAAAAACAATAATCAGTTATGTCTTTTCTCTTAGCAAGGGCTGGGTCACTTGCATATTTTCATCCTAATTTTTTCATTCAAAAAGAAGTGCTTCCACATCAATATGAGCTCTTTTTTTTCTGAATCACTTCTTGAACCATCCAATAACTTTCCCTTCAATTCCTCTTTGTTCCAAATCATTGATAGAGAATTATATTGAATCTGAATTTTTTTTTCCACACTTTTTTTTTCAACTTTTGCCTATTAACCAACTACATAGCCTTAATTCTCAAAACAATGGTTAAGTGTTTTGAGCACTTGGACATTCTCAAAATTAACTCGTACATGATAACGTCACCACAACCAGAGTTCAAATCTAGCCAAAGATGGACAAATGTGCACAAAAGGTGTTTTGAAGGTTGGATTTTTGGGAACAAAAATAACCTTAATCTTTAATTTATAAAAATTTTTCTGCAAGAAAAATAAGATTAAACTTTAGGGTAGATAAACTCTATAGTAGGATCTTTACCTAGAGTCACTTTATATAAAGGTGTCTTATCTTTACCTTCTTTAAAGGATTTAACAGAGAAAGAGTAAAAAAAGTGAAGCGAAAAAGATGTAATAGTAAAATCTTTTTTGCTTCACTTTTTTTACTATTTGTACAATACTCAGAAATCACAAATAGATTTTCTTTCAAGGAAAAAAGCTCATTGTAGAAAGGTAAATTTACAGATAAGATTTACATAAGATAACAAAGTAACTCCTGAAAATTCACATTTAAAAACCTCATGTCTGAATTTGGTTTTTTATCATATATAAATACACCAACAAGACAGTCAGCATGTTTAGATCATGTTTTCATTTGAAACGCAAAGCTGAATTATAGATATGAAACAGCAGTATCAAAATTAGAGATAACGGACCATTTACCACTGGTTATTAAATGTAATTTTGGAATTAATACACAACTTTTAAATAATAAACAAACAATAGTAATTGTTTTTGTTAAAATGTGGATTATGACAAGTTTGAAATATGTGTAAGAAATTATGAATTCGATGAAAACATTTTTAATGAGACTGATGCAAATGTATTATATGAAAAATTTCTTGATATTGTGTTCAGGCATCTAAATTTATAGGCGAAACAGTCTAAATGCAAAACAGCAAATAATTTGAAAAGTGAATGGATTACATATGAATTGAAATGTATGGTCGATACTAAAAAAAGATTTTATAAAGTTTTAAACAAAAACCTTTAGATCATGATAAAGAAAATGATTACAAAAGCTACAATAAACTGTTAAAGAAAATAAAAGGTTGAAAGGATGCTTTCTACCATAACAAATTTATAAAATGTGATAATAATATCAAGAAACAGAGGAAAGTTACCAATGATATCATAAATAGAAAAATAAATTCATTTTTACTTCCAGTAAATACTGGACTCTAAAACATTAATGGATGAAATGCATGAATTTTTTTATTAATGCTGCAATAACTGAAGATTCTGAGTTAATAGATGGAATAGAGCTTTTAGTACCAAAAACCAGTATAATTCTATAGTCGTTACTGAGATAGAGGAAAGGAATATAAAGAATTTAATAAATAAACTTGAAAATAATAAAGCGGTCGGTTATGATGGAATCACGACAAAAATGTTAAAAACTGTCAGTAAATACCATTTAAAGTTTATTACCCATATCATAAACTCTTCAATTCTCAGTGGAGTTTTTATTGATAAATTAAAACATGCTCTTGCCATACCCATTCATAAATACGTCAATGCCAATGTTTTCAAAAATTATCGTCCGATATCTATTTTGCCTGTTTTTTCAAAAATTTTGGAAAAAATAATGAAGCAAAAAATTATAAATGTTTTAACTCAATTTCTTTTTTTCTTTCGAAAAATAAGTTTGGCTTTCTTCAAAATAAGAATACCGAGATGGCAATTTTGAAATTTTCCGAAAAAGTTTATGAAAGTATAAATGACAGCAATACAACCCTTGCTATAGTTTTAGACTTAAAAAAAGCCTTTGATATTGTCAATCATACAATTCTTATGCATAAGTTATATTGTTCAGGTCTAAGAGACACCACTTATCACTGGTTTGAAAGTTATCTGTCAAATAGAATGCAAGCAGTTAAAATAAAAATGATAAAATAGGTACATATAAGATTATTAAAAATGGCATCCCACAGGGTTCTGTTCTTGGACCAATTTTATTTCTAATCCTTGTTAATGATATCACTAATATGGATCTACATGGTGATTTGATTAGTTATGCTGATGACACAGCTATTGTTCCCTCAGAACAAACTTATACCATGTTGAAATCTGATACTGAAGATTTAAGAAAAGTTAACACTTGGTTGAAACGTAATAAGTTAACCTTGAATCTAAACAAAACTAACTATATAATTTTTCAATTATATAATAGAAATATTGGAACACTTATAATTTGATGCCACGAGTTGGGATGTTCTGGTAACCAATGTTTCTGCCTGATTGTCTCGGAAACAGGAGTTTAGATATTTAGGAGTCACTATAAACAAAAATTTGAAATGGAACTCTCATGCAACTGTACACTTAGTAACAAAATAAAATACATGAATGTTCATTTATATTGCTTGAAAAACATTATATCTCCTCCATTTATTCATACACTATATTTTGGTTGGTTCTACTCACTTATTCAGTATGCTATATGTGTGTGTGTGTGTGGGGGGAGGTGATTACGAGTCCAACTTGAACGTTTCAATAAGTTCTCTGAAAAACTATATAAATATTATTTCCTCTCGTAACCCTACACTCTATCTGCCTATAATTATAAATCAGACTAGATTTAATATTGAAAAATTATATATATACCAAAGTCTAATGTTTATTTATAAAAATCCTACTTGGTTTGAAATTAGGCAATGCCCAACAAACACATGTCTTGGTCGAGGTTTTCAATATATTATACAACATAAAAAATCATTAACCCAAAAGTAATTCATATATATTTGTGGCTTCATTTTATTTTAATAATCTGCCACATGAAATAAAATATGAAAAAGAATTAAGAGCTTTCAAAAAACTAATTATTAGTTATATTAATCTTTCACTACAATAGGAAGGTACTTATTAGCCCCCAGTATACAGTGTTGCCACACCAAGGCTTCTGTAAATATTTGTGTCTGTTTGTATATCTTGTTTGTACTTGCGATTATATGAAAGTGTTTGCCCCCACAGAAATATTTGTTTGTATACTCTGGACAGATCAAGTGATCGCTTGAGTAGAATATTGCATGCATATATATATATATATTGTATTTTCCCCTTTTTTTTCTCTGTCAATAAATAATAATTTCATATTATTATTAAATCAAGGAATTTGTTGAATCAGAGTTTGTTATACCAGGATCTGACTGTATATAGATTGCATGTATTGTTTGAAATGCTAATATACTCAATAATTTCATACTTACTAGATATTTTACACAATACACTGTGTAGCTGAAAGTTCTGTAATTTTGGGCATGTGAACAAAATGTTTCAACTCATGCTTTCCGGAGAAGATTCAGTCACCAATATAATTTAGGGGAACAATATTTTACTTGCTATATGCAATGTTTGTATGCATTTTTGTAAAAATAGCATGTACATTTACAGAGATATGAACATTTCTTTTAAAAATTCTAATTTTTATTGCATAAGTAAATTATTATTCAAAATTTTTAAAATTTCATTTTTAGTGAATTTATTTATTAAAGCTTCTAATAGTGGTAAAATGTGATCATATTAAATTAATTTATCAAAAAGTAATCACACCTATCAATCGAATAGATTGACATTCTTTAATATGAGGTGGAAAATACTTGAGTTTTACCTCATTGTCAGATTCAAAAAGAATTTGATCATATTCACTCAAAGCTACTAAGAATATTATAGATGTCACATTTTCAAAGCAATGGATCCATTTTCTTCTTTCAGAACGTTGTCCACCAACATCAACCATTCTGGAATTAAAAATATATACCCATGAATCTGTGGAAGCAATTTCATTCACCAAGTAACTGAAAATATCTATGATGGTAAATAAGTTTCTATAATGGCATCAGCCAAATTAATTCAGCCTCAAAGCAACTTATTGTTACACTAAAGATGACCAATCTTTTGTCACATTGTCTAAAATCATTTCCCCTTTATGCTTCCTACTCTTGAAAAGCAGCTTATATGTATGAATAGCAAGATAGAGATAGTTTTTTTTGCATACTGTGATTTAAAAAGTAGTAGTATGTCTCCAGTTGGGACAAAGACATTAAAAAAAAATCTTATTCATTTCTAATTTTGCTGTAAATTTTATGGGTTCTTTTTTTTCTTTTTGGACACAAAATGTTCCAGACTCCGTCACGAAGCTGGGCTGGAAGAAATCTCTGTAATAGGATAAGTCCAGTGGCAAAGTTCTGGCGTTCATTTATTCATGTGAATTTTATGGGGAAAATCTTATCTCACACACACACTAACTACTTATAACAACTCATCTGATTTCTCAGCTCCTGGCCACTGCTGAGGGTGAGCATTTAAAGTGCCCGGTCTCCTATGGTACTGCTGGTGATGATCATCCCCACCTCTAATGCCACTGCTGAAGAATCACTTGGCCCGTAGCCCACTTCACATCCCTCTCACACAGCAGTCAGTGACAAATGTTGTGAAGATATTCAAATCCATTATTACAGAATATTACATTGAAATATGTAGTTGCCGATCATCAAATCTTATTGTAATCAGGAACTTTGACATAAAGAAAGATTGGGTTGAGGGGGAGCTACATCTATTAAATATGCAATTCAAGGGCATACACAGGAAGGTGTGATGCATTATATATTAATGAATTATTGGGATGTTCAGCTCCCTCACAAAGTATACCAGGAGGAGGGTTTGAGCACACTGAGACTCACCACTTTTCTTATATGTTTTTGATAAACTGAGCCAGAGCCTCATTATCACAGACATGGTCAGTATTCACAACCATGAGTTCCAAATCATTTTCCAACTTTAACCGCAACATTGGGATTTAGACATGTTTTGCTAGGGCTCTAGTAATGCAGAAATCATGTCATGACACTCTGCCTTCTTAAATTTGAAATGCTACAAAATCGATAAGACTTTTGACATTCAAAATTAGTGATTTGGGACATTTTAGAATTTTATCGAGCTGTGCTATCCTATGAATAAGTTCTCGATCATGTTCAAGCCATTTATTAGCCACATATTGAGCTATTATGTAGATTACTTATTGTTATTATTACCATGTTATATTTACCATGAACTTTTAGTACACCGCCAATCGACTGCTTTGACAAGGGGACACCAGTATCTATTAGTAAGGGACAATGCAAGGTTATGGTGTCACAGGGAATTTTTCTTTAATATGGTTGTTAATAAATGGAATAGCTTACCCCCCGAAGTAGTAAATTGTAACACAATTGACACGTTTAAAAAGATATATGATAAACACGTTTGGGTAAATTGAGAAGCTATTCATACTTAGAATAAGACAACCATAATATTTTTTATGGGCATTGTATAATATTTTATCATTTATATATTGTTTATAATTTTTGTGATTGTGTTTTTAATTGGGTTACTGTATTTTTGAAAAATATGACATCCATATTTGTTATGGGCATTTTTTTCTCAGCCACCTTGTTGGGCATTGTGGCGTTGTATTTGTATTTATTATTATAATTAGATTTTTTTTTTCAAAGTTCTTCACGCCACAATTTTGACATGATCCACTATTTGCTTTTTTTCATTTGTACGATGAATACTTGTAGAATTTACTGAAAAAAATCAAACGATGTTACACCATGTGAGAGGCCTGATGAATTACTTTTTAGCCGTACAGCTACTAGATTTTACTGCCATTGCATTCAGCTGATACGACTTAAGCTCAAGGTTAATGAGTTTTTTATAACATGTTTTGTTCAATGTTCTATCACAGAGCTGCCTTTAGGGGTGTGCAACAAGCATGGTTGTACTCGGCCCTGCACTTATGGTAATAGAAGTGAAAAATATCAATTCGAGGTGCCTGAGCTTCAACCATGAAAATATAAAAATTAATATTGGGGGAACTTATACATCTCACAAAGAGGACTCATTAGAGGAACCATAACTATGGAAAGGCAAGTGTAATTGATGCTCACACGGCACCAAATTTTTTTTTCATCTAAAGTTATTGAAGTGAGGGGCACAAAAAAGATAATTGCCAAAGATGACTTAGAACATTTTCACTACTAATTGTGAGCGGAAGGGACCCAGAGCCCAAAATCAAACATGAGGGCCCAAAATTATTGAAGGTTTCCAATTCTTAAAATTTCTTCCATTAATTCTGAAAAAATTTCCACCAATTCTGGAATTATTTCTTCCACTAATTTTGAATTTTCATCAATTCAAAATTTTCATATTTTGAGTTAATTAACATTTAATTGAGTGCTAAAATTTTTTTTGTATGGATATTTTTCAACATTCCTATATATTCTATAATGATATGAATTTTTGAATGACTATTCTCCCCTCCTACCAAAATACATAAAATAGGGCAAAAAAGTGCTAAATATTTTGGGGCATGGAAATTTTCAAAAATCCCCAGGCTCCACTATTATTTTTGCACAGGGCTGAGCATTTGGTAAAGACAGCTCCACTCCTCATAATTCTGATAACTTAACAGCTATGTTACTGTAACTGTGAAAAGGGGGCACAACACTGGGCCCTATGCGATTCACTTGTTGCACCATGCAGAGCCGCCCTTAAAGGTGTGATAGTTTCCAATGCTAGATAGCACATCTCCAAGAGGTATCTTGGTGACATCATCTTCCTCACGCCAGCATACATATTTCTCAGCTGTACCGCTATACCAGCATGGCAATAGTGGTGACTTATCTCCAATAGTGGTGAAAGAGATATACATTACTTGCGTGGAAAAGATGGTACTCTATGGAGCAGAAGTATGGTTCAAGGAACTACAATACTTGGAATCAAAACTTGAACAGATACAACGAACAGCATTGTTGATTGTCACTAAATGTTATGACAGTGTTTCAGGGCATGCTCTACAGGTTCTTTCCGGCTGCGTGCCCCTTTTCTACAAAGCAAGAAGCATACACAAGATGTTCACCTTGTTTAAACTTAGAATGCCCATTCAAATAGGAACGAGACAAATACAAGCCAACGAGGTTCAAGAAGAAGATCAGGATTTTGACGAACCGTGGAAAATGACAATTCTAAACTACGACAGAAGAGAGGAAATATACACTAACAGATACTCAGCATACACAGATGGATCAAAAACAGACTTTGGGACTGGCCTGGCCTATATCATATTTGAAGCAGAGAACATTTTATATCAAGATAAAATAAAATTGTCAGATAATACTTCAGTTTTTATGGCAGAATTGCTTGCAATAAAGCTGACAATTGAAAAAGCAATTGAGATAGGATTATCTCAAATCGACATCTACAGCGACTCGATGTCAGCCTTAGAAAAATTGAAATCATTAAAGAAGACAGATAATATTATCAAAAATATTAGACAACTGCAAGAAAAGATCAGAATAAGATTACATTGGGTAAAAGCCCATGTAGGCAACCCTCGCAATGAACTTGTAGACAGACTGGCTAAAGAAAGTACAACGAAGACTACCATCGATATTCACTGTAAATATTCAAAGTTCCAGATACGAACTTTATTAAATCGCGATAACATGATCCAGTGGCAAAACCTATGGGACAACTCTACTAAAGGTCGTGCTACATATTACTTATACCCGAAGGTAAGCTGTGGCAGGATTAAAGGCAACTTTTATGTTAACCAGATACTGACCGAACACGGCGCTTTTGGTTATTATCAAGGGTGGAGACACCAGAAAGATGACTCTTGTGTATTTTGTGGTGAAAGGTGTGCAAGAAGAAGACATTACCTGTACGATTGTCGTTACTGGAAAAGTGAAAGAGAGATAATCATACCTCCGGATAAAAGAAATCTCGACATATTAACTCTTTTAAGAAACAAGGAAATTTATGAATTTTACATAGGAGTCATCAGAAAATCAATGGAGATATATCTCGAATATTGGTAGGGAATAGTGAAAAAAAAAAAAAAAAAGGGAGGAGAGAACTTTTCCTAACTATATTGCGAATAATGTATGAATACTGAAGTTTGTGTCATTTTGATTTGAGTTTTATATTTTTAAGTAATCCCATGAGATTATGGGCATATATTTCGTATTTATTTTTACAGAGTGAAGTTGTTGTTTTGCATAGTGGATAATCTTTCTTTTCTTTATAAAACCCCAAAAGCTGAGGGGATTGTTATTATTTTTATGTATTTTATTATTTTATTTATTTATTTTTCCTCGCGAACAGGCTGTTCGCTTTGATGGTGTTTTTGTAACCGTATAGAGTCTCGTGTGATCTTTCGTATCTTTAATATTGTTTCCGGCAATTTGTTAATTGGAAGCTCCGGTCCGGAATTATGATATATATTTTGTCGAAGCCCTGATTTTCATATTCCCCCATTCTTTGTTATTTATTTTTATTTATTTACTTGTTTTGCTTATTGTTGTGCAATTGATTTGGATGTAATTATACTTTTATTCGTTGTTTTTTGATATAGAGTTGAAGTAAACAGAAAGGGGGGGGGAATGGAATGGAATAAATGGGAAGCTTAAATAGCCAAAAAAAAAAAATATATGTATATATGTGTGTGTGTGTATATATATGTGTGTATATGTATATATATGTATTTTTAGACATCTCTGAGAAAATTGGACTCTTTGTGCTGAGAGGGATTGATTGAAATATTGAACTTCAGAACCCGCTGTATGCCTCTAGGGGCGGGACAGCAATATATATGATTGACATACCAGCATGGCAAGGGAAATTCCTCCTGGTATGCAAATTAGTGTAGATGGCACTTAAAGCACTCTAACTCATATAACAAGGCATAATTCTCATTATTTTGGATCTGTTGATATATCCTTCTTACTAATGATGTGTGTGAGTGTAAGTAATTATAACCAGAATATTCAATTGAACAAAGACACATATTTAATAGAGATTTAAACACTTGAGAGACATCATCTGTTGCTGTTCAGACTTGAGCAGCCATGTTTTTTATACTGTTGCCAAAACTTTGAAACTAAATACTTGACTAATAATGTGTTGCCAGATACCAAAACAGAAATAAATAAATCGTTTGTCCATTAACATAATATTCTAACACGGGAGCCTATGACACATCATGACTAATCGGACCCTACAGACTCAACACCCCTGACTGAACCCTATGGACTCCTTGCCATTGACAAACTCTACTCGCTCTTCATTCCGACACGTAAAACTGACTCAACATCGCTTGACAAAAGGACTGATTGCTTGTGGACTTGCCTCAGCCCCCTTCAAATTCTCGAACTTGTGAAAAGGTGAAAAACTTTTCTCTTCAGAATTCTTTGATTGTAAGGAAACCCAATAAATTGTTTTGTTTATTGTCAGTGTGTCTTTGCTTGGTCACATAGAGAGATGTATACAAAAACCTTTAATGCAACTAAAATGCTGCAGGGGTGTGCTGCAGGTGTAGTGACACCGGGCTCTGCACTCACAGTAAATAAAAAATCCCTTAAGTGGTTTTTAAAATTTTCCAGCTCAGCATTATAACTGCCACATTTGAAATTGCGAAACCTTCACAAATTGCCACCTATTTTCAAGAATTTTTCCTGATTGTGAGTTGATAGCTGCTCCTCCCCCCCAACATGAAAATTAACCCCACCCATCGCTTTTATTTCCCTCACTATTATACAAAAACACCAGTCATGACATGCATGACTTTCTAGGAAGAGAAATAATTTTTTGTTTGAAAAAAATCTTTTGTATTACTTATACTGAGTGTATAAGTTCTTTAATACTTATTCTTGAGTGCTAAAAGAAAGGGGGGAAAAATGCCCACAGTCTCTTCTTCATGCTTCTTCTCTTATCTAACCTTGAACAAGAGCTGACTCCATCCACTGGCAGTTGATTGATTGGAAAGAGAATGGAAAGCATGTTCTACTGTAAAAACAACTTTAACGCGTTTTTAGAAGCTGAGATATTTAGGGGTGGCTGAAAAAAAGTAGATTAAGTTTGGCAAGATATCTCAGGATTGCTGCCGAAAGGGTTAATGCAACTAAAAGTTTGCAGGGGTGTGCGACAGGTGCAGTCGCACTGAGCCCACACTTTTTTGAGGCTCTGCACTCACAGTAAATTATTAGGGGTTTTCACCAATTCCTAAATTATTTCTTGCATTAATTTTGAATTTTCATCAATTGCAGAATTGTTAATTTCATTAATTTATTCCATCAATTTTAGAATTATTACATTAATTCTGAATTTTCCTCGATTCTGGAATTATTTCTTTCTGAATTTTCACTGATTCTGGAATTCTTTCATTAATTCTGGAATTATTTCTTTCAATTATTTTTTATTTATCAATTCTAAAACCTTCATTAGTTTTGGGAATTTTCTCTCATTAATATAAAATTACTCTATCGCTGTATTTTCATCAATTTTGTGTGTTAATTTACATTTAATTACATGTGAAATTTTTTTTGTATGGATATTTTTCAGCATTCCTGTATATTCTGAAATAATAAATGCCTCTGATTCCCCTCCTCCACAAAACACATATGTAAAATCAGGGCAAAGGCAATCCTAAATATTTTTTGTGCCCCAAAATTGTTGAGACACACCTGTCCTCGCTATTATTTTTGTATCAGGCCCCAGGTGTGGTAAGGCCCTGCTCTATCAAATGCAATATCATTTTTTTTGGTACATCATTTATAGTTTTCAAGTTATTGAGTTTTTTTAACACACTTTAATTAAAAATGGTACTCTGGTTTCGAAAGGTAAGAAGTATTCTATATCAATAAAGGCCATCAGCTACAATTGATTCAATATTCTAAACCAATGGTTTCTAACCAAGATTTACGAAGCCCATTTCAATTTCTATGGTGGAGCCCATTGGCCTTCGGTTTCTGAATATGATCACTCACATAAATGTGAAGTAAAGAAGCATAATATGAAAGACCTTAAGGTGTGCATACATTATCGAGCAGAACATGTACGTTAAGATCCCCAAACACAGATCTGTTCTTGGGTCTGGTGCGGATCCAGGATGATGTGTTAGAAGCGATGAATTATGAATGTTGTTGGATCATCCCATATTTTAAGGGACACCGACAAATTTTCCCATATTATTTAACTCTTGGGAGGGGAGATCATTCCTGTTGACTCCACCACTTCCCTGGATCTGCTTCGGAGCATAGGCAGACATCTTCAGCTGTGAAAGAAGCCGAGAATATATTTTCAGCTGTGAATGGAGTGGAGGCAAGCAGAATGTAGGCAGATGTCTTTAGTTTCAAATGAAACAAATGTAGAAATCTTCAGCTACGAATGGAGCAGAAGCAGGTGGATCCAGGGCGAAGTGTCCAAGCAGCAACTTATTGTGTGTAGGTGCATTAGATCAAAAATATTTTAAGACAGACAAATTTCCCCCACTATTTGGCTCTTGAGAGGAACAACTGCCCCCCCCTTCTGGATCCACGCTTGTCATAGGTACATGAACTTCTTTTGTATTCTTTTCTTCGCATTTGTTGAAAAAAACCGACTCCTGGTGGTCCAGCTTGAACAGCTCAAAAAGGATTAGTTCGTTGTTCACAACAAAATTACTGAACAACCAACTGCGAATGCTTACATTTCATGATCTGCTTACTTATGTGCCTTATATATATAGTTTTTTCCCAAATTAATTTGCAAATGTTAAATGAAAAATTTAAATAGAATTTTGATCTGATTGAGTTGATTAAATCAACATTTTTTTATTGGCATTACAATTAATCAATTAATTAGACCAGCCCCAGTTATTACAATTCTATTTTCCATTTAAACTAGTTAATGATCTAAATACTAGATAAATACCTGAAAATAATAGAGTCCAAATCAAATGGATATTCAATAATCCCAGTAGTTGGCACTCTGACTCTAAGAATATCTTGCTGAGTAGGTAAGTAATCATGGGCAGAAATCCTGTCTATATCACTAAGGTAGCTGTAAAGTAATGAGATTCATTACTATTGGTAATTTATGTGACTAACATTTTCAACATTTTTAAACCAACTACAAATACAGTAAAACCTGTCTTCAATGGAATTGCAAGGGACTGAGTTTTTTTTCCATTGAACACTGGTTTCTGCTTAATACAGATTCAATTGACATAATGTGTAAAATTATGCAATCATCTTGTATGTAATTAAAATAAATTAATTGAAATTAATGTAAATAATTCAAATATACTTAAAATAATGTGCATTATTTACTCTGTAATTACTAAATATTTATAGGTTTTCACAGCATCTGTATAAAACTTTACCCCTTGCTGTTCATCTGAATTGCCGACATTTACGTTCTTTTTACCATGGCTTTTTAAAACCATGGCATCAAAGTACAAAAATGGTTTTTGCTAATTATAAGGGTGACTGAAATAGAACTCACATTGGCAAGCAAAATTGCATTAAAAAATTCAATAGAGCTGTTTAACATTTTATGTAAGATCCTTTGTATATTGACCTCGGAAACAGTTGCAGTTTGTGTGAAATTTTCTGTTAGAGGGTACAATTTTCCTTTGCATTCCTGCATTAGACAGGTTTCGTTTAATCCAGGTTTTTTAATGTGTATTTTGGCATTGAAATCATGGGATCAAGATTTTTTTCCATTGAAGACAGGGTTCCACTTAATACAGGTTCCGTTAAAGGCAGGTTTTACTATATATTAAAATTGAAAAACTTCTGAACTTTTTATAAAATTTTGAACAATAAGCTTCACTTTTTTTTTGCCACTGTGCAGTTGGATATTGAGATCACTATGCATTACGAAAGCCTGGGTTCAATTCCGACCACAACTTGTAAGATAAATGACAGACCCTTCTTCTAATAAAATATATTTTCCTGAGTAAAATTTTTTATGGATACATTGAAATTGGCTTCATAATTTTCTTAACTATGTTTTTAAATCAACTAAAAAATTACAATAACTAAAATTACTAGTTTTCAAAAATTGAAATAATTAGATCGAAAATTGGCACAATGTTCTATGCCATCGTAACCAGATGACTGGTTAACACAACTAGCATAACACTAGATACACACATTATTGGGTTTCTTAACCCTTCAAGCAGTTTTTAAAATTTTTCTGATCCACATTTTGTAACTGCCGCAGTGGAAATCGCTATACCTTCTAGAAATTGCCACCTATTTTCAAGAATATTCTTCCCTGATCTTATGAGCTGATAAATGTGTCCCCCCAACATAAAATAATAAAAAAAAAAATGAAAAATATAATTTCTGCTATTTATGCTGTAAGAATAATCGTATACAAACTTGAATTGAAAGGAAAGGAAAAACATCCTTTCTCTTCCCCTTCTGTTATCAGACTTTGAACAGAAACTGAATCTGTCCACTGCAGTTGATTGAAAGGAGGGGGAGAAAAAAATGTTATCAGGGGAAGAAAACTTATGCGGTATCTGGGCTCGGGGTTGCCGATATGAGAGTATTTAAAAAACCCAAGATATTTCAGGATTGCTGATATGTTAAGGTTTTAAGAACCTGAGATACCTCAGGATTGCCGCTGTAAGGGTTAATATAATATGCAATTGATAGACAATTCTAGTTGAAATGAGTATACTACTACAGCACTGCCATTTCACTTATAGACAGACACTTGAGTACCAAGAACCAAGCATTAGTAACAACAGTTTGGTTTTCTTTTAACCAGGAGTAAAAAAAAGCAGGTTTATAGGGAAAATCGAGAAGCTATCCATACTTAGAATAAGACAACCATAAGTATTCTTTATGAGCATTGTATAACATTTTATCATGTGTATATATTGTTTACAATTTTTGTTAATTGCATTTTTAATTGGGTTGCTATATTTTTGAAATATATGACATCCATATTTTTATGGGCATCTTTTTCTCAGCCACCTCGCTGGGCATTTTGCCTGTTGTGGCATTGTATTTGTATCACCTTATTTTTCGTGTTAAAATGCTAAATACTACATAAATCTAGTAGAGCTGAGAATCAATTAAATTTTTTTGATTAATTAATTGATTAATAGAATTTTAATCAAGTATTTTTAAATGCTGACCATCCATAACAAATGTAGTTATTAGCAACTAAGTTATACAATATTAACTGATACTATAAAATATATTTTATTCATTTCATGCACCTATTTGTAGATTTAAACAAATGTAGGTGAGAATAGATTAAGAAATTAAGACTGCTCAGTTGAAGCAATTTAATATGCTGATTTTTGAATTTTTTTATTTGGATCTTATAATTTTAAAAAACCAACTAATAATTATTCCCTGATTTCAATTTCTATCTCCACATACTGTTTCCCCAGAAACTGCTTCCAAATGATACTGGGGAAGGGATCAATTCTTCCTGAATACACAAACTGCTATTCACATGGAAACTACTCTCTTAAATTTCAAACCACATGCATGCTTTTTTTAATTTGGAGCAGTTTTGTGTAGGTAGTATCAGTGTTATCTTGAGGTATAAAGAGTGATACAAAACATTAATGTATTAAGCACAAAAGTTATCATTTACAAATATAACTGTGTTAAATTTATATGATGGACTAAAATCATATTTTCGCTTTGAAGAAAAATCTCCCCATAGCTCTTTTTATCTTCTTTCAAAATCTGAGATATGAGGCATATCTGTGGTTTGTCCAAAGTCAAATGAGTTTATTTCAAAGACAAATACTTAAGCTGGAAAAAGCATACTTAGCATCTTTTTGATAGAAGTTGCTGCAATTTTGGTAGAATGTAAAAAAAATATATTCCTCTGAAAGTGGCATTTATCTTGCAAAAAATAAAAGATGAGGCATAAGCTACCTATATTCATAAATTTCACACAGAAATGGAAGACTTCTATGAAATTAGTATTACTTATATAACAAAGTGGATCATAAATTTGAAGGACTTCACCATATTTAGTGTTGTGTTCTGTCCCGGCTTGAACTTAAATTTGAGTCATAAATACTTCTAAATTATAAAGAGGTACCAATATATGAACCAGTACTGTTCGATCAATTTTCTGTTTTGAAGCAGTTCGTGGAATTAGAGATTAAACTGTTAATTGACAAGCATTGAAATATCCAGAGGAGAAAAAATTTGAAGGGGTTATATCAAGAAATATATATGAGGTACACTGAATAAAACCCTATAAAAAAATATTGTCAATATTAAAAAAATATGGGATGTTGAACTTCAGGGATCACGCTGTATTTGATTTACATGGATTTAAATAGTTGAAAAATTTATTGTTTGCCAACTTTCCTATCATTGTTGAAGAATGCTCACAATAAGTCTCCTTCACAAATGGTATTTCCCCTCATAATGCAAGGATAAAAAATTGTTCTCGCTTGGCTTTTCAAGCAACAGAAGACACATATACTTTTGAGCTATTCTGCTGGCGCTTATAGACACTTCATGAACAGCTCATGAGTAGAAATTGAATATTTAAGGGTTTCTTAGAAGCATCAATGCCAAAACAAGCTCAGAGAATATATGATTTTGTTTGAAAAATATAAGAAACTCATGTTCATGTTGCTCGAGAGCAACACTGCCAAATAAAGAGGGTTAACAAGAGTGAAAATAATTAGGAGTGAAAAGGAACCTACTTCTTTGGACAATGTGAATGTACCAATAAATACTTGCAGTTATTAATTCTGTGTGAATTCTTTAGAATTACTTTTGCAAAAAAAAATTTACTTTTTAACTCTGATGTTCTATAAATGTTCATTTTTAATGCCCCCCCCCCCCATCCAAGTTTTTTTACATTTGAAATAATGTCTGTTATATGGTATGCCCTTTCTTACTTACATGAGTAACTAGAATATTTTGTACATTTTTCATTCAAAGTTGGAAGTAAGAGGGGGGAACTTTAATGAAGCAAAAGTGAGCAACGTGCATTGAGTGGAGGCTTGAAAAAATGTGTAGATGTTGATAAGAACAAGAGTTGAGTGCTAACTCTCAGTGTGATTATAGACATAATATGGAAAAAGTGGGCAGGCCCTTTACTTGGGGGGCATTGCCCCCGAAGTTTTAGAAAATACACAAGAAATGATATACACAAAAAAATATATACATACATTGAGTACATGTTATTTGCCTCCCCCCTGGAAAAAGTTGAAATGACGGCCCTGGAAGTGGGGACTTCCTTGCTATCTGACTATTTTATGAATTTTTCCAACTAGGAAAAGCTAACTTTTTCTTCAGCAACTGAGGTTGTAAGTAAGAAAAAAGAAGAGAGGAAATAACTGGTGCTAGACTTTCACTATATGGAATTAATAGATCCAGTGTCATGTGCAACATCATGCTAATTTAGTGATTTCTGAAGTCCAGATACAGTTAATCGGTAGTCAAAGAATCCCAAACAGCGCAACCACGCTTTCTCTAAATGAGTACGAAAAGACCCAAGCAGCGCGACAGCGCTTTGTTTATTTTACATCGATGAATCCCAATCGGAGCAATAGCGCTTCTTGTATTTGTTAGGTAACGCGATTCTCGTCTTTTTTCCATCGCTCTGTCACATTTATTGCAGTTTAAATTGTTTGCACATAACACAAAAATATTGTTAATTTGTAATTCGTTATTTTATAAAATACATCTGTATTATTACATATGCGTACTGTGAATTTATAAATATTTCAAGTTTTGTTCGATAAAAATTATTGAGAAGATAACAATGAAATAAAAAATTTTATTTTGTAATGTATTATTGCATTATAATAGTATTATCCTACCTATTGTAAAATGTAATATTTACATTAAAAGGAGCTGTGTGATGTACTTGCTTCAGTAAACCTGAGCGCGCGACTTCAACAATCAGTAATGCACCGTCAGTTGTCCACAATGTTCGAAATTTACTGGGTTTTCTCGACATAAAATTTCAACAGCGGCATCGCGCTGCTTGGGACTCAAATGGTTAACTATTGTATATTACTCGTGTATAAGCCGACCCCCCTCACTTCAGGACCACCGAAACCGCAATAAATTGAAAACCCACGTATAAGCCGACCCCAAAAAATCTGTGCATTTTAGAGAAAATTTTTTTATATTTTCAGGAAAAATGTGAATAGCTTACGGAAACTTGCAATAGAAAATGATTCAAACTTTTTAATCCATTTCTTCTGAGTCTCCAAGCTCATCATAATCCATCAGATCATCATAGGGTGCGGCATCTTCGTTTTATCCTCATTTGGGCTTTCATCGCCATTGTCACTTTCAAAGAGGATATCATCTTCAGTTCCGTCCATCGCATTGCTGATGCAACACTTTTTGAAGGATCGGATGATAATTTTGGCAGAAACAGAATTCCACACCTCATGTACCAATTGGCACACCAGGCCAATGTCAGGTTTCTTCAAGGCACCACTTTTTGTAGTTTCTTGATCATCGAAACTCATCGATTCCATCTACAAATTCCTCAAATAGCCTTTGAGAGGCTTGTTGATGCTCACATATAAAGGCTGTGCAAATTACAATAGCCCACCTGGTATCAAAGCCAATGATGTTTTTGATTTCTTTGCCTTGACATTATCGGTTCTGTGCGGTTTGAACATATCCCATACCAATAATGCGGAAGTCGATATTTCCTCATAAAAAAACTGACCTGAGTATAAGTCGACCCCCCCCCCACTCGAGGAACGAATTTTTTCACCAAAAAATTCTGCTTATACATGAGTATATATACAGGGTGGTAACTATCGATTGCCCAATAATTACACAGAATTTCTTGTGAAAAACTGATAAGGAAAAGTGTTTCAAGTTTTTGATTTGACCTATAATTAATGAGTTATAAGTAATAATGCTTTAACCACTTTACGATCAAAGATGTAATATTGCATCCAAACGCCAGTATAATAAATTCAAACAAGTCCTCTGTTTTCTTTCCTCTCACCTCATCACCGCAAAACTTTGTTGCAACCCTATGAAAAAAAATAGTTCTTTTTACCTCTGTAATGTATCCTGCTACTGTACTTAAGATTGAAAGAGAACGGGTAGGTGAGGTCGAAAAGAAAAATCTACTTCATGCCTCTTACTCTCTTATCTGGAAGTATTATAGATAAGAGATAGTATTTATTGTACTGTTTTCTTTTTGTTTTTTTCTTACTTCTCTTTTTTCCCCTTCCTTTTCCTAACCTGCGGTTAGGTTAAGACAAGGTTACCATATTTATTGCTGATTCATCAAATGGAGATCATCTGAATTTCTCACCTATCACTTGTAAGCAAAAAGTTTAAACATTGATAACGTCACTTCAAAATCCTGCCAAATTCACCAAACGTATAACTTGATGTGTTTTTTAAACTAAACAATGATGCAACCCTAAAAAATCGAGAAAGCAAACCAGTTTTTTCCCTCCTCTTGCTATGTGTGTGTATACCTTTTTCAGATTTTAACACAGTTGTTAATTATTACAATTTTCTAAGATTGCAGTTTTTAAGTTCATAAATGAGATTAAAAAAAACTATTGCCGCCCCAAAAATTCTGAAATTTTGCAGGAATGTTAACTCTCCATGTGTTGGTAAAATGAACCTCAGATTTTTAGAAATTAACCGATGGGAATTATTAAAAAAAAAATGTTGAATTCACAGATTTTTGAGAAATTTACATATTTTTCAAACTTTAAAATTCATAAAATCCTAACGAATGATCAGATATCAAAATTTGAGGTTCATTTTACTAGCACATGTTGCATAAATATTCCTACAAAATTTCAGAATTTTCAGTGTAACAGTTTTTTTTTTTTAATCTTATGGATGAGCTGAAAAACTGTAATTTAAGAAAATAGTGTTCAAAAAGTGTTTTTTCTTGTTTTCGTTTACACTATAATTTATTAAATTTTTATTTTATTTAAAAAAAATTAACCTGACCAACACAAAATTTTTTGCATTTGATTTTCAATAGAATGAAATATTTTTTTAAGTCATGTTTGAAATCTTGACTTGATTTCAAATGATTAAATGAATAAAGTATCACTAAAACAATTTTGAGATGAGATTTTTTGCTAGTTCCAATTCAGAAGTTTTGGAAGGTTTACATGGCATCACAGTTTTTGATCATAATTTTGCAACACAATTAACTTGATTAACAAAATAAGCATGTTGAATGAAATCGATCACAGTTACAAATTATTAAGATGAAGGCTAACAATTAGTTTCAAATTTTTACGGCATCTCATTTGAAGGGTCAGGGGAAAAAACGGTTTCAGACCAAAAAAAAATTGAAATTAATATATTTTTGCGGCTTTTTTAAAGCTCAGAACACTCTTTTGACCATGTAAAACACCAGAAGCAAAAATGCTTTCAGTCTGCTGTAAAAAAGAAAGAAAGATACAACATAAGGGGGAACAATGATTTTAGCCACAGTGTGCAGATGGAAAAATGATCAGAGTCCACCACATGCGCAGTAGAAAAGGAATTTATGGCATGCACAGAAAGCGACACCAGATTTCTATAAAAAAGTTTCTTTTCCATCTCCTGAAAAATTTGGTTATATGAACTGAAACCATTTTTCTCGACCCTTCATTTGTTATGAATGTGCATATGAAACAGTAGGCCCCCCCCCCTCAAAACCATAGTTAGAAGAACAAACAGTAAAGAGATAACTTTCATTTTGAAGATTGAGAGATGGGGGGCATGATTTTTAAAAAAAAATTAAACAAATATAAGAGTATGTCTCAATGGGGCGGCAAAATTTGTAGTGCCTAATTGCTACAACTTAAAGTCTGTCTCTGTTAAGAGGGACCTGGGGCAACCATCTCCTTATAAATACGTCCCAGAACATAACTTCATTTGAAGAAATGACCAAGTTCAGAGCGAGAGAATCATTCAGGCTATTATAAATTTTGAAAAGTGGCATCAAAATCTTTCTTGTAAAAAGATAAAGTAAATTTATTTACATTTCAGTGCGGTAAGGATCAATTGCAGTCACAAAGAAATTAAAATTATTCATTACAACATGTAGAATTTGGTATGAAAATGTGGCTCCATGAGTAATCAATAGAAAAAATTAAAAAAAATTAAAAATCACTAATTATGTTTAATATGCCAACTAATAAAACAACTAGTTCAATTACAAGTTTCTGACTGAATCGTTACTACTTTACTGTTCTCACCAGTCACCCATCAAGCTATCATGTTTACATCCTTCATTGAAGCTTTTTACACATAAAAGTTTTGTGAAATTTTAAAATAACTCAAAAAATCTTGCCTGTTTTATTAACCAACATGTAATCTAATTCAAAAGATGGTAAAAAAAAAAGATCTTACATTAACCACTATGCACTACAAGCATCTCTCCTCCAAAGTTAGGCACGAGGACGATGTTAATTCATATATCAGGGCTCCCACTCAAAAAATGAGAAAAAGTAGGAAAACGCAGGATTAAAAAGTAGGATGAAGGAGGGTAACCCCCTTAGACAACATAATCATAGCATAATGGAAAAAAATCTGTAAAAAAAATTTTTTTTTGCAAAAAAAAAAAATTTTCAAATAATTAAAAAAACATTTTTTAAATTTTGAATTAACTTTTTTTTTCCCCTAGCACTATTTCAGTCAAGCCAAAACAAAATGACAAATGACTTGGTTACAAAACCAATTTTTGGCCAAAACAGTGCACTAGCAACCACAGATAATTCTTTGCTGTCTCTCCTCATATATATTACATTCTTTTTTGGAGTCTTCCAAAGTGACGAGCTTGTCAACTCTCTTCGACAAGGCACGGCAAATTTCGAAGACATACATTTTTTAAGAATGATGCACCTTCGAGACCACTTTCGAAAGCACAATGCAAAAAATGTGTAAATTACAAGATCCGACGTATATAAGGCAAGGTGAACCAAATAGTTTTACTGCGTTGCTCATCATTTTTACAATTTTTCTGTTTTGTTCACATTTTACTGTTCAATGCCAGTGTAATCATTTTTCACAAATGAAGCACTTCTGTTTCTAGCTCTTTGCCGAGCATTGTAAATATTGTTCATGCCTTAAAAATACAGAAGACAACTGA
This sequence comes from Pholcus phalangioides, assembly GCF_987345545.1. Classification (NCBI taxonomy): domain Eukaryota; kingdom Metazoa; phylum Arthropoda; class Arachnida; order Araneae; family Pholcidae; genus Pholcus; species Pholcus phalangioides. The sequence continues at coordinate 1,118,529 of NW_028301619.1, forward strand.
ATGCTATTGGGTAGCATCAGAATCACCAAACCTAGAATAGGCCTATGTATCCAACTGCTTTGAAATGCAAACTGTTGTTTCACCTATTTACACCATAATTTTGAATGATGAAAGTTACTGTCCAAGACAACGAAGTAACAAATACAAAATTATTTTTCCATCCAGACAGAAGTTTTTAATGACTACTATACTTGTTGAACCCTCAAACTAAGCAAATGAAAAATTAATCAATCAAATGGTCCACATACCCCCCCCCCCCGTAAATTACCTTAAAAATGATACAATTTCTGCTTTGGCAGAATCATTAATTGCATTCTCCAACATTTGTAATATTTGGTAATATATCAATAATTTCCTGCTCAATTAAAATCAATTACACAAATTTTGTCGATAGGATTTGGTAAAAAAGTAGGACAAAACCGAGAAAGTAGGACATTTTACCAAAAAGTAAGAAAAGTAGGACGAGTGGGAGCCCTGCATATATGCATATACATTTGATCAGTCGACTCCACCTTTGACGCTGGGAAGGCAATGCCCTCCCATGACCCCGTATCTCCACCCATGATTACCACATTTTGGCAAAAAAGTGTTGATTTGGTTTAAAAAAATTTCAAACAGATCACATTTGGCTAACACTTTACCAATCTGGTGATAAATTTGCCAATATAGTTGACGAGGCTAATACCATACTACATTGACAGAGAAAATGCCAATCATGAAAGAAAAAGGCTGAACTTGGCTTCTACCTGGATTGAATATTTCAGTTCATGTTCAAGAACTGGCAACCCGCCACTGGTGGAGAAATTTACTTTCGTTGGGTGTTTGATGCTTAACTGACCGTTAGAAAAATTATATGGCACAAAAATTTAAAACCATTATAACTCCCTTAATATTCGTCCGATCTTAAAATGGAAAACAATTTGCTATATTAGGTAATTGTTGGGCAGTCGATAGTTACCACCCTGTATATACAGGATGTCCCAAATTGTTTGTAAAGCGGATATCTCAGCAACTGAAGAAAACAACCCCTATAGAAACATGCATCAAATACAATTTCTTTAAATGATGAGCATTTATTTAAAATGTCATAAATTTCCTAAAGGGTTGTACACATAAAAAATACATAAATTAACTTCTTATAGGTAGATTCTGTGTGCCAAAACCTTTAATTAGCAAAACACGAATCATGCTTTGGGAAGTCATTTAAAAAAAAAATTGTTTTAAATGCAATATTTGAAGAGATATTTTTTTTAAGTTTTCAACATTTATTGCTATTGACTTAAGGGTGTAGTTCACAAATTGCAAATGTAAGTTAAACTCCAAGAAAAATGCAATTGGCATTGTGACTAAAAAAATAAAAGTTTAAAAATTTATTTTAATAATAAATCCTTTCCAGTCAAGTTGTTTCATAATGAAACCACTTTAACATTTGCGTTTCCCATGTGATCACTGGTTTGAAGCTGAGTGTCCGATTTCCTACATTCACGTTTATCTGCAGAAGAAAATTAAAACAGATGTCTTTTAGTTTTGTTTCATTTCTTGGTCCTCCAAAAGGCTGAATAATTAATTTTTTTATAACTTTGTCCAATAGGAATGAGAAATGTCTGACACAGTGAGCAGTGAAAATCATATTTTTATTTTATTTATGTAAATACGAGCCCTCTGGAAATTTAAGACATTACAAATAACAACCTGTCATTTGGAAAAAATTTGTAATTGGAAGTATGTTTCTATTAGAGATGGGACAAATATTCAGCTGGTATTTAGCCCTTTTGCTGAATATTCAGTTTGGCAGAATATCTAAGTATTATTAGCCGAATATTTATGTAAATCTAAGCACAACAAACTATATTAATTGAAATTTTCCCCATAAATTAAAAATTTACCGATTATATTTTATTGCGTGGTGTATATCCCTTTCTGTGAAAGAGGTTATGTCTGGGTGAATTTCTAGGATAAAGAAAACATGAAATTGAAAATAGAATCCTACTGCAATAAGGTGGAAGTGAGCATAAATTATACACAAGTTCACTCACTGAAGGATGTACCTAGACAAGATATATATTGAGCTACTGAAAGGGACAAAAGGGCAAAGAACATCTAAAGAGAAAAAATAATAAAATAAGTTGTAAATTTTATGATGCATTATTAGTTGAGAGTAAATATAATGTATCACATTTTCTTTTAAACATTAGATGTAAAATTGTAACAAGTGTTGATATAAAAAGAAGATTCTTTAAAATACAATACCTCATTGTTATTGTCAGTATCATGGTAATAAAAATCTTTCAATTACCAATTTTTAAATATTTATTCAAATAATAAATTGCATAATTAAAATTGAATTTCAATCATTCAAAATTTTTAATAATTCTATTTCCAATTAACCATTTTTGACTGCTCTTACAATTCATGACCAAATTGCACAATTTTTTTTATATATGATGACTGGCTGCTTAAATAACATTTTCGAAGTTTCAAAAAGTTGGCATCAATTTAACATGCTTTTCTTTGTAATCAATGTAAATTTCCACTTTATTTTCTAATTAATGTAAATTAATTATCTTAGTTTCACCAAAATAATTAATAATTTTGGGAAACCTTGTGCACCATGTGACAAAAAAAATTTGGGGAAATTTTTTTTTCGATTTTTAAAAAAAATTTTTTGTTCATGATCAAGGGAAAAAAATTCAGAACATCTGAATGAAATTGTTAAAAATTTCATTTTTGAAAAATCAAAAAATCAAATTTCATTTTTTATAAATTAAAAAAAAATACTCTGACACTCATTAGACCTTTTAGTTCCCAAAAATGTTAATTTTATACAAAAATTTGAATTAAAAGTATTTGAAATTGATATTCAGCCACCAACTATTCAGGGTATTTAGCCAAAACATTAACCAAATATTCAGTATTTGGCCAAATCACTATTCATTCCATCCCTAATTGTTTTCTTAGGTTGAAGAGAAAATTTAGCTCCTCTGATATTTAAATAAATTTAAATTTCAACAAAACGTGCATTTAAATATTGAACATATCGAGGCATAAATGTCTGATAATAACATGTGCTGGAACACATCTTTCACCAGGGAGCTAATGGAGCTCACCGTAGCACTTCCTCTATTGTGTCTACATGCTTCTCTACCTTTCACTCTTGTTTTTAAAAGATTGATTGTCATGTGTTTTTTTTTACAATAGAAATTAAAGCACATTAAGAATTTTTTCTACAAAAAGTTTACATTTTGCAAAATTTGTCTTTGTGATTTTAAAAATGTGCATCATTGGTACGGCAATAAGATGTATGGCAGTAAGATGTTCCTAAACGTCAAAGAGAGCAGACAGTGATAATGTGAAAAGCATTGAGACTGATCAAAAAGTTGAGTTTTTAAAAAATCATTTGCAGTTAAAAATGACTAAGCTATGATATTGCAGCAGCTGATGACACCAGCCGTCTCTAAATTTTTCCCTATGCGAAATTGCCAAAAATTTTGATATTAAAATTTGGAAAAAAAAATGAAATTTTAACACCTCTAATCTATGGAAAGGCTATTGATGTTATCGCGAATATTCTACAGTTACCTGGAAACACAAATTAAAATTAGTTTATTTTTCTTAATGGTCAATAAAAAATAGGTGATTGAATAAAAATATAATATAATGTGAATAATATTATAAAAAAAGTAAATTTGAAATAAACACAGTTTTTGTGATTAAAAATAAAATTTAAAAATTGATATTTTCACCTTCCTATATGTTTCAACAGTTTTTTTACGCTTTCTTCTGCAAAATTTTACTAATTCCAATTTGTTAACCCTTTAACTCTATAATGCCCAGATCGCCCGAAGTCGGCCGAGTAGGTTAATGCCCATAACCGCCTCAAGTCGGCCCAGCTAGGGGGTATGGGTATGTTTTGGTGGGCTTTTGTCACCAACGGGGAAGAAGATGAAAGCTCTTGTCAGAGGCGGGAACGGAAAAGACAACTGCAACGCCCTATCAATGGGATTTTAAAAGCTGATGTACTAGAATGTTCCTTGAGAATGGACTAAAGGTACTCAATGCATTTTACACAGAGATAATGCTGTGAGGAAAGGGGTGTTTTTAGTAGACAAATTATCTCCCAAAAATCCATTGAAATTAAAGGGTGAACGTCAATACAAAGGGTGGCATGAATAGAAACTCATGGAGAAAGGGTGGGGAGAGGGAAAGTGGCCGAAATTTGGACGAGTCCACTTCGAACAGAAAAAACTTGGTATTTTCACGAACCTCCCAGGTTTTCTGTCTGGGCGTTAAAGAGTTAAATGCTCAAACTTTTTTGTTCGAGCAGATAATTTATTCATAGGTAATGGCATGCATTGGAAGCCAGAAAAATCATTTCAAAAATCTATTTCAAATTACACTGCTTATACAGACTCTTATTGAAGACATGCAAAGTCTAAAAAAAATGCAGAGTAAAAATTGAAGTAATATTACTTTCCAAATACATAACTACCTTATTTGTGAGATCCAAACTATAGTAAGAAAAAATTCAGATTGTAAACTTCAAGATAAAAAAAACATTTTAACAAATTAGAAAAATCACAGCCACACATGCTCTGCAAATAACAAACAGTTGTCATTAATTGGGACATCTACCAGCAAATTCAAAATGTAAAATGGAAAGAATATGACCTCACCTTATGTACAAAGGCATTTCTGTATTTTTTTTAAGCTTTTCTGACACGGGCTAGTAAACATGTCCTAATTTAGTTGGAGAAAAAAATGCACATTCTAGCTTTTCCTATCATGTAACCATAAAGTGCACAAGTTTTTTTTCCTCCCATTCACTTTAGTAATAAGTGAATTTATTATCATTTTCCTCTCCTTTTGAACATAACAAAATGGTAGAGTAAAAGCCACTTGTTAGACAACTAATACAAAAGACATGAAAAAAGAGTGATGGATGATTAAAGAAGGGGTGTTGGTCAATAACAAGGGAGCAATCTATATACATATATAAAATAACATGTCCTGATTGATTCATCACCCAGGCGAAACCACAGTAGCTATAAATATCAAATTTGATCAATAGTTTTATTTCAAAATGTAAAGACTCATCAAGAAACAATGGGTTTTTCGAAATTTGAATCCTAAGGGGTTCAAAAGGGCGTTCAAAGGTAATAGAGAAATCACATCGAGCTGAAACTGCTTTGAGGCTATATTCATGAAATTTAGTTACAAGTTTTATTTCATGGCAAAGACTAAGAAAGGGTTTTTAAAAATTTGATCTTTAAGGGAGGCATAAGAGGGGTTCAAAGGTAACATAGTAATCATGACGAGCCAAAGCCGTTGAAATTCATGAAAGTAGGTCAAGTTTTTTTTCACAACATAAAGACTAACTATGAAGAGGGGTTTTTGAAATTTGATCCCTAAGGGGGTAAAATAAGGGGATTCAAAGGTGTCATTGTGAAATCACCCAGAGTTGGGACCACTGAAATTCATAAAATTTAGTCAGAAGTATTACTCCATTACGTACAAACCAATTAAGAAGGGTTTTTTTTTTTAAATTCAAACCCCTAAGGGTGTTCAAATTTCATGAAATTTGGTAAGTTTTGTTTCATGACGTAAAGACTAACTAAGAGGGGATTTACAAAAACGAACCCTAAGGGTGTCATAAGGGGGTTCAAATATATCATAGAGAAATCATGCTGAGCCGAGATCACTAAAATTCATGAAATTTCGTTCAGAAGTTTTATTTCATGACTTAGAGATCAACTGAGGTTTTTTTTTTCTCCAAAATTCGACCCCTAAGGGGGGATTCAATAAGGGAGGTCATATGGGGAAATCATGCCGAGCCCAAACCACTGAAGATATAAATATGAAATTCGTTCAGTATTTTTGAATTGTAGAGACTTGCAAGACGAGCATTTAAAAAAAAAAGGATTATTTCAAAATGCAACCCCCCGGAGGAGAAGGGGTGCAAAGGTTATACGAAGCAATCATCACTGAGCCAAAATCGCTGAAGCCATAAATATGATATTTAGTCAGTTTTATATTTTATAATGTAGATACCCACTAGGATGCGATTTCTGAAAATTCATTCCTCGAGGGGCTCAAATGTTAGGTAGGAGAGTTATCCCAGAGTAACTTTCAGATTACCAAATTCATGCGAGCAAAGTCGCAGGTAACAGCTAGTTAGAGTGTATAATATCTTTATACACTCAATACGGATTTCATAAATGCGAGCAAAAATACCAGTTTTGAAGATTACTGGAACCTAAACTATACATCATATCTTTATTTTTTGCCAACAATGCATCAATGAAAAAGGTTTAATTATTGATGACAATCTGAGTCTTACTATTTAGCAGAATCTGTCAGTTGATATTCTCGCCTACGGTCATAACACTCCTGAATTCCTGGATCATTCCATAATGTCCTTATGGCATTTACATATTTGTTCTCAAAGGTAGTAACAGTTTCAAAATCCACGCTGCGAACAAGATCCGCATTTTCCTGCAGTAAAAAGACAATACATATATTACTAAAATTGGTAAGACTAACTAGAAACTTTAGAATTTAATATAATTTTATAGAATGAAAATATCTTTAAAACCAAATGTCTTAGTAAACCAAATTGTCTGTAGAAAATTAGCAGAAAATATTAAATTAGCCTGGTTAAATGCTTGAGAAAAATAATTATTAGCATTAAATTAATGAAAACACTAATGATTGCAGAAATATAACCATCTGTGAAAGTGATCTAAGCATGGTGACATAATAGTAGCAGTGAAGGCGGAGTCAACTGATCTCATGTATATGTGCATATGAATTGACTATCGTTATCATCATGGCCCCCCCCAACTTTAAAGTCAATCTCTGCCTATGCTGAGCATTCTAGTTGATCCAATCAGTGCTTGATCAAATTCAAATCAGACAATCTAGGAGTGTTGTAATAATCAATAACAGTCTATTGAGTGTTGTTAACTCACTAGAATGCTCCTGAAATCAATTGTTTGCTATATGTGAGTGATGAAGGAGGGGAGGAGTTTTGTTGGGAAACAAGCATCATTTGAAACATGATCAGCTAAGATGCTGATAGACCTTGAGTCATTGACGGAGGACTCCTAGGGTATGAGAGATGCTAAAGATTCCCAAGAAAATGCTCCCCAAACTGTCAAACACACCACCTGCAAGCAAAACCCCAGAATGAAAAAGGACAAACAATGCTTCAAAAGATTTCTGCCCCACAACACGATTAGCATGATGTAGTTGGAATCTTGATTCATCTGACCAGGTGACAAGTTTCCAATCATTTACAGTCCACTTGAGATAGCATTTTTTAAGCTAAAGCTGCATAACTCTGGCTTTTGTGGTGAACACAGAAGAGCAATGTCTGCTATAACGTCTCTGCTACTATATCCCACTTTTTCCTCATGCAATAGACTGTGCATAGGCTTGTAGATGCACCTGCATTAAATGTTGAAGTGATTTGTTTCAAAGAACTTTTTATATTGTTAGAAACTATGCAAGATAGTGTATGCTCACCCTGAGAAACGATGGCTCATTCACCATCAGTTTTCTCTCTCTCTTTTGACTAAGTTTTTTTTATATTTCACACAGTCTTGGTAGACACGTTCTACAGTGAAAACTCAAACCTTTGCAGTTGCTGAAATTGAACATCATTTGCCTGTAATTGTGCTCACTCATGTGTTGCGACCTTTACCATGACAAAATGAATTAATTTCTAAAGCTTTGATTTCCAGTTGAATAATGTCTTGTAAGTTGAAAAAAAGAACTTACCAGGCTGTTTGGCTGTGTTCTTCTATTTATTTCTGACATTTCACTTGAGCTATGGTGGGCATCTTCAGAGCTGAAATTCCTCTGATTGTCTGCATTCATCAGCAACTTTCAGCTTTGAAGATACCTGCCACAGCTGCGAATGAAATGTCAAATGTTCTTGTTCTAAATATAATTTAAGCTTGTACTGACAAACTTACTTAATACAAATTTAATATTTTTCATGTTGAACATTATCAAATTATTGATTTGCCAATACAAAATTCTATTAGTACAAAATATTTTCTGTGTTTCTTTGGCTTCATATTAATGAGGTTTGACTTTAAAATCTACCAATTCCGCATGTTGGTTTCAAGCTAGATAGCCAGAGATATTTGTAGGATGTTGTATTAGAGGAATTTTAAAAAAAATAAAATGATAAATGATATAAAATGATATTTATCACTAAACTTTGAGTATAAATTTAAAATACCTTCATTTATATGTTACAAACTTATAGAAAAAATGGCATTACATAATTTGATGTATCTTTGTAAGGTATTTTCAGTAACTCCATTGCTTTAATCATACTCTGCATGGCCATAAATATATTTTGATATACAAGCTTTGTGAAGCCTCTTTTGTCTTCATCAGAATAACCAGACCCATGAATGATACGCATTTGTTTGATGAAAGTGCTCTTTCCCGATTCTCCAGTTCCTAAAAGTTTAAATAGAAAAACTATAAGCCCTCTGTTTTAGCCAGGAAAAAAAAATTTGTAATCATAAAACAAAATTAAAACTATTTTTCACACATTTTTCTTTACACACTCCAATATGTACACAACTAAAAGCTATTCTGTTTAAAATAAAACATATAAACACAGAACTTAATCACAAACTAAGAAAATTTTTGTACAGTTGCATACATAAAATTTTTTTAAGGGGGTATTGTAGGCATTTTGAAGCTTTTTATGTTCACACACAAGGCACACTTAATAATGAGATTATAATTTGAAATAGCTCGTAACACTTTTGCTTCATCTTAAAAGATTTTATGATGCCTAATAGTGCTGTGACATACACATCAGGAGAATCCCTGCCCTAATTACTTTCATATAAATTATATCCAAAATGCCTCACAGTTTACAGTGCACCAGCACTGTAGCATGTCATTTGGAATAATTATGGAAATGACCTGGAAATCTAAAATGACCTGAAATTCTTTTATGATTCAAAAATTTCCATATGCTTGAATACACACAGTTGAGTCTAACTATTGTGATCGCCTCCTATTTTTGACATCAACTGTGCATAGCTAATTAAGTATAAGAGTAGCAATTTGGCTTGGTGTGATAGAAGGTCTGATATACGTGTTCTTCAAAATGAATGGATATAAGCTGGTGTTCGCTTGAATGTGACTTGGAAGCTTATAATAATCACTTGACTATGTGTGCCATAAGTTAATTTAATAGCTACCAATGGTAATTTTTGCTTTGAAGATGGATTGTTCCAAAATGATGCCAAAATGAAAATACATTTGTCTCAAACTGTGAAAAAGTGGTTAAAAGTCAGAAGTGTTCATCACATTCAGAAATTTGGATTGTCATCCACAAAGTCCCTTAATCAATTCATTGGAGAGCCTATGGAACTTATCATGGAAAAGTCTGAGGAGATCACTATTTCTGGATCCACCGAGGAATTTGGGGAAACATTAATGCATGTTTTTGGTAAATAATAATGGTTGAGATATTGAATGATTTCACAAAATTAATGCCATGACAAATGTATGTTTAAGTTATGTTAAGGGTGATCCAACAAAGTGTGTGTGTGTGCGCGCGAATTTTTTTTAGCCAGGTATAGCTTGATGAGTATTCATTAATGACAGGTTTCATTGTACACTGGTGAAATAAATTAACAGAATTGGCATATTTTATCGAATTTCATGAAAAGAACTGAATTGAATGTAAAACCACTGCTTCTAGACAAAAATGCAAATCTTGTACGTGAAATACGTAAGCGTACACGTGTATGTAGGCGGAGCCAGTAGAGAAACAGGCTTTATAAGCGCGCGTAAGTTAAGACGCATTTCGTTCGCTAGCACACCTCAGCGAATTTCTTGGTGTTATTTTGCAGCAATCAGTTAATTTCAAATTGTAACAGTAAAAATGAGTAACCACCAACGTTTAGATGATGGAATGAGGTGGCGAATTGTGGGGAAGCTAGAAGCAGGCCAATCTCAAGTCCAGATTTGTAGAGAGTTCAATTTAATGCCCAGCGTCGTGTGTAACTTATGGAAACAGTTCCAGGATACCAGATCCATCGAGAGAAAGCCTGGGCAAGGTCGTCCAAGAGCCACGACGGCCAGAGAAGATCGCCATTTGTCGATTATAGCGAGGCGTAACAGGAGTGCTACAGCTTCTCAGCTCTCTTGTGACTTGTATGCAGCCACAGGAACCCGTGTATCAAGGGTGGCTGTTTCCAAAAGACTTCATGAGAGAGGGTTGTTTGCAAGAAGACCTGCTGTTTGCGTCCCGCTCACTTCTACAAACAGGAGAATCCGTTTATCATGGTGTGCAGAGAGCATAGAAATTGGAGTATGGATCAATGGGCGACCGTTCTCTTCACTGATGAGTCCCGGTTCAGCCTAAGCACCGATTCTCACCGTACGTTCATATGGAGAGAACCAGGGACCCGTTACCTACCCTCCAATGTCCGCGAAATAAACCATTACGGCGGAGGAGGTTTAATGGTCTAGGCAGGCATCATGTTGGATGGCCGCACACCTCTCCATGTCTTTGAAAGAGGCACTGTGACTGGTGTGAGGTATAGGGATGAAGTCTTGGAGCCCTATGTTCGCCTTTTCAGGGGTGCAGTTGGCCCTGAGTTCATTTTAATGGATGATAACGCGAGGCCACATAGAGCTCTTCCGCTAGACGATTTTCTAGAGAGAGGATATTCGCCGGATGGATTGGCCAGCCAGATCTCCAGACCTTAACCCTATAGAGCATGTCTGGGACGCTCTGGGGAGAGCAATTGCAACTCGCAACCCCCCTCCGGGAACCATCCAGGGAATGAAAACAGCGTTGCTGAACGAGTGGGACCAATTGCCACAGGAAATGATAAACTGCCTTATTTCAAGTATGAAATCACACTGCGAGACCTGTATATCTGTAAGAGGGGACCATGCCCCCTATTAACCCATTTTTTTGTTTATTCTGCAACTGCTGTTTCCTACCTTCCGACTCCAACGAGTGTTACGCACGATCATGCGTGTGTATTACAATTATTGAATGGTTATTTGTTTTGCATTGTATCAATGTATGTACATTTCAAATTTCATTAAAATTGGTACAGTAGTTCTAGAGATAATAGACCAAGTCTGTAAATTCTTTTCATTTCTTACACCAGTGTATATAGAAAAATAAAATCTGAGCCAAAGTTCAATGACAACCCCTGTGTAAGCAAGTCAATCTTAAAAGAATACAGTTGATGTCTAATAGTGGACTGATATTTTTTTGCATTTCAAGAATATTTCGAGGTTGCTTTCAAAATACAGAACAATGTCTCCAATGAAGATCAAAGTCTGAGAATTTGCTGGATTAGACCAAAGTGCTATTTACACACCCACGAGGTCCAATAAGTTTAGTTTAGTGTATTTCCAATTCATATTTACCATGCATCAGAGTATAACTTTTTATAATGGTAAAACTAAATAATACATACATAAGGCCTATATATTTTTTACATTTTTATATGATGAGTAATAGTGTTTCACAAACAATGAAAAAAGCATGAACCTAAAAGAAGTAGTTTCAATTCTCTCCGAGCATCTCGTTTGTCTTTTCGGAGCTGCTTCTCAATTTCTTGGTTGATACGTTTCTGCTCCTTAGCTTCATCACTCATACAGCATGCCATAACTTCAATATGAAAAAAAACTCTTTCCTATGGATCTTTCTGGAAAGTCAATTATTAAGTAATAAAAAATTGGAATTATTTGAAAATATTCTTGTATCTTTATATTAGACTGAATTGTTAAAAATATATATATATTTTTAGTTTATATTATAGTAACTCCATATAACACAAGCTAACAAGTTTCTGTTCAAATGTGCCAAGAGATGCTTAAATTTTTAGGCCAACCATTATGAGAACTGTTACAGGTACAGGTATTCATAAAAAAAATCATATTAATGATACTAATGACAATTTGTAAGACATGTTGGGATTATAAAATACCATTTTTATTTTTCTGATTATTGAGATTATAGGAACAATGAAACCTTATTTTTATAAAATTTGAAACCTTGGGGTTTGATCAGGTGCAAATGAGTTGTTTTGGTCAATTTGACTTGATATGTCAGACTGATTGGTTACATGTGAAGTCTGATAGTAATAGACTGTTGGAGTTATATTCATTATGAGAACCAGAGAGGAAACATTTTTGCTCTCTGTCCTGCTAAAGCAATGGGATCCCAGTAGGATCTATCGGAGCCTGACACATCTAATCAAACCAGCAAATGCAACTTTTTTTGCACCCGATCAAACCTCAGACATCCATTAAGGGAGAACTCAGCGGTATTAGATGCATGATATCTTTCTTGCTTGTCACAGCGACCAACACATGATTAAACCTATGAAGATGCCTTGCCACTGATGTGGGCGAAATGTCAGGAAGTGAATTCCTTGAACCATGGCTTAACAATCCAGAAACTGTATAGATTGTTTTCTTTACTTTTTTTATAGTTAGTAACAAAACAGGTGTAGACCCTAGTCAAGACATTTTGCAAAAGATAGAGCAAGATGGATAAAGCATGAAAAACTGCAGAGACCAGTCTTATGAAAATACAGTCGACCCCCCCGTATTCGCGGTTTCTATATTCGTGGTTTTTTCTCCTTTATTGTAAATTTTCTTTTGACAGCACTCAGCAATCGTCATTCACGTGTTTTTTTTTTTTTTTTGAGTTGTGCTTGTTTAGGATGGCTCATTCTTCTAATGCTACTGATAATGCTTTGAAAAGACTAATAAAAGTGAAAACGTGACAAGAAAAATTAGATATATTGATATATGCTTGGGGAAAGCTAGTCAATACCTGCTGTGGTCCATCATTACGGAATCAACGAATCTACAGTGAGATACATCAAGAAAAAGGAATCTGAAATTTGTTCAGTTGTAGCTGCATCCGTGGCAGTCAAAACCTTGCAGGGAGCAATAGGGATCCATGCACTCTAGGGATCCATGTGTTTCTCGTACAGAAAATTCTGTTTTTTGTGGGTACAAAAGGCAGTATTATAACAGAAAAGGCGAAAAATTTTATTCTTCCATAAGGGAAGGGCTGGTGAAATGTCTATTTCATCAGAATTTTATGCAAGTAAAGGTTGTTGTTTCATGGGTTTAAGAAATGATTCGGATCACGCAATGCAAAAATCATTAGCGATCAAGACTCTGCCGATCAGGAGGCAGCTAGAAAATTTCTGAAGACTTTGTAGAAAATTATTGAAGAGAAGGGTTATGCACCTTTAACGCTGACGAAAGTACACTATTTTGGAAGAAAATGCAGCAAAGAAGTTAAGCAGGAGAGAAAAGCGAGCTCCTGGTTTCAAGGCAAGTAGAGATAGGCTTACTATGTTGTTTTGCGCAAATGCGTATGGGTACATGATAAAGCCCACCATCATTTTCAAATCTGCGAACCCATGAGCATTGAAGGGAAGGATAAGCCAAAGCTCAAAATATTTTGGAAGAACAATAAAAAGGCTTGGACTATGAAAACACTTTTCATAGTCAAACCAATCCACACACATGTGGATTGGTTTAAACAATGTTTCATTCCGGAAGTCAGGAGGTACCTTGAGAGTGAATACATGCTATTCAAAGTTTTTTGACACTGGATTGACAGAGGAGGAATTAATGCAGCTAACTGGTCCTGAAACTGAAGCAGTACCAGATGAAGAAGATCAAGATAAAGAAGTAGAAGACAAGTTCACACCAAAAGTAACATAGTGGAAGGGCTTCGCAAGCTCTATATAATCAGCAATAGATTATTTTCATAACATAGATTCCTCTATTTTACATTTTTCACATGTAGAAAAACTAGTAGAAGAAGCCTTGTCAACATACTTGATGATGTGAAGAAAAAACGGCAAACATAAATTACAATGTTCTATCAGGAAACATCGCCAACAATCGCTGCACCCTCTTTGACATTCCCTTCTACCTCTGCATCACCCTGCTCTCTCTCATGATATTCACTAAATGAGATACACAAAAAAAACCTATGGTTTCAGTTATTTGCGGATTTCCGTATTTGCGGTCATCTCCGGAACGTAACTCCCGCGAATACAGGGGGGGGGGGGCGACTGTAGAGCCAATGTGTCTGGGAGTATAAAGGAGTTCAGTCAAGCGCAGTTCAGAAGATACAGGCATATTTTCATGCCCTGTGCTGTTCACTACTTTTTTATAGAAGCACATGCAGTGGACATGGACACTTCTGCCAATGTTCAATTTGTTTTTGAACAACCCATAGTTTGTATCTGTTCTTTCTCGCTTCAAACTTCAAGACAAAAAATCTTCAAAAAACATGTAGGCATGCTCATAGCACTAAAATCCCAAAGCAAACCTAAATGGTACGCAAGAGTCCACCTTGCTGAACTCTTGCTTGTTGTGGTCAGTCTACCATCGCTTTGTATTGGAAGTTGTTTATGCACATTTTTTTACAAAATAATCAAGGCACTGGTAAAAACTGAAAAACTTATCACCTGTTGAAACAAGAAATATATCCTAAACACTGTGAGAAAACTTGAATTTATTGTTTTTACCATTTTCTGGTATTGAAGAATGTTGATCATGTTAATCTATTCTTTAACCTCAACTGCTCGTGTATTTTGTACACCTGTCTCAGTTATTTCTAAATCCTGCTTGTTTAAGTGATTGCATGGACTTCATCTGCCAACCTCGCTCAGTTTGATTCACCACAAGGACAGTGGCATAATGGTTTATCTCCATTATCTCCAGATCGTTCCCTGTGGTTCATACAAGATGAGCAGTTGTGATATTTTGTTGCACTTAGTACACCATACGAGTATGAAAGTGAGCATAATCTGTTGTATATATATAATTTGTTGGCTACATTTATAGGGACATCGTGACTAGGGAAAGCAACTAAAACTGGACCAGAATAATTTTTATTTTTAAACAGTCAAATATATTTATAAATATTTATGCAGTGCAAAATACAGAAATAAAAGTAAATATGAGAAAAAAGTAGCTTTTGTAAGGGCTGTAGTGTGCATTTTTGAGGCTGCGGGACAGACTTCTCCTTGGGGCCCTTCTTGAAAGGGTTATTATGCACAATAAGTGTGAATTTTTTTTGGGCCCCGGCTGCCCCAGCCTAGTTACGACCCTGGCTTCTGTAAAGTTTCCTATTTAGATAGGAACCAAAACCTCTATGAACATATTCACAACACATGGGATAGAGGGCATGGGCTATTTTTATATTAGTATGTGGGTCGTTCCTAATAAAATGTGTACATTCCACATTTTTGAAATAAAAAATTCAAACTTGAATTTTCAAAATAAAATTGATCTCAAATTATAGCCAGTGACTTGAAATTTAATATTTCATAAATATTTTTCACTTTCATTTAGTAATAATATTTTATTTTATGGGTTTTATGACTGAAGGTCATCGATTTTGTCCACTCTGTTATGAAAACAAATATTGCTGTAAAAAAATTATTATTTATGCTGTTTTTATTTCTTAAAATAATGAAATCAGCTTATTTCTTACATATATGCTGAAAACAAAAGCAATTGAAAAAAAATTGAAAGTGGTTTCTCAAGATTTTGTTTTCGAAATAGCACATAGAAAAGTTTTTTACATATACAGTAAAACCTTGTTAAGTCATCACCCTGATAAGTTGTCACTCCGTGTAAGTCATCATTTTTCTTCAGACCCTTCCAGCACTCATAGACCACAATGTTATTAAACCCTTGTTTACTCGTCGCTAATTTTGGTTAAGTCGTCACTATGAAAAAGTTTGAGAAAGAGGAACAGACTATTTTTATGGCTCCCATCAAAAAAGAGCTTGTTAACAGCATTGCCATATGCTTAAAAGTCACCATAAAATCCTATATACCCAAACGGAACAGTTTAAGTAACGAAAGTTATGCTGGGGAAGTTCATTTGCCTTATAAGGTTTTCGGAACGTTGGGGACTGTTCAAGCTAGATCTCATTTCTGCCTGGTCTCAATTGGAGAAACTGGACAAAACGCGAGATACCCAAGCTTTGTCGCAAGCTTAGAGGAGAAATAAAAAAAAAAATATTTCTTCTCGATGGTCGCAAGAAGCAACGTAAGCACTTCACCCCCCCCCCCAATGGGTGGGACCAGGGCATCTCCGGCAAAACCAAAATTTATTGATATGTCAAAGATTACATATAGTGCAAGGAAATCAAAAATTAGCCTATGTAAATCGAAGAATCAAATAAATCAAGTTAAAGTCGAAGTGCAACGCGGGCACGGATAATAAATAATCATAGAATGCTCTACTAATTTAGGGCTTGAAATTTAAACAAAATATCTTTGTTGAAAAAAATTAGACATTCTTTCCCAAGTTGTGGTCTTCTGTTTACTTTTCCCTGCTAAGACCTCCCAAGTCAAAAGTGTTCGAAATTACCTTCTAGTTGTATCATGAAGAATGAAAACACTAAAATTAAATTTGATGTATATGTAAAATTAATATGCAATAGAGAGTTCTGTTATGAAGAAAAGCTACTTATTCAAACAGTTGCTCTGTTAGTCTAAATTAAAAATTGCTAGTATAAATCAAAGTGTACAGTACATTTCACCACAATAATTTAAGTAATAAGAGATAAAAAAAGATAAAAAATTAATATTATTTTTTCTTTCGCAATCTATAAATTTTATTAATATTGTTATTTTGATTCATACTTTAATAAATGTCATATTACTTTAAATTTATACGATTTTCATAACATTGCACATTAAAACTGACGGAACTCCTCTTAAGTCGTCACTCCGCTTAAGCCGTCATAATTTTTCAATAACTTGAGGTGACGACTTATCGAGGTTTTACTGTATCTAGCTACTCAAAATCAAAACTTTTCATTTCTGACAGACATTGGGTTCAGGGGTAGGAAGTGACAAAGTCGATTTTGGAGCAGCAAAATTCAGGATTTGGAGCAGCAAATTCAGGATTCGGAGCAGTTAAATATAGGATTTGGAGCAGATATTAATAAATTGGAGCAGCGAAATGAACAAGAACATTTTCATTAACCCCCACCCCTTTCCAAAATAAAACAACTGCACTGTCTTTTGTTATAAAACATCTTTTCATCAGCTTGTTTTTTGGTTTTGATGTTTCAGGCTTTTGACACCTTGTTTGAAAGAGTGGCTGTCATAAAATTTTCACACCAGTCTATTTAAGATGATTTTTTGCTTACTGAGGGCACTATTAGCTGTCTGGAATAGCAGCACTTCAAATGGGCTAAAAGTTTTCTATAAGTTAAAAATTTTTTATACTCAGAAAGAAATTGTTGCGAAATGGGAGAGAATTTCGGAAGAATCAATACGATGTTTGGTGATTCAGCACTCATTATTTGGCGATATTGGAGATCTGCCACTCGGTATTTGGCGATATTGAAGATTTAACACTCGTTATTTGGCGATATTGGAGATTTAACACTCGTTATTTGGCGATATTGGAGATTTAACACTCGTTATTTGGCGATATTGGAGATTTAACACTCGTTATTCGGCAACACTGGCGATTTAACACTCGTTATTATGCAAAGTTTCTAAATTAGCATTTGTAATTTGGCGGACATGCAATTTTTACTCCCAGAATGAAATTTTTTTCACGAAACATCAGAACTTGATGCAATGACGATCGACTACAGTAATCTCTGCTGCTTCCAGAGGTAACTTCTTTTTTGTTCGAAAATGGAAACTGACTCACATTTGCGCTTTAAAGTTGAAAGACTATTGCAAACCATCTTCAGTTGCACAATCACAGATATTATCGGGTTTTCACGATGGAAAGCCCGACGAGAAGGCGATAATTTAAGTGCAGTGGACTAAAACATCATCTTCTCAGAAAGAATCATTTCATGGCAAACAGGAAAAAACATTTTAACGTCCTTTCCGAAATTCCCGGCATATTGAAGCGAAATTCGCTATTTGGTGCAGAAAAATACAAAATTATACTATTGGAGCAGGATGGCATAAGATGTTAATTTTGGTGCAGTGCTGCACAATTGGAGCAGAGTTCACACCCGTGGGTTGGTAATTTATTTAACATCTTAGTTCGAAGTGTTTCTAAAATATTTTTGCCTGTGAACTGCAAAAATGCTTCCCCCTAACAGAGTGAACATCATTGTAACAGAGAATTTCACGTCTACATCAATAATGTAAGTACAAATGAACTGCAGTGTTTTTTCCATTTCCAATCATTGGAATGCCGAAGTAGTAGTTACCTTCGCTTCTTGTATAAAATTGTCAATAATATAATTGATGACTCCTACCTTCTTCAACTTTATTTTTCTGTGCCAATTGCAAACAGGCCTGTTCGGCAAACTTTTCGCCTCCCTGAGCCCCGAACAAATATTTTACGATGGTCCCCTATTTTTGAGATGTACAATATACAGGGTGATTATAAAAAAACTATCCCGACATATGGGCCCCTAACTATCATACCATTCACAGAAACTGAATGAAATTTTGGCATAAGGTATTTTGATGTATGCGCTCAAGAATGATATGGAAAACAACAGTATCACTCTAACAGTTACGGTTACAGTGAGAAAATTTCGAAAATATCAAATGGCAACACCAAGTTTTTTGTATTGGAATGTGATCTCCATTGTGAAAAACCCTAAATAGCGTTCGAATGGCAACTGTAGCATGAAAATCACCGGCGGTAGATAGGCTAAAAGTGAGGACAACCAATAAGGACAGAGAAGCAGCATAAAATAAAGCATTTTATTGTGTTTCACAAATTTTCCACATGACCCCCTTCACACACGATGACACTTTGCATGCGGCAGATGGTGGATAGCACTGCAGCACGTTCCATGGCAATGGGAATCTCTTGAATCGCAGTTCTGATGGCATCTTTCAAATCAGATGCAGTTTGCGGACGAAACTGATACACTTTGGATTTCAGATATCCCCACAGCCAGAAATCCATTGGTGTGACATCAGGAGACCTTGGTGGCCACGGAAACGGGAAATGACAGGAGATAACTCTGTCACCAAACTGTTGACTTAAGACACGTTTGACTGAAGACCCTACATGTGGAGGAGCGCCATCTTGCATCCACACAACTTCAGATAGAGCATTTTGCCGTTGCAATGCGGGAATCGCGTAACGAGTTAACATGTCCAGATAGCGAGCACTCGTTACTGTACATGTTTGCAGATTACAGGCAGTAACCTCTTCAAAAAAGTAAGGGCCGAGGATGAACGTACTCGTTATACCACACCACAGAGTCACTTTTTCCTCGTGTAATGGACGTGCAAACACATCATGTGGATTATTGTCTGCCCAGTGCACACAATTTTTCGAATTCACGTTACCAGTTAATGAGAAATGCGCCTCATCTGTCCACAGAATGCGTAAAGGCCAGTTGCTATCTTCAACGTACTGGATAAGGAATTGATTCGCAAAATCCATCCGTAATTGATAGTCTCCCGCTTCCAACATCTGGACACGCTGGAATCGATACGGAAACATGTTTAGAACAGAGAGCAGAATCTTGCGGACAGTTGAATTCGGCAGATTCAGAACACGTGAAACACTGCGTGCACTTGCGGGACGAACTGTGCTTATCGTCTGATGAACTTCTGCAACAGCTTCCACGGGAACAGAAGGTCGTCCAGACCGAGGTCGATCGCATGTGCAACCAGTTTCTTCAAATTTATGAATCAAGTCCCATACAGCTGTGACAGTGCACGGGCTTTGCCGTAATCCATGGTTTCTGCGGTAAACACGCAATGTCTCTGCGGCATTTTGTCCATTCAGGTAATAAATCTTTACGATTTCTCCACGTTCTTTCCCTGAAAGCGGCATCTTGTTCGGAATGGCAGAAAGCAACATACGTGGCTCGCATTTCGCAGTGCCTTTTCTTTCATCCAGCGTGACGACGTCAGTCATGACTGTGTCTTATGTAGAACCCGAAATTTGCATTTCTTGGTTTCTTCTTCTCGTTTTGTGAAGGACTAATCAGGCTGGGATCTCAGCCGAAGAAACGGTGTGACGAATGAAACGAACATTAATGCTCTGGTGCACGGCAAAGTCCTTTTCCTTGCTTAGCTCTGGGGATTTTCGTGCTACAGGTGCCATTCCAACGCTATTTAGTGTTTTTCACAATGGAGATCACATTCCAATACAAAAAACTTGGTGTTGCCATTTGATATTTTCGAAATTTTCTCACTGTAACCGTAACTGTTAGAGTGACACTGTTGTTTTCCATATCATTCTTGAGCGCATACCTCAAAATACCTTATGCCAAAATTTCATTCAGTTTCTGTGAATGGTATGTTAGTTAGGGGCCCATATGTCGGGATAGTTTTTTTATAATCACCCCGTATATAATCAATGCAATGTGAAACCTGATATGTTCAATTCAAGTAAAAGAGAATTTCTTAAAAGTTATATGTGAGTATTGAATATTCATGTTATTATGCTTTTCCGTATGTATTTCTAATATTGTTCCACTCGCTTTTGTTTTTTGTATTTTTTTTCTCTTGTCCATCTCTGTAATTGGGCAATCCTTGCCTGTTGAGACGTGAATAAATCAATGCTTAACTAAGAGAAAGATATCTCAAATATTCTAAATAGGCCATGCAAATACACTTTTATTTTCTCAAAAATTATATACAAAATGTGATAGGTGACCCAGAGACTCCTTCGTAACCTTTGAAAAATGTCCCTACATGAGGAAATTCAAGCAACACATAACCCCACTCTCTTGCATTAACACACACACTATGAAAAATTCAGTCGAATTCGCACAGAAACTCCGTACCTTCAACCCCGTCAACACAAAAATGGTCTCTTTTGACATAAAATCTCTTTTCACAAATGCCCTTGTAGAAGGCGCCCTTTGAGGTCTGGAGACTAGACTAACCAAATTACATTTTTCCCAATTTGAAATCTCTGAACTGTTAAACCTTATTCGGGTCTGTCTCAACCAAAATACATTCTCTTTCAACAAACAATTCTATCGCATGACTGAAGGCCTTGCTATAGGAAATCCTCTCAGCCCTGTACTTAGTGACATCTACATGCACTATTTTGAAACTAAACCTCTTCCGTGAAATTCGTTTTCCTTTTTACGTCAGATATGTTGATGATTGCTTCGTCTTTCTCGACGGTAACACTAACATTGACCATATTCTTAATACCCTCAATTCCATTGACCCCCCGCATTCAATTCACTATAGAGGAAGAAAACAATAACCAAATTATATTCCTGGACGTATTGGTCACTTGCCAGAAACAAACTTTCTCTACCGTCTTTCACAAACCATTTGCTGTTTCTCTACCCCCCTCACAACCTCTCTGTGCATCCTCAGGCACAAAAAGTCTGCCTCGTTCTACACATACGTGAAGCAAGCCATTAACATCTGCTCTTCACCAACGCTGTTTGATGCTGAACTGAATATTCTAAGAGCAATAGCAGTAGATCGTGGCTACTGCAGCTTTCTCATTGATAATCTACACCACAAACTTATTAAAAATACTTCCGCAACCAAGCCTAAACCTGAACACAAAAACTTGATAATTTCGCCTTTCTTCCCAAAAACCAGACAACGCATCGCTAAAATCCTTCGAAAATACAATTTTTCTGTGGTTTTCACCCCCGTCAATAAACTTAGCTTCTCTAAACTAAAAGATCCCATTGGCCCATTCAACAACTGGGGCATCTACAGCATTTCATGCCAATGTGGATTATCATATATTGGCCAAACTAAATGTGCCTTAAATACCATTTAAATGAGCATAGAAGATACGTAACCAACCAAGACTTTAACCCCTCATCCATAGCCCAACACTGCTGGTCCTTTGACCATAAATTTGACTTCTCTTCTGCCAAAATCATTCAAAAATGCCCCTCACCATCTGACTTGGACTTTTTGAATCATTTCACATCAACAAAAACACAAACCAGTTGGCCAACGACCTAACTAGAACATCACCCTTCTTCAAAATCTGACAACAGTTTCTACAATAATTATTCTTCTCCATCAGCATCACTATCATGTTCTTGTTTGCGAATGTTTTTTCTTTTTTCTGTCCTCTGCTGTTGTTGCTGGTTCATTTTGAATTTGACTCTTTTGTCTACAACAGCGAGTAACTCCCGCTATAAGGAGTACCTTTTCGATATTTTTCTTATGTTTTGTTTCTGATACTGATGAAAGAACTTCCTATAGTTCCGAAACGTGTATAGCTGTGGTTCTTTTTGCAATTTTGAGTTCAAATTACGTTGGTTGTTCAATTGTCTTAACACATAATCCCCCTCATTGTAGTTTGAATTTCGGTCTTGTAAAATTTTTAAAATCTGGTCAATGTGGAAACTGGACTTGCTCAGCTGTACATTATATCATCTGGATGATTTTTCTTTTACTGCAAAATTTTTTGTTGAAACTGAATAGTAATTTGATGTTGGTATAAATCTTGTGCTTATGCTTCTCACATTAGTGATCCAGAGTGGACTGAGAACTGGGGGGGGGGGGGGAGTAGAGCCTGGACACAAAAATTATAGGAAAATAATGATTCTGTCCCATAAAATCATAGGCGGAGATAGACTTGGAAGTCTGGGGGCACGATGATGTCAATTCATATATACATTAGATCAGTCGACTCCATCTTTGATGCTGGGCCCCCCCCCCCGTATCTCCGCCCATGCATAAAATGCAGAATGTATTGTCAAATAACGGCCTTTACTCATACTAAAATGTCCCTTATGACATCTTCCTGGATCTGTGCCCCTGGCAGTGATTTTGACAATCTGTACTACTTAACTTTCGTATTTAAATGAAAAAATAACATGATGGGGAAAGTTGTAAAGGGTTTAAATTGAATAGATAACTTATTAAATTTAACTTAAAACTTCAAAACCTCTTAAGAAAACTTTACTTTAAATCATGGTTTCCATTCTGTTGGTGTTGCTTTAGTTTTTGGAAGATTAAACAGATTGGACATGTAACAGAGTGGACAAATTAGCCTAAATTATTAGTTTTTCATTATATAAATTTAAATGATTGAAGAAAACTTTTATTACATTTGAAAAAATATATCTATATACTATCACTAGATGTTGATATAGATGAAAAAAATCTTAATTATCTTATATATTAATGTGAAAGTATGTTTGTTCTTTATACAAATCTACAATTTTAGACCATTCATTGCCAAATTTTGCGTATATACCAAACAGGACCGAAATTGAACTGTGTAGGCTACTTTAAAAGTTCATTAGAGCTGGGCAAATGCTCGAAATGGGTGAAAAACCGCCGGGCAACAATGGTTACTGGACTCCCAATAGTAACTTTCGGAATGTTTACTTCGGTTGCCGTGGTTTTCTAACACTGCGTTTCAGACATTTGTATATGCCTTTACAATGGCTTGCCTCTTCTTTAATGCTGCAGTATTATGTATAACAGTTTATGCCTTTATAATGGTTTGTCACTTTTTGAATTTCCCCAGTATATGGAGATAACCTGGGGCAAGCACCGGGTATTTTTGCTAGTTCATAATAATGATGCAACAGAGTGGACATCCAACAGAGAAAAATCGGGTACTAAAGACATAACGTGAATATTAAGTCATTTTGCAAAAGTCAAATCCAAAATTATTGATCAAGCATTAAAAGTAAACCATTCAATGAGCACAAAAGTGTTATCAGATTTAATCTGGTATAAAAATGTATTTCCTAAATGACCGTAACAGAGTGGACATTTTAAAATTGGAAAATTTTCAGGACAAGAACAAAAAAATAGTTTTTAATAACAAAAAATTTTTTTTTCAAAATTTTATTGTCAGTTTTATTCATCTATGACACATGTATAAAACATGATTCCAAGTGTTTTTGAAAAAAATTCCAGATTTTCACTAAGTCTCTGTTTAATGGAAGCATCTCACAGTGCTGTGCAGGTTAAACACTGTCAGAATGCGCATACGCGTGATGGGCACGTGCTTTTCTGGTGATGGTTGGTGCCAACATATTTCCCGGTGACATTTAATATAATGGATATATTTAATTCTACAAAGGTTCAACATCCACAATTAGTACAGTGGTAAGAGTGTGAGATGCACATAGCAAAGGTTGTGGGTTGGAGTTCCACAAACTCGGCTGAGGTTTTGTTTTCTTCATTACCATCTTCGTTTTTTAATGTGTGTGTGATCTTAAATTTATTTTTTATTTCAATAAAATTTAATTTTTTTAAACCACTACACAGGTTAAATGTATTTACATCACCAGATGCATTCCGGTTGTGGTGAAAACCGTCAATATTTTCAGGTCTGGGGCCCTCTTTATCGGCCCAAACGAAGTTTGGCCTACAGGTGTATTTACTAATAAAGTAGTGAAAAATTGCAAGCGTTTTTTGGCGATAAGTTGCCAAGCGTTACAGCCAGAGACAAACTTGAGCATGTGTGTTCTGACAATGCTCAACCTGCACAACACTGCAACGAGACACTCATTGTTTAACACTTTTCAAGCGGGGACAGCAAATTTAGAGGTTTTGCTACAAACAATGATTTAAAAAAATTAAAATTACTACCACAGTGCTCTGAAATTTTGTAAAAAAAATTAGAAAGTCTCGGAAACAGTTTATACACTTCCCTATACTTTATATAGAATGACCCATATAATGTAGACCTACACAGTGCAAGTATAAGTCATGAGCAATTGTACAAGTAATTAAGGGGGTTAAAAAGAAAACTTCACAGTTTACAAGGCTGCCCAAAATATTCACACAAGACCTTTTGGATTTTCCAAAAGCTCTTAGAGATATCTCTACATCTGAGACTAAATTCATAGCATCTAACAATGGATCAATAAAAAAAAATTCGTAATGATCTTCGTGACAATTAAGTTTCTGAATTTTCACAGGATTTGTTGAGGATTTGTTCCACAGGATTTGTTGGATTTTCCAAAAGCTCTTAGAGACATCTCTACATCTGAGACTAAATTCATAGCATCTAACAATGGATCAATAAAAAAAAATTCGTAATGATCTTCGTGACAATTAAGTTTCTGAATTTTCACAGGATTTGTTGAGGATGTCCCTTAGGCCCGTAGTCAGAAATTTTATTCATAGTGGGACCACTTGCATTTCGAGGGGGGAGGCAGACCTCCAAGTTCTCCCTCTTGCTATGACCTATTAGGAATCTTAGACAAATCAATAATGGAACTGAGTACTATGTTTAAGATATTTTTTTGGCTGTTATTGAAAAGTGATCATTTTTAAGAGACTCAGTACTGATGAAAAATAAACAAATTCATGATGGCATGCATCCATACTATAATTGATTAGATCAAGCAGTTTTATAACACACATAATGACATTAATTTTATAATAAATAATTTTAAATTTGTGATTGGGTAGTTTTTGCTCGCTGATAAACTGGGGCACACCAACACCTTCTATAGCAGAAAGCCTCTGCGCAAAGCTTCAAAATCACTGAAGTCATCCATTTCACCTGTAGTCATTGGATATAGCAGCCTGACGTATGCAAAATCTTTACCCTTTTTCAATATATCCAATGACTAGGTGAAATGGACGACTTTAGTGATGTCACGAGTTTCGTGCAGGGGCTCTCTGCTATACAAGGTGTTGGGCAGACAGTTTTTCAGCATCTGTCTTTTGCCACTTTCAAAACTACCATTATGTTGATAAAATACTTTTACTGGAGCTCTTTGAAATACCAAGCCGACTCATCTGTCATTTTTGACAAAAGTATGATGTCAGTTTTATTGCTACAGAAAATTTGTGTTTCCTATCCAGCTCTTTTTAACAATTAGACTTTATATGGATCAGCATGTTATAATATTATGTTAATGGACAAACAGTTTTCTTTTTTTTTTGGTATCTGGCACAACAGGTTATTAGTCAAATATTTAGATTCAGAGTTTCGGCAACAATACAAAAAACATGGCTTCTCAAGTCTGAACAACAGATGTTGTCTCCTATTTTTAATGTTTAAATCTTTATTAAATATGTGTCTTAGTTCAGTTAAATATTCTGGTTATAATATACACTCACATCATAAGTAGGAAAGATATATCAATAGATCCAAAATAACTAGAGGTTATGGGTCACTTCATGCTGACTCTGCTGTGTGCGTGTGAGTAAACAATGAGCTTCTAACTCCAGTCAAGAAGCCTACAAGTCAAGTTCCTAAGGATTGAAGCTGGTAAGATTCAAGTCAAGCCACTGAGTGGCAAAGACTGGACACTATGGAAATATAGGATAAAACTTACATTAAGTTTCTATGATGTAGTCAATGGGAAAATGCAACTGCCAGAGAAGCCATTGCATGGATCAGCAGCAGCTATTGCAAGTCAATACAAGAGTGACTTGAAGGAGTGTAATAAAGCAAATAACTGTGCTATGATGGATCTAACAAATTCAATGACAGAATTACATTACAGAAAGTAATCAGATTTGACTGTTAGGAATGTATGGCTAGAGCTACACAAGCTATTTGAAGCCACATCTGAAAACCAACTGTACAACATTTGTACAACTGAAAAATTCAAATATTCGCATGGTATAACTGACAAATGGGGAAGTATTAACAGCCCAGCTGTTGGGAAAAGTACAAGAATAATGGCCATGGTAAAAGGTAGAAAACAATTTAAAAATTTGCAAGATGTCTGGTACATTCCTAATATTAGCAAGAATCTGTTTTCAGTATTAGCAACACAAGACAGAAACCAGAACAGTATTTAAACGCAACATCTAGAAAATGTTATCTGAAAATTAATGGTGAAGCAGTCCTTTGTGGATCACGAGATGTCAGTGGTGGTCTTTCCAGAGCTGAAATTAAAATGTTGATACCAGAAACACAAGTTGAAATAAATATAACGAGCAAGTATGATTCTCTTCTTCAGTTTTATCATGAAAGATGGGGACATCAAGATAAACAGCATGTGAAGTCATTAATGGAAAAAGAACTCAATATCAAAGTCAACATTAATAAACAGTTATGTGAAGTTATTGATGGAAAAAGAACTCAATATCAAGGTCAACATTGATAAACAGTTATGCAAAGTCTGTATCTATGGCAAGGATCATCGTTTGAAGTTCGGCACTAGAGAGAAAGCCACAAAACCAAAAGAAATGATCTCTACAGATATATGTGGACCATTTGATGTATTGTGTAGAAAGTATAGATACTTTGCTATTTCCAAGGACCAGTACACCAAGTTCCGTTATGTTTTTTCCTCAAGCAGAAATCAGATGTGGCGAGTGCACTAGAAGACATGCTAAAAACTTGGGGCATAAAGTTGAGCAAGTATTGAATGACAATGGTGAAGAGTTTGACAACCAAGCAGTCCAAAGAATTCTTATGGAAGAATGGAATTATTCACAGATTCACTTCACTGTATACTCCTGAACAAAATGGAACAAGAGAACAGAACTCTTGTTGAAATGGCAAGAACTCTCAAGTACTTCAACCATAGGCGGAGATAGACTTGAAAGTCTGGGGAGCACAGTCATTATTGCCTGGGGGCATGATGATGATGTCAATTCATATATACATGTAGACATTAGATCAGACGACTCCACCTTTGACGCTGGGGTGGGGGCCCTGTATCTCTGCCCAAGACTCCAACAAAGAAATGAGCTTCCCAGCTTTCCTATGTGGGCTGAGTTTATCAATACTTCAGCTTATATTCTGAACAGGACTGGAAAATCTTTTGTTCACAATGCAAGTTCATTTGAGCTATGGATGAAAAAGAAGCCTCGAATAAGGCATATGCGTATCATTGGGTCAGTCTGTTATGCTCATATCCCAACTCAAAGGAGGAAGATGGATAAGGAAGCAACAAAGGGTTATCTTATCGGACACGATGGAGATGAGAGAGAGAGAAAGATATTGCATCTATATCAAAGGAAGGTGGACAGTAATTTGCTGTCGTGATGTGGTATTTCAAGAGAAGTCCTTACAGATTGAAAATACAGTGACACTTCCAATTGAAAGAAATGATCAAGATGAAGAACTTTCAAATGAGGGAAAGTATACCCATGATGAATAATCAGAGAGATAACTGTAGCTCAGAAGATGAAGATGAGGAGGCTGAAACAAATGTCAGACAGCTCACGAACAGAAATGGGTTGAAAAAGCCTGAAAGGTTTGAAGACTACATTATGTTGGCAGATGTCTTCATGGCTGATGCAAATGAAGGAGAAACTTATCAAGATGCAGTCAATTGTACAGACAGTACATTTTAGAAGAAAGCCATGGACTCTGAAAAGAATTTCTTAAGAGAAAATCATACATGGATTCTACAGCCATTACCTAAAGGATCAAAAGCTATACCTTTTAAGAGGGTGTATCACATCAAGAAGTATCCAGATGGTAGTATTGGCAAGTATAACTTGTAAGCAAAGGACTCAGTCAACGGCATGATATTGATTACAATCAAACCTTCAGTCTAGTAACCAAGTTAGGAAAAATACGCTCGATAATCAGTATTGCAGCAAGTGAGAAATTATATTTGACTCAATTTGATGTCTCTACGGCATTTTTATATGGTGATCTAGAAGAACCCATCTACATGTAACAACCTAAAGGTTATAATGATGGGACAAGTAATGTGTGTAGACTCAAGCGCAGTCTTTGTGGTCTTCAGCAAGCTTCTCACTGCTGGAACAAGTGCTTTGGAGATTTTTTGTTAAAACTAGGATTCAAAGCAAGTGAAGCTGATCCTTGTTTGTAAGGCAGAGATCATAACAGAAAATTACTCATAGCTTTATACGTTGATGATGACCTAGTTGCTGCAACTGATCAGCAAGAAGCTGAAGATTTTATTAAACAGTTGAAAATGAAATTTAAAGTCGCTAGTAAACCAGCAACATACTTCTTAGGATTGGAAATTGAAAAGTTTTCCGATGGAAACATCAAAATTAGCCAACAAGCATATGCAAAGAAAGTGTTGAAGAAATTTGGGGTATGGAAAATTGTAGACCAGTTAATACATCTATTTTAAGAGAGACATCAAAGGAAAATGGCCTTGAATCACAAGCAAATGAATCATTTCCTTACAGAGAAGTAGTAGGCACCAGACCTGACCTAGCATACAGTGTAGGAATTTTATCAGGCAAGCTAGAGAATCCTTCAAAAGAAGATTGGGTGAAAGCCAAACATGTTCTCAGATACATCACAAGTAGGGCTGGGAATCAATTAAAATTTGTAACTGCTTAATCAAAAAACTTTAATCAATTGATCGAATTTTAATCGAATATTTTTTGTGACCATATTATATTAATAGATGCTATAAAAATATATTTCATTCATTTCACTCACCTATTCGGTAGATGTAAACAAATATAGAAACAGGTTAAAAAACTAGGGTTGCCTGCTTCAAGCAATTTAATATGCTGCACATATTGTCAAACCTGGAATTTCTTGACTTGAATCTTGTTGTTTATTTTAAAAAATTGGTTATTTTTGGTTATCACTTACTGTTGCTTGTTTTCCTAGAAACTCCTCCCGAATGGTACTTGTGAGAAGATGAGCTGATACTTCCAAGAATAAGAAAAACTACTGTTCATAGTGGAGGCAATAAATTTTGGTCATTTTCTAAAACTCCCAAACTCAAATTGATTGCAACTTAAATAGTCAGTTTTCATTGAATCTAATTTGGTCAAAATATTGATACAAACATTTTTAAATATGATCACTTATAAATCATGTTCTATACAGAACATTTTGGATAAGACATCTAATCAGTTTTTTCAAAAAAAATCAAGTTAATCCACAAAATTTTAACTGAATTGAGTGAGTTGATTAACTCAACTGAAATTTTTAACTGCTTTTAACAATTGATAGATTAATCGGACCAACCTAATTACAAGTTCTACAAGTAAAGACATTATCTACAGATATAACTACAATCCCAGAGTGTTAGAATGCTATAGTGATGCTGACTTTGGAGGATGTTAAAAGACTGGTCGCTTAACTACAGGAGTGGTGATCTTGTACGCCAATCAAGCTATCTCACGGCTCAGTCAACGACAATCTATGGTAGCAATATCGACCACTCAAATAGAAATTGTTGCAGCAAATAAATGCTGTAAAGAAGCAATTTGGTTGCAAAGGATGTACAAAGCAGTTGTACAACTTAAAGAAGTTCCAGTGATCCAAATTGATAATAACGCAGCTATAAGACTTGCACAAAATCAAGAATTCCATCGCCGCACAAAGCACATTAGCATTAAACATTTCTTCATTTGTGAAAAAGTGATGGAAAGAGAGATTGCAGTACAGGTCTCTACAGAGTATCAGTTGGCCAATGCGATGACAAAGCCATTGCACAAGCCAAGATTAGTGACACTTTCCGCTAAAATAGGACTTGTATTGTAACAGAATTGTTTGTTTTATTAACAAGGAAAAGTGCTATAATATTATCATTCTCGTCTTGGCCGCAGTAGGGATCGGAAGTGTTCTAATCGCACTCTGCTTGCCAATAGAGTAGTTTTTGCCAAGGGATTACAGAATGATTATATGTGGTGTTAGTGCACCATTTTGTGTTTTTCTTTGTTCTCGTGAGTTTTATTCAGCGTGTTTATTAATTTTTGGATCAAACTCGGCGGTGTTTTTCTAGATTGCGAGTTTAATTATTTTCTATAGCTTGATTTCATCACTGGATTTTTAGATAGACTTGAATTGTTGGATTTGCGAGATAAGTGTTTTTTTATTCTTCTCAACTTTTATTTCCATTGAATATTTTCAATTGACTTAAATTTTATTTTCTCGCTCTCATTTCATTTTCATTGTACTTTCACTAGGTTTGTGACCGTTGTTTCCTTGTTGATAATCAATTTCTTTGATCGCATGCTCATATAAGAGGGAATATCTAGTTCTTTGTTTCCAGGCATTTTCGTGTTTTTCCTGCTTTTTTGATATAATATAATTTCATGGATTTTTTGGGCATTAGTGGTAGCGAACAGTGTATACTTTCCCTGGGTATTCTCAGTAATTTTTGTTTTGTTTTTTTCACTTGGGCCCTATTGTTTTAGTGAATAGATAGGCTAATACTAATTAGTATAAAGTAGTGTTGAGCATTTTATTTTACTTAATTTTTTTTCTTGCAATCATTTACGTTGCTATTATTATTTATTTATTATTGTTTATTATTTTGAATTTAAAAGTATTTTACGTTATTTTAATTTCCTGTTAACACGTTTCTTATTTCCTATTTTTTAAAGTGTTATCTAGTTCTTAGCAATAGTGTTAGTATACCTTGACCAGTGTTGTGTAGAGCTTGCAATGGGAGGTTTCCCTAGTCTAGGGGGAATAGTAGCCGATAGTTTCAACTGTAAGTGGTGTTTGGATAGGGCAAGGTTGGAACTCAAGGTCGAAGCGTTACAAGAGTGAGTTAGGGTTTTAGAGGGCCTAGTTATTACGGAGCTACCTGTCAATGAAGCTATCTCCATGAACAATGACAGTGTAGAGGGTGAATGGTCATTTTGATTATTTTCGTTGCACCACAGCCATTTTTCTGCACACGAGGGATAATTAGACTGGGAACGACAATTTATTGCCAATTCCGAATGACAGTCTTGGTTTTTATACTCATCGAGAGGTTGGTGCGCTAACCCCTCGATGGGGGACTCCCCGCGGTAGCAATCTTTTTCTGTGGTCATGTGTCCGTTTTTGTTGTACCCCTGCGCCAGGAAAGAGGGTGAATGGGTGATCGTGGATGATGTAGAGGGGGATAGTTACAGGGGTTTATTCATCGGCTATTCTATGGTGGGGAACAGAGTGTGTAGGGATTTGTTGGGTTTTGACCGCTGTTGTCTTCCTGCGGGGAAGATTGGCAAAGTTCGAGATGCTTTTCGTCGAAAGTTTCCCTTGTGGGTAATGCTGTAGGTAGGAGCGAATAATAGTGAGTCGCTGTCAGAGTACCAGGACTTACTATTATCAACTAGGGAGGGGGTTTAGATGTGGCAGATATTCCAGTACTGCCAAGGACTGGTAAGGGGTATAGGAGTAGGATCCACTATTTCAATTAAGGCCTGAAGGACATTTGCTCCTCACTTGGGGTCATGTTCTTGGAGTTTCCAGCATTTACTTATAGGTGGCTTCATTGGGATGGGATTCATATGAATAGAAGAGGGGTCTGGGAGGTTTACGATAGGCTTACGTCAGGTTTTTTTACTCCCAGACCACGTAGATGGGAATGCGGGTTAGTTAATGATAATAGCAACAGTATTGACAGGGAATTACCTACCTCTGACTTGGATGGCTTCTCGATTGACACTAAATCACAGGGAAAATTAAAATGTGTGCCAATTAATGGCAGGAGCTTGGGTAATAAGATTTTTTAGAAATTACGATAGATGTGGAGACCATGGATCTTATAGCCATTACAGAATCTTGGGCAAATGATGGGATGAAAGGATATGATACTTTTTTAAGAAATAGATGGGATAGGAAAAGAGGTGGAGTGTTGATACACATGAAATCATGTTTGAAGGCCAGAGAGTGTAACTTGCAGAGAAATGATATTGAAACTATATGGGTTGAGCTTAACAAAAGACGTCTTAAACTTATTGTTGGGGTTTGTTACAATCCACCGAATAGGGGTCCAAACTACATCGCCAAATTCCATGACGAAATTTCCTACATGTGCAAGCGTAAGAGGGTTGTCATAATAAGGGATTACTTGGGTATAGATTGGGGAACCCTTCAGCCAGAGATCAATATGAAAGAGACTTCCTTAAGTTGGTGCTCGATAATGTTTTGTATCAGCATGTATCAGAAGTCACTAGGGGTACTGCTATTTTGGATTTAGTTCTCAATAGTTCTGAGGATCTTGTTGAACATGTTTCAGTGGGGGAAGTTTTCTTCCAGTGATCACATTGTGTCATCAGTTTTCTCTAAGTTTTCTTCAGGTGACGTTGATAACAAAAGACTGGTTCCTTGTTTTTGGAGAACTTCTCTGGTCTTGCCCACCCATGGCGATGTTATGCTTTGTTATTTGCTGACTCAACGCAATATGAAGGCACAGCAATCAAGAAAAGATCCAGCTATTGCAGACATTCTTGAAATTATCATGCTAAAAATAGAAAATATTTGGAAAACTGCTTCAACTCTTATGGTTTCTCACCAACGAATATGCAAAATTTTCAAAGACTTACTGTAAATACAAGAATCTTTAGAAAAATATGAAAGCAAGGAAAGATTCTCAAACTTTCAAGTTGAACTTGAAATTTTTTCAGTGTGAAGCACAGAAATTGTTCGACATTGCAGCATGCAAATGTGATTTTGAAGACTGTAAGTGTGACAAGTTGAGAAAGGTCCCAAATTTAGAGCGAGATTTCTTGCAAGATCAAAGAAGTACACGCAAGATAACCATTGGTCGAGCAGATGTCCTAACAACGAAGAAATTGAAAAACAATGAACAAAGGAAAATGAAAATGGTATCCCGTTTGAAATCATCTCAAGAAATGGCGGAAACTAGTTCATTAACCACTGAAAACTCATCTATATCCAACGATTCTGAGGAAAGTGATCTATATGAGCCAAAACACAGTTTACCGTTTAAGTTAGAATTTCTATCTGCCAGTACTGAAGCTGGTCCATCAATCAGTGCCGAAGGAAGTACTTCGTTTGCTTTTGAAGTTCTACCATCATCCTCACAGATGAGAACTAAATTACCAAATGTTGTTCTTGCTTGTGATAGAACTGGTGTCTGATCGATCAGCTGCAATTATTGCGAATGCTGTGCTGGAAGATGTTGGGTAATTGACGAAAGAGAAGCCAAATATGACAACAGACCAGATGAAAATAAGGCGTAAAAGAGCATGTGTTTTTTTGTAATCGCATTTTTAATTGGGTTCTGCGCTATAGAAATATATGACATCCATATTTTTGTTATGGGCAACTTGTTTTCAGCCATCTTGTTGGGCATTTTGCTTGTTGTGTCCTTGTATTTGTATTATGTTAATGGACAAATAATTGATATATTTATTTCTGTTTTTGGTATCTGGCACAACAGATTATTAGTCAAGTATTTAGATTCAGAGTTTTGACAACAAAACAAAAAACATGGCTGCTCAAGAAAAACAGATGTTGTGCCCTATTTTTAGTGTTTAAATCTCTATTAAATATGTGTTAGTTCAGTTAAATATTCTGGTTATAATCATTTACACTCATACACATAAGTAGGAAGGATCAAAGGCGTAGCGAGGGGGGAGGGACTTGGGGGTCTGGTCCCCCCCGAAATGTGAGAAAATGACCAAAAAAAGGGGAAAAAGATGGCCAAATCCATTGTTCTGTCACTTTGCCCCCCCCCCCCGAATGAAATTTCTGGCTACGCCCCTGGGAAGGAAGGATATATCAATAGATTCAAAATAACTAGACAGCAAACTAGTTTTTTGGTCAAAGAATAGAGGATTAGTCCATTCTTAATTTTTTGGCACCTTAGAAAGTCTCTACTATCCGCAATAACTAAGTTTATATTTTCAAGCTCTAAAATTTTCATTATGAAACTCATTACAAAGAGTATGTAAAGCTAGGTGGTGTTAAATGTAACTTATTATTGACAAAAAAATATTATGAACAAAATTAAGATACTGAAATAAAGTAGTGGAATTTCTACCTCTGTTGATAATGTATTCTTCAAATGATGGAACTTATTCTTTATTATATCAAGTTATTGTTTGTTTGCCCAGGGAAAGAAACTGAATTTTATCTTCTATGTGTAGAGTTTAAGAAAGGAAATTCTTTGAGAACAATCTTGTGTGTGTGAGGGTATTATTTCTTATCACAACATTTTTTTTTACATTCTAATGCATGAAATTTGTCATTTTTAAGAAATCCTTGCTTGAAGTTAACCGCAGTTTGGAACCTATGGGGAGAACTCCGTTTCACCTTAATCAAAATGTAACTGCTGTCATGATTATCATTTTTGGGGGGGGAAGACTTATGCCGGGAGTAGAACCAGGAAGGATGGCAAATTTACTCTTTATTCATTCAAAATTACAAGGAAGGCATGCCTCGGGTGACAAGGTTTTTGTTCCTAATTATATATATATGACCCTGTTAGGAGGTGGTTATTACTAGAGGTGACATTGCTCTCTTGCACCCATTGTTAAGAACTTCCATAAAAATTGTATAAAAGAGCACCTTTCATGGGAAAAATAAACAAAAACCCATGCAAGTGTTTATATAGATCTAGACCAGTGATTCCCAATGTGTTTGTTAATGCCCCATGGGGGGGGGATGGAATGTTCCAGGGGGGGGGGGGCGGTAGAATCTACGAGTATAACATAGGATTCTATGTGTTAGACTGCATTGGAGGCGATGGGAGAAAAAGATTTCTGAAAAAGGGAGCGATGGGACAGAAAAGGTTGAGAAACTATGATCTAGACCAGTGATTCCCAACGTGGGCATTAACGCTCCCAGGGGGCGTTGGAAAGTTCCAGGGGGACGGTAGAAGCTACGGGTATAACATTGAATCCTATGGGTTAGATTGCGTTGGGGGGCGATAGGAGAAAAAAATTTCTGAAGAGAGGGCGATGGGACAAAAAAGGTTGGGAAACTATGATCTAGACAAGTGGTGCTGGGATACTTCAAGGGGGCCACGGAAGAAAATGGAGAAAGGAGCCATGACAGAAGGCTGCAGACAACTGAGAAAAATTAAGGTGTGAAGAAATAAAGCTTTTATATTAGAGACTATACACTTCCAGAATCCAACAAAACCACCCATAAAACCAAGGCCATCTTAGGGCATGGACCCACCCGGGCCTCACCGCCTGCATTTTGCAGCAGGTTCCCTAGGATAGGGTTTTTCGCAGGCCCCCGGCTAAATTTTTCACAGACCCCTGCTCTATATTAAATTATAGTGTGAAAAACAAACAATGGTGAAAACCATATCAGGCCTCGGGCTGCAGCTCTGGCAGTCCCACTCTTGTGAGGGGTCATGCCCTGGGATCTCATGCCCATACGTGACCCCACCTTATGATATTTTGTATAGTAAAATAAGTAGGAAATATGTAGGCTGTTTATTTCCAGCTAAGTATGGGACTACCATAACATCACTCTGCCTAGGGTGCCCATGATGTTGAGACGGCCCTGAATAGAACTCGAACTAGCGAGAAGCTCAATAAATTCTAGGTCAGTGGTTTGGAGGCCAATCTTATTTGTAAAATCTTCGTTAAGTATAAATTCAATGAAAAAATCAATTCAATACGTATAAAGGATCTTGCTTCTAGATGAGGGTCGAAAACTCTGGGCAAGACAGAGGAGTCACGAAAACAAAATATGGTCCAAAGGGGGCCACAGGCAAAAAAAGGCTAAGAAACACCCATCTAGACCATAGTTTCTCAAACTTTTTTTTCCATCATCCTCTTTATTAGAATTTCTTTGCTATTGCCCCTCCTAACTCGACCCAATTCACGGGATCCTATGTTATACTCGTAGCTTCTATCCCGTCCTGGACTATTCCATCATGGGGGGGGGGGGGGAAGACGATATTGCCCACTTTGGGACACACTGATGTAGACCATAGTTTCTAAAACTTCTTGTTCCATCGCTCCCTTCACATTTTTTTTCTCTCATCGCAACCAACTTAAGCCAACCAACCAATAGGATATACTAAACCCATATCAATTACTATATAGGATTCTATACTCTATAACCATTCTATACTATAAACCCCTTATATCACCCTGAATGGTCGGGGAGGGGGGCAGTAGAAACTTCCAGTGTAACATAGGATCCTATGGGTTGTTAAGAAGACACCAATAAAATATTTATTCAATAATAATTCTACACCCCTGATTGCAACACCATGGCTTAAATTCATTTTGGACAGGAATTCTAAGAAAATTCGAATAGGCCAATTGGGTAGTACTATTCCGCAAGCATCCAATCAGGACGCTGCATTAGTATCTCGTGCAGGCTCACTCCTTGGTCTGATCACTACGTTTGAAGTGAACAGACATACTTTTTCTGCTGAGCAACAGAGCATTAAGATTTTGTATTCAACCCAAGTGGGAAAATCTGTCAGTGTGTGCGTGTGTGACTGGTGGTTAAATACTTTTCCTCTGAAGACGACACCCATTGAAGTTGAAATGCATTAGGATTTTTATATTTTCGTGTATTTGCCTTATTCGTCTGTGCCTTCTTAAGTAGAGGAGTGACGAGAAAAAAAGTTCTGAAGGGGTGGTGGAACAAAAAGTTCGGGAACCTCTTATCTACAGTATAGTTAAAATAATCCTTTGCCTGATATAATCACAAACGGAGAAACAACGAAAACGACAAATACACTGAAACTGAGATTCCTATAATAGGAATGTTCCAACCAGAGCCAGTCTTAAACTGATCTAGCATCCTAGAGAAATTTCATAGCTTCCGTGTATTTGCCTTTTTCATGTTTTTCTGTTTATGATCTGATTTAGAGCATAGTTTCCAAAACATTTTGTTCCATTGCCCCTCCCCTTCAAAAATTTCTTCTTCTCATTGCCTCTCAACTTAAGCCAATCCCCATAGGATCCTATATTAAACCCAAAGCTTCTACGCACCCCCCCCCCCCGGACCTTTCCATCGCGCCCACCTTGAGGAACACTGGTCTAAACCAACTTGCCATACCATTTCAATTTACAGCCTTTCTAAAATATATCGTTTCCTTTCGATGTTTCTAAAGAAAAAGCAATCACATTAGACCATCGAATTATAAATAAATTTAAAATCTCTAAAGCTCCAGTTTCATAGATCTCGAGATAGGGTTTAGGAATGCATCTCGTTATTAAACGCCATCCAGAATCAAACGAGTATCGTTTTCGACAATTTATCATTCAACGTGCATAGTTGAATAATAAAATATATTGTAAGATTAAAGATATTAACATTTGGCATTAAAATTTGTCCAGGGTAAAAACCAACGAAAGCGATTTTGAGATTTTTCTTCCATTTCAACTGAGAAGCAATCATATCTTATACATTCAATTACCACATGCACAGAAATAAAGATCGTCATATAATCGCGAGATTGAAAGTCTAAATAATACCTGGAGCGGGACTTTATATGAAAGAGGCGTTTAGAAGAGCACCATTGAATGTTTAAAAGGCAAGTAGGTGTGGCTAAGCCTAATGTCGGCGTTCCGAAGAGTAATATTAGAGCAATATTTATAACTAGCACCGAAAAGCATTTAAATACACATTTGTCATATGTTCATCGCCGGGATTTTAAAAATATTATGATGTTTCTATGAATCATAACAAACCGCTAGCCCATGCAATTGACACAAACATCAACCTATTACTATCTACACTTCATAGGTTGCGGTCAATCAAATTAGTAAACAAGGATAAAAAAAATATATGTGTATATCCCCCAAAACTTGAAATAAAACAAAATAAAAAATTTTTATTTGTAACAATTATATATTAAATCCTGGACATAATATATAAATAATCATTCAAATGAAAAATTGACACAACTTTGACATACTTTTCTGTATGCAATGTTTTAATATGGTAATAATCGAAACGACATTAATTACTTCTTTTTTGGTGACCAACTTTTGAACGTGTGATGAGAGGACGAAATCGATGACATGAAAATAAGGAAGATTGAAGGAGCTTCAACAAATTCTATTGAAATTTATTACACAATGGCGAAATTAAACATTACTGTCTGGGTTTTTTCCATATGCTGGGAGAAAGTTACCACCATTATAAAGAGATGAACATGCCTGAAACGCATTGCCTTGGAACCCCGGAAACGAAAGTAAACATTCCAAAAGTAATTGTTAACCCTTTATATCCGACGTTGTGAAAAGTAGAATAAAAAGAAAACTATAATAAATTAAAATAAATACAAATACAAATACAACGCCACAACAGGCAAAATGCCCAACGAGATGTCTGAGAAAAAGATGCCCATAACAAATATGGATGTCATATATTTCAGAAACACAGCAACCCAAAAACACAATCAAAAATTATAACAATATATACACATGATAAAATATTATACATAAAGAATATTATGGTTGTCTTATAAAATACGTCGTTCGGTAAAGATCGACACGATAAAAAAAAAATTAAAAAAAAAAACTTCCTTCCCGGGTGGGGGGGGGGAGGGAATTGATGCCTTCACCTGGCCCCCACGAGGATGGGGCTAATTGAGCTGAGAGCCCGGGACAATCCTCATCATTTTTTCCTGCTATAAATTCACTAGAGGCCCCATCTCTGTGAAAATTCTGGCTTGGAACCTGCCAAAGATTCAACAGCCTATGGCCCTGCTCCACGAAATTATGGTTTCCTATCAAGTCAGGAGCACATTTTTTGCAGTGGTTCTCTCGTCCTGTGAAGTGTTAAAAAAAGTATAATGTAATAATAATAATAAATAGTTATCATGTAAATTATTTGGTACGTCATTTTAGTTCTAATTAAAGAAAAAAAAACCAATGTTTTTTGAAAGAATTAGTTAATTCAAAACAAATTATTTAACCTGGTACTTTTAAGTACCGTCAGGATATAAAGGATTAAGGCTCACGAACCATTTTTGCTCGAAAGTTTTTCGACTATTTTGGGCATTTGCAAACCAACAAATAAACTTTGTTATACCAGTTCTGACAAACTTTTGAAATAGCTTGTTTTAGCCCCACATCCCGCAGTAGGGCCCTAGCCGCTGTGGTGGTCGAGCGGTCATAGTGACTGACACACATCGGGAGGACCCCGTGTTCGAACCTCACCGGCGTCACAGTGGTGGCAGTGAAGTTGGTTTTCTGTGGTTCCCAAGTTCGAGGCACGAATGCGAGACGATCTTCCCATTGAAAAGTCTTTCCACAGAAAGCAATAGTACAAATCAATCTTCAATCATTACACTTCGAATATAGTTCGAAAAATAGATTGCAGCACTATAACAAGCATTACACAGAAACAAACTTCACGTTAGGTGCACAACAGGTACACTTTCATAGTTCCAACCCGTGCCAATTCGTTAAAAGTTCCACAGAGGAATATTCGTCGCGATCAATTTGTCGCAGCGTCAATTCGTCGAGTTACAAACTTGTCGTTGCGTCATTTTGTTGTGATGTCAATTCATCACAGCAGATTAGAATCGCTTTACATGTTCATTGTGATGTTATGAATAGGGTTTTTGTTTTAGGCATAAAATGTGATACTAATTTTTTTTCCTCATTTGTTGAAAATGTTCCCCCTCTCAGTCCTTATTTTAATTTTTAACAAATGAAGGAAAGTATTCATTGATTTCATTGAGGGACGTTGGGGTGCAGATTAACATAATAAATTGAGATCCCAGTTTATTTGATCCCAATTTTTTTTCTTGGTCTGCTCCCCAAAGCCTCTCGCTGCGAGACATGGAAATCCCGGCAGCCAGCGGGAAGTATGCTTATACGAAGAAAATTAAATATTAATTTAATTAAACTATTAATTAATTAAATATTTCAGGTACTTATGGAGATACTGTAGGGGCAAATGTTGGTGGGGGGACTCTCGATCTCTCTCTCTCATGGGCCGGATACAAGTTTACACTCAAAGAGCGGCTCCACTATAATTTGGGGAATATATAAACACCGAAGTTATTCCACAGAATATTGAAATTTCATCGCAGGAGAGAGACAAATCAACTTTTTCAACGTTTAAAAGTTTTTAAATAACTAAATTTTCAAATATAATTAAATTTTTATATATTGTTAAATTTTTAAATATAATTGATATATGATAATTAAATTATTAAGTAATAAAATATTAATATCAATTGTGAAATTTTAATTTTGGTGATCTTTTCGAAATAACAAAAAAATGATTATTTTTAGTAAAAAGTGTACACTTTTCTTCATAATTCTTTTTCACGTAAAAGACAGAAACCTACAAATAAGATCGCGAGGCATATGTACAGCGAAAAACCGACGTTGCGACGAATTGACCCTACATTAAATTGACATCACGACGAATTGGTTACACGACGAATCGACACAGCGACAAAATTGTACCGCGACGAACTGGAGCTTAGACAAATTTGTGTCATGACAAATTGACGTGCGATGAGTTGAGTGTGACAAATTGACCGGCCAAGTGCTGGACCAGGAAGAGGCCGAGTTTACTCTTTTTCCGTTCAAAATGACGGGGAGGGGTGCCAAAATAAATACTGGACCCCAGGTGACAGACCAAGCACAAGGTGATCGCCATAAAAAAAAAAAATCAATGTTGAATTGGTCGATTAAAAAAATTCCGATTTCGCTGTGTAAATTCAAAAATTTATAGTCGGAAAGTGTGGAAAGGAGGTCAAAGTGAAGAAAACTAACTAAAATTGATCAGAAACAAGATTTAATGTTTACGAAAATTTTCAATAAATATTTAATATAACATTAAATATAATATTTGATGAACAATTGAATATGAGCCGATCTTTCCCTTTAAAAAGTCTCGCCACAGAGAGCAACAGGCCTACAACAATTATTCAATCATTGCACTTCGCTCATAGTTAGAAAAATTGATGGTAGATGGGACCACTACACATAACAAGCATTACACAGTAACAAACTTCCCGCTAGGTTCACAACATGTGCACGAATATTCTAACATGCACTAATTCGTTAGAAATTCCGCAGAGGAATGTTTACGAGGTGCATGTATGGTTTAGTAGTAATAAAAGTAGTAGCAGTAGCCTAGTAGTCTATGAAAATAAAAAAAACTACGATAATAAAACATGGTAAGGTTCCCCTATCGGGAAGAGGCATGATGGGATTAGAAAGCGTGGGTGGGGGGGAAAAAGGCCCTCGGCGGAGAAGAGGAAAGAAGCTTGGTGTACTTCAAAGCTGCATTAAGAGTTAACTTACAAGCGGCTTTGGTGTGCTTTGAGCTAGTTAGAGAGTAGCTTCTGTGGACTGAGGAGGTAATTTCAAAGGCTCACTGTAAGCGAGGAGGACGTGTTAATAGTATAATGTTTATTGTAAAAATTATGATTAAACCAAGTATTATATATAAAAGTGGCAGTGCTTATGATTGTGGCCAATCCATCATTGAAAACGAACCCGACACACATTTTGAAGAATGATCATATATAATAAAACGCAATTCTTTCTGATGTACAATTATTTTGCTTGGTTGCAAATTATTAGACAATCTTCCAGTAAATGGGGGTTCGAATAGCCTGGGCCACGAGGTTCCAGTGCCAATGCTTAATGAAAGTAATGATGGTGGCAATCCAGAGACACTGACTGTACAGTATCATAGGGGGTACTTTTTAAAGTATTTTATTACTGTTCCACTGCAATCCCTCTTCCAAATAATGCAACGAATTAAAAATAATTAGTCATTTCACGATTATTTTCGCCTCGGGTTCCCGCATAAGGGCAACCCTGCTCCAAACAACAGATACTGTTGGCTCCTTTTCAATGCACTGGATTGATGGTAAATTAATTATTCGTGGTCCATCTTATCAATCCTTTTGAAAGTCCATCTCTCCCAAAAGAAAAAGAGAAAAGCACCTGTCCTTCACTAATGAAAACATATTAAAAAAAAATCAAATTTCTCTTCATAGCTCAAGCCCCGCTTCGTTAGGCTGATCATATTTCCTCCAGAAAAATATGGGAAATTGCGAATCATCGCCGAAAATGGTGCCAAAAGTGAGCAAAATTGGTGACCATTGCTGTAAAAAAAATTCATTTCATTTCATTTTCTGTGCACAGAAAATGAAGCACCACTACAAATATTGCAGTAGATTTAAATGAATTCTACTGCAACTTTAAATAATCTTTCGAATTTTCTCGCTTTTTTCATTTTCTTAAGTTTGCTCTTTTGCCGTAGGACCTCATTTATACGACGTTCAAAAGGCTTATAGATGTCAAACAGCGTATGATCGAGTGATCATAGAGGCGGACTCCCATCACGAGGTCCCGAGTTCGAACCCCACTGGTACCACAGAGGTGGTCGGGTCGGTTGGTTGTTGGTTTTATGTGGCTCCCAACTTTGAGGTGCGAATGCGAGCCGATCTTCTAGTTAAAAAGTCTCCCCCCAGAGAGCAACAGGTGTACAAACGGTATAAATATCCAACACTTCACTTCTGAAACATAGATGGCAGCACTGAAAAACCAGATACGCACTAGATACGCACTCAG
This sequence comes from Pholcus phalangioides, assembly GCF_987345545.1. Classification (NCBI taxonomy): domain Eukaryota; kingdom Metazoa; phylum Arthropoda; class Arachnida; order Araneae; family Pholcidae; genus Pholcus; species Pholcus phalangioides. The sequence goes on from NW_028301619.1 coordinate 1,161,642, forward strand.
GCTGTTGGGTACATACACCTCCGGCACAACTCACTAGGTAATAAATTGCCTACGGTGGCAGATCTGAGGTGTGCCGGCACCTTCTATAGCAGAAAGTCTCCGCGCGAAGCTTTGACGTGACTGAAGTCGTCCATTTCACCTGTAGCCATTGGATATAGTGGGCTAACGTAAGCGAAATCTTTACCTTTTTTTGCAGTGTATTACAAATACAAATACAAATACAACGCCACAACAGGCAAATTGCCCAACGAGGTGGCTGACTTAAGAACATCATGGATCCCCATGCCATTTTTTGGAGGCCCTACCTACTACTGCTACACCACACATGCACCCCGCCCACACCCCCCCCCCCGCGAAACCCCCAACGAATCGGTACATGCGGGAATGTGCGTGTACGTGTAGTGAAACCTGACGTGAAGTTTTTTTTGTTTGTCTGTAATGCTTGTTATGTGTAGTGCTGCCATCTGCCACCACTTTTTCTAACTATGAGTGAAGTGTTATGATTGAATGATTTATCGTTGTAGGACTGTTGCTCTCTGTGGCGAGACTTTTTAACGGGGAGATGGGCTCGCATTTGCGCCTTGAAGTTGGGAACCACAGAAAACCAACTAGTATTCCACACTAGTATTCAGTTAGTATAGGTGAAATGAGCGACTTCAGTGATGTCACGAGCTTCGCGCGAAGGCTTTCTGCTATAGAAGGTGTTGATTGTGCTCGGTTTGAAAGAAAAAAAGAAGAAACGGCGTGTATGTGCGAAAATCGTGCAACAGCAATTTTTTTGAAAATGCGTCCGCCAAAGACTTCAAAAAAAAGTATTTAAATAATTGAATATTTTTAATTGCACTTTGAATTTAAATTCTGTTGTATAAAAAGTGTCCTTGAAAAAAAAAACAACTACTGTATCTACAAAATTTATTTTTTTTAAAATCATAGTATAAATTGCAGAAAAAAATTAAATTTATACAACACTACTGTTGCTTAAATCTCGACTCGAGAAGACTTGTAGTATTCCTTTCAAGATTTTAAAAAATGTAATTTTAAGCTGTTTTAGTCGCGTCTTATTAAAGGTCTTATCGTCGGTATGTTTTGCTGATTGATTTCTATATTAAAGCAAAACAGATAGGGCATTTCGTTCAGTCATGGGTGGAGATACGGGGGCCGGCTATAGTCCAGGGCGGCAAGCTCGGATGAGGTGGCAAATTGGAAGAATGAGCGGTGAAGAAATTTGGTAGAATGGGAGAAGGGTGGAAAAACGTGTATAGCCCACAGGCAATAAAACCATAAATTAACCTCTAGCTAGAGAGCGAGGAACTTTCAGTGACTTACCAAACGAGTGACCTAGAGGGTCAGAAGGAGCCAGGTTAGAGAGTGACCTGGAGAGTGATGGACCAGGTCAATGAACGACAAAAAGAGTGATCTAGAGTGAGCAAATCGTGCAAGCATAGTCGAAAGGTACGTTAAGGAGTGAAGAACAATGTCAATGAGCTACCAAAATACTGACCTAGAGGACGAGGGACTAAGTCAGAGAGCAACCAAAAAGTGACCAGGTTGATAAGTGACCAAAAGAGTGATCTAAGGCGTGTGCAAGCAGCGAGTGACCAAAATACTGTGCAAGTATATGAATGATCAAAAGAGAATGATTGACCTAGAGAGCGTAAGGTCAGTGAGCGACCAAAAAAACGTGCAAGCATGTTGGTGACAAAAAAAGTGACTTAAGACCAGTACACAGTACTCTGAGGTGACGTGAGACCACGTCAGAGAACTTTAGAAACAGATATGCGTTTGCAGGAGAAAGGGCTAAGCGGGCCAGCGGAAAAATTTATAGCCCAGGGAGGCCAATTGTGAAATGATTGGTGAAGAAAATTAGACTAGAATGAGAGAAGAGTGGCAAAATTTGTGTAGAGAGAAAAGGTGTCAAAACCATAAATCCGCCTTTGTCGTAGATAATAATATACTACTAGAGTATCTAGGAGACTAGTCATAATCGGCTCAATGCTTATTTTTGTATTTATCAACAATCACCCTAAGCTTATACGGCTTTTTTGGCGAAAATATTCATGAAAAACTATTTCAGCGACGCGTCTTCACAATCTACAAAAATTGCGTGGATTCGATGGATAGATATTGTATCATTTACCTAAGATTTTTGGTTCGAGTCAAAGTGAAAACGTCGAACAATTCAAGCTGTGCGTCGTATAAATGAAATATTTAAGCATTAAAATGTATAGGAATGCATTGTGACCAAAGAAAAAAACCATATAAATAAGATACGTATAAACAGGATTCCACTGCCTATGCTGTTGTTTCCCTCATTGTCTCAGTGCTCTTTAAATTCAAATTTTTCGGTTAATGTTGCGCTTGAAAACATGGATTTTATTATGTTGGGTTCACGAGGACTGGAAACATTTGGTTCTTTGGTTGCATTGTGCGTCTGCCCTCAGTTCTTCGTAAAACACATTCAACAAGGGCGTAGCCAGAAATTTCGTTCGGGGGGGGGGGACCAAAGTGATAGAACAATGGATTTGGCCATCTTTTCCCCTTTTTTCGGTCATTTTCTCACATTTCGGGGGGGGGGGGGACCAGACCCCCAAGTCCCCCCCCCCCGCTACGCCCTTGACATTCAATATTGTCTCCAGCCTATTTTCGGGCTAGTTCAGGCGCAGATATCACCCCTTCCCCAGCAGATTCATAATATTTAAACAATTTTTTTTGTCTGTGTTTTTGGTTAATACGGACAGAAATGTCCATTAGTTTATAATAAATTGCCTGCTCTGACACATCACCCTAGATCCACGCCGGCCAGTAACAACATATTATCCTAATCTGCAGAAAGTATAGAAATAACGTGCCAATTTTATATCTGTCATTTCTTCTACTGGGAACCGTGTATGTACTGAGATACACAAAAAGTTTTATTTTCTATATAGACACGCCACCCCATCTTCTAATTTCCAATCAGAAAGTTGTTGCTTTGCCTCTTGTGAGTCCAACATAAAAAAAATTCCATGTTTCTAAGAGCAATATTAGCCAAGATATTTGAGTTCAAAAATCGATTAAAATGAGAGAAAGAACAGCATATACTAAGGGACAAACTCAAGAAAAAATTCGAAGCATTCTTTTGCAGATGCAGTTTATCAAAAAATTTTTAATTCTGAGTTGCTTCTTCACTTTCAATAAGCAATATCTCAGCAAATATTGCACTTAAAAACATGGGAAATGTTTTTTGTTGGGCTTAAAACAGACAGGATAACAATCTTCTAATTGGAACTCAGAGGGGAGGAGGGCATTAAAAAATTAAATTTTGTATTTCAGTACACGTATGGATCCTAGTAAAATGGGGAATGGCATATCTAAAATAGGCTCATTGTTAATTAAAAGTATGTTTCTATTATCAACGGCTCAAATGATAAAGGGTGTATATGATATGACTTTACACCCTGTATTACGCCCAAAAAAATGAGCTACTTCTTTTTTGCAGCGAACCCTTCAATTCTGAAAGACAATTTATTGATGATACCTATATCAATTTTTCAAGTAAATAGAAATCGCTAGAGAAGTTAACGAAAACATAAGGAAGGAAAAAAAATTGAACTCACGTTTGAATCTAACTCCAAAAGCTTCAGCGAAACCGATTCTATCAGTTTTGTGTAAAAGATTTGGCTTAACTTCAAATAAGGAAATGGATTATGGAATTCTCGGTGAATTCAAGAGGAGAAGCCATATGATATTCGCCGTCACTGACAAGAAAGCTACTACACTGGACCACAAGTACTTGCTCTAATAATTAGCTAAGAGTTTTTCTTTTTATTTAGCAGTATTCCCAAAGAATCCTTACAGGTTATTTTGGTTACGGAACTAAAAGCTGGTAATAAAAACATCCTAGTACGAACTGACAAGAATTTCTTATTCACTTGGTATAATAATTTAGGATAAAAAAATATTTGAGGGTCGTGAAACTAGAGTTTAATTAAAAACTCATTTTTTAACTAAAAATAAGTTCCTCAAGTACAGGGTACCCAGACTAAAGGTATGGAAAAGTAACGGCTTTTAGTGAGAGAACCAATGACGTGATTATGTACTCATAAATTTAAATTGCAAAGGGCAACTCTTCAAGTTTATTTGCAGGTTGATAAAGTTCAATTATATGCACCATTATTGGCTCTGCAGATGTCTAAACGGTGTCCGATCTCTTGCCACGTGTTTTGTAGTATTTAAGTGTTATTAAATCAACTGCTGCAGAGATATGTTATTGATACAAACACATTTAATGTGGGAGGCTCCACATTCCACCCAGTTCCTACGCGACGTTTAACACACGGTCACAGATTTAAATTCAGCTTTCTTTCTTTCAAACCGAGCCCAACTTCGGGCTATCACCATGGACAATTTGCCCATGTATGTAGTGTTGTGTGTGAATTTCAATGCTACCATCTATTTTTCCTACTATGAGTGAATTGTAATGATTGAATATTTGTACCATTGTGTAGGTCTGTCACTCTCTATGGCGAGATTTTATAATGAAAGATCGGCTCCAAGTTGGAAACCACAGAAAATAAATTTCAATCTACCATCACTGTGATGTCGGTGGGGAGGGGGAGTCAGCTGTGTGGTCGCGCCGGGTCCTCGCGACTGTCACTATGACCATACGACCGCGTCTTTAAATTTAGCTAGCCTTGAGCATGCACTGAACCATATGTTGTGGCGTCCACATTGCTACTACTACTAAACTGCACATGCACCTCGTAAACATTCCTCTGAGAAACTTCTAACAAAAGCGATCCTCTTTTGGCACGTGTTTTACTTAGTGTAAAGTTCCGTTTACACGGGTTAACCCGTCTTATGTCAGTAATCCACTCAATTTTTTAAATGAAATGCATTTCAGGTATCTCTGAGCAGAAATCAGCCAAAAAAGGAAGATACGATTACATTAATGCGCGGTAAAAAAAGACGGAAAATATATGTCTAGTTAGATTTTTTTCCCCGTGTGCGTGGATTCAAAACTGGTTTTCATGATGCTATGTGTGTAAAGATAAATATAGTCCACCGATCACGAGAAGAACATTGGCTACGTCACGTCGGACGATTCTATTATTCACTTTTAGGTAAAGCAACTGCCTATCGAAAATAGCGCATTAGCAACGGCGCTTTTCCGTTTGGCGTCTTTAGCGCTATTTTGGCCTCCTAGAAATTTCACTAAAAGTGCCACGGCAGTGCTCTCGATAACGTCGTCATCGCAATGTTTTTGTTGCGTAAACACCGGCTGTTCGACAGTGTCTTAAGGCATTGTCGCATTAGATTCACAAAAATAAAATCTGGTTGAATTTTCCAGAATTTACATAGTAGGGCCTCAGAAAAATCACTTGGCCCGGGAAAGCCCGTGATGCTCTTAAGACGGCCCGGCTGCTCGAGCACTTACGGCACATTATTTCAATACAAAAAATATATTTTTTATTCCGCAGAAGGGATCGAAAACTCCAGCCTTTTTTTAATAATCATTTCCATGCATCAAGCTGAAGCCCCGAACACTGCTCGTATAAAACATTTTCAACCATGGCCCCCAGAATTATGGTTACTCCGCACACCTACTCCGGTCATATATCGCCATACGGTAATTTCCAACCAGTGGAGTTGGGTGGGAAATGAAGGCTCCATCCATCGGTGGTCGCCCTAGGCTTGGTAGGTAAAGAACTTGCTTCGAATGTTCTATGCCCGTATTCGAATCCATGGACCTTGATGGTAACCTTCGTAGTGGCAGACGAGCTGAAGACGAAGGATGGGCTGACAAAATCCAGCCTATAGGAGAATTCTTATAATTTTCTTCTTTTTTTTTCCGCACTGTAAATTCAGAATGGACGGCCGGTGAAAGATCCCAGCCAGGATCCCTGCTGCAGCATGAGAGGACCATTCTTCCGATGCCCTTAAGCATGGCCCCCCACATCTTCCAGCCGGGCTCTCAGATTGGAATCTTCGACGGGTCACTCTAAAATGAATTTATAGTTGTAAAAAATGATTAGAATCATCCAGGGCCCTAGGGCTGGATCCCTGTCAGCCCTGCCCTTGGGGGGACATGCCCTTAAGGTAGCTATAGACGTAACTGCAAACTTGACAAGCAGGCATGCTCAATCTTTTTATTTGTCACCTATTCAAAAAGCCCATATGAGTAGCTTCTGTCGAGAAAGTAAAAAAGTAAAAAAGATGATGATATGGCTATAAGAGAAGGTAAACAGAAGAAGAATGGCTAATTGCTAGCAGGTGCCATTTTCTTGCTGCGGTATAGAAATTAAACCGAAGAAAATGCCATACAATTTACAGTAGTAATAAATTATTATTATTATAATTACAATACTCCTTTTGTATTAAATTATTAATTTAAAGAAATTTAACAATTAATTTATTTTATTATTTTAATTAATTTATTATTATGAATTATATTATTTTAATTTATTTTATTATTATGAATTTAATTATTAATTTAAAGTAATTTTACTCCCTTTATTACTAAATGATCACTACTCCCTTCGAATTTTTTTCTGTATGAAATATTTTAGTTCAAAATATTAGATTTAATAAAAATTCAAATTTTTTAAATTTAAAAATTTAGTTTACTTCCAAAATTGACAACAACAATTTTCGAGAACATCTTTTAACAAATGCCAACACAAAAAGCGCAGCTCACTCAAGCGCGAAGACTGACGGCGTTCACTGAAGCCCTCATAACAGAGATTTGCGCCAAGACAGCCTTTACTGGCAACCCGGGATCATTTTTATCCTTTCCCCGCGCCGAAATGGAACCTCTCCAGAAAGGGGGGTTCGCGTAACTCTACTCGTGATCTGAGGACTATATATAACAATAGAAGGTTTTCATAAGATAACACAACAATAGACGATGCATAGATACAGTACACAGAGACCGGGGGAAGGTGGACGTCTCTCAGTAAATATTTGGTGAACTTATAGTTTTCTGCGCCGAGCTTGAAAGTGGCAAGTGAAACATAAGTTTTTTGTAAGTGTGTACGTATGAATCAAAGACAAGAATAATATGCTCTCAGTTGGGACTTGTAATCAAGACCTGATGTTGGCATTTACCTTCAAAGGCTGAATATTTATGTGCCATTTATGCGATTTTTTTTATTGGAAAGTGTAGTTTTATTTTGATCAATTATTTTGATCAATTTATTTTGATAAAGCTTTCGTAGCAACATATATCAGATGCGGGACCCTTTCAGTCGATACGAATAATTTTCTCTAGTTTCTTATACGGAAAAACTTCCCATAACGACCATTCTCCGTTTTCGGACATTTTTTTTGGGCCCGTGGAATAGAGCTTTAATGCTTAGTATTTCACTCCGTAATGGAATAAAAGTTCTAAGCACCAAGGTGGAAGGGGTATTTTAGCAAGAGATCTATCTCATTGTATAACGTAGGCCTCTAGTGATTTGGGTTATCATTGCCATAGATGAAGAGCAGTGCCAAATTGTTTTATTGCTTCATCATCATAATAGAGGTGTGTCCCAGGGCTCAGTACTAGGACCGTTATTGTGACTGTTGGCTGCAGATGAAATACTGCGAACGGAGACTCTGAGATACACGAAACATCAGGCGTTTGCTGATGATTTTCTAATCTCGGTCGAGGCCACATCACCCTCGCACTTCAACGAAAGAACGAGGGATACATTAGAGAAATACGCAGTATGGGCGAAAAAATATGGCTTGCAGTTCAGCTTCGGAAAATGCAGATATACAGTATGCAAAAGAGTGAAAGACATAACAAAGAGACTAACCATTAGACTTCAAAACCGGAACATAAAATACATTAAAACAATTGAATATCTCGGGGTCACAATAGATAGAAAGTTATTTTGGACGGTCCACTTAAATAACAGCAAGGAAAATATAAAAAATATCACCTACAAGATCAATGGATACCCAAAATCTGTTTGGGGACTGAGACCAGAAATCAGGAAAAAATACATTTCGATGTTATAGAACGATCAATCAGCTATGGTTCCCACGTTTGGTATACGGACTTGAAGACACAGAATGACAAGATTACTGAAATACAACGAAAGCCACTCATCAGTATAACACGCATATGACACTGCATCAAACATGTCACTGTGGACACTAGCTGGTACGGAGCCATTGTATATTAAACTTAAATACAACCAGAAATATTTTAGACTAATGAAGAAAGGGAAAACCACCGATTTCGACGGCGTGACAATTGGACCAGATGAAGTGGTAAATGATAAATACTCACTGATCGAACCTTGGAAATTGAGTTACCCCAACTGGAATTTCCATGGTAGTAGAGAATACGAAAATATTATCTATACTGATAGATCTAAAATGGACGGAAGAACTGGTGCCGCTTTTGTCTACTTCTAGAATGGAATAGAGAAGGAAACAGAATTATATAGATTGAGTAATATGTGCACGGTGTATAGAGCTGAAATGTACGCAATTGAGAAGGCCATTCAATTTATTAAAAGTAGAAAAATAGTGAATTCATACATCGCAAGTGATTCAAGGTCCTCACTGTATGCAATGAAAAGAATAAAAACAAAAATACAGAAGTTCAGAATATACAGAATTAACTTAGAGACACAGACATCAAACTTATATGAGTTCGTGCACATGCGGGAATAGAAGAAAATGAAAAGGCGGACTTCTACGCAAAGGAGGCTACGAAAAGGAACGGCATAGACTACAACCATCCATTCGATAGAAGGTACATAAAGAAGCTGTGTAAGAGAAAGATTCTGCAGAGATGGCAGGAGGACTGGACATTGTCTTCAAAAGGAAGAAAAACTTATAGCATATTCCCGACGGTATATGTTAAAAGAGTGGAAAGGAACTTCTGAACTTTTTCCTGAACCAAATACTTACGGGACACTGATCACTTGCAGAGCATCAAAACAAATATTTCGGAAAACCCCTGATATATGTTTTCTGTGGGTCAACCGAATGTGACGTACACCATCTGATGTATATAGGTGCGAATACTGGATGAGTATGAGAAATGAAATAAATTTGAAGAACGAGACAGTAAAACTACCAGCATTACTGAAACACAACGCCACAAGAAGTTTATAATTAAAATAATAGAAGAGGCTACAGCAAGATATATAGTCTGGAGTGAGGCGGTGGAAACAATATAACAAATGGAAGCGGCAAGTGACTCTGAATGTGAACCATAAAATATTAGCGACCCAAAACCTTTTGCTATCTTAGTGCGACGATAACCCGAATTTTCAAAGTTTCTTGGTTTCGAAATAATGTTGATTTCACTATAGATATTCACGTAACTATAGAATGTGATCGATGAATATATTATTAGCCGTATGCCTTTGTGTGTACGTCGAAAATGGGACACATGCATGTTGTGTATGTGTCGGAATTCACAGCCTTCGAACTATCTTAATTTCATATTCTGTATTTTTTTGCCTTTTTTTTGTTCTTCCAACTTTAAATTCCATTCTAAGTCTTACATTTTTTTGTGTTTTAATCTGTCAATTTTTGTTGTTAAATTTTTGTATGTTTAGAAGGTTTTATTTCAATTTCCAAGTTTTAATATTTTTGTTTTAATTTGTATATTTTTATATCCTTCATTTTGCTTTTAATCTTATATGTTAACTTTTTATTTATTTCAACGATAATTTTAAGTCAATGTTTTTTGTTTGTCACACAATTTCTTTTTGTTTACTTTGAAGTAGTTTTTATGTTTTTGTTGTTAACTTCGTTTAAGCTCAGTATATTGTCGAGAGAGTTGTTTGCTTTTATCGCTGTGAAATTGTGATCGCTGCGTCGAACCCACTGTGCCGTATGCCTGTAAAGGCGGGAAGACCGAACTTATTGATATTGTTGGAAAAAAAAAAGTAAAAAAAAATCTTTTCTCTGCAAGTGCGGAGCCCGTCAAAGCTCTGGGCCATGTGCTGCTGCAACTTCAACCCATCTCTGAGGAGAGGGGGAGAAGCTCTGAAGGCCGGACGAAATAATAAATAATACGGCGAATTCAAACATTTACATGATTTGATTTTTTTGCAGTCCCTCAGAGCTTCTAATCAAGTTATGAGAGTAGGTAAGTCTAGAACTCCTTAATACACCTGTATATGAAGGCGTCTTAGGTAAGTCAAGGAGCCATACATGACGTCAGAAATGAGCAACAGTTATTATCACCGCACATAATGAGGCTTTTTGGATCACGTGACATTTCCCTTTTTTCTTGAGGGATATACAAGGAAACCAATATGGCGACTTCCTGTGCGACTCATGAAAGAAATAAATCTAAATTAAAGAAACATAGAAATGAATCTTTTTTTTCCTTTTTAATGGGAGCCAGATATTTCGAAATGTTTTTTTAACTTCAAGTTATCGATCTGCCTGTTTTCCCTTCAAAAATGATTGATTAAAGCTGCGGAATTTCTTCAATGTAATTTATATGGGTCCATAATTAATTTCAAAACATCATGAACTATATAGATTGATGCAATTTGATAATATAAGACAATACGAAGACATTAATTCTCATTTTCGCGCTTGAGAAGATATAAATAAAAAGTTGAAATCAATGTTACTGCATGAATATCCAACTCAAAAGTGGGTCTGGCTCATTATTTTATATTTAATTTTCTGGGCTTCGTATCTCTAAGTGAACTCAATATTTCGAAAATCAAAAATTCAATTTAATTTTTAAAATTATTGGTGTGGCGGAAAACCCCACTAAATTTCCGCATTTCTACGTTAAAATCGGCAATTTTAACATTGATCTCTATGGGGATCATCTATTCTAGTGTATGTCAGAGTGATGCTGATGATGATTATGACGTCTATTCGAAAAGCCTCGTAATTATTCAAGAAAATAACGAATTACATTTGATTTTATATAGGACTTCATATGATTTATGAGAACAGAAAATGTGCGTAGAGGAAGTACATTGGCGTATTTTGTCTACGAATTTAATTTAAAGTACATCCCCTCAGAGAAAGACGAGCGGGAAAAAAGATGATTGTGAGTGAAGAAAGAACGTGTTTTTAATCTCTCACACGAGAAGTTTTAGGGTTGCCTTGTTAGGCGCACACACGCGGAGTAACAATAGCAGCGATGGAATGGTGTTTCTATTTCTTCCACTCAACTCTCGACGCAATATTATGTCAGAAACACTGAAAAGTTTAAATAATTTGGGGGGGGGGGGTGTCACCTTAAACTTCAACTTAATTTCCAGTGAGTTCAGAGCGTGTAAACAGCGCTTCGATTATTGATCATATTTGTCCCAACCCGGTCATTTTCTGCACACGAGGACAACTCAGACCTGGAGCTCAATTTATTGCCAATTTCGAACGACACAGCCTTTTTTTTAATACTCACCGAGAGATTGGTGAGCTAACCACTCGTTTTTCTGTTGTCATGTCGCCGTTTCTGTTGTACCCCGTGTCAGGAAAGTTTCCGATAAAAACGAACCCCCCGGGCATCGAACCAGCACTTCCTAGAGATAGAAGGACTCCGCACGCTGCTCATGACGTCCGCAAGTAGTCTATTTTCCCTCAGAATATCCAGGGAAAAAAATTCCGCTGCTTGTGTCCGTCCATCATCGTTGTGCGGAAAAAAACCGATCGGGCTAAGAATTGGTGATTTCTATGCCCCACATCCAATCACCATGCGGTATTTGTGAGCCAACCAGGAAGATTCTTCGCCAAAATATTAAGAATCGAAATATGATGCTGGGGTTCAAAATGTAGCAAACTTGTTAGGTAGTCTTAATGACGTTACAGAAATACTTGGAAATTCGTGCGAAGGCCTTCTATCTCTAGGAGGTGCTGACAGTGCCGTCTTAAGGCATGGGCCCACCCGGGCACGGCTCGGGGGCCTCAAGAGAAAAGGGGGGCCTCACAAAAATCGTTCTGGTTGAGATTTTCAAGAATTTGACTGGTAGGGCCTCAGAAAAGTCATCTGGCCCCGGGGGGCCCATGATGCACTTAAGACGGCCCTGGGTGCTGATCGAACTCGCGACACCTCTGAATATCCTTTGGTACTTTAGGTACTTTTGTACTTTACGTGTACTTACATACCACGTTCTGTAAACAGTGCGTTAAACTGTTAAGTTATCAAGTTGTAGGTTTATGATTTAAGTTGCGATTGGTAAAGTTGACAAGTGGAATAGAATGCAGTCTATTTTTTCCGATTAAGTAGGCACTATTCGCCTGCGTCAGTATGGGCGTGGCTTCGTAATATTCAATGGTCATCCTTGGTCATATACTCAACTAAATTACTTGTTACGTCGTACTTAACGCAAGGACGAATCTTAAAATGCTTGACTACTTGAAATTAAGTTGAAATTTTGTTGACAACTAAACTACTTAATCCGTGTAAATGAGCCTTAACTCTTGAATGCTAAGTCAAGCAACGTTAAAAATGCTGTGACAAGGCGTCAAGTCATCCATGGGGGGGGGGGGGGGAGTCATCCGGGAGCAGGGGGTAAAGACCACGTGTAAATTACAATTCTATAATATTAAAATGATAACTATGAATGCACAGCGGAATCCCATTTATGTGTCTTACATTTATACGACTTTAATATTTATATGACGTTTGGCTTCAATCGCGACTCATCCCTATACATTTTAATGTTGAGATACCTTGATCTCTCACTTATGCATCGGTGCAAGGGAATAAGGAAAAAATACGTTCGAGTGAGAAAAGGTCATAAGTAGGGTGATGATAAATCTCGTATTTCCCGGGACGGTCCCGGTTTTTTACAGTTTTTATGGCCGTCCTGACTTTTGCAAAAATGTTCGGGTTTTTCCCGTTTTTTAGACAAGGCCAACTTGAAATTTTATTCTTCATTAAAATCAAAAATTATTTTCCAATTCATAAATTATATTATGATAATTACAACTATAAATAAGAATATTGATCTCTTGTTTATCATGTGGTGAACGTTTTATTTCGTGGAATTCATTTTAATTTTCTGCAATTTCCAGTAGTGATTCATTTCCCACCTTTGGCAATTTTCCAGTGATTTAGTAATATTTGGCAACTTTGCTAACTGTTGATATCTTTTTTGGCGATATTTGGCAATGTCCCGTATTTTCCCGTATTTGGAAAACCAATTTCTCGGATTTCTTTCGAGGAAATATGGTCAGTCTGGAAATAAGTGAATAGCATCATTATGCAACATCTTTGACTGGGAGTGCGGAAAATCGTCTTATAACTGAGAGATCAAAGTATTTCATTTATGCGAAGAATAACTTCAAATATTCGACGTTTTTTCTTTTATTCAAACCCCAAATTTTTGTAAAACATTTTCATACACCGAACCCACGCAATTTTCGTAGCTTGTAAAACCGCGTCGCTGAAATAGTTAGTCAATCATATTGTGTCTGCAAGAGCCATAAACTTCAGCGTGATTTTTGACAGATACGAAAATAAACATTGAGCCGGCTATAATTGTTTTAGAATTGACATTCATGTGACAATAAATTTATTGCTTGTCTGTTGAATGTGGCGAAAAAAAAGAAGGATTTCAATTTTTTTGTTTGGAAATGCATTATACTAGAATTTTTTTTCTAATATACAGCGTTATTCCTTGAGGGCAAGAAAGTGCATTGAAAGAATTCGGAAACAAATGAAATTATTTAAAAATATTCAATTTTTGGAGTTTTTTTTTCTCAATATAGTCTGATACAGAGAAATTGAAAACGCAGTTAAAACCATTGAATAATTGTAATATTTTCTTCGAAGTATCTAGTAGGGGAGCCATTTTCTAAAAAGTTTTAGTTTTTTTGCATTCATACGACGTTTAAACGAGGATCCATCGTTTTTTTTAATAGTTCGCAATTCCATGTCTTTTGAATACGAGCCAAAAATCAGTCAGTTGAGAAAAATATTTCCTATTATTACATTTTCACTTATTTATTTATTTTTACTACGAAAGAAAAAAAGAAGCATAAAACAATTTACATAAACCGAATTCCAACCAAATTGTAAAATCCAGTTTTAAAATGATGTTGCGTTTTCATCTTTGCAAAAGTTAGTTATAAATGTTATGTAGAAACAGCTGCTGAAAAAGTACACATTAACAGACCATTATTTGGCTACATTTGAGTCGAAAACCTTTAATGAAAAATTACAGTATTCCTGTAATTTCTTTTTATAGAAAATTTCCTATTATTTAATAATTTAACGCATAATTGAATGTTTATTACTTTCTTTGCGTGGCTCATGACAATATGTCACCCGAGCTATTCAAAGTTCACGTAAGATGCGGTAATTGATTAGCATAATGTATTTTAATTTTCAAAATAAAAATATTTTTGAATTGTAAAGTAAGAAAGCAAGTAGTGCTGCCATCTCGTTTCTTGCTTATCAACGAATATCTCAAAATTATTATCAATTTTCACATTGAAATAAAAAAGTAATTGCTTATATACTAAGCATTTTCCTTCTGAAAACAGATAAGGAACTTTATCTAATGCATTTACATATCATGTATTTTAATCAATGCAAATTTGTATCCTATAACTTCGTTTTTCAAAGTCAAAACCAACAGGGATATCGTTGAAGTGATCTCAAGTGACATAATTATCGAGCTCAAATTTTGATTTAATATATTCATTTATTCATATTCCACGGCAAATAATGTCTGATAATTTATTCTTTTGTCAGGCGTTAACTGAGATAGTTATAATCAATTCAATTCTGAGTATAATGATACGTTATTTGTATGTATCACGAAAAAAAAAATCCCAAAAATATGGAATGTAAGATTAATTCCATATGTAAGATAAATTATTGCTTTCAATCCAAATTTTTAACGTGAAGATGAGAATCTTTTTTCTTAAACTTTTGCGCTCAAAAGTCTTTTGACAACCATAAACGTGTCCCACATATACAAGGGCCACATACAGTGCCGTCTTAACACATGGGCCCACCCGGGCACGGCCCGGGGGCCTCAAAAAATGAGATCCGGTTGAAATTTTCTAGAATTTGCAAGGTAGGGCCTCAGAAAAACATAGGCAGAGATAGACTTTGAAGTCTGGGGGGGGGGGCGGCACGATGATGATGATATCAATTCATCTATACAAATATGCATTAAATCAGTCTATTTCACCTTTGATGCTGGGGGGGGGGGTGGGGGCAATGCCCCCACGCCCTCCTTATCTCCACCCATGCAGAAAAACCACTTGGCCCGGGGGCCCATGATGCTCTGATGCTCTTAAGATGACCCTGGCCACATACAGTCCGCGTGCCATGCGTTGAGAGAGAGAGAAGATCCCTGCTCTAAACCTTTATTGTATATAGTGTCTCGAAAGTATGGAGAATATGTGTACTCTTTTATCAATAAAATATATCCAAAAATGTTTTAACACTCGATTAGAGAACCAATTAATATACGCCTTTGAAATAATTTTGACATGAATAACAAAATTCCACTTTTAGAGTTACAAGAAAAAATTTAAAAAGTTCGGTCTCAAAATTATAGAGAAAACATATGAAACAGAGCGATTTCCAAAAAAAGATGCTTAATCAAATTTTATAAAGTTGGATTACACATGGTCAGTACTTTGGCACAGTATATAAAGGACTGAAATAACTTTCACTCCTCATTTTAGCTGTAAAAATGCCACGGAATCATAGGCGGAGATTGACTTGGAAGTCTGGGGGGGGGGGCCCCCCACGATGATGATGATGATGATGATGTCAATTCATCTATATATATATACATTAGATCAGTCGACTCCCCGTTTGACTTTGAGGGGGGGGGGCAAACGTGCTCCCCCCGCCCAGGGCCGTCTTAAGAGTATCATGGGCCCCCGGGCCAATTGATTTTTCTGAGGCTCTACCAAACAAATTCTCGAAAATTTCAACCAGATCTCATTTTTGTGAGGCCCCTCTTCGCTTGAGGCCCCCGGGCCGTGCCCGAGTGGGCCCATGCCTTAAGACGGCACTGCCCACGCCCCTCCCGTATCTCCGCCCATGCACGGAATGTTCATTTTTCTTGTAAGGAAGTCTTGAAATTATGGTGTCTGGAAGTGAATGGATGAACTGTTTCACAAATATCCAAGGAAATTAATAGAAGTGAGTTAGTAATTTACAGTCTCAACAAGAAATGGTCATTGTATAGGAAAGAAACAAATTGGATGGCCAAGAAAAACAATAAAAAAATGGGGTAGGCTCTGTGCCAGTAAACACGGCCGCAAGTTTGACGTGGATACGTTCTTTGTGCCTTGGTCGCATGGTAGATATTTTCTTTTTTTCGAACTGAACACGGCCATTACCTCCTAGATACAGAACCTCTAGGAGGTACTGACACGGCCCAGTTCTATCGACTTTATAGCCAACTTTAACCATTGCCCCCGTCAAGGGGCGAGACCGTGTAGGAGAGAACTTTATTGAAGAATTAAATAGTTAGAGAGAGAGAGATTTGTCAGATTTGTCATTGAAATATCTACGCTACAGACGATATTATTATCATTTATTTGCGTTGCGAACTTCCCGAGATATAGCGTAAAACCATTTCGTTACGAATGAGGGCCACGGGCCTAGTACTCAAACCGGAAGAGGTATTAAAACCAGTGTGGTATCATTGGATTTTTCTTAACGACATCTATCGGCAGGCGCATAGGCGTACGCAGAATTTTCTCAAGGGGGGGGGGGTTTACGTTTTTCCCTCCAAAATAACACTATAATCTTGACTTGGGGGGACCCCCCCCCCTTTGCGTACGCCAATGGGCAGGCATCAATAACACTCTGATAGATTTTGAGCACTTTGTGCAACTTTTTTTTGCGAATGTGCAGTTAGTATCGTCAGATAATTTAAAAAAACGTATTCAAGTCAAAATGACAAAATTTTTGTTAATCGCAAATATTTTTGCTACGCCAAGTTTTACACCGCAACTATAATATCTCAAAGTACACAATGCCTCGAAGTATCCTATAAAGCGGTAACGCGTTGTGTCTCGCGAAATGTGTCCTTCTCCAAAACTTCATCTGCACCACAAACAAGCCCGATTATCATAGGTTTTTCAAGGACGAATGCGTAACAAATATTTTTTCTGATGAAAGAAAGTTCAACTTGGATGAGACTGATGGCTCTGGAACTATTACTGGCATGATTTGAGGCGTGAACCACGTTGTACCTTCAGTAGACAGAATGGAGGGACCCATAGGCGGAGATAGACTTGAAAGTCTGGAGGGCGCACATGATGATGATGTTGATGATGATGTCAATTCATATATGCGCAAATACATTAGATCCGTCGACTTTACCTTTCACACTGGGGGGGGGGGCATATCTCCGCCCATGGAGGGACAGTTTTGTGACATCTGTTATGGCAATGATTCTCAAACTTTTGTCACCTGTGGCTCCTTGCCCAATTCATGGTTCATCTGCGGCTCTCCAGAACAGTTTAGTAGATATTTTTACTTATAAAAGAACCACTTAAAAGTGCACATACATCAATAGTCACACAAATCAATATCTCCAGCTCCTGACAAATGTTGGAGACGCCTCTAGGAGTCGAGACGCAGATTTTGAGAAACACTGTGTTATGGTATTTGAGAAGGTTTTTCGTTCAATTCACAATCTGACCGCTTTGTGGGATACTTCGAATCGATGAGTACTTTGAGATATTACAGTTGATATACCGAAAAATACTTCACGTAGTGATAAGCTAAACAAGAAATTTGGACAAAGTTTCTGCATCCGAAACAAAAGTTGTCATTTCTTATATAATTCGGTGTGCTGAACAAAAAACTCGATCATGGAAAAGATAAATTAGTCACGGTTTCCTCTGAAATTGCACATTTAATACACATATAACAACACAATACAATTTAAACGTAACATACGCATACAGAAAACAAAATAAATATAAGAAAAAAAATAACACAAATAATATAGAAACTTCATCAATATACAGATGCAAAACATTAATACATAGTACATTTAGGTAATATGGAATTTCACTTTTATTTTTTTCGATTATTCCAATTTGAAACATACGTAAAAACCTGAAACTTGTATTTTTATAAAATTTGGTTGCCTTTGCATTCACAAGTGTATCGTATTTAAAAATAAACATTATAACAAAGAATAAAACATAAAAAAAAATCATTTTCGTGGGGTAATATGGAGTAGTCGGGTAATATGGAATGGGGGTTCAAAATAAAGAAAACTGATTCGAATCCGCGCTGAGCCAAGATAGCTGGAGAAGCAAAAATGAAACACGGAAAAAACTTGGAAAATGGCCCGAGAGCCAAGAGGAAAAGGCAGAACGAAAATGCTAAGAACGAAAGTTGCCATAATAAAAGTAATAGTCTATAATAATGAAAAATTAAAGGGCGCAGTGGCCCTTGTCATACTCGCCTAAAGTACCAAAGGATGTTTAGAGATGTCGCGAGTTCGATACCCGCTTCATCCTTGTCAGAAAACTTTACTGACACCGGGGTACAACAAAAGCGGCAACATGATCGCAGAAAAAATTGCTACCGCAGCGAGCCCCCCATCGAGAAGTTAGCGCACCAACCTCTCGATGAGTATAAAAAACATGCCTGGCGTTCGGAATCGGCAATAAATTGTAGGTCTCGGTCTAATTAGCCCTCGTGTGCAAAAAATGACCGTGGTGCGACAAAAATGATCAAATGAAAAATTAAATTTTACTGTTTGTGTTTTTAGTTGATGTTCTGGTGGTGTCAGTCTCTTAAAAGTCAGGAATGCGATCTTCCTATTCTGCCCCAAAACAGTCAAGGTGGGCCCACAGGAAACAGGACACGCATACATCATTTCTAGACATTTCCACTTCTATCTTACTGAACTTTCCATCTTGAAGAGATATTCTGGCCCAACTCAGATAATATTTATAGTATTCCCATATTGCCCGACACCATCTGTGAAAAAATAGTACATTTAGTTAATATGGAAAATATTACCGATTGAATTGTTCCATTCAATCGGAGAGAATCATTAGCTAAGAAATGAGCATAGCGCAATAAATTACAACACATGAGATGTTCATTATGATTAGTTTCAAATTATTGGGCACATTTCCAATTATTAATAAACACTTTTGAAAGCTTGCCTAAGTAAATTTCTGGAAGTGGAAAAACAAATATTCTCCTATAGCAGCCGTGATGATGGTGACAACCAAGTGACAATGACTCTATAGAAATGAATTACTTTTTTGGGTGAGATACTGATGAAGGAACTTCATACACTTCCGAAACGCATCTAGCCGTGGTTTCTTTTTGCAATTTTGGGTCTACACACGTTTTTTCCCCCAGCGTACTGACTCTATAGCAGTATTTCTCAATCGCTGGGCCGCGACCCGGTACCGGGCCCTGATATCATTTATACCGGGCCGCGAGTGATTAGCCGTTTAATTTTTCCTCATTCATTTTCCGTTGGTCGTGTGTCCGAACGGGCCTTCGACTCACAAAAATGAATGAAACCGGGCCGAGGGCTTAAAAAGGTTGAGAATCACTGCTCTATAGCAGCGGTTTTCAACCTTTTTTTGGCCATGGCCCCCTTTCAACCATTTCTCATTCCTGTGGCTCCCTTGCGACCATGATCAATTTCCTGCCCCCCCCCCCGTTTTCCCGTTAAAAGACAATTGTTCAAATATTATTTGAAGTATAAATATGTGTTTGAATTTAATTTATTTTTAATTTATGAAAATAACGAAAAAGCAAAATAAACATAATACAACACAGTGAAAAGAATATATAAGTTATTTTCAATCAATGTGTGTAAACATTGCGCTTTAAGACGGGAAAATGTCATCAAGTTACTGTCAGGATGAAGTTTGAATTATTTACAAATTATTTTTTCTTGGGTAAATTTGAATTTGGGTGGATCAAAATTTCAAACTAATCTGAAATTATAAATAATCAGATTTCAAATAAGAAAATTATCGGTTTATATATTGTAATTTCGAGACGGTGAGATTTACATTCATCGTGAAAATCTGTCTCGTTGAATGACAAGCTATCTCCAAGTGGCTTTTTGGTTCATAACATGACCTCTCTCTCCCACAGGCGAACGAAGCACCGTGTGAGTTGGCTTAAACACAACACAATATTTCACACTACTATATGCAATGTACAGGGTGCATAGGTAACAAGACGTATGGTATTTTAATGGCAAACCGCATTCATCCTACAGGAATACTTTCAATTAGAAAAATTATCCAAATAACGTGTATAGTACTTAGATATGCCATTCACGTTGCAAGGGGTTGTATAGTGATTCAAATAAAAATGTTAACTTTTTATACGGACACCATGTGCTTTAAAACCCAATTACAGAGTTGTTGCCCCGTCTCTTCTGATTTCAACAAAACCGTTTTATCTGCATTTAACGTTTTTTGGTTGGTTGTCTTCAAATAAATGTTACTGTCAATCACTGTCAATAAAGTGACACTGTATGCATATATACATTCATCTCGAAACCTTATAATTATTGATAAAACAAACTCATGACAAGGGCTCTGATTTTTATGACCTAAAGAAGAAACGTAGTAGCTAATAACTTATCAGCAACAACGTTTGATCTTTAGGTCATAAAAATCAGAACCCTACTTATGAGAAATTGGTTACACACACACACACACGCAAAAAAAAATCAGTGTTTCGTGAAACTCTTACAATTTTTGATATTTCAAGTGCTCAATTTCATCTTTCAACTACTCAGATCCTTATGCTCGGCATTGAAATATCCTGCCAACCAATCAAAAATCAATCAAATCTTTATGTTTATGTTACTTAAATAGGGGAAAAATTTTTGGTCACTCTTTTAATAAATTTCTTCATGGCCCCCTTATCAGCAACCATGGCTCCCCTTTTGCGATATTTTCCTCCATGGCCCCCTGGAATATCCTGGGGCCCCCCCCTCTGGGCCATATGGACCCCGGTTGAAAACCACTGCTCTATAGCATCATGGGGGGCAGTTTGAAGTTGTTTATCACAGTTCCACTTAGAGATCATCCCAAAGGCAGGGAAAACCTTGTATTCCACATTACCCGAATGTACTATACATAAAAAATAAATGCATAAGAACACAACACAAATACGTAGAAAAAACAAAAATGTATTACAGCATAATAGTTAATTTATCGGTGTCTGACACGTTCTTCGTTGTGCATTTTACGTGTACTGGAAACAAGGAGCATCTCTTACAACAGCGGTTCTCAACATTTTCTGACTAGCGGAGCCCTTTTTAACATATAATTTCTATGGCGGAGCCCTTTTTAGTATATAACTTATATGGGGTGGAACCCTTCAGATCTTTTTTTTTATTTATTAATCAAATTTACTGATTTGATACACCGTTCACTTTCCTCGAGCTGCTGCGGAGCCCCTGGGAAGTGCACACGGAGCACCGGTTGAGGACCGCTGTTTTATAACATTCCAACAGTCTCAAGTAAACAGTAACACCAACAATAAACAGCATCGAGGTTGACCAATTTCCCCGGTATTGTATATACATTATATACATCTTTATTTAATCCAGGGCTGGAAAAACCCCAGGCCCCAGTTCGCCATGGCGACCAGAAAATCTGTATTGGAGCCTAAAGTTTTGTATATGTGATTGCTAAATCAGAATTTAGGGATGGCTCAAAATTTTCTGATTTCATAATTAACATAGGAAGGAGCAGGCGGGTCTGGTGCTACGGAAGCTGGACCAGAATGGGAGTCGAATTCACCCTTTAACTGCTTCTTCTACATGCAAGGGGTGACGAAATTCCGTCTTGTCCCAGGTGACAAAGTATCTACACTCATGTCCATAAATTAAGGATAATGCCAGCTCCGGCAAATAAAGGTTCAGAAACAAAACAAACGTTACTTATTCATAAAGTCCATTTATTAAACAAAAGATAAAGAACAAAAACGATGGTGTACGTATGATACCATTCATAAAAACTACGATTTTTGCTCCCTAAAGCAATTGTAAAAAATATCTCCTTTACAAAAACTTACTATTACGTGGTTGGTATGATGGTTAATACATTGTATGCCTCCCATGCGATGAAATACAGTCCGTACAACGTCTAAGTATCAAATTATCGATCTGATCTTGGGGAAGATCACTCCACTCAGCAAGCAATGCTCTCCGAAGTTCCGGTACACATGTAGGACGTGGTTGCAACTCGTCGGCCAAGCATGTCCCACACATGCTCTATCGGATTCAAGTCAGGTGAGAATGCTGGCCATTCCATACGGGTTATAGTCTCAGATTCAAGGCATTTGTTTACGATGTTTGCTCGGTGAGGACGGGCGTTGTCATCCATAAACATAAAGTCTGCGCCCATGGCACCCCTAAACAAATGGACATGTTGTTCCAGAATGATGTCCCGATAAATTTGGGCTTTCATGGTTCCGGTTTGAACATGCAGGTCTGTTCTGGAACCCAGTATAATTCCACCCCAAACGAGCAATGCTGCACCACCGTAACGGTGTCGTTCAATGATGTTGTCTTGGTGGTAACGGGTACCTGGCGTTCTCCATATGAAAGTCCGACGTGAATCAGACTGCAAGCTAAACCTGGACTCGTCGGAAAACATCACACAAGCCCACTGTGACGATGTCCACATTGCATGTTCTCTACTCCAGGCTAATCGCTGCCGACAGTGAGTTGCCGTGAGCGGAACACATCTGACAGGCCTGCGAGCATATAGACCAATATCTCCCAAACGTCTGTACACGGTTTGTCTTGAAACTGTTGCACCCGTGACTGCAGATAGCTGACGAGACAGGTCGGATGCTGTGCTCCGTCTGCTTCTTTTGGCAGTTACTGCCAAATACCGGTCTTCATTCGGCGTTGTAACTCGGGGGCGACCTGTACTGTAATGTCTACTGACATTTCCGTTATCTTGGAATCGTTGCCAAAGCCTAGAGATGACACTTTGGGCAATTCCTCGGATACTTCCATCTGAGTACGTCCACATTCCAGGCGGCCGATAATTCTACCACGTAAAAAATCATCCACATGCGTCCTCTGTGTCATAACTGTTCGCTTATGGCACTGAGCGCCTTACAGAACTCATGTGAACAATTTTACTTCTTTGCCACCATTCCTTATATACCCCCCTCTTACACTCTCGTCATTGTGACGTACTATCGGCATCATCTGGTGGCTTCCTGAAATTTGCATATCATTCTTGTAGATGTGTGTGATAATTCTACAGGTGAAATTTTTACTTTAGATTCAGATTTCCAAGTGATTCTGAATTATCCTTAATTTATGGACATGAGTGTAGTTGCGGCTTGGGAAGGGGCCATCAATTCCTAGAAAGGTCGAAAAAGATTATTTAAAACACTTTTCTTGTGAAAAAACCACTCTTGGATCCTACGGAGTTGGCGCCTATATTTTTTTTCTAATTTGTCAAGCCCTGAATTTATTTACATTTTATGATACAGTGTATATTTCCCGCAAAATCAAATTACATTTCACTTATTTAAGATTTATTACGCTTATATATTGAGTCAGGTTTTAAAATTGAAAAAAAAAACCTGCTTTTTTAAGTTGCATAAATTTCTTAATAAAACTCGATTTAAATATTGTCACTTTTCCAAGTAGGCCTACGCAAGCCAAATGCAGTATAAACTTTTCTTAAATAAATTTTAAATATGATTGAAAAAAATAAAACATATGGTAAATTTTATTAATTTATTGATATGTCTAACAGAAAAAAAAATTCTTATACTACGCTTTATTGACTATAAGTATTAGAGGGCTGCAAAATACTGTATCTAGAATGTTTTTAAAGATTCTGAATAAATTATCATTGAAGAAAATGCTTAAAATGCATGAATTTATCAAAAATGTGTAACTATATTTAATATTGCTTACTTTTTCTGTCAGGAAACCGTGCGGAATTACGAGGAACTTGAACTTTTCCGTTTTTTCTTGTAATACAACATGTTCAACTAACCAAAGGTTATACTGTATATGCACAACCGAATGTGATCCACACAAACCATAAAATACTGTGGAACTGTCTATCTCAACATTCGTGGGGTTTTTTTCAGGGGAAAACAATGAGTTTATTTAAAGGGGCTCCAAACAAAGCTATTCTTATTTTGCAGAATCACAAAACCCCGTCTATAGAACATTTCTCCACCACCGTCATTTCTTCGTATTCCAATAATGCCCCCGTCCCACAAGAGTGGGCTAGGGGACCATTGGTAAGATAATTAAAGTTAAAGATAATAAAAGTCTTTTTCAGGATTCGCGGTCGTCTCGGGCCTCGGGGAAGCAATAATTTTTATGGCTTTCAATACAAAGGCAGCGGAACGAGCGTTTTCCTTTGTGAATAACCGAACAAGTAGGGATTGCTTCACGCCGGCTGTGGTTTTTGCGGTTATGTTCAACAAAGACTTTTATTATCTTTAGACTTTTATTAACTTTATTTATCTTACCAATGGTCCCCTAGCCCACTCTTGTGGGACGGAGGCTTTACGGATCGCCTATGGAACTGCTTCTGACAGCGTCCCTGTTTCACTGATGGCCATCCATTAAGCACAAAAGCTTTTACCAAAGCCCTGACCAGCGGCGTCAAAAAGAATGTAGTTTTCATTTTAGGGAGACAGCAGAGGCCCCTGTACATATAAGGATGCCTCCAGGTGACATATTCCCCATATTAACGACACGCCGTACACTCCCCGTCCTTCTAATTAGGGCCCGTTCAAGTATTACGTAAGCAAATTTTCAGCCATTTTTGACCCCCTCCCTCCCTTGTCAGCAAAATTTCGTCATCACTGCCCCCCCCCACCTCCTAACGCATATTGGTGGGATCAGAAACGTACGCGGGAGGGGGGCATATGGGGCTCGTGCGCCTCCCTCCCCCCCAGACGAAAAAAAAACACATTTTTCAACGTAAAAAATATTTAAAAAAAAATTAAAATTTCGAAAAAAGTACCTTTATATGTTATTATAATCGATTTCTGTTAATTTCAATGCTATTTGAAGGGTGAGAACTCAGAATTTCTAAGAAATTCATTGCGACCCATCCTTTAAGCCATATATAGTAAACTCTTGACCCGCGGACCAAATGTGGCCCTGAAGTTTATCTGATTGTCCCTTGTCCCCCCAAACCTAATTTTATAAAAATGAACTAAGCGGCACATTTACAAATCGCTTAAATGACCAGTGGCAAAATTCCAGAGCATTTAAGTGGCCCGTGGCACATTTTCAGGTCACTGAAGTAGGTTTCAAAGATCGCTTTCACATTCAAAGATCACCTAAGTAACCCGCGACACAGTTACAGAACACTTAAACGATCCGTGGCACATTTAGAGATCCCTTGAGTGACATGTGGCACAGTTTTAGAGCACTTAAGCGGCCCCCAGTGCGGTTACCCGCGGAACATTCCCAGATTACGTAAGTGATCCGTAGCATAATTAAGAATCACTTGAGTGATGCGTGGCACAGTTCCAGAGCACTTAAGCGCAAACATAATAGTTGCACTCCATGCCCAACTATTATCTGCTTTGCTCAGATATGGAAACTTTTTCAAAAAAGTGAAAAGTTACGGTTTTTTTTTTTTCAAATCTTCAGAAGAACAATATCAATATCAACAATACTCAGGATTTAAGGAACGGTGATGAAATGCGAATTAGTTATTTAAGTAATTTATAATATTGTTTTGAAAAATTTAATATTGTGGCTAATTTTTCTCAAGAATTATTATTATATAACAAACAAAATGCAATTGAAACCATTGAATTTTTGTGATATTTTCTGTGAGGTCTATGATGGGAGGGGAGGGGGGGGGGTCATTTTCAAAGAAGTTTCAATTGTACGATTTTCACCCTTATACGACGTTTTGACGTGGCCTCTTGAACGTTGTTCAAACGAGGTTCCATTTGTGGCAACGAATCTGTAGCATGGGAGAATCTGGTGGAGGCACAGAATGCAAAGGAACAATTTAATACTTCCGAATCTTTGAAGGAAGACCCTCATAAAAATCCTCATGTAGGTCTTCAGAGTTTTGGGAATACCAATTCCCAGGAAGTCATCTTGACCGTTGTTGTCTAAAGACTTGTGTGCGAGAATAGGAAGAAAGAAAGAAAGGAGTCAACCCGAATATTGTTTGTCTCCTCGATTATCCAATATTTTCTCTGAATTATTTTAGAGTACCCGTTCTCAACAAAAATAAAAATAAAAAATGGTTTCAGGTGAAACAGTAACAAGAAAATTTTTCCAGCTACCAGGGTTCCGGGATTTTGGGGTTCCGTCCCTTTCGATTCCGCGGAACCCTAAAAAAAGCTCTCATGGAACCCAAGGGTTCCGTGGAACACCGGTTGGAAAACCCTGCTGTAGGGGACTTATCAATAGGTAGAATGTTAGTTTAGGTGCCCAATAACTATCGAAAGATTTTTTCCGCTTTTGGCGCTCCGAATAAGATGCCATTAAGAATATTTCATATCTTCATAAAGGGTGGTTGATTACGTAAGCATCATCCAAACCCCCCTCCCCCCCTTGTCATCAAAAGTCAGCAAATCGGAACCCCCCCTCCCCCAAAGATGCTGACGTAATACTTGAATGACCCCTTAGTAAAGTGTGTGTGGTGCTTGTATTCAGAAAACCTGAATTGAAGCAGCCGAAATTTAACCCTATTGGAATGCTCTTTGTCAGCTGCGGAGGGTGCGGTCGCCTTTATAGTGAAAAGAAAAGAAAAAAAAGACTCAAATACATGAAATAAAAATTTTTTCAAACGTTTCGAAGAATTTTGGAAACTGATTTTTTCCATTTTCTCTTCCCGTCTCCTTTCTCCCAACAATTTCCGCCCTCGGTATGCCCTCCTAAGGGTGGAATTGACAGGGCTCCAGCCCTGGGGGTCTTGGCCGTAGCGAACTTCCTCTGGTCACCGGTGCATACTTTTTCAGAGAGAATGCTCCCTTGAAAGGGTTATGCTAAAAAAAGGAGGGGGGGGGGTTCATCCCCCCCTCCTCTTCTCATTTTGCAAAATGAGTAACTGTCAAAGATTTTAAGAAATGTGCAAAATAAGTGAATTTTTTTTGTTGGAGGCCACCCATGTGGCTCAGGATCCTGGAGCATTGTCCCAGTTGCCCCAGCCTAGTTACGAGTCTAGGACAATTACCATCATTTTTAGTTTTTCATGCTATGAATCTATTATAGAAGGACCCAAGAAAAGTCTGGCTTCGGGGGCCCGCTAAAGATCCTAGGTTAGAAGCCCCAGTATGTGGGGGGTATGGGACAGAGCCTGGGCTACGTCTGGCCGTCAGTATGTGGGGCGGCCATGGCCCTGCTTATAGCTCGCTGAGCGCCCTCCCTTCCTCAGTCAACACGCCACTAGATGTCACGGACGGGCTGTAACTAGGAGTGAAGATAATTTTATTGTCAGTCGGGGGGGGGGGGAAGCATCGAAATGCCTCCTCGAGATCGACTGAGATGCCGCAAGATATTTAAAATTTCAGAGTGCTGCGAACGTAAACAGGGTATGTATAACCCCCTCTTTGCGGTCACCGGCGGGACAAAAAGAAATTCGTCCGTAAAAAAAGAAGTGACCGTGAAAGGAGGAACCAGGGCCGTGCCAAAAATTTCGTTCGGGGGGGGGGGACCAAAGTGATAGAACAATAGATTTGGCCATCTTCTTCCCATTTTTCGGTCATTTTCTCACATTTCGGGGAGGACCAGACACCCAAGTCCCCCCTACCCTTGGGAGGAACCCTTTTAAAATTATTGAGAATAATTCTTCATTTTGAAATAAACACAATTTTGAATAACATAAGTAAGAAATACTGCATACTTTTTAGAAATTCCCCAATTTAATTTAAATTTACAATGGAACATAGAAAAAATTACAGTAATTTCCGATAAATAAGTTGCATCCTGAAAAATAGCCTGAAATAAAGGTTTTTGTGGAAAAATCGCCACTTTGTACACGTGACAACTTCGTATAAAGGCCGAAACACACTGTACTGACGTGAGGTGATTATTCCGAGTCTAGGTGTGGAAAACGTATCCATGCGGTTTTTTTTTGTTTTTATGGGAGGGGGTGGGGGGAGGTTTAGCCGTCTCTCCAAAATTATTAAGGGGGAGGGGTCCTATTTGCCCAATGCACGTTTACGCCTATGACGGGTTCCAAGCACTTCCCTGTCAAAAATCTGGTTCCTCGCGAAAGATCGCAGTCCAAAAGCCAGGTCCAACGATGTGTAACTCGGAGACAGGATCATATTAGTCGTGGAGGGAAGAATACGTAATTTTTTACCCTCACCACTGAAAAAATCGATCGAAATGGTATTTTTCGTCCCCCCCCCAGAATTAGTAGCCCCCTCAAGATTTCCGCCTGTGAAAACTGCCTTCTACCCTAGTTCCGGCCCTGGCTATCTAAGTGCTGGGGTACTGGAAAAAAGGCTGCAACTGGGGAGGGTCAAGTGTCCAGGGTGCCAGAGGAGGGGGTCGCGAAATTTCCCCCTCTAACCTCCCTTCAGCATTACTGGAAATATTTAAAATTTCTAAGAGTGCTGCAAACGTAAATAGTTTGGGAATCCCTGATTTGTAAGGAGGAAATTTCATATTCCTTAGTACACTGCTCAAAACAATTAGGGGAGCAAGCAAAAAAGTGAAGAAAACCGTGCGAGACAGCCACGTATTGGCATACAATGGATAGTACACGCGTATCAATGCGCAATACAGAAAAAAGACGTAAAAAAATTTGGAATTAAGCTTTAATTCTTTTAAAATATGGAAAAAACGTGAAAAGATGATTTAGGGCAACAATTTGGTTACATGTAAACGATAAAAAAAAGTACTGTTTAGACATGATGCATGACTTTAATAGGGCGTGTGGTCTCCTCGAACAGCTAAGACTGCTGCACACCTGTTTGCCATGGATGCGATGAGGTTATCGATCAGACTTTGGGGAATACTGTTCCACTCCTCAAGAAGTGCAATCTGCAAGTCTCGGACAATAACAGGCGGCCTTGGTCGCGCAGCAATGCGTCGTCCGAGCATGTCCCAAACATGCTCGATTGGATTCAGGTCAGGAGAGCACGCTGGCCATTCCATCCGCTGTATTGTTTCAGCTTCAAGCATGTTCTCCACCAGACGAGCTCTATGCGGTCGGGCATTATCATCCTGGAAAACAAAGGAATCTCCAATGGCTCCAGCGTAAGGGATGACATGAGGTCGCAGTATCTCGTCTGCATACCTTCGGGCCGTCAAAGTGCCATTCCGAATGATATGCAGGTCCGCTGATTCCACCCCATACCATCCAACCAGCTCGTCTGTATTGTGACCTTTCACGAACGAATGCGGGGTTATTTCGAGTGCCCCTGTCCCTCCATACCAGAACACGTCGGGTGTCACACTCCAGACTGAATCGGGACTCGTCTGTAAACAGCACTTGGCTCCAATCATGTTGCTCCCAATCTCGATGTTCAGCAGCCCATCTTCTTCGGGCCGCACGGTGGCGTGGGATCAACGGAATGCAGACCATTGGCCTACGTGCATAGAGCCCTCCCTCATGAAGCCGATTACGTACTGTTTGGCTGGACACCCTTCGTCCTGTTGCCAAGAGCAACCGTCTTTGCAGCTGCGTAGCATTCTCTGTTCTGTTTCGACGGGCTGTTAACCGTATATACCGGTCATCAGTTGCTGTAGTGGCGCGTGGCCGACCTTGCCCTGGTCGTCGTCCAACATTTTCTGTTTCTTGGAATCGATTCCACAGCCTTGCAGCAACACTTTTGGCGACTCCAACAGCGTCCGCGACACTACGTTGTGTTTGCCCGGATTCCAGTCTGCCTATAACACGCCATGCCATGGATCCCGGTAAATCACGTTGTTGAGACATTCTCAAGTCACCTTGTCTCAAAAAAAAAATACTGCGCAATCGAATTTCACAGTTACGGCAGTAAAACAGACGTTTCTGCAACATCCCGATTTCTGCCCTTATCTCCTTTTTCTGGTTTTTGACGTCATGAACTTTGATTTGCATATGAAGTTTTCTTCTTTCGTTTCCTGCTAGGCTTTAATTTATGGATGATTCATTTTATGTTACTTATCGGTATACATCTTTGCGTAATTTTGTTAAAACCATGTGCTCCCCTAATTGTTTTGAGCAGTGTATTAGAATACAATGGTATCCGGCTCACAGGAGCTTTGAAATTTTTCATTCATTTCTTTTTTTTTTTTTAATGTTAGTTTTATTTTACTATTATTTATTTGATTCCTTATCATAGGCACCGGAACCTAGGAGCGGAGGATATTTGAGCCCCCACCCCGAATAAATTTTGTAAGGGGGCTGAGCCTCTCCCCAATAATTTTTGGTAATTTTTGATTTTATTGGTCCCCAATAAAATCAATGCAATGCATCCTCTGTTTCCTGCTTATGCGCTTTGGTCCCGTATATACGGGATGGCCAGCAACATCCAGCGCCCCCCCCCCCACAATGTTAATTTCTTCATGTCGGCGCCTCTGTGAAGACTCGAAAAATTTTACGAACCTTCGAACCTGTTAATAATCTTATTCGTTGTTCACTTTACCTCCTACTTGTTTTTTGTTGTCTCATGTTCCTTTCCCCTAGGGTCAACAAAAGAAGAGATGCTCTTGAGTTTACCGACAGTTCAAGCACGAGAAAGCATTCCCCCCCCCCCAGATATCTCTAGAGGTGCCTTCAGGCAGCAACAATTGGCAGCACTCTGTGAGGATGCAATTTTGGATGGATGCCGAGTTGATTGCGAGATAAGACTACTATTGTCAAACAACAAGTGGATTCAGATTCTGAAGAAAAGTAAAAAAAAAAAATTTCGAGGAAATGATCTTTACTATTTAGAGAAATTTTTTGTCAAGAAGGTTTTTCTGAGCCAAGTGTGAGAAACAAATCCACTCGAATTTTCTTTTTTTTGGGGGGGGGGGGGTCGGGCCCATGGGCCGGATACAAGTTTATGCCTATGAAGGGCTATAGCCTTTATGGTGAGAGAGAGCTTTCTTTTCTTGAATTCATTTGGGAGTTCTTTCGTTGATTACAATAGCACCCTTGCATTGATTGCAACGATGGTGAGTAATGCAAAAAATATTATCTAGGCCATCTATTTGAAATTTTATCAGTAGAATATGGAACGCCCATTTAATCTGCAACATCCACGGCATCTTCGAAAGATCTTCTGAAAAAGATCTTACGTAGTACATACACCAATCTGACTCATTCATAGATTTTTCTCTCATCGGTAGAAACATCTTCAAACATTTATGTAAACGTTTGATCTTATTTTCTTCAACATAATAGCCGTATTGTACATATTTTACTAGTTTATTTCATGATACTTTGTACTACTAATTAAGTCGATTTTGTATTATGATTATTTGTGTGATTTCAATTTATATATATTTTTTTCCATCAAAATTTTGTATCAGTTTTTAATTTCCTCATGATTATAACCCCTGTATTGGCAGCCATTTGCCTCTTGGGTAATGCTTTTTTTGAGTATGTAACTGTTATTTAATAAAATAAGTTGAAATTGAAATTGAAAATTGAGAGAAGTTGTCATGCAAGAGTAAATTTACACCAGGACGCTCTAGGGAGGGGGGGGGGGTTATTAAAACACCCCAGTGGCTATAATCAGAAGAGGGAGTTTCGCGTCTGACCAGCACCTCCTAGAGATAGAAGGCCTCCGTAGTCTGCTTGTGCTTGTGACGTCAGTAAGTAGTCTATTTTCCTTCAGAATATTCAGGGGGGAAAAAAATTCTCATCGTTGTGAGGAAAAGAAATGATCGGGCTCAGAATTGGCGATTTCTATGCCCCACATCCAATCACTATGCGGTATTTGTGAGCCAATCAAAAAGATTCTACGCCAAAATAAGAAGAAACGAAATAGGATGCTGTGTTTCAAAATGTGGCAAACTTGCTAGGTAGTCTGAATGACGTTTATGGCAAACCGCGCAGAGGCTTTCTACCTCTAGGAGGTGCTGGTCTGACGCGTTCCTTTTATTTAAGATGACCTTAGAAGCAGCTGCACTGGGTTATACCCATTTTAAAAATAGGAAAGTTAGAAAATTCGTGATATATATTAGGGTGTGGGGGGGGGGCGAAACAACTCCTTGCAAGTGCTCGTGGGTTAAAGGGTTAACTAGTCCACCACTGAGAGGTTGCTGTTAGTGCAGAATGTGAAGCCTTTTTGCAAAAGCAAATCTCTTTGCTTTAAAACTAATTTTCAATGAAATGGTTTTTTTTGGTGAAAAATGAAAAGAACCTAGCTCTCAAATTGTTTGAAGGGATTGAGATTGGCAAACTAGATTTTTCTGTAGGGAAGTAAATTTTTCTAAAGAATTTTTTCTTAAATTACATTATTTCTAATAATATTGTGGAATATTTTACGCTGCAACAATTCTTCTAATAAATGAGAATACTATAGTGCAGCGGTTCTCAACCGGAGCTCCGTGTGCACTCCCCAAAGGGCTCCGCGACCGCTCGAGAAAAAAACAAAAAAACAATAAATTTGAATTTTTTTTAAAGTAATATAAATAAATCAGTAACTTTGATGAATAAATAAAAAATAGGCCTACGTGGCTCCGCCATACAAATTATAGACCAGAAAGGGCTTCGCGAGTCAAAAAAGATTGAGAACCGCTGCTATAGTGTAATATATATGTTACGGTAAATGTGATAAATCCGGTTTTTATATATAATAATCGGTTATTATGAATAATTTCCGAGTTTTTTGGTACGTTTGATAAATTTCCCTAAATTTATCACTTCTACCGGTGACTATCCATAGTATCCAAGCGTCGTTGGTAAATTTGTTAAATTTCCCTGAATTAGCCACCATTACCGGCGATTATGCATAGTACCCAAGCGTCATTGGTATATTTAGTAAATACTAAAATTTATCACTTTTACCGGTGTTTATGCTTAATACCTAAGTGCCGCGTCGTTGGTAAACATGATAAATCTTTCTGTATGATATACTATACATGATAATTCATACATGTATTGATCATTATATCGGGGGTCCAACTATATTCATCACAAATAAATTTGGAATTTTCTCATATTCATCAAATGCACAAATTAGGCTAGGGTATTATGCATAATCACAGATAAAGGCGATAAATTTCAAGTATTCATCAAATTTACCAACGACGCTTTGGTATTATGCATATTCGCCGGTAAAAGTGATAAATTTATCAAACTGACCAAGCCGATTGGTAAGTATGCATAATAACCGATTTACCCCATTTACCGTAACATGTATATTATATATACATACAGAGTGATTCAAAACTGAACGTAAAAACTTTTAGGGGAGGTAGAAAACACAAAAACAAAACAGAATCACAAACAAATGTATGACCGGCAACCCCCAACCTGATCAGCTGGAGAATAAACGAAGATGAAGAAATAACAAGCCAATAATGGGTGGAAAAACAAAACTCTTTATTTAGCGATACTTTACACATGAACAGTACGTTCACACGTTAAATTTCACCATAAGTGCTCAAAGTTCTTACCATTCACAGTTATGTACGCTTCACAACAGCGACGCATTGATTGTCGGACTCTTTCAATCAAAAATACCCGGCATTTCGTGGACGTTTGCAGCTGCGACGAGGTCGGCGTGCCCTCAAGCGTGCATAACTGTGGATGGTAAAAACTTTGAGCACTAGTTGTGAAACTGAACGTGGTACTGGCCTCGTGTAAAGTATCGCTACATTACATAAAGACATAAAGAGTTTTTCCACCAATTATTGGTTTCTCATTTCTGTATCTTCGTTTATCCTTCAGCTGATCAGGTAGGAGTTTCCGGTCACACATTCTTACGTGATTCTGTTTTGTATTTGTGTTTTCCACCTTTCCTGAAAGTTTATACGTTGAGTTTTGAGTCACCCTGTATATATATTGTGTTTAATTTATTAAGCACACCCATTAATGAACCATTTACCACCGAGATACATTTACTCCCCCTTCAGACTCTGTTTTGGAGTCGAACCCTTCGGTGAGAAGAGAACAAATTATTTCATTGCTCAATTGTTTAACCGCAACTCTCATTCCCGCTTTCCCGGGATTGAGAGTAACCCGGGAAATGGCAATCCCTAATGAGGACGTCTAGTAATGCTATTATCTATCCTCTTGCCACCTACCCCGACTCTTCAGTATGGTTGCGTTACTAAACTCAGCCAGAAATTTCGTTTCAAAGCTTATTCCAGCCGGTTTCCCAGACGACAAAGATAGCTAGAATTTTCAACAACCATTATAAATCAAGGAAGAATAAAAATTTTGTCTCTGGTTATTATATGGTCATTATATTTGTGTGTATAATATGGCAAGTGTGAGATAACAGATAAGATGACTGAGGCCCCCCTCCAATTGCTTTTAAAATGTACTTCCATCCTAATAATGCGTAGATTCTCCCGTCTTAACGAAATCCCGAAATTTTTCTCCAACTCCCAACCCCATCTCGTCTGTAATCACCACAAAATTTGTTAATCGAAACAGTACGCAATTGTCAGGGGAAAATATGTTGTAAACATTTTTGTTTGTTCTTTTTTTCTTTCTTCTTTTTTGACACAAAATAAAGTGTTCCAAACTCCACCTCGAAGCTGGGCTGGAAGAGGTCTCAGAAACGGGATAAGTCCAGTGGCAAAGTTCTGGCGTTCATTCATTCATTCATGTCTCTGGTTATTAAAATTTCACGTTTTTAACTGATAAAAATTCAAATGCGCATCGAACGAACTCAATTGTAAAAATTTTACCGAAATTTTTAGACTTGGGGGAAAAAAAAGGATTTTTGTTTGGCTGGGATTACATTATAAAAGTTTGGTAAAGTTCTTTGATAAAACTCGAAATATGCAACCAATAAGCGTATCGGTTACATTCGAGTGAACGTGGCCAAAAGGCTTATTGGTTGGTTCTTTCGAATTTTGTAAAAGATCTTTATCAGACTTTTATTGTGTAATCCTGGCCTTTGATATATGTTTTTAAACCGGGATTACACTATAAAAGTTTTATCAAATATCTTTCGCAAAACTTGAAATAAAACAACAAATAGTTCTAATGGAATGTAACCGATACGCTTATTGGTTGCATTTTGAAGTTATATGAAAGGACTTTCTACAACTTTTATAGCTTAAAATACTGGCCTTAGGCCAGAATTATACTATAAAAGTTCTTTTATAAAACATGGAAAGTTTAACCAATAAGTTTATTGGATACATTTGCTCGAATGTAACCTATGAGCTTTATTAGTTGGATTTTTTAAGTTTTATAAGAGATTTTATCAAACTTTTATAGTGTAATACCGGCATTAGGTCGAGATTACACTGCAAAAGTTTTATTAAAGTTCTTTTATAAAACTTTAAAAATGCAACCAATGAGTTTATCTGTTGTCTTCGCTGTAGAGTAACCGATATCCGCATTGATGCATGCGTGGGAAAAATTTGCTCAAAAGGGAAAACCAAGTGATGTTTTTCGAATATGTATTATTTGAAGTTACACACCCGACCGGGCATGTAAACTATTTTAGGTTTGTCCCGTCCTGGTCCACAAACTATAGACTTATCTATAAAAATGTTAGTTTAGGTTCCCACAAATTAGGGAAGGTTTTTCTCGTTAACTTATTTGAGCCAATAACCGTGGTTATTGGTTGCATTTTCAAGTTTTATTAAAGTTTTTTTTATAAAACATGAAAAATGCAACCAATAAGCGTATTGGTTGGTATATATTTTCATAAAACTTGAAAAAAAACAAACCAATAAGGCTATTGGTTACATTCGTACATTGTAACATTTCGGCCTATTGGTTGTTTTTTTCAAGTTTTATGAAAGATCTTTTATCAAACTTTTATAGTGTGATCACGGCCTTATAAATATATCCGCTTTCAAAATTTATATTCTCACAAAATTGAAGAACTTTTCAATTTTCAAATAAACTCGGAGTTCATAAGTTATCAAACTGGGAAATATGTAATGCAGTAACGATCGAGAAACAATTATTCATACGCAAACAATTATTTCGAATTGCTTATATATATATATATATACATCGACAGTGTACACAATGAAATATTTACTTTGGTACACCGTAGGCCGGATTTATTTTGAAGCTCATTTTCAATTCAAAATATGCGGATCCCTCTCTCCCGAGAATAACTTACTGGTATTTGCCGTGTAGAATATATTGGCTGAATTTGAATGTGGATGTCTCTCGTATCAGCGCTAGTACAGTATATCCCCCTAAACTAAATATTCCGTTTCGTTTCGTAAATTTGAAAATAAACCGTTTCGAATGTATTTACGTATGATTCTGAATGGAGAGAGTTTTCGGTAAAATTTACTTCGGTATTGTATGTAGAAGAGTAGCAAAAATCGATCGGAGAGCTTGGAGTTCTTCGCGTAACACCCACCAAAGAAAGATAGTCGGAATGGTATGACGTCAATGTTATCTATCGATTAGAGCTAACGTTAAAGTATGTCATCAAGATACTTTTAATACACGACAACCTGATATTCATATGCAAAATGACACGTGCAATTGGGAACCGTTTAAGGGAAAAATTCCAGATGAAAGGCTTAAAAGGATGGTTGATTGCGATGGGATTAAAATGAAATATTAACTCATAAACAAGCGATTCTTTGAGGAAACTCTATTCTGGAAGTGGTTGAATGACCAAAATACTTTGTTGAATTCTTTAAAAGTTTTCAGATTACTAAAACCACTTATTTTTGTACTTGGTACGTCTTAAGACCTAAAAACACGTTTAACTTCATCAAACTAAGTATTTGAAAGCTGCGAAAAGTAATGAAAGTTCGGAGTTTGCTGACAAGGATAAATATATAAACACATGTTCTTAGTCGTTTAACCCCTTTACGACCAGGGACGTAATATTGCGTCCAAACGCGAGTGGAATAAATTCAATCTAGCTGACTGTTTCTCCAATCTATTTTTTCCTCACCACGAAGGTTTGTTGTAACCCTATGAAACAAAGTTGTGCGTGCTTTCCCATTCTCTGTTCTCCCACCATCATCGTGATATCTCAACGAGATATCGTGCAACGGAAATAACGATGGTGGCGGCTCTTCTCAGTTCCCCCCCCTTCGTTCTCCATGACATTCCCCCCCCCATACATATAATGTGTGTATCTTTCTCAGAACTAATCCTTCTATTATATACTGTACATAGAAGTGAAAAAGAGAACACAAAAAAAGCAAGTTTGTAGTTGAGGGCGAACAAGCAAGGCACTGTACTAATACTCTCTTATCCAATTACCACTTTACTGTTCCTTCCCACCCTTATTTCTTTTTTTCCTTTCCCTTTCTTCCTTTTTTTTTAACGAGGAACAAGGCTACCACATTTATCGCCTATACGTCTAATACAGATCATTCAAATTTATCGCCAAAAGCTTGTATGCAAAGGGGCGGAGGTTAAGGAATCATATTCGTTATCATCAAGCATTCTCATGCTACTGCTAGATGTAAACTTCTTTGTAGATGCCACCTCCAATTTTTCTATTTTCCTTTCTATCTGATACCTTTTCCATTCAGTTAACTCTGATTCAGTAAATCTGATTTTGTATGTTTGTTATATATTTTTTTCTTTTTTGACTCAAAATAAAGTGTTCCGGACTCTGCGACGAAGCTGGGCTGGAAGCGATCTCGGCAACGGGATAAGTTCAGTGGCAAAGTTCTGGCGTTCATTCATTCAGTTAATTCTGATCTCATGTCTTCATCTTGTAATGGAGAGTGTCTTCTTAGACACTGAACATTTCAATTAATACCAATTCAGAACACTAGTGGGTCCATCTGTTGTCTTGTCTTCTAGCAATAAGTCCAATTCATTTCCATATTTCAGATGTTTTTATTCTAATTTTTCTCTTCTTTGTTTGACTTTTTATCCGTTTTGCCCCTTTTCTCTTTTTGCAATGCCTAACATACATATTTTTCTGCTGTTTTGCACCGTCTGCAGCTATTTATTTGCAAGTATCTGTGTTTCAGCTTCATAAGTAAACACTGGTTGCCTGCGTTTCTTTTCAGACATGCTAGCATATTACTTTTGGAATCTCACTGTTTTTGTGCCAAAAATACTCCATCCAATCTAGATTATTCTATTTATTTCATACATGATGTTATTGTCCATAGATATTTCTTATCCCCGATATATGTAGTACTTTGTATTTCTTCCACGTCTATGTTATCCTGGTCTAGAGGCTTGCCAAAGATTCTAGCCAATAGGCCTGGATCTATGACTTTTGTCTTTTGCAAGTGCATTTTTGAACATATTTGAGTGCTAGCTATTTCTTTTAATCCATTTTTGACTGACGTTTCATTTGCGCAAAGCTTTGTGAATTTTTTTTTTCAATTAATTTTCATACAAATTTTTCTATGAAATTAACATTTTGGGAATTAAAAGATTTGTTTACAAAAAATTTTAATATTTTATGACTTCTAAAAAAGGAAATTTTTGAAAATGTTATCCTAATTTTCTATCTGGAAATTTTTTTTCCCATGACCTTGAACAGAAATAAATATTTCAACAATGGAAAAAAATAGTTTTTCTTAATTTGTTTTCGTCAAATGATACATGAGGTCTCCCGAAATCATAACTACTAATTATTTTCATTCAATCAAGTTTAAATTAATTTACGTATTAATCAAAAATTTAATGAATTGGAAATTTATATTAATTACACCAAAAAAAAAAACATGCTAAATTTATTTAAAATTTTTTGAAACTTCTTAAATATGTTATTTAAGCAACAAGTTATCATACATAAAAAAATGATGCGATTTGGTTATTTGGTGAAGCGGTCAAAAATGTGTTAATTCATCAGAGTTATTGTTGATAATAACAATATCATACGTTAACTGTAAACGTGATTGGTTTAGAACTTCTGCCACTTAATATATTTTATCATTAATATCATAAAGTACACGGCATTATTTTCAGTATACAAGCCCCAATCCACTCGAATCCTTCTAATCTCTTTGTGTTATACATTACAGTCACGCTTCGACAGGAAATTAACCGAATTTCCTACCCGTATTCCGCCAGGCAAGCAATAACCTACTTGAAGCTAAAATACTCGTGTAATACCGTAATACTAGTAGGCGTCGAACGAGCGTTGAACAGACGCTGTTCGGTTAGTTC
Source organism: Pholcus phalangioides (assembly GCF_987345545.1). Classification (NCBI taxonomy): domain Eukaryota; kingdom Metazoa; phylum Arthropoda; class Arachnida; order Araneae; family Pholcidae; genus Pholcus; species Pholcus phalangioides. The sequence goes on from NW_028301619.1 coordinate 1,200,747, forward strand.
AAGTAATAATTTAGTCGTTATTACCCGAATCGGTTACGAAGTTGGGATGAGTTAAGCTTAGTAACAAACTACCTATGAAACGCGTAGCAATTATTGGGATTAATCAGACATAATATCATGGATATCACGGAAACATCAAATATTAAAAGTTTAAAGGGAAGTGTTTCCAATTTCGACAGTTTCGAATGTTACGTGTTCGCTAGAGAGAATTGAAACTTTATAATCATGGAGAAAACAATATAGATATTTATATCTATTGTTATTTAATACAATAGCGCTTACCAATTGAGGGTGCCTGAACCCCCCAGCGATCAACGGATTTTTTACTGGGGGTCCACGGCCCAGTTCTAGAATTGTAAAAAAAAATAATGCCGAGTTGAAAAAAAGTAAATAATGCAGGGTATAGCATAATTCCCTCCGATGTTTGGAAAGGTAATATTTAAAAAAACTATTCCGAATAAGCTACGCCAAAAAGTTTCATAACAACATATGAAGAATCATTTCAAGTTATGTATTAGCTGGAGAACAAAGTGTTCATACCAGAAATTTATTATTTGGAAAAAAGGATACACACACAGAAAAAAAAGCACGGAATATTTTTTCGGAAGAAAGTCATAGAAGATTATTCCATGGTGATCCCGCCAAACTGACAATATGACCGTCTTGTGTGCCAGTGTGCGTATGGCGACCTTTTTTGCCCTCGCAGCGGGCAATTACCAGCTAGATTGTCGAGGGGAATGTCCATAGTAGAAATAGTATAGTATCCTACTATTCTGGCACTTACAGTTAGGCATACTTCCAGTTAGAGAAAGTATCCAAATAACGTGTAGGACTCAAGATACGCAATTAGGTTGCGAGGGATTATATGGTTATTAAATTATAAAAAAAAATATTTTTTATATGGACACTGCCTTCAAAAACCCAATTAGAAAATTGTTGCACTGTCCCGCCCCCCATCGAGGCCAAAAAAATAATGCCAAGTCTCTAAGTTCAATATTCACTGAGATATTCGAATTCAGAAATTGGAGAAAAGTTATGAAAGAATAGCTTAAACGAAGAAAAGAAATTTCCAATTTTTCAATTCAAATGTTTCTGCAAATGTTGCACTTTGAAACGTGGAATTTTTTTTGTTGGCCTCAGGAGGGATAGTGCAACAACTTTTTAATTGTATTTTTGATCACAGGGTGTCCGCATAAAAAGGTAATTTTTATATTTTAATAACTATATAACCCCTTGCTACATGACTGGCGTATATCTGAGTTCTACACGTTAATTGGATACTTTTTTCTGATTGGGAGTATGCTTCCAGGAGATCAACAGTTCACCCAATAAAATGTGGCCTAGGGACTTTCCTTACTATCCTGTATAAAACGTGTAAAAAAATAGACTGCTTGAAACAAATGCTAAGGAACAGTGCTTTGTTGTCATACCTAACGATAGCCATTCTTCAAAGAAATGAAATTTAACACATTTTTAATAGACATCTTGAAGTATCTTTATTATGCCAAATGGACCATATGTCGCAAAAAAAGATAAGCAGAAGAAGAAAAAGGTGCTCCTTACAGCAATTGTAAACTTACGAAAAGTGTTCGTTCCGCTGGAAATAAGGACAGATACGAGTTATTCAGTATAAAGTGTGACCTCCATGGAGACTGATGCACATTTGACATCTGTTATGCATGCTGTCCACTAAATTGTTGATTAGAGCTTGAGAGATTTTGTCCCATTCGCTCTTCAAGATGATTTTGAGTTCCTGTATGGTTCGCAGAGAGTTATGTGGTTGAGCAATACGTCTGCCCAGTGCTGGAGGCAGTGGGAGGATCACTACACCTCAAGAGGATAGATATGTCAGCCTAGTGGCGAAAAGAAATAGAAATTCCACTTCTGGCCAGATAGCCACAGACCTTGCTAACGCTACTGGCACTCACGTATATGCGGGAACAATTTCTGGGCGATTGAATAATGTTGGCTAATATGCACGGAAGCCTGTAAAATGCATTTCGCTACGAGCACATCAACGTCGAGGAAGATTACGCTGTTGTAACGAGCATATTCGTTGGGATCAGCAACAGTTGTCCAGAAATATGTTCTCTGGCGAATCGCGTTTCAGCATCGACAGTGATTCTGGACATTAGCTACTGTGGCGAGAGCAGGGAACTCGTTACCATCAACAGAATGTCCAGGAAATCGATCGCTATGGTCGAGGAGTAATGGTGTGGGTGGGTATGATGCAAAATGACAGGTTTTTAATGGAGGTACCGTAAAATCAAACTCGTATTGTACCGACGTTCTCCTGGGCTATGTCCGTCTTTTCCGCGGTGCAATTGGTACAGACTTTCTGTTCATGGACGACAATGCCCGTCCGCATAGGACAAATGAAGTGGATGACACACTTGAAAGTGAAGATATTGAGTGCATGCCATGGCCTGCAAATTCGCCGGATAGAACACGCCTGGGATGAACTCGGCAGGTGTATTGTCAAAGACATAGCCCTCCTCGAACCATACAGGCATTCAAAACTACCTTGAAGGACGAATGGGACAAAATCCCTCAATCTCTCCTCAACAGTTTGGTGGATTGCATGCATAACAGATACGAAATGTGCATCAGTGTGCACACTTCATATTGAATAACTCTGTTCTTATTTCCATCAGGACGAACACTTTTCGTGGCTGTTTACAATTGCTGTAAGGAGCATCTTTTTTTTTCTTTTGCTTATCTCTTTTTGTCATGTGACGATATCTGTTTTATTTTGCATTATAAAAGTACTTCAGGATGTCTATTAAAAATGTGCCAAATTTATTTTTTTCGAAGGGTGTCTATCGTTAGGCATGGCGAAAAATAGCACTGTTCCTTAGCATTTGTCAAGTACGAAATTCAATCAATTTCGATTTCTTAATATTGCATATAAGGCGTTTTTTTTTTTCGGTCAGTGACGAAAAGCTGTGTGCTTTTTTTTTACCCGTTTAAGAGGCTACAGGACGTTCAAATCATGGAAATGTTTTTATTACCCAAATATAGCGAAATTTGCGTAAAATATTTTTCACAAACATCAATAATATCTCCATTTCTAGTTTTCTCTGTGTTTTTTGATGGTGGTCAAACTGATATTCGAAATGACCCTTGCGAACCAAATTTCATCCAATTACTCCAAATTTTACATACTTATTTTTCATGACGTATGGGAGATAACTAAGCATTCATTTTTAAATCCATCAATACTATACTGCTAAAAATATGAATTTATCGTTAAAAGGCCATTTGTTGTTAAATTGTCGTTTGGTACGGTTTTATTTGATTCTTTGTGTTTTTTCTCACATACCGTTCGACACATCTTAAAATCCATGCTTATAAATGTCAGTGTGTGTTTTTGGAAGCACATTAAAAAATATGAATGCATTACATCAAAATAGGAAACTCAGGGAACAAATATAGCTCATTTCAGTTTTTCACACAGTTGTTTTCCAATAAACTATTCATTAAGGTATCCGACTACCTTTCTTGTCACTTTTCTTTAAAATGGTACTGGAATGAACTTTAATAACATTTTTGATAGAAAGTGTCCCGAAATGGTCAAAACAGTGACAAATTTTATTCTACCTATGACATTTTCTATGAAAAAGTCGTTTTTATGTGAAATTTTAGGCAAAATTCATGTGATATTCGAAACACAATTGCAACACATTTTGTTAATGAAATGATTTGTGATTTTCACAGTGCATTTAGCTAGTAATGTTGCAGGTTATAAATTAAAATTTAAAGGATTGCGTGATATGCTCCTCACATAAATTACACCAAAATATGTTTATGTACGTGCGAATTTTTTGAAATTTCATCCTACATTTTGTTTATAAAACACTGTAATTCAAAAAAATATATGTGATAGACCTTAGATTTTGGTTCATAACCTCAACAATGTATACCAAAATATCTTATTAAAATTTCGTAAGGATGCAATGAATCAATTTTTACGAATCATGTCACAAACTCAAGTAAAATGTCAAAAATAGCATTTTTCGTAAAACACGTTTAAAGTCTATTCGCGTATTACTTGTATGTAAAAACGCAACACTAAAGTGAACGTAACTTTGATTTTAAGCGTCATGTAAACAAAACAAGGCCTGTTTTGGAATCACAACAAATAGGGCTTTTATAAATAATAATAATAAAAAATGAAAATCTCTATATTTTCTTTGAAAATGACGTTTTCAATGTAGTCGGATACCTTAAACATAAAAAATTTAAAATAATTTGGTTAGATTCACCAAAATGTATTTTTTGTGCGTGTTTACACTCTATTTAACAACACATTAGCTGAAAACATTAAAGAAATATAATCTTCATTTTGATTGTCTCTTGTCCCCATCAGTAAGAAATTTCCCAATCTGTAGTTTCGCTGGGATCAATGAATAATAATGAGTCTAGTGAATGACAGAATCTTATTTAACGTTCAATGAGTTGAACCAATACAAAAGCGTTATTGAAAGTCTTCCCGCTAGAAAACATGATTGAATTACAGGCTCTCTCTCTCAACGAAAGCTTGCACAATCCAATTTGCTCTACGCTCCCAGGAACGACGTTCGGAGAAGGCTTCGGTAGAAAAAAAAAAAAATTGCATATATATATATATATATATATATCCCTTGAAATGTTAGTTCAAAAATGATTCATCTCACTTTTAAGAATTTTTCCCTATATCTTTCATCATTTTTTTTAATTAAAAAAAAAAAAGAGAGAAAAATTTGTTCAAGAGTATCGGTACGGTTTTAAAAATGTGCGTGAATAGTTTCCGAGAGAGAGCAGTGGCATATTTATGGGGGGAGGGGGCCCTTAGCGGGCTTCCCAGAGCTGCAAGTTCAAAGGGGTGGGAAATTTGAGGTATGAGTGGTCAAGAAAATTAGAATGAGAGAAGGGGGGACACCAAAATTTGTATAAATCTCAATAAATCCGCCTCTGTCCAGACAGCAAGGGGCTAGGTCAGGCGAGTGACCAAAAGAGTGACCTAGCGTGTTTGCAAACACGTGTGTGAGCAAGAGAGTGACTTACGGCTGTATTCACCGACAGAGTGTAACTGCAATCGCAGGTTAAAGGATTAAAGATCGAAACGGATTGGTTAAATTCGCGATTTTCACCAATATCTGTCGATAGCTAATTAGCGATAGCTAAATAGAATGGGAGAAGGGCAGAAAAATTCGCGTAGCCCACAGGCGGCAAAACCATAAATGCATCTCTGAGAGACAGAGAGTTATAGAAAAGTAATACAGTACTATGTAGAGCGAGAATGTACGAGAAGTACAGTTTCTGTCGAATGCAGGATACCGCTGAGAAGCGAATGAGAAGGTAATTCAACTCTGTAACGAGAGGAATGGAAGACCTCAAGCTGTTACTAGTGTACCCTGACAACTAGAGTGGAACTCATTCCATGGCATCCTACTGTTATTATTCGATTAATAAAATGAATATTCTATGTCTCTTTATTCATGCTTTTTAATATTGTGCATTATCGGCTAGAAATTAAAACCTTTCTCACCAGAAATCAAAACGAAAAACTACTCTTGGAAGTAAAATTCTGTATAGTATATTTCTACCGGAGATATATCTACAGTTTGATAACATAAAGTACAGAGTTTCTCAACCTATGGCCCGCTACGATGGCAGGTGGTCCGCAAGCAGACTAGATAATTCTAGATTGTAATTGAACGAAAAATTATTCAATTGTTGTAATTGATATATCAGCAGTATAGGTTCAAATAAAAATTGTACCTTCATACTTAGGTTTCCCCCATACCTCATCAAGGAAATTGTGGAAAATCACGATCCTAAATACGGGATATCGCTAGTTGTAGCCAAAAGATGAAGTTTAAGACAAATTCACTAATCAATGCAAAAATGGGTAAAAGTTGGGGAAATAAAGGGCTGTTATATACAAATTGCAGTAAACGAAAATTTATAAGACGGGAAAAACATTCTAATGGCCAGATGACCATATTTCATTGAGAAGAATAAGGGGAACTGAGATTTTTTAAATACGGTAAAATACAGTACGTCCCAATTGCCATCAAAAACAATATCATAAGTCGTCAAAAGCCTCAATTTTAGTTAAAATCACTGAAAAATTGAAGAAAAACGTTGAACCTGGCAAATATGTTAGATGAATACTGTACTGTGTTTGTATTTATATATATATAGCTGTAATTATCATAAGTTATGTAAACGCTCTTTATTGAGGATTTTAGTAAACATTAAAAATTCAAATAAGTGTCGTTGAAAAACTAGACACATGTATAAACAATTTTTGGAACAACCAAAAATACAGGAATGTCCCTTAATACGGGACACAAGTAGTTCGGCGGATTGTTTCAGACATATTACTGGTCCTTGGGTTCAGATAGTTTGAGAAACGCTGGTATAGTAGAACCGCTCTAATCTGGAAACTTCTGTAGAGAATTTTTTTTCCTGAACCAGGATTTTTTTTTTGCGTTTTTTCTTTACTTAAATTCCGCGTTTCGGCTTTTTCTATCTTTTTCGTACCATATTTTCTCGATGTTGGTGTACACTGTGGTGTTTTCGGGATTCTGGGAAAAGGGAAACAATGATGGCACCAGCTTGTCCCAATGAATGGTGATTAGTCAAAAATGTCTGTTTGGTCAAAGGAATTTTTCTTTCTTCGTTTGATTTCTTTCGCGGTACAGTTACCCATGGTGTTTTAGAACTTGTCCAGTACTCTATTATTTTCAGTGATTATCTAAACTTGCCAAAATTTTCAAGTATTATGGTAGGTACAATTTGAAACGGACACATAACTCCTTAAATAAATATGAGAAAGTTGAACTTGTTTTTGAGAAAGTTGGGACGTGGAAAATTAGTACGAATTTTGTTGTATGAAAAATATACTGCTCAAAGCACAATTAGGGAAAACGTAATTTTTATTTAATTGTGATTTTTAAGTATTTTATTGATAAAATTTTGGCAAAGTACATTGTTAGGCATTCACAAAGACTCGTGTCACAAGAGTTAATCATTAACTAAATTTTTTAATAAATTTAACAAATATTTCATATCTATGACATGAATGTCGCTCTTCACTTGTTAATACAAGATATACGGAAGACTGGATGTTGTGAAGATATTTATTATTTGAGATGTTAATTTTTTTAAGGAAGGAAAAACTCATCTCTGCCTCTACCGGGAGTCGAACCCGGGTCCCTCGATCGGAAGAAGAAAATTACATTTAAAGTATTCCATTGGTTTAATCCCTGGTGATAGATTTGAAAAATATGAACAATGAAACTTCAAATGCTGAGACTAATTAATCTCTTGAGAAAATTGACATCTCGATTCGAATTAGCTACTCTTTTTCTCTCTCTCTTTAATGAGTTGTTTTGAAATAGGCTAAACTTTAAGAAAAAAATGCTTTCTTCGACTAACGCGAGTTACGGCAAGTTCTTGGGAAGATTTTATCGATTCCAACACGTGTTTTACAATGCGATTGAGTCAAGTATAAGCAGAAGTTGCTTTTCTGAAAATTAAAATAATTATGGATTTTTGGTTGAGAGAGATCGTTGGAAAAGGCAGAACACTCACTCCCTGATAGACATAATTGGCTTTTCTTCGTGTGGAGAATATTCGATGATTGTGGCTTGAGTTTTCTGAGAGAATCTATGGACCCAAACTTTTTTTGTAAAAAAACAAATCCCGAAAATTCTTCAGATTCTACGTGACCAAAGTTTTCAGGTAGACTTATCAAATGTATATAATTCTGTACATCATTTCCTCAATATAGGCTCGTAAGATCTAACTTTGGAAAATAAAACAATTTCTTCTGAATAATAACGATTTAAAATGCCAGAGAGTTTTTGTCAGAATTCGACTTGGAAAAGAACGTATTTACGTGAATGGAAAGGCACTTCTCATTAACCCAGTCAAAAACTATATAAATTTTGTAATAAAAATTCTCTCGAGACCTGGTCGCATGTTCTTTTTCACTTGTAATGTTTACACACACTATCTATTTATTTATTTATTTATTTACGTCTCAACAGGCAAGGATTGCCCAATTACAGAGATGGACAAGAGAAGAAAAATACAAAAACACAACAAACTACAAAAAAAAAAAAAAAAAAAACGCAATTGAAATACATACGGAAAAAGCATAATAACATGAATATTCAATACTCACACATACTTTTAAGAAATTCCCTTATAGTTGAATTGAACATATCGGGTTTCACATCGCACTGATTATATATATTGCACATCTCAAAAATAGGGGACCGTCGTAAAATATTTGTTCGGGGTTTAGGGAGGCGAAAAGTTCGCCGAACATCCCTATTTCCAATTGGCACAGAAAAATCAACAAGTTGAAGAAGGTGTCAGTCATCAATTATATTATTGACAATTTTATACAAAAAGCGAAGGTAACTTCTTCTTCTTCGGCATTCCAATGATTGGAAATGGAAAAAACGTCGCAGTTCAGTTGTACTTACGTCATTGATGTAGACGTGAAATTGCCTGTAAAACATGTAACGTAGAAATCTGTTCTGAACTCTTTCTAGAATCAGTGAGTCTAGATTGTTGTGAGAACTCCATATAATAGTGCAGTACTCTAGTTTCGGGAGCACGTAAGTCCTGAAAAGTGTCGCGATTGTTGTGATTGATTTGAAATTATTGCTGCTCCTCACAACAAATCCTAGCAGTTTTAAGCATTTATTGGTGAGATCATATATGTGATCGGTAAATGCAAGCTTGGAGTCAAAGAAAACACCAAGGTCTTTGATTACGAAGACACGGCTGATCGAAACAGCATCAATGGTGTAGTCGAATTCGGTCGATTACAATTTTCTTGTATAGCTGATGACGTGGCATTTTCGAACATTAAGCTGGAAGAAATTAGCCCCACACCAATCATGGAGAGACTGTAGGTCTCTTTGTAGAGCCATGCAATCTTCCAGACTCCCAACTTCGCGATAAATTTTCACGTCATCAGCATACATCAGACACTTTGATGCACTGAAGCATCCAGGAAGGTCATTCACGAATATTAAGAACAGCAATGGTCCAAGATTCGAACCCTGGGGAACGCCTGATCCACTGACATACTTTGTGGAAATTCCGTTATGAAATACAACTTGGGATGTTCTCAAATTTAAGTAGCTGGTGAACCACTTGGTAGAGTTCTCGGACACATTGAAAGAACGGAGTTTGTAAAGTAGTGTCTGGTGATTTATTTTGTCGAAAGCCTTAGTGAAATCCGTGTAGATGACGTCTGTTTGCTTGTTGGCGTCGATTTACTTAGCAAGATCGTGAGTGAGATGAACAAGATTTGTTTCAGTAGACCGATTCGGCAAAAACCCATGTTGAGATGGAGATAATTCAAGACGGATATGGTTGTACAATTTGCAATATACGATGTGCTCGAAGAGTTACAGTTTTGATCGATCGAAATACCTAGATAAAAACTTGACACATCAATCAATTCTTGAATTTCTGAAACATTATGAAACTAAAATTTCTAAAATCTATTGGTCTTGCATAATATATTATAAAATTTAGAGATTTCTGTAAATTTTAATAGTTCATGAATAAATGTTTTTTTCCCCATCACCTTCATGTTTTAAGTGTCTCCATTTGTATCGTTTGGTTATCAATAATTGTTGTATGCTGAACCCGGAAATTATGGAATTTGTGTATGTATAATTTTCTTTTATTCTGAATTTTTATTTTTTTTCTAATATGTAATTTTTGTACGGCTGTATCCTGTATTCGACGATTCAAATTCCTCAACCAGTATCTGTTTTTGTATCTGTGTTGTCACTTTTGCCAATGGTTTGTAACCAACGCATATAAAACAAATTATTATATATTATTTTTGCTCAAAAAGATTGTTAATTTGCTACTCGGATTCAATGCGGCGCATTCGAAAAAAAATTACATTTAAAGTATTCCTTTGGTTTAATCCCCGGAGATAGATGATATGAACAATGAAACTTGAACTGCTTACTAGACTAATTAATCTCTTGACAAACTTGACATCTCGATTCAAATTAGCGCTATTCTTTTTCTTTCTTTCTCTCTCTCTCTTTAATGAGTTCTTTTGAAGTAGGCTAATCCTTAAGAAAAAATGGCTTTCTTTGACTAATGCGAGTTACGGCAAGCTCTTGGGGAGATTTTATCGATTCTAACACGTGTTTTACAAGGCGATTGAGTCGAGTATAAGCAGAGAGTTGTTTTTCTGAAAATTAAAATAATTATGGATTTGGTTGAGAGACTTTTACGTGATTTTGAGTGAAAAGAGAGTTTTTTCTTTAAATAATAGTTTAGGTAACTACGTGGGAGGCGTTAAAAGTATTAGGTTAGTTATTTTGTTTTCTCTACGCCATCATGTCATGTTGTGGACTGACAACCGTAGTTTTTCTGTATTAACGTTTAACAAATCTTTAGGAGCTATAATAAAACAATTAAAAACAAATGATGATTCATTTGAATGATAAAATTATAAAAATGACGCATCATTTGATTAATTATACTATGATAATTAACACCATAAATATAAATTTTCGTCTCGCATATATTTGTCATGTTCAACGTTTTTGTTCGTTGAATCAGAGCCACCCTTAAGGGTGTGCGACAGTCGCACCGGGCCCCGCACTGACGGCAAATTATTGGAGGTTCTAATTTTTTTTTTAAATTATTTCTTGCTATAGTTTGAATTTTCATCAATTCTGGAATTTTTTGTGATACCGATAATTCTGAATTTTCTGCAATTGTGGAATTATTAATTTCATTAATATTAATTATCTTAATTTTCATTTATATTCTGGAATTATTTCTTCCATAAATTCTGAATTTTCATTAATTCTGGACTTATTCGTACTGTTAATTCTGAATTTTTATCGTCTGGAATTATTTCTTTCATTAATTCTGGTATCGTTTTTTCATTAATTCTGAAATTATTTATTTCATCAACTTGAATCATTCCCTTCATCAAATCTGCAATTATTTATTTCATCGAATCTGGAATTATTCCTTTCATTCTAAATTTTCATTTGGTGCTGAAATTATTTCTTTCAGTATTTTTAGTTCATCAATTCCAAAATTTTTGTTAGTTTCGGCAATTGTTTCTCTCATTAAAATTACCTTCAGCGTTGAATTTTTATCAACCACAATTGGCAATTTTTCTTAAATTTTGGTGACTTGACAAAAGTTGGTGAACTCAGTGCCGTCTTAACGCATGGGCCCATCCGGGCCTCGAGAGAAGGGGGGGGGGGCTCACAAAAATTAGATCTAGTTGAAATTTTCGAGAGTAAGCATATAAATTTTTCTGGTGGGTCTCAGAAAAATCACTTGCCCTCGGAGCGTATGATGTTCTTAAGACGGCCCTGGGTGAACTCCAGTATTTTTGTGTATTTCAATGTCCCCTCAAGAAAAACAAAATTGAATCAACGTTGGTCTTATAATTAATGATTGAAAGATACCAAAATGATGCAGACAAAGAAAGTAACTCGGTGATGCCTCTTTTTATGATTCAACATCTAATTAATACGCACATTTACAAAGAATACTGAATCAACAACCGAGAAAAAAATATTGCAAAAATAAAACCATCATCATTCAATGGCAGTTTTCTCAAATGGAAACGTAAGGAACAATATACACATCTTTGTTTTCTCCCTTTTTTCAAATAATGACACAACATTCATTTTCTTTTTCAAAAGTGGAACAATGATTAAGTTACTGAAATGCTTTTTTTTCGACTGTCAGCAGCCGCAAAATTTCGATTGGCCTCGGTTTTGATTCGGGCCCCCAGCATCTCGTTTTCGGCCCGGAATGTTATCCGTGTCAACCGTCTTCTGTATACGCATCATCACCATGTCGAGGAGAGAATCCATTGCTTTCGAAACGTTCTGACCAGTTGCTGCACTGGTTTCGAAATATGGAAGCCTAGAAATAAAATTCAATGATTTCGATCTATAAATACAGTGACCTCTCACTTCTGCGTCGGTGCGAGGGAACAATAAAAAAAAACGTACACGTGTGAAAACGGGGATAAAACACATTTGAAAAATATATAACATAGAAATTGATGTATTTAAGTACCAAAGTAAAACATAAGTATTGATTTTATTCGAGAAACGTAAAAAAAATAATATTCCTTCATCGAAATTTATATACAGAGTGTATGTAGTGTAAGGGCTAATGTGGCCTTAATCTCATCAATCGTTTATCGTGGAGGTACAGTTTTAATTTACAAAATATGTTCAAAAATTACCCTCCACCAGTTTTGAGAGTGAAAATACAGTGTGTAGCAAAATAAAAAAATCTGGATATTAATACAGTCCCTTGCCCACTTAATTCCAATAAGAAAGTTGTTGCCCTGCCCCTCATGAGGCCCACAAAAAAAATTCAAAGTTTTTAAGTGCAATATTCACTCAGATATTTGAATTGAAAAACCGGAGAAAAATTGGGAAAGGACAGCATAAATGGAGGAAAGGAATGTTGTCCGCTAGTTTTTGCTGTTCTTTCCCTCATTTTCTCTGATTTTTGATTTCACATATCTTAGCGAATATTGCACTTAAAAACTTGGAATTCTTTCTGTTGGCCTCACACATGAGATACAGCGCAACAGCTTTCTAATTGGAAATTGGAGGACAAAGGGGACCCTATAAAAAATTTCGATTTTTTTTTTAATGTTATGACAAACTGTATTTTCACTCTCAGAACTGGTACAGAGTGAATCCTGAACATGTTTTGAACATTTTTTAAACCAGAACCGTACCTCTACAATGAACGGTTGATGAGATAAAGGCTGAATTAGCACTTTGAGGACACCCTGTATATTGAGTGACCCTGTACATTGGTAGTCCAGGTCGATAAGAAATTCACCTAAAGTACCAAATGTTTAGAGGTGTCGCGAGTTCGATACCCGGTTCGTCATTTTCAGAAACTTTCCTGACGCGGGGGTACAACAGAAATGGCGACATGACCACAGAAAAAAGGTTGCTGTCGCAGGGAGTCCCACACCAAGAGATTATCACACCAACATCTCGTTGAGTATAAAAAAAAGGCTGCCGTTCGGAATTGGCAATAAATTGTAGGTCCCGATATAATTGGCCCTCGTGTGCAGAAATTACCTTGGTAGGACAAAAAATGATCACATTGATCAAATGATCGAAATATATATGCCCTGTGATTAAAATATTACCTAGCTATATTTTAATTTTGTTGAGTAACTTCGAATACAAGACCGTTTTTGTTGCCGTTTATGTTGGAAAGCCACTAGTACGACTGAAAGAAAATCGCATCAGTTCCTAAAGAAGTAGCTTTTGTCGTGGAAAATTTCTTTTTAAATTATCTTCCGCATCGATCCCTTCATCTGTGTCGTCGAACATTTTCTTTAGTGTAGTTCTCGTAACTCAGTTATCACCAAACTTTCGTGCTTTCATTTACCCATTCTGAAGTGTAGCAAAGTCAAACAACCTGGAATAGCTAGGCAAACTTGACACGCAGTTTTTCTCTAAAACGAAAACGTGTCACTTTTTTAAAACACTTGCAAGGCTGCAATTTCTTATTCCTATCACTATAGCTCGGAAGTTCATGCAAAATGCCATAAATGCCTATTTTAACATTGTTTTTTCAAGTTTCTTCGTGAATTTCAGAAGCCATATTCCGTGGAACTTGGATATTTTAAGAATGGGGAACTTCAAAAGACTCGATCTTTTTAAAATCTCGAAAAATCTTAGCATTAGATATTATCAGACAGATCCCCCCCCCCCCTAAAACCCATATCGTATTTTGGAGCCCATTTTATTTTTCATCACGCCACAAATGCACTGCAAAACAACCATGGCAAGTTATTTTAGGTACTTAGTAATCGATTGAGGATTCCTCTCAGGGTCGTGTGACAGGTGCGGCCACACCGGGCCCTGCCCTTAAAGTATATGTCCGCATATGTGGTAATATCAATGAAAAAGAAGTAAATTTTTTTGCAACAGTAAAACATGGTAGCTGTGTTTCATGTATAAAAATGAATTTTCCAAATAATGCAACAAATAAGTAAAAATCATTCATATTTCGAATGAGACTCACAATCATCTTCTCTACGGGCTCCATGTCTGATAATGCTGGCCCTGGAATCGTCTTGATCTTGAGGGACCACAAACACTTTATTTTTCGCATAAAATCAATTTAATTTTGAAAATAGTGCAGTTATTATAAGCTGCAATTGAAACAGTCGACGCAGCAAGTGCAAACAATTTTTAGAGAGTTTTCGGACACTTAATAACTGGGCTTTTAGTCATTTTTTATTTCTTTCATCAATTATAAATGCCTTTTTTAGTGCCTATTTTAAACATTTTTTGTGCCTTTTCGCGTGCCTACTTTGACAATTTTTAGTGCCTAAACTTCCGAGCTCTACACAGAACACCTATCACCATTCTCACATAAATTCAACTTATTCTTTCAGTTGATAGTAAGGTGCATATTATCTTTCACGCGGTACGGTTAATTGAGTATGGTAAGTTTTACAGAGTACAGAGTGATACCAGAATCTCACTTTGAGTTGTACGGAGCACAAAAGAATCGCTAAAAAAGGATTCCAAAGAGAATCCACTCTGATTGATCTCAGTCATAAACTGCGATGTAGTCAATGAAAAGGAAAAGAATAGCCTACCCTTATACCTTTAGCACAAATACAAGAAATATAGTTAGCCATAATTAACTTTGTCACTTCAAATTTTTTCAGACTCTTTGTGGAGAAAAAGCAAAACAATCAAAATTTTCTGCGACTTATAACTGAGAGGTACTTTGCAAAATGAGTCGCTCAAATGAATAATAAATATCGTTATTCTGCTATATCTTCTGCCAGAAGTGTAGAAAATCACCTTATAACTGTGAGAAACGTATAAATGACAGGGTATATAAGTGAGAGATTACTATACAGGGTGATTAAAATTAAAGTTCGATTTCAAAACGCTGCTAATTAAGAACCACTGGTCAGAATGACTTTTTCCAGCATGACCAAGGCCCCTTCTTCGAGACCACCTGCTTATATATCTTCGTTGAGACAGAGCGGTGGGCTATGATCCGGTTAGGAGGAGGTCAGAAATGACTTTGAAAATTTGCATCAATACTCCTGAAGCAATGGAATTTTATTTGGCAAAGTAAAACAAAAAATACTTAAAAATTTACCGATAGGTGGTGAAACACGGGAAATTCGATCGCAGAAAGGAGGAATTGGAAATGACAATTTAATTAATTCAATTTCAATTTATTTCCGTACATGAAAAAATTACAGAGCATTATAAAACTTATACAAAAAATTGCAAAATTTCATAATTCATGGAAACATCACAAAATGAAGTCAAAAAACAAATATCTACGATTTTACGCAAAAAAATGTTCAATCTGCTACGAGTTGGAAGACTAAAACTGCACGTTATACAACAGATCAGAGTGGGTGGGGGCGGTAATGCTATGGATGTGTGGTCTGTATACAACATTCTTGAGGTACCTCCATCTTAGAACGCACACTCCGATCGGTTGTGGAACGGGCAGTTTTGAGCTTCCAACTCGTAGCGGAACGCGTAGTGGACAACATATTGAAAATTCCTTGCTCAAGTCGTAGGTATTTGTTATGGGACTTCTTTTTTGTGATGTGTCCATTAATTATGAAATTTTTCGGTGTTGATTAAACTGTCATTTTTTCCCCTGGCTGATTATTGTTTCCATTTTGCGGGAGAATTATCGTGTTTCACGAGTACAACGTCACCTATCGATAAATATATCTAAGGGTTTTTTTACTTCGGCACGAAAAATTTCGTTGGTTCGGAAGTATTGACGCAAATTTTTAAATTATTCTGACTAGTAAATCTTATTTTACAGCTTTTGAAGTCGCAACTTCAATTATAATCACCCTGTACGTCAGCTTATGGAAGAAATAGATCGAAAAATGATATTAACATACAGGGTGTATAGTAAAAGTCCATATGCAACCCTTTAACTTTTAAACCAATGATTTTAAAGACACTCTGAATTAGAAAAGTATTCAAATGACGTATTGATTTGAGTTATTTCTTTTATTTGTCAAAGATCTGTGTAGGTTAATAATTTTACTTTCACAAATAATACAAAATTTAACTTTTTATACGATTCCACATATCCTGAAATTTCCAATTGAAAACATTTGTCCTGCTAATAAATGAGTCTAACAAAGACGTTTCATATTTCTACGAGGAACATTGTCCCAGTTATTTAATTTTGAATTCTGTGATTTTCATCGAAAAGCATACTGTTTTTTGACGAAAAAAAAATTTATTACATTACGGAACCAACTATTAGAAAAACAATGTTAAGGTATCCGATTCCGTTTGAGAGCACTTTTCTATAAAATGGCACTGGAGTGATACATTAATAATATTTTTTGATAGAAAGTGTCCCAAAATGTTGAAAAAAATAATAAATTTTTTACCAGCTACGTCATTTTTTATGGAAAAGTCCTATTTATGTCAAATTTTAAACGAAATTCATGAAATATTCGAAACACGATTGAAAATTTTTTTTTGAATGGAATGTTTTATTATTTTCACAGTACATTCACCTAATAATGGTGCAGGTTATGAACCAAAATTTAAAGGATCGTATTGTATGCTCATATTTTACACTCTAATTTGTAATTTACATGTGAATTTTTTGAGATTTCATTCTACACATCGTCTATAAAACAGTGTAATTAGAGAAATACATATGATGGATCTTAGATTTTGGTTCATAACGCCCAATAATACGCAGAATATATCATATTAAACTTTCGTAACAATACAAATAATAGATTTTCAGGAATCATGTGTGTGTGTGTGCTTCAAACTCAAGAGTAAAATGTATAAACAATAGCATTCTTCGTAAACCACGTTTAAAATTTTCATTCACGGAGATTACTTGTATGTAAAAACCCAACACTAAAGTGGGACATAACTTCGATTCTAAGCATCATATGAACAAAACAAGGTCTGTTTTTGAATCACAACAGATGGAACTTTCATAAAAAATAATAAAATGAAAATCAATATTTTCTTCCAAAATGACGTATTCAACGTAATCGGATACCTTAGATGTTGATTCAGCTTTTCTAATATCTTAACACGTTAATCACGAAAATAAAAAAAAAATACATGGGGTTGAACTTGATTATAATGACCTCGGTCGCAACGACGTTTTGACTATAACGTCAGTAATGGGCGGTCTGGGGTGATTCCTGGGTTGATTCCATAGAGAGAGAATAATTTTAACGAATCTTGCTTCTATAACGTTGATAAAATTGCAACGACCTTGGATATAACGAGTTTTCCGTCATTTGAGCTTCCTTTTTTAAGACGTTTTTCCAAAAAATTCCTGGAATTATAGTTCATCACATGGAAGCAATTTTTGTTGTTCTACTGAGACCTAACGCTAAAAAAAAGATTCATTGCATGTTTGAAGCTCCGACTTGCTTATGAATAAGTCGGAATTTTCAAAAAACATGTAATATATAAATCATGTAAGTATAAATACATGTAAGTATAAATAGAACAACAGACTGTATTCCCTGATTGTGGTAAGCTCTAGGAATTTCTTGGGAAAACATCATTGAAACGAAAGTAAATGAGACAAAAAATTTGTTGTTATATCTGAATTGGTGGCTTTTCATCAACGTTATATACTCTGTAAGCAAGGTTTACCTTTATATAGCGTTATTCTCAATGGGAATCAGTCCGGGACGCTGATTATTGACCTGTAGCCGAAGTGTTGTTAGAACCGAGGTCGTTATAACAGAGTTTTATGGTTTAATATTTACCCGTGTTTCCTCGCTTCTTGCCTGACCCTTTCCTCACTGATGACTCTGTTTTCCTCCAGATCATTTTTATTTCCACATAGAACGACATCAGGGTTGTCGCAATAAGCATGAGTCTTGAGATGAACCAACCAGTCCCGTATATTAAGGAACGATTGCTCATTGGTCAAATCAAACAGCAGTATGAATCCCATCGCTTGATGGTAAAAAGAGGTCGCCACGCTCCTATATCTGATTAGATATACATAGAAAATGAAATATAATTTATACAGGGTGTCCTGTAAGTGCTAATGCGGCCTTTATCTCATCAACCGCCTGTCGTAGAGGTATGACTCTAAATTAAAAAAATGCTCAAAAGGCGTTTAAAAATTACTCTGTACCAGTTTCAAAAGTGAGAGTACAGTGTGTCACAAAATAAAAGATCTAAATTTTTATACGGTCCCCTTGTTCTCTAACTTCCAATTAGAGAGTTATTGTCCTGTCTTTTTTCTGAGCCCAAGAGGAAAAGAGTCCCTTGTTTTTAACTGCACTATTCACTGAGATATTTTAATTCAAAAATCGGAGAAAACTTGGGAAATGATAGCAAAAACTAACGGACAATGCTCATTTTCTTCATTTACGCTGTCCTTCCCCTCATTTTCTCCGAATTTTGAATTCGAATATCTGTGCGAATATTGCAGTTAAAAACTTCGGATCTCTTCTGTTGGACTAGGAAAAAAGCCAGAGCAACAACGTTCTAATTAGAAGTTAGAGGACAAGGTGACCGTATAAAAATTTATATTTTTTTATTTTGTGACACGCTGTATTTTCACTGTCAAAACTGGTACAGAGTAATTTTTTTAACACAATTTGAGCACTTTTTTTAAATTGGAATCATACCTCTACGACGGACGGTTGATGACATAAAGGCCGAATTAGCACTTGCAGGACACCCTGTATAAGTATTATGAACGACACACATAACATCACATTCTAGACTAGGGCTCTTCAACCTTTTAGATACCGCGGGCCAAAAAAAAAAATCTATGAAGCCCGACAAGTCATACTGCGGTATCTACTAGATTCCCAAGGTGGCGTCTTAACGTGACCCTAAGGAGACCCGTGGCTCTATGTCAAACATGACATGAGGTCCTATATTATTTGAGAATTTTGTTTATTCCGACATTGAGAATGAATTAATTATGGACTTTCATTAATTCTGAAATTATTTTCTCATCAAATACGAATTTTTATTAAAATTCTGAAATCATATTTTCATTAAATGAATTTTCTTTAATCCTGAAATTATTGTCTCATTAAATGAATTTTCTTTAATCCTGAAATTATTTCTCATTAAACATAAATCTTCATTAATTCTGGAAATATTTCTTTCAATAATTCTGGAGATAATATCTTCCAAAATTCTCTATATAAAATATTTTCCAAAATTCTCTAATTGAAATATTTTCCGAAATTCTCTAATTAAAATATTTTCCGAAATTCCGAAATTATTTCTTTCACTATTTCTGGAAATATTTTTAATTAATTATGGAAATATTTTAATTAATTCTGGAAATATTTTTCATTAATTGCGAAATTATTTCAGATCGGGGGAAAATTCTCTTTTAAAATTATAAAATTATCTCTTTTAAAATTATAAAATTATCTCTTTTAAAATTATAAAATTATCTCTTTTAAAATTATAAAATTATCTCTTTTAAAATTATAAAATTATCTCTTTTAAAATTATAAAATTATCTCTTTTAAAATTATAAAATTATCTCTTTTAAAATTATAAAATTATTTCTCATTAATTCTCAAATTATTTCTCTCAGTAATTTTGAAATTGCTTCTTCGCCAATTTTGAAATACAGTAGAATCTGGACTATCCGGCCTAATGTGGCGGAAGGGCTGGCCAGATAACAGAAAAGCCGGACAGGCCGGAGTTCGGTAAATGCTCACTTCCTACCCCTACCATACCCTCAAAAACACCAGTTTAATACCAAAACCCGCTCCTATATATATTCATTCTTTTATTTTTAAAAAAAACCTCTTTTTCTCTCTTTCTTCCTATTTTGAAACCTCTTGTTACAGGCCAGTGCTTTATACATAAATGTATACATAATGTAAATGTTTGTTATGCACTGTACTTTTTAAAAATTTATTACAGAAGTCCAAGAATATAAATATTGTTATTAAAAAAATATATATAGTCGTTATTTATCATTTATTATGTTATTTTTCGCCTGTAAATAGTCATTGTCTTCTGGAAAAATGAAAATTAACTAATTCCTCTGTAAATATCGCTAAAGTGGCAACAAACTTTGGTGAAGTTTGGTGACAGCCCCGATGATTTGGCGACGTCATGGCGCCAAGAGACTAGGCCGGATAGTCGAGATTCTACTGTATAAAATTATTTTCCCTAATGAGGTTTTTTACAGCGTTTCTATAAATTCTGTAACTATGTAAGCCTTTTCGACGGCGGGACATCGCAGAAAGCTACAAGGGCCCCATGTGGCTCGCGGACAATGCGTTGAAGAACCCTGTTCTAGACAAACATTGAGATAGACTGAATTTTTAAAAAGATTTCTATTGCCGAGAGCGATAGAACCCCCTAGAAAAAAAAGATGTTGGTGTTGCTATGGGATTTCTTTCAGTGAGATTGGGGATGTCATACCAAATCGAAGTTTATGTTTTTTTCCTATCCATTGCAGTGAGAAATGTGATACCTAGAATAGCTATCTAACGATCGCATTGGCTAAGAAACAGAAAATAAAGTAACAGAGAATATCGAAGGAAGTCGAAATGTTTGCTTTTCCTGGTTGCATTCTAACCTCTTTTGATGGTCTTAGTTTGGCTCGTTTTTCTTTTGTGTGTGTATGTGTATCCTACTTGTTTCTTGAACATTTTTTTTCTATCTTAGTTCTACTTCCCTGAAAGAATTTATTTATTTTTTTCTACGTCTTTTTTCAGGTTAAATAATGGGAGCTACTTGAAACGGTAACATTTCACGCCAAAGAAAACTCATTTTCTGCTGCAAAAACAGGAAAGATTCACCAAAAAAACATACTTCAACCAATTTCCATTTCCCTACGAAGTCATTTATTCACATTATTAGAGGAAAAGCGTGGTTATAAGAAGGAACAGTAAATATGTGTACAGGGTGTCCTGTAAGTCTTAATGCTGCCTTTACGTGATCAACCGTTCGTCGTGAAGGTATTGTTCTAGTTTAACCTCTTTACGATCACGGGCTTAACGTTACGTCCAAACAACAGCGGAATAAATGCAAACGAATTTTCCCTCTGTGTTTTTCTTTCCTCTCCCTTCACCATCGCGAAGCTTTAGAGCAATCCTATTATCTACGGAAGTTGTTTTTTCTTACCCTCCTTTCTCTATAATGTATCTTTTTTGCAATACAGGGTGTCCTGTAAGTGCTAATGCGGCCTTCATCTCATGAACCGTTCGTCGTAGAGGTATGATCGTAGTTTTGTAAACAATCAAAATGCGTTTAAAAATTACTCTGCACCAGTTTTGAAAGTATAAATATAGTGTATCACAAAATGACGAAAATCTAAATTTTCATACGGTCACCCGTCCTCTAACTTACGATTAGAAAGTTGCTGCTCTCTTTCTCGGGAAGCCAACAAAAAAAAAAAAATTAATGTTTTTAAGTGCAATATTCGCTGAGAGATTTGAATTCAAAAATGGGAGAAATGTGGAAAAGAAATGAGCAAATTAAGGAAAGGAGCGTTGTTCGTTAGTTTATGCTGTTCTTTCCTAACGTTTCTATTGTTTTTGAATTCAAACATCTCAGCGAATACTGCACTTCAAAACATGAATGGTTTTTTTTGGCTTCGGAAAAGACGGGGCAACAACTTCCTAATTGGAAGTTAGAGAACAAGGGGGACCCTATAAAAAATTCAGATTTTTTTATTTTATGACACTGTATTTTCACTCTCAGAACTGGTACAGAGTGATTGCTGAACACGTTTTGAGCATTTTTTAAACTGAAACTGTACTTCCACGACAAACGGTTGATGAGATCGAGAAGCTATCGATACTTAGATAAGACAACCATAAATATTTTTTATGGACATTATATTATTGTTTATCAAGTATATGTTACTGCCAATCCCGGAATTGTCCACTTCACGACGGGTCCGGCCACTTCGCGAATTAGCCAATTTTGTTAAATATCTGCCAGTTGGATGGAAAAGATATGATTCAGGATCATCGTCAATTTAGCGTATTTTTTCGTGATAATTATGTCCACGTTAGTTATGGCAACCCATCAAACCGAAGTCACGATGCAGTAATTATTTTCTCTCTAAAGTTTGACAGAAAAAACTATCTTTGCTTATATATATATATATATATATATATATATATATATATACATACATATAATTATTTTTACAGTTTTTTCTCTCAAATTTCATTTTTTTTCTCTCGTCACATGGAGCTAATTCAATACAGCTGCTATATATTAAATATGTATCACACGTTGGAGATAAAAACAAAATGGATTTGGCTCCTATCGAGCAGTCTTACATTATCACATCGAGCTTTGGCCAGGGATCTCCGGCCCGGCCAAAGTCAGAATCATTTCTGAAATTCGGACTTTGACCAAAACTCTTGACCATTTCGCGAATTAACCGCACTTCAGGCTTTGGCAGCAACATATAGGCCTATATAGTTTTTATAATTGCACTTTTAATTGGGGTTTGTGTATTTTAGAAATACGACATCCATATTTGTTTATGGGCACTTTTTTTTTAGCCACTGCGTTGGACATTTTGCCTGTTGTGGAATTGCATTTGTATTAGATAAAGGCTGCATTAGACTCCAGGACATCCTGTATAAATGTAATGGTAATTTTTTTCTTTCAAAATATTCCTAGTAATTGCTTCGCTTGATTTTTATTCATTCGTGTTTCGGTAATTTTCTGTTGATCACTGATGAAATAATCGGTAGTTCCACTTAAAACTTCGAGAAACACTGTGTGGGTTACATAAAAAAATTTCCCCTTCCAAAAAAAAAATCTTGTTCTAATATACTATTTCTCACCTTTCCTGTCCAGCAGTATCCCATAATTGTATGAGTACTCTTTGGCTTCGGCCGCCTTCAGCGTTTGGCCGCTTGTAGGCCTAGATAGGTAGCATAGGTCAAATAATTATTTAATTGTAGCCAAATGAAATGAAAGAACGCGTGAATGTGAAGAGGTGGTATTTTTTCGGCCTGAAATATACTGAGAAATTGAATTTTCTGGATGTTATGCCGAAACAGATATTTGGAAAGAAAAGTGATTTGTCGCCTCCGGGAATCGAACCCGGGTTCCCTTGCATACCGGGAAAGTTCGCTAACCAATACACCAGAGAAACACTTTTCAATTCCTCATAACACGCATTAGTAGCGTGAAGCGCTGAGTGGAGTCATACGAGCCTCCCTTAACTACAGAAATTTTCGCCCCAGTTGGCGTTTTGTATGAAGAGATGGTATTTTTTCGGCCTGAAATATACTGCTCCACTCAGCGCTTCACGCTACTAATGCGTGTTATGAGGAATTGAAAAGTGTGTCTCTGGTGTATTAGTTAGCGCGCTTGCCCGGTATGCAAGGGGACCAGGTTCGATTCACGGAGGAGGCAAATCACTTTTCTTTCCAAATATCAGTTTCGGCATAACATCCGGAAAATACAATTTCTCAGTATAGAATGCGTGAATATATTGCACTTTAAATACACAGTCAGTCCCGCTTAGGCCGTATTCACCGACATGGTTTAAACTGTAGTCCCAATTTTTGGATAAGAGATCAACGTAGATTGGTTAAAAATCTGAATTTAACCAATCCGTGTTGATCTCTTATCAAAAAATTGTGACTATAGTTTAAATCATGTCGGTGAATACGGCCCTAAATCGGATATCAACGATGCCAACACACGATATCCTATTAAGCGGGGAACAATTCAATTGCCATTTTACAACGTTAGTATAGTTTGTATATTGAAAACTGATGAACGATCAATATCATTAAAGCTTCTCGAATAAATCAGACATCAAAAATGAAATGAAAATTATACTTGTTTACAATGATCAAAATACTTAAGATTTTTACTTTCATTAGGAAAGTTAACGCCCTCTATTTGCTCAACAGAGAACAAAAATGAAATAATTAAATTTAAGTATTGTAGGAAACTTGAATACTCGGAGGCTAGTACCTACTCTTAAATGTATTGACGCGGGAAGCGTAATATTCGATTAAGGGGGAAAAGTATTTGAAATTATTTTATTAAGCGGGGAAGAGTACCCGAAATTATTTTATTAAGCGGGGAAGAGTACCCGAAATTATTTTATTAAGCGGGGAAGAGTACCCGAAATTATTTTATTAAGCGGGGAACTTTAACATTGTCTCTATGAGAGAAGTTTTAGTGCCGGAGGATTTTATCCATTTAAGCGAGGTATCCATTATCCGCGATGAAGTGGGGCTTACTGTATTTAACGGAACAACGAATAAACATGCACCTCAAAATGGTTATCTTCGCTATGATTGTCGCACGACCGTTATCTTTCACTGTCAGGGCCCATTGCACTGGAAGCTACAGCAGGAGCTTAGAACCTTTTTTCGGGTCAACATATGCCGGTGTGTCTTTAAATTTATTATTTCACCGTAACACTGTGTTTTTCGGTCTTTTCAGCATCTATGTCGTGAGTGCAATTCCTACCTTGAAATATTCAATACTGGTCAAATTAAAAGTAAAATACTTGGTGATTGTATAGTCACTTCAAATTTATAAACCGGAGAACAACAAAATTCTTTACGATGCAAGCAATCATGTCAGAGACACAATCATTCTCTATCACATTTTTGCTTACACAAGACGTTAATTGCAGCGCCACAACCACTTTGTTTCGCATGATATTTCCGGAATCAAAGAGATCGATAGACTGGAACTGGTGCCTCCAAATATAGACCCATATTCAAAACATTCTCAAACATTCAGTTTTAATTTTTGTACCTATCATACTATCGGACTCTACAAACACAATCAAATGCCTTATTCAACTCATCTACACATATGGCATTTGTCTAAGAAAAATCCCCGATTTGCACGCGTGGCAGAAAACAGATTCTAGAGATATCATGTGAAACAAAGTTGTTGTGGCACAGCAATTTATGTATTGATTGCGACTGACTTGATTGGCCTGCGTCTAGTAAGATTCGTGAGAAAGAGAATTTTTTTATTCTCCAATTTATATATTTAAAGTGACTATACAATGGCCAAGTATTTTACTTTTAATTTGACTTGAGTATTGAATATTTCGAAGTAGGAATTGCGCTCACGTCATCTATGCCTATAATAGGAAGAACACTCATGCGGTAACTCCGATGTCATGCTCAACCTCGTACTAACATAATTCTAATCCTTAAAAGCCTTTTAAATGGAGTGCGTAATATGTATGCGTGTAATTAAATGTCCACGAGTGCAAAATCAAATAGACATCGAGCACTCTCTTGGGTGCTTTAGTAAGCCGTGGTGCTTCAGAGCGAAACACATCGAAGATGCCTTTTAGAGTGCCTTCAATATCGTGACTGGTAGAAATCTAAAATTAGAAGCTTTCGGTCTAATCACTGACGATAACATTTTATACAGAAAAAATGTTTAACGTCTTTAATAGGAGTACATAAGTTAATTTATGATAATCTATTATTTGATATGTGAAATACTTTTCTGTTATGAAACATATTTGAAATTCAGTGATAGAATAAAAGAATGAGCACATTTAATGGAGTTTCAAGCATAGAGCTTCAGCAATGAAAAATAAAAAATATTGGTATTTTTGACGTTTATGACAGGGGAAAAAGTAAATTTGAATAAAAATTCAAAAATTCCGTTGACGCCATTACTCAAGCACATAATTTATATGTGTACATAAATTGGTTATTATCATTGAACAAAAATTTCATAAAGTTTGGAAATATATTTGAAATAAAAACCTGAAGTTATATTTTTTTAAATAATAGCGAAAGGAAAATGTGAGATTGTTCTTTGAAATCTGGAAAATGTGATTGAAACGAGCTGAAAAATGGGAAACGATTTTTCCTCTTAGAGACGTTCTTCGAACCGACGAAAAGCTTAAAAGTCTCTTTAATCTTGTTATAAAAGTTTTTATCTTCTCTTTCATGCGAATAAAAAGTAATACTGGAAATGCTGTAAGTGAAAAAATACTTTCCATCACGACCATGGTTGTTAAAGATTACATTTTTGGCTGAGGAAAAAAAAACATAGAAAAATCATAAATAAAGAAGTGAACAAAGAAAAAGTTATAATGACGAATAAATGCATTTTTCATTAATTTTAATTAATTTAACGAAATATTTCTAAGTAATACCATCTCAAATATCTATCATCTATCTATGTACAGGTTTCACGAAAAAATAATAAGATTTTAATCTATGCTTTGTTTCTTAAAAACATATAATTAAACATTTCCTAAACAACCAAATTTAATTTAAATAATTAGTCGGATATCCTTTTCATTGCAATTACAGTACATTCATTAGAAGAATGTTTATTTCAAAATGAAATTACTTAAATTAACTATTAAAGAGGCTGAAACGTGTTTTTTTTCATTGTAAAACTCACTAGTCGCTTCTCTCTGAAGTCGATTCCGACAGTGGACATGAATTTTTTCACAAACGTTCCATCCGTGTATTGAACTAAAAAACTAGTTTTGCCAACACCAGAATCACCAAGGAGCAAGAACCTGATGAAATAATCATAATCGGCGGTTACTGGAGCGTTGACATTGCTCATTATCTGAAAATAAAAAACGTATCAAGTGCTTAATATAAGAAATACGTTAATAACAACAACCGAAACAAAATTTTTAAATGCCTTATCATACGTGAGTTCTGTAATTCATGCAAAATGCAATGATAATAAAAAAATACATACTTTCAGTATCTTTCAATCATTGTGAGATCACGTTCTTTCTAATTTTTCATTTACTTGAGTCCTCTCGAGTAAATGAAAAATTGTTGGACTTTCATGTGTAGGAAAATAAGTAGGCTATTCCGATTCTCGCCAAAAACTCGCCAAACGTGGGAAAAATTGCCAATTGTGGGTGAAATTGTGAAAATATAGCCAATAGGCAGGAAATAAAAGACTATTGCAGTGTATTAGAATGTATTCAACGATACAAACTTGAAAAAAAGGCAAATAGGTGAGACAAAAATTCATATGTATATTCAAATTAATAATAAATTCATAAGTTATGAAATATAGTTCGTAACTTATGAAAATGATCTTCTTTTATTTCAATTCAGAGAGCGAAAATTCAAGGAAGTTTCATCGAGAAACAAAAAAAGGGACATTTTTATTAAAAAAAAGTTTCGACGACCGAAAATTCCACCCATATAGCAAGGAAAGAGACTTTTCTGGATATTATGTTGAGGTGGACGGAGAAAGTAAAGTTTGTTGTCTCCGTCGGAAATATCAGACAGATGGTCGCACCAGGAAGGACAAGAAACAAGCAGAACTCTTACAACAAAAATACGTTAGGGGCTCACATTCCTGCATGTACCGATTTCTTACAAATTCCATAGAGGAATGTGTACGAAGTGCATGTGCGATTAAGTAGTAGCAGTATTTTTACTGTCGGGAGTCGAATCCTGGTTCTCTTGCATTTGGGGGGCTATGATTCCGTAAACGAGGTTGCCGCCAAATTGGTGATTTTTTGCCGTCGTTAATAGTTTATCCTTTGTCTTGGCTCTTTCAGACTTTTCTATTGGCAACCAGAATGTTTTACAAGTTAACACGCTATTCTTATCTTTTTTAGCTCGATTCATTTTCTCATTTTCGATTCTTTCATGCCTGCCTATTTTGATCATTTTTAGTGCCTAAACTTCCGGGCTCTAGTGATGAATATAGTTCGATCCATCGATATAAAACAATTATAATATGATAACATATTTTACGATCGTACTCCGTTATATAATGATCACTACACACACACAGTATATGATATGATAATTCATACAAGTACGATTTAACACGTTTACCAATGAAGCTTGGGTACAATGCATAATCGCCGGTAAAAGAGATTAATTTAGGGAAATTTATCAAACTTACCAAAATGCTCGGCGATTGTGCACAATAACCGGTTGTTATGTATAATAACCGGATTTATCACATATACCGTAACAACGATTATATTTTTAGGTGAATATTTGCTTCGTCCTTCTTCGAGATAAAAGTTTCTAATAAAGCGAGATTTTGTGGAGAGCCGTTTTGGAGACGTTTCCGAAAAGGTTTCTTTTCATTTCTTAGACACGTTTTGCCATTTACTCTGTCGACGTTGATGAGTTGGATAACTCTGCTGTCAACCATAGCGAGAATTCGTGTCGATGGGGATTTCATCATAGGCATATTTCGCCATTTTTATCACTGTTCCTCCGGTGTCGTCTTTTTTTTTTTCCAGTATCGGAAGAAAGTCAACCGACGACACACGAAATATCTAAGAGTTGTGGAATAGTTAATGCCATCCAAAGAAGATACTGTCACATAAAAACATGAAGAGAGAAAAAAAATTACTATCTCTGTTTCGAAAGCGAGAATGTCTCTTTAGTATGATACCTAGGGATAAGAGGAATATTCGGTATCGGGGTTATTTAGCTCTTTTGCCGAATATTTGCTAGGTATTCGGCGAAATCTGTAGTTTAACAAATCCCAACTGCCAAGTCTCCATGGTAACTATAAAATTGATATTGGAACACAGAAAATTTTCGGAATTTATATCAGGGTGTCTAACAACATACCGGAGGTGCCAATAAGTTCTGGAAAAATAGGAACAAAATTATTTTCTACTTTTTTTTTCAGAGGATAAAGAAATTCATTTCTCCTAAAAAATTCGACTGGCATATCTATTCAACTACTGAATATTTAGCGGATCAATATCATATTAATTAGTTACGTCAATTTTTAATGTCATTAATTTCAATCATTCAAAATTATAGTTAATTTCATATTCAAATTAAAACAAAAAACAACAATTGCATTTATCGTAATAAATTTTAACCCTTTGGCTGCTTGAATGTTCAGAAAAATGCTTCTCTCACTTCAAGAGCGTTAAAAAAATTTTCCCTTTTTTTCAGTTTTTTTGTGTGAAAGATAGATGGCACTTGAACTACTCAGACGTTACAAATTTAATGCAATCGAAAAAAAAGGTGTGATAAAAACACAAAATCTGGGTTTGAACCCGCAATCATCGACAAAATAGTGATTGGGGGGACTACCAGGGGCGTAGCCAGAAATCGTTCGGGGGGGGGGGGGAACCAAAGTGACAGAACAATGGATTTGGCCATCTTTTTCCCTATTTCCGGTCATTTTCTCACATTTCGGGGGGGGGGACCAGACCCCCAAGTCCCCCCCCCCCTCGCTACGCCCTTGGGGACTTCCACTATTCAATTCAATGTGCGCCGTCTCATACAGAACAAGCAAACCTGTCAGAGAATAGAAAAATGATGAAAAAAATTATGAAAAACTAGAATATACAGGGTGTCCTGTAAGTGCTAGCACGGCTTTTATCTCATCATCCGTCAGTCGTAGAGGTATAGTTTCAATTGAAAAAATGCTCAACAAGCGTTCAAAAATTACGCTGCACCAGTTTTTAGAGTTAAAATAGCGTGACACAAAAAAAATCTAAATTTTTGTACGGCTCCTTGTCCTCTAACTTCCAGTTAAAACTTGTTGCCCTGTATCTCCCGAGGCCAACACCAAAAATTCCGTGTTTCCAATTGCAATATTCACAGAGATATTCGAATTCGAAAAACGGAGGAAAGAACAGCTTTAAATGTGGGTAAAACGGTTTTTCCGCATTTAACGCTGTTCTTTCACAAATTTCCTCCGTTTTTCGTATTCGAATATCTCTGTGAATATTGCTCTTAGAAACGTGGATTTTTTGTTGGCATCAGGAGAGACAGGGCAACAACTTTCTAATTGGAGGTTAGAGCACAGTGGGACCATATAAAAAAGTAGATTTTTTAATTTGTTATACACTGTATTTTTACTCTCAAAACTGATACAGGGTAATTTTTGAACGCCTTTTGAACATTTTTTGAATTGGAATCCTACCTCTACGCCCGACGGTTGATGAGATAAAGGCCACATTAGCACTCACAGGACACCCTGTGTATGCGTACGCCATGTATACGTCACTTAAAGAATCTCATCTCAAAAAATGAAATTTAAAATAATCGCAGAGAATGATTGAGCAGGTTACTACGCTCATCATTTGTGGATGATGGGAGTACTTTGAGTGGTAAGCGGTTTTTAAAATTTCACTCTGATCCGCATTATAATTGTCACCGTGGGAATCACTAAACACTCACAAGAAAAGGATCCCAAGGTGTCCTCAAAAAATTCGCAAGTCCTGAAAAAATTCACAAGTTCATTTATCTCACCCAGAAATACATAAAAACAAAAACATCATCGACGGAGTGCAATTATTAAAGACTCAAAAAATTGTTAAAAATCACAACAGTTGGCTACTTATCGCTTCTCGTGATTCTTGGCGATATAAATATATAAAACTTCTTTTTTTCTCTCTCTTCCATCTTTTCTCTTCTATTATGAAGAATGACGTCACTCTCAGGACCGTCATTTCAACTTTCTCCGGGGGGGGGGCAAAGCACATGTACTCAATGCATGTATATATATTTGTGTATATATATATATATATATATATATATATATATATATATATACCGTTTTTAGTGTATTTTCAAAAGCCAGGGCCGTTGCCCCCCCCCCCAAATGACGGTCTCTCTCCGCTACCCAGAAGGGTTCAACATTTAGCTGTTGTGAAGATGAATTTTTGGAAAGAGAGAAAATTCAACTGCCTTTGCGGGGAATCGAACCCACGTCCTTTCACTTTCCGGGTAACGCATTAGAGTACAGAGGCAACGAATCTCTCAATCTTTCCCAGGAGCTCGCATGCACTGAAAAGGACAGTACATGGACGGCCCGATCTGACTCAGGCCAAGCTCACAACTGTTGACGCTACCACCAGATGGCGACTTATGAAATAGACTTATGGAGAGTGACGTCATCCTTTCATCTGGGGGTAGCGTCAACAGTTGTGAGCTTGGCCTGAGTCAACTGAGTTGATGGCAACTCTTAATGCAGCTTTGGATCCGGCCGTCCATGTACTGTCCCTTTCAGTGCATGCGAGCTCCTGGGAAAGATTGCGAGATTCGTTGCCTCTGTAGTCGAGAGCTTTCACCGAAAGTGAAAGGACGTGGGACGTGCAAAGGCAGTTGAATTTTCTCTCCAAAAATTCATCTTCGCAACAGCCAAATGACCTTCGTATTAATTATCAAATTAAAACCTTCGTATAGAGAAATTAGTTATTTTTTCTCTCTTTCTTTGTCTGTGGTGTACCTGATCATGTGTTTGAATGACCAACATTCTAGGGTTGCGGTATTTTTAAATTCATTCTTGGCCTCTATATTGGCTAATCCCATCTCGTCTGTAATCACCACAAAATTTGTTAATCGCGACAGTACCCAATTGTCCGGGGAAAATATGTCGTAAAAAAGTTTGTATGTTGTTTTTTTTTTATTTCTTTTTGACACTAAATAAAGTGTTCCAGACTCTGCCACGAAGCTGAGCTGGAAGAGATCTCGGCAACGGGAAAGTCCAGTGGCGAAGTTCTGGCATTCATTCATTCATTCGGCGTCTATATTGGCGTTCATAATATTAATATTTGAAAATCTTTTCGAGTGACCCATGATAATTCATGCCGGTTATTTTTATATTTTTGTGCATATTTAAATAAGTAGAATCTCTCAGTGGTATAATTTTTACAAAAATTTTTGAAGACGTCACGTTGGGACCCTTTCCTTGTCGGTAAAATGCCACACGTTTTTTCAAGAATAATACTTTTTCCCGATTTTGTACGGTTAAAAGTGCTTTCCCCCAAACTTCGAGAATAATAATTTAAAAAAAAACTGAAAAAAAACCAAAATAATGTCAATTACGTTAGTGATAAAAACATTGTTCAAGCACGTGAGTGACCAAAACAGTGTTCGATCACGTGAGTGACCAAAACAGTGTTCGATCACGTGAGTGACCAAAACAGTATGCAAGGATGTGAACGACAAAACAGCGGGCAAGCATGGGCGGAGATACGGGGGGGGGGGGTGTGGGGGGGGCAATGTTCCCCCAGCGTCAAAGGTGGAGTCGACTTATCTAATGTATATATGTATTGACATCATCATCGTGCCCCCCCCAGCAATAATGACCTTGCCCCCCCCCCCCAGACTTCTAAGTCTATCTCCGCCTATGCGTGCAAGCACATAAGTGACCAAAACAGTGTGAAGCGCGTGAGCGACGAAAACTGTGTGAAGCGCGTGAGTGACGAAAACAGTGTGAAGCGCGTGAGTGACGAAAACAGTGTTCAAGCCCGTCAGTGACGAAAACAGTGTGCAAGCTGTGGATGACTAAAAGAGTGACTTTAGTGGCGCAGGCATACTTTAAGGAGTAGAGGGGGTAAGCGGGTTATAGTACACAGGGTGGCGAATTCGAGGAAATAGTAGTCAAGAAAATTGGATTAGAATGAGAGAATTGCGGCAAAATTTGTGTAGCCCACAGGCGGCAAAACCATAAACACGTCTCTGGTGAGATATCTCGTCATCGACGCTGAGAGGTTTAAAAGCTGATATTCGGCCACCAGAAAATTAACCGAATATGCGATATTCGTTTATTCATCCCATTTCTAATGATATACCTACGCATTTTTTTGTTTATAAAATTCTAATTGACATTCTCTCAATGTCATAGTTCAACGAAAACAATAAAAAAATTCTCGCTAAAGAGTCTTTCATTTTACATATTTTATCAAGAAAAATGTAATTAATGATGACATGAATAAATAAAAATTCATTTTTCACAGTCACATAAAGTTCATCGGCCGATGGAAATAATTAATTTTATCGATTATTATTTAGTAAAAAGAAGGATTGTGGTTCATTGACCTGTGATAAATAATTAAAAACTATCACATATAGCCACTCTCTCCCCCGACTTCCGTACGTACATATCAACGGGAATATTTTGGCAGTCTTCACGCAAATTTTAAATTGATCTTGGCAATATTTTTTGAAAAATAGTTAGAATATTTACCTGATATAAATCACTCACGTTCTGTTTAAATTTGTTAGCATCAGCAAATTTAATAGGGTTATTAGAAAAGAATGATTTTATAGGGATATGGTGGTATAAAACAGGTGACATCTTGTATCTCAAGACAACATCTAGGGCTACTTGCGTAGGACGTGATATGTAATATGCTTTAGGTGTGTGGAATTTCGCAAGAAATAAATCGATAATTTATATATGTGTATACCATGTATGTAATGTACATCATGTTATGTATTAGAAATGTGGAGAACAAAGCTCTTGCTAGAAATGATATATGGCACTAGATGAGCTGCAGTAAAGTCGTGTTTACAGTCTAATTTGCATATTCGTGATTGTTTTGGAAACATTAAAGTGTGTTCTAGTAGTACGCAAAATTTCGTTAGTTGTTTGTAACTTTTAGGTGTGATAAGGGACGTGTAAAGCGTCTGTTGAAAAATCCAAAATTTGTCACATAATTTGGTTCCACTGGAAATCCAAACTTGGTGCTTTCAGGGCTGCAACCGCGATAAATTCCGTCTTGGGAGAGTCCACTGTAAGTGCCAGAACAGTAGGATACTGTTTCTACTATGGACATTCCCCTCGAAAATCCAGCTGGAAATTGCCCGGTGCGAGATCAAAAAAGGTCGCCATACGCACACTGACACACAAGAAGGTCATATTGTCTGTCTGGTGGGATCACCCTGGAATAATCTTCCATGAATTTCTTCCGAAAAGATATTTCTTGCTTTTTTTTCCTTCTGTATCCTTTTTTCCCCAAACAATAAATTTTCTGGCAAGAACTTTCCCCAACTATATATATGACTTTTTTCTATTCTGTTTTTATTGATAAATTTTGTAAGTCCGTTTAAAATTCGCCAAAGTACATAAAGAAAAAACATTGATTTTGTCTAGTTTTTATTTATTCATTGATGCGACTCTCAGTTCAGATGGGTCAAGTGAAAATATAAGATAAAATATGCATTAATCCTGCTAAATGCCCTTTACATATGTGGTCCTGTATGTATTTAAATACACATGGTAAAAAAGTAACACCTTATACCCTCTTTTTCTTTGGTATTTTAGACAGTATATCTTTTAATGTCATTTCAATAAAAAGCACTGGTATATATATAAGTGCAATACTTTTTTTTTATATCTAGGAAGAGTTTATGCTTTGTCAATGTAATTTTTTGAGAGAAGCTAAAATTTTATGTGTTCAGAAATTTATAAAATTTCACCAAATTGAGAGGATTGAAAACAAAATTCGAAGTAAAAACGCTTCAACTTTGCTGAGAGCAGGGTTTTATCTGTTTAATACAACGCGCGTATACAACGTTAAATCAAGGCAAGCTGGATACTTTACAATTAATTGACTTATTTTATGTAATTAAAAAATCCACTCTAATGAATTAAATGTCTGTGTTAATGTATTGTTTCAATTAAAGATATGTTAACAGTATCAAAACTTAAATCCTTTTTTTGCAATTGTTTTTCAGTGCTTTTTTCTGGAGGTGAGGGTAAAAAGTTGGCACACATTGGTTGGGAATCATTGTCTTAATTGTTACGTAACTACGTTCTACACAATTTTATCCATGATACCCTGAAATGTCACGTCACATCATTCAAGAGTTACGGTGCTAGATACTTATTAGCTTAATTTTGACTTACGAACTGATATTCAGAATGAAACCTGTTTTTATGTCCGGGAATGGTTTCAATTACAAATAAACATGAAAAAACAAGCAATATCTATTGTCATTCAGTTTTATTTGAAACTACGAAAAATCCCATAAATTCGTGAATACTTAAAAAATTCATACAAATTGAAGGAATCGGTATATTTGAATGCTGTTTGCGAAAAAATATAAAACTAACGAAGGGGAACTTTTTTTTTGGTCCAGAAAAAAAAACTTTAGATTTAGTTCAGATTTTTGTGAATGAGATGGCGCTGCATAAAAGTAAATTATTGGAAATATGCAAATCAGGGTCCTAAAAATGCAGGGTGTACGATTAACGGCTCATTTTTGAATTTTCCTGTTACTGGCGCTTAGGCTACATAAGGTTTTCATTGTGATGTTTGACATTGGTGAATAGCATTACTATTGATGATGTTGTTTAACCGCAGCCATATGAATCACTGGCTGAAGCTTTAAGCACGTTTCGGACAAAGTAGAGATAGGAGAAATGTTCAGGTCCAATCACTCCTAATTTGCTTCCATGCAGTGCACTCTTTCGACAGAAATTTAAACTAATTTTTTTTCAACAAAAAAATCACCCTTCGTGATTTTTTTTCGCAAACCGTATTCAAATATACCAATTCCTTCAATTTTTATGAACTTTTAAAGTATTTACAAATTTATGGGACACCCTGCACGTACATATATCTAATAAAATCGACAAAAAAAAAAATCTAAAAATTCATAGAAATATCACAAAAGAATTCGAGAGAAATGCAGTTAGCAACAATAAACGTGAAAAGAATCGGAAATGCAGTCATTGAAAATTTAACCAATCACCGTTAAAATACGAATCAAAAAGATAAAAATCCAAAAAAGAAATAAATTACACAATACATAAAAACTTAATAATTTCAAAACCACGGCATAAAGGAAAACAAAATAGATTGATGATGATAGAGAGAAAGATAAATAAAACGAAACGTTTTCTTTTCCGTAACAACGTAAATCTTAAGAAAAAATGCTGAAATTGAAGACGAAAGATGATTACTTTTTCCTTGACGGAAGGAAAAAAATGCGGTAGAACCAAGAAACCGATGAATTTGCTAAACCTGGAACCGAGGAAAATTGAAAAGATGTTGGAGATTTTTTTTTTTTTTGTGTTGTTTTTAAAGGAAAAAAAAAGTATGCAGTATAAAGTTAAAGATTACTTTTTCGAGTATCGAACGCGAAGGATAACGTCGCGGACTAAGTCAGTTTCGTGTCTTGAGGGGGAAAAAGAATCTTAAAAAAAACTGGAAAAAAAACCGGAAAAACCTGAATATTTCTCTGGAACTCTGACGTCGAGTTTCATTAAATTCTCCCAAAAATTTGAGATTCGATGTTAACGAACAAGGTATCTTGCTAAGTACGAAAGCCTGGGTAACCAAGCGGAGATCAAGATGTAGTTCGGAAAGAAAAGTCACATTCCTCTGTGCGCCTACGTACGCAGAAAACGTGCCACGGAACAGAGCGCCTACGTACCGAGAAAACGTGCTACCTACGTATCCGGAATACGTGCCACGGAATGGAGCGCTTACTTATCCAGAATACGTGCCACGGAATAGAGCGTTTACGTATCCAGAATACGTGCCACGGAATGGAGCGCTTCCGTATCCAGAATACGTGCCACAAAATGCCAGAATACGGAGCGCCCTCTAAGAGCTAGTACGGCCTTTATTGCATCAACTGTCCATCGTAGAGATATAGTTTCCTTTTAAAAAAAGCTCGAATGGCGTTCAAAAATTACCCTGTACCAGCTTTGAGAGTGAAACTACAGTGTGTAACAAAATTAAAACTCTTAATATTTATACGGTCTCCTTGTTCTCTAACTTCGAATTAGAAAGTTGTTGCACTGTCTTTCTTGGGGGTCGACAAAAGAAATTCCAAGTTGAGTGCAATATTCGCTGAAATATTCGCATTCAAAAATCGGAGAAAAGTTAGGAAAGAACAGCATAAACGAGGGAAAGGAGCGTTGTCCGTTAGTTTTTGCTGTTCTTTCATAACTTTTCTCCGATTTTTGAATTAAAATATCTTAGTGAATATGAACTTAGAAACATGGAATTTTTTTTGTTGTCCTCAGGAGATACAGGGCAACGACTTTCTAATTGGGAGATTAACGACAGGGGACTGTATAAAATTTAGATTTTTTTTATTTTGTGTTACATTGTATTTTCAATCTCACCCAAAACTGGTGCAGGGTGATTTTTGAATGCTTTTTGAGCGTCTTTTAAAAAGAACTCATACTTCTATGACGGACAGTTGATGAGATTAAGGCCGCATTAGCACTTATAGGACACCCTGTATATACCCTGCCAGGCTCGCCGAGATTGAAAAACCAGTTTTCTGCTCGAAGTGACGTCTAATCGTTGAAAAATAAACGGCATATAGAACAGTTATTGCTAAGTGGCGATAATACTGACGTCACTCAACGCATTAATGGCGGATGACGAGCCGGCCTGGATTTTTCCAGTGGTTATACCGCGGTGCAGTTTCCCATTGATCACCATTGTGACCTGCGGCATCATATTTACGGATTTGACACCAAATCGCGACACCATTCCAGAGCACCCAAGTGGATTGCGGCACAGGAGCAACTTCAATCTCTCTCGTCATCTGATAGATGCCGGGACGACAAAATTCGGTAAAACCAAAAAAAGAAACCGATGAATTTGCTGACCTGGAACCGAGGAAAATCGAAAAGACGTTGGAGATATTTTATTTATTTTGGTTGTTTTTTAAGAAGGGAAAAATGCAGTATAAAGTTAAAGATGACTTTTTTCCGAGCACCGAACGCAAAGAATAACGTCTCGAACTTTTTCAATTTCATGTCTTAAAGGCGAAAAAAACCATAAAAAATAATAAAGATCTAAAAAAACCGAATAAATCTGAATATTTCTTTGGAACTGAGCTTCATTGAATTCCCTCAAACACACACTTGACTCGATGGTAACGAGTACAACATGGAGTACACCCCCAGCGTCGAAGGTGAAGTCGACTGATCTAATGCATATATGTATAGGTGAATTGACATCATCATCGTGCCCCCCCAGCAATAATGACCGTGCCTCCCCCCCCCAGACTTCCAAGTCTATCTCCGCCTATGGAGTATAAGGTACTTCGCTATGTTCAGAGGTCTTCAACCTTTTTCTAGTCGAGAGCACTGCTTGTGCCCCCTCATAAAAAAAAGAGCACTCTTACGGCAAGTTTGACGTAAAAATGCGTGAAATCAGGGTGATTTCAGTCTTTGTATGTAATTTGTGCAAGGTGTGTATATATAGGAACGTTGATCAAGTGCTCGTGAGCATCGAGCACTCTAGGTGCTTCAGGGGAGCACCGTGGTGCTCGCGAGCAATGGGTTGAAGATGCCTGGCTTAGATTTATCAGCAGGAATCACGTTCGTTTTGTTTGTTTATTTAAGCCGGGGGAACCTCAAACTTCCTCGAGTCACGAGCACTGCCGATGCCCATCATCAAACGAGGAGCACTTCTTACGGCAACTTTGACGTACTTATGCCTGAAACCTGCGTAATTGTAACCCTTGCAATTTTTACAGGGGTGTTTAACGGAAGCGCGTATCGAGTGCTCGCGAGCACGAAATCGGACATGAGCATTGAGCACTCTTAATGCTTCAAAGAGCACTATAGTGCTCGTGAGCTGCAGGTTGAAGATGACTGATTTAACTCATACTGCTAAACCCATGGCCCTCGCGGTCATAAGCAGGGCGGTGGAGGGGAGAGCGATAAAATGTCTACCTTCGCTCTTCCACCTATGCTAACACAATACAATTTTTTCACCGAACGGGGAGGGGTGCGTTCCCCCTGTACCCGCCTATACTCGTAGTCCTCTGATGTGGCCCGTGGACTTTAACCTAATTTTGTAAAAATCGACTAAGCGTCATTTAAGGGGCCCTCCCTCCGCATATTCGCAGATCACGTGACTTGCGACACAGTTCTGGGGCATTTAAGCGGCTTTAATTTGGGAAAGAACAGAGCATAACTTAAAACGAACAATGTTTTTTTTACCTCGTTTATGTTGTTCTTTCCCAACTTTTCTCCGATTTTAAAATATCTTAGCGAATATTGCTCTTAGAAAAGTGGAATTTTTTTTGTTGACCTCAGAAAAGACCGGACAACTTTCTAGTAAGAATTAAAGGACGGTGGACCGTGTATAAAAATTTTGAACGTTCGTCTTATGACACACTATAATATTTTCACTCTCGAAACTGGTACACAGTGATTGGCGAAAACATTTTGAGCATTTCTTAACCCTTTAAGTGGTTTTTAAAATTTTCCTATGATCCGCGCATTATAACTACCACATTTGAAATTGCGAAACCTTCACAAATTGCCACCTATTTTCAAGAATTTTTTTTCCGCTTGCGAGCTGATAACTGTTCCCCCCAACAAGAAAATTATCCGCCCATCGCTTTTATTTCCCTCACCATGATACAAAAACACCTGCCATGACGTGTGTAGGAAGAGAAATACTTTTCTTTTCTGGAAAAACAATCTTTTTGTATTATTTATACTGAGCGTATATTTCTCTACAGTGCCGAAAGAAAGGGAAAACACACACACAGTCTCTTTTTCGTTCTCCTTCTCTTATCTAACCTTGAACAAGAGCTGACTCCACCTCACTGGCAGTTGATTGATTGGAAGGAGGACGGAAAACATGTTTTACTGTCAAAACAACTTCAACACGTTTTTAGAAGAGATATTTTGGGGTGACTGAAATAAAGCTGATCAAGTTTGACGAGATACCCCGGGAATGCCGCTGAAAGGTTTAAAACTCTGATTCTTTCGATCAACGACTTTACAATGTTTTCGTAACCGCGCATCTCGTAAATTACTCTCCTCGTAAAACAAGTACTTGGCAATTTCACTGAATTACTCAGAGAAATTGCGAGAGAGTATTTTGAGTGAAGGACAATATTCACTCATAAATTTTGTAGCAATTTAATCACAAGAGAATTTTTTTTCGCTTACATTATTTATTATAAGGAAGTGTTTTTTCTCCATTAAGAAATTT
The DNA here is from genome assembly GCF_987345545.1 of Pholcus phalangioides. Taxonomy (NCBI): domain Eukaryota; kingdom Metazoa; phylum Arthropoda; class Arachnida; order Araneae; family Pholcidae; genus Pholcus; species Pholcus phalangioides. The sequence continues at coordinate 1,240,473 of NW_028301619.1, forward strand.
TAAAGAGTTTTTACCACCCAGAAGTAGGTTTTAGCTCGTAACTTTTTTTTGAGGATTACCTCAAAAAATCAATGAAGAGTCAGAAGAGAAAAATACGGAAAATAATATAAGAGAGGGATCGGTACCACGAATACAGTCTTCCCGCGGTTTTCGTATTCGCGATCGTTTCCCCAGTTTTCTGGAAAAAACTTTTCAGTGCCGATTCTTTCATCGGAAAATGCCCGCAGCTAGGCTACTTTACCACACACCAACTCCGGTCATATATCGCCATATGGCAATTTCCAACCAGTGGAGTTGGGTGTAAACCCCGTAACTAGGCTGGGGCAATCAGGGCATGAGCCGAGTGGGGGACCCAAACCCTCCCTTTTCTGAGCATAACCCCTTTCAAGAGGACCCCAAGAAAAATGTCTGCCCCGGGGCCTCGAGAAGGCACGCTACGACAATGTATGGGAACAAGATATAAGTTTTACGTTATAAGTTTGAATGTCCCTCTGAAAGTTAAGAACTTGAAAGAAAAATTCAATATATTGACCATGATTAGCTGAATTGCGGCGGTTCCCCGTTATTACGTCATCGATGAAACTACAATCAGATATATCGAGGAAAAAGAACTTGGAACTCGATCAGCCGTTGCTGTAGCTACATCTGCTACCATATAGCTCCGGATCCATACGTCTCTGATCCACAGTCAGAAGCTATACCGATCAATGACACATTCTTCACATGTAGAAAAATTAGTAAGAGAAAGCCTTGTCAACTCTCTATCCCCAACTCTATCCCAACAAATTCACTGGAATGTAGAAAAAACAGCTAACAGGCATTAATGTTCATAATGTTCTTTCGGAATATATCACCGAGAGAGAGGGAACAAATAGAAAAAAAATAGAAATTTTTTACAAAATTCGTCATTTGAAGGTAGACAGTCATCTTAAATGCTTCAAAAATTAAGTAATTTATAATTTTATCACCAGAACAAAGATGGAACCTCCCCTGCTAACGTGAATGAATCCGAAGACCAACTGGTATTTAAGGAATGATCACAAAGATGTTTTATATAAGAGAAAAATTTAATGGCCACTTAAAATTTAAACCTGGAAATATAGATACGATGATAAAAATGATTTGAAGAAAAATAATTGGATTCCTTTCTTCATTTAAGTAACATTTTCAAGTAAGTTTCCTGTATCAAATAAGTTTCCTTATTCAAATAAGCGCTCTTCGAAATCCTTTCTTAAGTAAGGATCTTTCACAAAGAATGACGCTGGGACGAGAGAAATAATGGCGAGAAACGGCAATTATAGTTGACAAGATACGTGACCTAGAACCAAAAAATGGGAGAAAATCTTTCAGTAATGGTGTCGAATTCAAAAAAGAAGGTAGGGAAAAAAATATCAAATCGATATCCATTTTCGACATCAAAGTCGACTATCGAAAGTATGTTGTTTTCTTAGTCGGAGGGTTGGTTATTCAATTCACCATCGCCGTTCTATGTAGAATATCATCAAAGGCGAATTCCCCGAAATGCCAAAGTGAAGTCTAATTGAATTTCCCCACTTGCTATTCCAAGGAAGCCCATCTGCTACTCCACCATCAACGTACTCTCACGCTAATCCTTACACACTAATCGAATGGACGAAGATTCATTCCGCCCCTTCACTATATATGCTTGTGTGTATTCTGCAATCAACGCCAACAAAAATTCTGCAAGACGGTGTGAAAGGCCATCGGAGAAAAGAGTTTGGGCTAAGTAAATGAAAAAAAAAGTTGATAGAAGGTACCGGGGCTGAATAGATTAAAAGATATTGCATGGATAGAAAAGTGCATAAATACATACGCATACATAAATTTGCCTAACAACAAATGGAAGATGCGTATCGGGTATTCTTTCTCCCACAAGCGAACAATTCGATATTGGATTAAATTTTTTTGTAAACAAATTTTAGGCTGTCAATGGAAATTTTTCAAAAGGAAATGCTTTTTAAAGGAGCTTTAAAATTAATCTGAAACATAATAAATGCAATTTTAAGTGGCAGTTGCTAGAAATAACTCGTAAATATTTCAAATATTTTTGAGTGAAACTGTAGATAACCAAACTCACTAGAATTATGCGCGTACATGTATAACACAATCGATTCAAAACGTCACATTTCGCAGCACAAAGAGGGCGCAAACGAAGAATGAAATTTTCAGTCACCCTCTGTAGTGTCTCAACGGAAATGGTCACACATGCCTCACAGATCAAATCTTGAAGCTCGCTTAGTGTTGCATAATTGTTCCAGAAAACATTCAATTTGCTCCACAGAACGTAGTAGCAGGGGTGAGAGCAGATCAAGTGAGTATGGACAGCGCCGTCTTAAGTCATGGACCCGGGGCCTCAAGAAAAAAAGGGCCCTCACAAAAATGAGATCTGTTTGAAACTTTTGAGAATTTGCCTAGTAGGGCCTCACAGAAAAATCACTTGACTCAGGGGTGGCCCATGATGTTCTTAAGACGGTGCTGAGTATGGAGGCCAATTCATGCCTGTTCCAATAAATGTGGAGAGAATAATTCAATGCAATGACTATTCCCCCGAAGTGTTCCTCAAGAAAGGCGAAAACCGTTGTGGTATGGTGTGGTTGCTACGTCGAACAAAATTTCCCTCAAAAAATTTCCCTTTTGACTAAATTTTTCCCACAGATTCCGAAAAATGTGTTGCCATCTACCGGGGAAAATACGCAATGAAGTATTTTGCACTAGAAAAGTATTGCACTGCATTTATTTTTTGTTGTTTCAAAAAATTCTTTGGTTTGATGAACTCCCAGAATTATCCACAAATGGCAAAAAACTTCCCACGTGGACAAATTTTAATCAATTTTTCCCATGAATATGGAAAATTTCCCACAAGTTACCATCAATGTGTGGTTGGGTCTTATCTCACATGAACCACGAGTGCCTCGTCAATCCCTCAACCCAGGTGACGAATTGTTAGAGAGCTGCAACATACCGTTCAGTAGTGATAGTTTGTGCCATGTCTGTGCTGCGAAAGGTGCACGTTTTGAATATATTGTGATGGTAATGCAACGACTGCTAGCAAAAAAGGGCAGTTTATAGAAGTGCCGTCTTAACGCATGGGCCCGCCCGGGGTCCCTCACAAAAATGAGATGTAGTTGAAATTTTCGAGGAGCATACATGTAAATTTTCCTGGTAGGGCCTCAGAAAAATCACTTGGCCCGGGGACCCACGGCGCTCTTAAGACGGCCCTGGTTTACAGCCTATTTCTCGGACTCCGTACCCTGACCGGAATGTACAGTGCCATCTGTCGGCAACATTTATAACTAATTCCGAAACTTCTAAATCAGATTTCTATGGCTTTCAAAATAAACATATACTACTGTACTTGCTTTATTTTTCTATCGATCACCGTTTCAGAGTTATTTCATTTTAAAACCAATGAATCCTTTGCGGGACACCATGTAAATGCAATATTTATCAAGATATATAATGCTGTACATAAAATCACTATTTTTAGCAACTTATCACTATTAGCAAGTTTTCATTTGCTCAAATGTTGCCATTTTTAATGACTGCACACAAATAGAATGAGCTGAATCATTTTATTTTTTTATTCACAATAATTAGCAATTACATTTTTTGACAATTACTGAACTTTCACAACTTTGAATTTAATTTACGTTATGCAACTTGTGAAGCACACCCTCAATCATTGGCCATAAATGCTGAAAACTTCAAAGTCAAATATCTCCGTTATTATTGCATTCCAAAACACACATGCGTTTTTTTTAAATGACTTCTCTCTCAGAGCCGCATAGACATTTCACTAATTGGAAGTTTTAGCACACAGGGTCTACATAAAAAGATAGTTATTTTTTTTTTTATGTAACCACCTCTTTTAGGGAATTTAAATGTGCCGCTTAGTTCATCATTTTTACAAAATTAAGTTTGAGGAGGGCAGGCCGCATCAGATAACCCCCAGGGCTATATTTGGTCCGCGGGACAAGGGCCTTTATGCGATTTATCATTATATGGCTTAGAGTGTGGATCGCAATGAATTTATTAAAGATAAATTTTGAGTTCATAGTTTTCAAATAACATTGAAATTAACAGAAATTGATTATAATAACATATAAAGGTATTTTCTTCCGAAATTTCAATTAAAAAAAATATTTTTTGGCATTAAAAAAATAAATTTTTGATCGTCGGGGGTGGGGCACCTGCCCCCCATGCCTCCCCCTCGTGTACGTCTCTGATCCCACCAACATGCGTTAGGATTCAGAGAGGCAGAGCTGATGACGAAATTTTGCTGACAAGGGGGAGGGGGGTCAGAGTTTTGCTGACTTTCGCTGACAAGGGGGGGGAGGGGGTCAAAAATGGCGGAAAATTTGGTTACGTAATACTTGAACGGCCCCTATGCTAGTACGCTTAAAATACAACTTTTGCACCCGAAGCCGACTCTTTTATCCACCCTACTATGTAGCGCCCCTTGTGGTGAACGTATTTCATTATAACTTGGTATATGTTATTTGGACCATGGGTAAAAAATTACTGCGATAAAAGCGCCACTTTTGAACTTGGTGGTAAAACATTGAACTGTTTCTTTTATTAAATCTTTCTTTTCCCCCATGGTCCATATATCCTATATTATCAAGTTTCATCAAAATATCTCCATCAGAATGGGCGCTACATGCATCTGAGTAGTGTCAGTTTATTTTTATAACCACCCTTTATATCAATTATATAACATATTTTGCTTTGTTTGCTAAATTGATATTTTTCACAACTAAATAGCCTAAAAAAAGACTAGATCTAGGTGGAAAATAACTAAGTTGGCAATACTGTGCAGAATGCCAATTTGTCCACATCCATATGGCGTCTAAAGGCATTGTATAATTCTAATTGTCTAAGAGCCACAGGCCTTCGCCAGCAATTGTAGATGGTGCCCGAGTGGTATGGTGGTAAGATACTCGATACCATCCTGAAGGTTGTTGTCAGGGTCCCGGGTTCAAACCCAAAGGAGGATATAGATAAGATATTTTCCCTAACGAACTCGAGGCGACCACCGACAGACAGCGCCTTCACTTCCAACCCATCTCACTAATGGCAGTAAATTGCAATATAGCGATATGGCCAGAGTTGGTGTTTGGTTAAGTAGGGTAATTGTTGAACGCCTTTCGAACATTTTTTAAAAGGAAACTATATCTCTACGATGGACAGTTGATGAAATAAAGGCCTTACTAGCTCTTACAGGGCTCTCCGTATTCGGGATGCGTAAGCGCTCCATTCCGTGGCACGTATTCTGGATACGTAAGCGCTCTGGCAGTAAATTGCAATACAGCGATATAGCAAGAGTTGGTGTTTGGTGAAGTAGTAGCAATTGTAGATAAGATAAACAAATAAAAACCAAAAACTTTAGTTCAGACCAATCTTGAAAATTAAGTTTTCTTATGCTGTAAAAACTTTAAGTTCGGAAGCATATTTATAGATTATATCTAGGAATAATATTGAAGTAAAGTCTTTTCCTTTGAACTTTCTTCAAATTTACGCAGAGTTGATTTTTTTGATTATGAGTAACCTTTTCAAAGAAGCATTGAAATAGTTTTTTTTTTAAAGAGACGAGGGATTCGACGCCTAAAAAGCTTTATGCTTATTTCTCGGATAAAAATGATTTTTGTTAGTTCTTTCAAAGAAGATATTGAGAGGTTTTTCTGTTGCAAAAAGTTTTTTTTTTCTGTTCAACTTAGTATATATTCGCTGACTGTGAAATCATATCAAGTGGAGCTGAGCTTCACCCTTTTTTTTCTTCCCAACGTTTCCACTTCTAAAGAGAACGTTTCTATTCTGAAATCTTTTGTTCGTTCTTTTGTCGTAGAGTCTTTACGCGGAGCTTAAATGAGATTTGAGAATAGTTGAACACATCAATATACTAACCGGCGTCAACTTCTAAGGAATAAAGAATGACGCGAAGAGAAGAATCGAAAGAAAACTAATGGAAGCGAACTGCAGTCTACGGCGATTTCCGATTTCTACTGTTCTTTTCATGCGAGAACAAATACGAATATTTCCAGACATTGCCGCTAACAAAATTCTTGGGATTCCTTCAATGACTCGCAGGAATACTCGCTCATTGCAGAAACCCATTTATGAAATGCAATATGTACGTACCGTGTCATTTGTCATTATCGAACTATTATTCCACCTTATTCCGAAGCTTGCTCTTTTAATGCGTGAACGCACTATTATTTGTTGTCCATTGTAATAATTTCGGAAAAGAAAGAGCAACTGAAAACGTTCATCTCACTGTTTTAATTTAATCATTTTTGTCGGACCACGGTCATTTTCCGCACACGGGGCTAATTAGACCCGGACCTACAATATATTGCTGATTCCGAACGGCAGCCTTTTTTTATACTCACTGAGAGGTTGGTGCGCTAACCTTTCAATGCAAAACTCCCTGCGGCAGCAATCTTTTTCTGTGGTCATGTCGCCGTTTCAGTTGTGTCCCTGTGTCACGGAAGTTTTTGACAAGGATGAACTGGGTTTCGAACTCGCGACACCTCTAAACATCCATTAGTACTTTAGGCCAGTATCTCATCGACCTAGGCTACCGCGCCCACAATGTTTTTATTATTAAAAAAGTGTTTACACCCATCGAATACAATAAACGGACCCTTTATGAAAACCACCCTTTATGAAAATATGAAATATTTTTAATGGCATCTCACTCGGTGCGCCAAAAACGAGGAAAACCTTTCGATAGTTTATGGGCACTTGAAGTAACATTCCCCTCCATTGATAAGTGCCCTACAGAGCCACTTTAGTGATCTCTAAATGTTTCGCGGATCCAGGTGATCTGGAAATGTGTCCGGGCCGCTTAAGTGCTCTGGAACTGTGCCACGCATCACTCAAGTGATCCGTAATTATATGCCGCGGATCACTTAAATAATCTGAGAATGCGCCGCGGGTAACTTGAGTGATGTAGAACCGCACCGGGGGCCACTTAAGTGCTCTAAAACTACATCACATGTCACTCAAGGGATCTCTAAATGTGTCACGGATAGCTTAAGTTTTCTGGAATTGCACCACGGGACACTTAAGCGATCTGTAAAACTGTGCCGCTTAGTTCATTTTTAAAAAATTAGGTTTGAGGAGGGCAGGCCGCATTAGATAACTCCCAGGGCCATATTTGGTCCGCGGGACAAAGGCCTTTATGCGATTTATTATTATATGGCTTGTGGAGGTTGGGTCGCAATGAATTTTCTAAAGATAAATTTTGAGTTCATAGCCTTTTCAAATAACAATGAAATTAACAGAAATTGATTATAATAACATATAAAAGGTATTTTGTTCCGAAATTTCAATTAAAAAATATTTTTTTGCATTAAAAAAATAAATTTTTGATCGTGGGAGGGGGGGCACCTGCCCCCCATGCCTCCCCCCCGTGTACGTCTCTGATCCCACCAATATGCGTTAGGATTCAGAGGGGCAGAGCTGATGACGAAATTTTGCTGACACGGGGAGGAGGGGGGCAAAAATGGCTAAAAATTTGGTTATGTAATACTTGAACTGCCCCAAAGCACAAATTGAGGATTTTTCTATAAAGATCCGAAAAATCGGATGACATCCGGGTGAATCGGAAGCATTTGGCATTTATGAGAACCGAAACCAACGGTAACACATAACGTAACGCATATAAAATCAACGAGAAAAACATTCGTAGCTACTATATAAATCACCATGTACATATACGACTGCTGTGTATTCAGCTGCAAAAATGTCACTCACCTTCTAGTGTGGCAAACGAATCCGTCAAATACGTTTGTAATCGAGTAAGTTGTCCTTGCTTGGCACACCTCTGTGATCACGTAGGTCGTTAAGACGAAAGAATGTCAGAAAAACTTGCCTTGCGTTTGTTCCTGTTTTCGATTGAAAAGTAACAATGCACTTAAGGCAACTGACTACGTCCAAATGACGATTTTTTTCGAAAATTGTCGAAAATGATTTTATAAATTCATTTAGAAGAATGTTTTACGCAGAATCCAAAACTATTTTATTCTTGCACATGCAACAAGTAACAACTATGTTATGGCTGATTTAAATCTTCTGGAATAATGGTTTCCAAGGCATCAAACAATTTTCAAACGCGTTTTTTGAAGATTCATTTTTTTTTCGTTACTTTATTCCACGCGAAACCAAATTTCGCACAAAAACGATGCAAAATATTCTCATGAAAAATTATTCGAAAGTATTCCAGATAACGTTAGCTGTGCAATGAACTAGGAGCTTGACCATGTTTTGAATATGATATTTTACAGCTGTTTGAATGAAAAAATTTGACTTTTTTGTGAAAATCCACGTATTGTTTCACGAAATTACTGCCATATCTCAGAGAATATTCTTATGTATCTTAAAACTTCTAGTTCGTTGCACAGATAACAGTCATAGAAACATACAGTATCAAATTATTCAAATAAAGTGTGGGGGGGTTTTCAGTGTGCAATGTGTGGCGTGAGTACTGAAAATGAGGCAATTTTGAGGACATAATTTAGAATATCTCAAAACGTTTTAGAGATATTTCAGAAAAATATCACTGGATTTCCTTATTTCATACAGTATTTTGATTCAAACTCCACTTGTTTTGCAAAAATGCAGTGTTTTCAAAAAAAGTGCCCCGCACGTAGTCAGTTGCCTTAAACTAAAATTAGTAAAATGAATTTTGTTTCAATTAAACTTCTCACAATATATAGGGTGATTCAAATTGTTTGTCCGTAGGACTAATTTACTCTGTAACCGTTGATTTCAGAGGTGTACTTCCAATTACAAAAAGTTTTCAAATGACATGCGGTTTCTTTAAATGACGTAGTTTTTTTAAGGGATCCGTACGCATAAAAAATATTTTATGTGTACATATATTACACATTAGTTAAATTAGCTTTTTACACGTTCCCCGTGTGCTAAAAAACCCAAATACAAAGTTGTTGCCCCCGTCTCTCCTGAGGCCAACGAGAAAATTCCACGTTTGTAAGTGCAATATTCACTGAGAACTGAGATATTTGAATTCAAAAACGGAGAAAAGTTAGTGTGGGGGAATAGCATAAATAAGAGAAAAGTGCGTTTTCCGTTAGTTTAAGTCATGGTTTCCCGAACATTTTGTTCCATCACCCATTTCTTCAAAAATATTTTTCTCTCATCGCCCCCCAATTCAAGCGTACCCATAGGATCCTATGTTATACTCGTAGCTTCTGTCACCCCTTGGACAATTCCATCGCTCACCAGAGGGTGATAGTGCCCACTTTGTGTAACACTGGTTTAAGTGAACGGTTATATACCGAGTTAGTCTTACGGACAAACAATCTGAATCATCTTGCAAAAAATTACAGATGTAGCAGGCAACAAAATCAAAAAAACGTAGTAAAGAGCAGGGATGCACAACCTTTTCAGTCCGCTGCCCAGATACGCAATATTTCTGACATTCGTGGGCCAGAAACTGAACTGGAGAATATAAGTTGACTATATGACCCGTGTTTTACGGGA